>NC_134850.1:73020461-73677128 GCF_965363235.1 Mytilus galloprovincialis | reverse complement strand
TACAAATTCTTTTTAGTTCTGAAGTAAAGTTGATAGTATTTTGCACAGCTATAAGACAAGCTATTGTATAATGCTCGGCGAACATGGGGTTACATCAAGTCGACAGTAGTTTACCGTAGTTCAAAGTACGTCAACAACGGAGACAGATTAAGACAACAATCACATAAAGGCAACAGTAGTTTACCGCTGTTCGAAAGTCATATATCGAAAGAGAGAAAATAAATCTGAGTAACAAACTTCAACTAAGGGATACATCAAATATAAGAGGAAAACAAGGAATCAACAGAAGCACTTTAGTCCAACAAAAAACTCTAAGACAATGCAACACACTCAAAAACTAACGATAAGATAACAATTTTCCTGCCTTGGTTCATGACATTTTTAGAAAAATGGTGGGTAAAAACCTGGTGTTGTGGCCAGCCAAACCTCCTGCTTTTATGGCAGTGTCAAATATAGAGAAATACTAAAATAAACAATACAATATAACATAACGACATGGAAATAGTTTTCAAATTTACCAGTCTTATAAGTGAATACGCCAGACGCGTGTTTCGTCTACAAAATTAGAGGGACGAAAGATACCAGAAAAACAGTCAAACTCATTAATCGGAAACAACTGACAATGCAATGGCTAAAAATGAAGACGACAAACAGACACATAATTATACACACAAACATAGATAAATAAAGACTGAGCAACATGAACCCTACCAAAAACTGAGGGTGATCTCAGGTGATTCAGAAAGAAAGGCAAATTTTGATAGACATGTGGCACCCGTCGTGCTGCTCATGTCATTACAAACCCGGTAAATAGTCTAATTCGGTAGGCCACATTCATGAAAAGCAAAGGGGATTATTGTTACGACGTGAGAAACACATCCGATATCATTTGTGAAACAGTTATTCTATAACGGTCAACCAACTCGTGATGGCGTCCGTAAAATTTACGAAGGAATGATTTCAACTTCACCATTTGGAACTCTTGGTTTAAAACATCATGACTGGAAGTACATGCGCGGGAATATCGTATCAATTGGAAGATACCAAGTCAATGTTTTAGACTGTCCCTCTGGTATAAGACTCACCAGTGATGCTCTGGACAAAATAGGAAAGAAAGCCAAACAAAGATGAAAAGCATTGATGTCCAAAATTAAAAAAAAAGAGTGCCAAATATATGGCTACAGTTATATGCCTCGGAAAAAATGTCTTAGTAATTACAAAATCTTCCTGTAATAAACGTGCTGGACATGGCCTTTGAGTTTACGGAATAAGTATATCCTGATATGTATGAATTACCCACCGTGCTAATCTACACTCAATAAAGGTGTCACAATTGGTACAATTAAAGTTGATTCACCTCAGAAGCTAAAAAACCCTTAAAAAGACTTATTAAGGAGAGATATAGTTACGATACTGTGCTCAGCCCATTAAAGATTGCATATTTTGGCTTTAATATTGATTCACTTATTGGGTCTTTGCCGGATTTAAACACATTTATTTTAAAACTAGTTGCTGGCAGGACACGGGTTAATGTTCTTCTCATATATTTTGTGAAGGTTAAATTTTAAACCCCTATCGGGAGGGATTGTTCCTGATATTCATACGATGAAGATATACAATCTTTCAATCAGTTTAATTGAGTTCTGGAGCTGACATGTCAGTAACAGTTAGTAGTCTGTTGTTATTTATGAATTATTGTCAGTTTGTTTATTTTCGTTCGTTACCTCTTCTGACATCGGACTCGGACTTCTCTTGAACTGAATTTTAAAGTGCGTATTGTTATGCGTTTACTTTTCTACATTGACCAGAGGTATCAGGGGAGTGTTGAGATCTCAAAAAATCATGTTTAATCCCGCCGAGTTTTTGCGCCTATCCCACGTCAGGAACCTCTGGCCTTTGTTAGTCTTGTATGGCTTGTTTAAATTTAGTTTCTTGTGTATAATTCGGAGTTGAGTATGACCCCATTATCACTGAACTAGTATATATATTTGTTTAGGGGTCAGCTGAGGGACGCCTCCGGACGCGGGAGTTAACGTTTCTGGCTGCATTGAAGACTTATTGGTGACATTCTGTTGTTGTATGTTCTATGGTCAGGTTGTTGTCTCTTTGACACATTCCCCATTTCCATTTTCAATTTGAGACTATTTTTGAAAGATCTTAGACCCTATAATTATGCCGCAAGTGAGTAATGCCAGCAGCACATATATTCAAGAAAACAATTTCGTGACTAAATGTATTTAGTGTCGAGTGTCCCAAATGTCGTTGATGGGTCTTTTACAGACGAAACTTCAGTCTGGTATACAAAATTTTAGTCGGGTGTCTATAATTTGTTTTTTGGAAACATTACTTTGTCATAAATTCAAGTTGGAAGGCCTCTATTAGTATCAATGCATAGAGAACGATTTGGATAAGAGACACATATTGCTTCTTGTATAAATGTATAAATATATTTGTTTAATGTTCTTTTAAGATTTTGAGTTCACATATAAGTTAGCGTAAAACAATTATTACCCATGTGAACATTTAGAAATTTGTCTGCTGAAAAATAAATTCATCGAAAATTTTGATGATAGTATATAGATACAAGAAGATTTGGTATTAGTGCAAATGAGACAACTCTCTATCCAAGTTACAATTTATAAAAGTAAACCATTATAGGTCAAGGTACGGCCTACAACACGGAGCCTTGGTTCACACCGAACAGTAACCTATTCTACTTACCACCCGAGAAATATACATACGGATATTACTTTCCTTACCAGTCCAGACTGCGCAATTAAAATAAAACATCTACATGACGGAGATACTTCCAACCGGAACTACGTCACCTACATGCTTTACTTTACCTGTACCCAATGTTTTTTTGCGCCGAAGAGTTCAGACGTTAAATTTGCGTATTGCTATGCGTTTACTTTTCTACATTGAATAGAGGTTTCGGGGGAGGGTTGATATCTCACAAACATGTTTAACCCCGCCGCATTTTTGCGCCTGTCCCAAGTCAGGAGCCTCTGGCCTTTGTTAGTCTTATATTTTAATTTTAGTGTGTACAATTTGGAAATGTGTAGGGCGTTCATTATCACTGAACTAGTATATAATTGTTAAGGGGCCAGCTGAAGGTCGCCTCCGGGTGTGGAAATTTCTCGCTACATTGAAGTAAAATTGAGAATGGAAATGAGGAATGTGTCAAAGAGAAAACAACCCGACCAAAGAAAAAAACAACAGCAGAAGGTTACCAACAGGTCTTCAATGTAGCGAGAAATTCCCGCACCCGGAGGCGTCCTTCAGCTAGCACCTTAACAAATATATACTAGTTCGGTGATAATGAACGCCATAATAATTACCAAATTGTACACAAGAAACTAAAATTAAAAAAATACAAGACTAACAAAGGCCAGAGGCTCCTGACTTGGGACAGGCGCAAAAATGCGGCGGGGTTAAACATGTTTGTAAAATTTGTTATGTTTACAGGTAAAACAATTCTTGTCTTTTTGAATTTTTATAAGCATATTGTATAACAAATGTCGATTATTACAATAGTCACTTACTTTGTAAAGCTGGTAAAGCGCACTGAAAGAAAAAATGATTAAAGATTGAAAAGGTAATTTACATACTGAATCCGGCAGATACAATAAATATGATTAGACAATTAAAAAGCAATTGAATTTTCTAGTAAAAAATACTAGTAGTATGAAATTCGAAATATTTCTTGGCAAATGTTCACAAGAAAACTAACGAACATCACACTGTTCTTCGGGAAAATCTTGCAAATTGCCAATATTTGTATTTTAATCTACATTATTTAACTGTCTCCGTTTTTATTTAACTAAGTCACAAAATGATACTGATTCATGCATATTTTTAATGAGGGAATATAACAAAGGGCGTGGTACCGGTACAAGAAAGAAAAAAACGGTGATTAAAATTTTTATTCTAAAAACGGTGTGGTCGAACTAGTTTGAAAGAAATCCCCAGTAGCAAATGCTTCGCTTTGATCATGGAAATACAGGTTAAATTGTTGTTTTATTATTTTGAAGATGGCTTCAAATTAGGAAAAATATTTCCTACATGATGCCTTGTCTTGATTTTGGTTCAAAAGCTCTTTATTGTTCTAAATAAAGACGAATATTTTAAAACGTTTTGCCTCGAGCATCACCGAATAAACATTTATTGTCGAAGTGTGTTTCTGGTGCAGTCAAATAGGTTTCGTTAATGTTATTACTACCATTGGGTTGATTACTCTGCGGGACAACTGTTACAGAGCCCCTTATCTACATGTGTAGTACTTGGTTCTGGCATGAAAATACTCATATCGGGTTGTTTAAATGTGATGTAGGAAATTTATGGAAATAATTTTAGATAAGGAATATATTCCCTCATGCAGGAGTGCCTTCTTGTGATGTTTGATGTGTTTTTGAAATAAAAAAATCTGTAATATTTTTTGGAGTGGAGGACTGACCCCATCGTATGGTGATTACACACATATCAGTTGATACGTTATGCCCGTGCATGTTCACACTATATACAGGAGTGTACTCATTTCGCACAAACTTATGAAATGACACTCCGTAAATGTTATGGACACGAACTGGTTGATCCATACGATGTGTCTTTTTCGAAACTACTAGTAACTAAGGCCATTTTACCACGTTTTTGATTATGCTTAACCATTTACGTCGACTGGTCTTTTAAGTTCGAAACATGACCTATTCCCGAAGATTGCTGAGTATGAATTCGAATTGGTCTTTTAAAAGCATTGAATGCTCTAAAAATAGCACTTGTACTTGTATGTGTCCAATATCCCCTTCTTTGAATGTGTTTGTCATTAGTCATATTTTTATAATATTTTATCATTTAGACAGATTGTAAAAAGTCGTACTCCTAAATCCCTAATATTAATTTTCCATTTTGTGATAACTTACCTTTCTTCATGTTTGCATATTGCTTCTTTCATCTTCTCCTTATCCCCTTCAGTAGTGACTTTGTTGTGTTTAGATCTATAATGTCAAATTATAAATTGTTTAATCTATTACATTACCACAAAAAGGAATTCTGAACTTAACTATTTCATTGTTACAAAGATTTGATTTTAAAAGTTTATCTGTACCTGTAGCATACATGGATGCATGTAGTATGCTCAACAGATCGGAAAAGAAATTACTTACTAGTATTCGTTAAAGGTTAATATAGATCACCTAAAATACTTTACAGTCATGTGAACTATATCAATCATAAATGACTCCTTTTCGACGATCAGTATTGACTTATTTGGTACGGTTAATCAGTATACGCAAAGAAAAATAGACAATGTGACCTTCATCAACCAGCAATACACGCACGAACAAATGCATAATTTATCGCACTTGATAAGTCTGATAGTTGTTTGAAATGCTCACCATTACTTGATAATTGGCCTGATACTGTTTTTATGATATTTAGATTAAACTGGTACCGAAAAAAAATCGTTTACTAATGAAAGAATAGGACATAAGATATGCATTTCATTATTTTCATCAATATCAAGATATGTAACACTTATGGTCTTGAGAAACCTTACAAAATCTAAGATCGTACTTTTGATTATGAATGTGTCATTTTTCTTCGTAACAATCAGACAAGTCAAAATCATTTTACGTTACATTTTCACACTGTTCTTATTTGAACAATGTTACTTTACTGTACACAATTATGAGAGGTTGAAAGCTACAAGACATTCTTATTTTGTATAATTCTTGACAGGAACACGTGGTTGAGTGTTAGTAATGTTTTCTGTCGGTGATAAAGAGCTTCAGTAAAAATCAAACATTTTTTTGTTATTTAGGTATTATTATCACATTAGATTGAAATAGCTATATTTATGTTTCTTTTGTTTATATAGCTCCTCGTGGGTTCAAGTACTAATATTTCTTTGCCTTTCCGTCTGTTGGTGTGTCTCTGGGAAAGCTTAACGAATAGAAGCTAGCCGAATGTACATTTTGTAACGATTGTTATAGTGTTATATGCATTATCATGTAGGTGGCACGGTAGTATTTGCATTCCAGAATTTAGGTTGCTCTTTTGTGTATCCTACCTAAGTCAATATATCTAAACAGTGATGGCAACATACTCTAAATTGCCTGAGGTTGTGCTTTGTAAAAAGTATTTTAATTCACCAATTTAGGTCATTGTCATTCCGCTATATTTTAGTGCTCGTTTTTTTTTCTTTCAAGGTAGTTATTCCGTATACTCAAGCGAAATATATAACGCCACGATTTCCAAATACTTAAATTGGAGTAATTCCCATGAAATTTACAAGGATACATGGAAATTTAGTTAGTAGTTGTATAAAATTTGATACCGTTACATCGTAATGTTGACTACAAATTTCATTTTTATTATGCTAATATAAGGCCAATTGTCCCTCTTGAAGGTCTTTGCAAATATTGCAGTTCAATTGTCCAGCTTGAAGGTCTTTATAAAAATACTGGACCCTGTGTATTCTGAATTTCGTTCCAATAATGCAGGCCCAATACTTCTAATTACATTGTACATATTTTTTTGCAATAAGTTACCAACAGTTGTAACGAATCATGTAATAAAGTTTGTGTGTGTGTGTGTAGACTGATTTTTCATATACATTTAATTTGTGTTTTTCTTTTTCATTCACAGTTAGAAATTAAATGAATGAAAGAAGTTTTCAGCTTAAAACCATGAGTTGAAAACATATATTTGCTAATGTGAATCATTATAAAAGTCGTCGGTAATTGGGGGAATTAGGTGTCAACAGAATATATTGTATATGATTATATTTACATATTTCCCCAAATATCAAATGTTGGTTATTTAGAGAATTCCCTTAGACTAATATTATTTGAATGTTAAAACTTGGATTTTGTTTACTTCTTACTATCATTATGTATTTATAAATGTTCTAAGAGAAACGTATATGTAGGTAATAAATTGATTTATTAATAAAATCTAATAAAAAAATACAAATCTATTAATTAGTGCCATATGAGGTTCACCAGAGTTTTATTGGCATGCGTTGAAATACTGAATCCATATATAGGGTCGCAATGCACGTTGTTTTAGCCTTGAACGTAGAATGCTGTTGATATCTATTATACACTTCTAACCGACATGCACACATAATTTAAGAATTAAATCAAATACATAAAGGTAGAACTGTATGCTTAAAAACCCTCAGCGTGATTGTCTTGTAAAAGCAGAATGCATTCATACAATATAAACATATAACATAACATTTTTGGCAACCTGAATATGTATTTAAAAGTTGCCACTGTACATCAAGTTCTACCTTGTAACATTATCCTGGGTACAGGCTACTTATATTTGGTAGCTGGTATAGTGTGTATAAGGGTAACATATATCAACCAACAATATCCTACTTTTGAGGCTTACACAACGCTCATTGCCACCGTGGATTCAGTATTTCTTGCGTACCAATACTTATAACTAATATCAATGATAAAACACAATATTTGATCGTAACGCAATCGATAAAAAATAAAAACAACACGATACAACCTGAGTTCTAAGCGCATTTTTGGATTTACGTTCATTAGTAACGACCAGAAGCCGAATATTTGAAGGCCAATGAGTTATATGAGCTACACCAGTTGATTAAAAGTCAAAGATGATGGTTCTAAAGTGTACGTTCAATAATTTCATTTGACATAATTGCAGATAATAAGAAGTCGCCAATAAAAAAATATAAAAAAAGTATGGGACAAAAACACATTTATTACAAAGAAATGTATTCAAACTCATCCCTTACATACCATTTGGCTGACTGCGAGTTCGTCAGTTTTTACCAATTCTCATAAATGATGGGAGTTTGAATTACGTCAGAAATGTGTATGTTTATTATTCCTTCTTTAACTTAATTTCTTCATACCATAATCAAAGTAAAAAATAATTTGTTTGCAGTAGACTATGACATATGAGTTCATTATCATAGTTATGTGCACAGTATTTTTAAAATACATTTAATAAAATTTCGTATAAATACTGGAGTAACGATCATCACTAAAAAATTACGAACATCTTATGTTGGTTACGACCATCATCGAAAATACTATAGACTAGTTGACGTTACGACCACCACACATTTAAGTTACAACCATCATGCTCGACTGTTTTAGTGACGATTTTACGAAAGTCCGAATGATTTTAAGTACTAGTATCGAATTTTATTTCAATATCAACGTACTTAGGATCACGATTAGTGTATATGAGACAAGCGGTTGGCTCAAATAAACCTTACCTGCACATTAATTGGAAAAGAAAAACTTATCTCTAGAGTTGCCTCCCATTGTTAACTAAACGTAACTAAAAGTTACGACCATCCGCTCACCACTAGTGCAATATCAAACGATGTCATTGAATATAACGTGTGAACTAAATATATATCTTTTGTATATCAAATATATTTACCTTTTATTGCGTGGCATAGTGATTTATATATCTTTTATCTGCAAGGAAATAGTGTAAAATTGAATGTGGAGACTACGGCACTATGCTTGATACTTTAGCAAAACTGTGTTCATTTTAAGCAGAGTTAAAATAACAAACAAATATTGGATGGATCTGTTAAAGTCGCACTACATATAAATCGTGCATGTACTATGATGAATTCACATTAGTCATGTACTGAAAACGATGAGATGTCAATTAACGATCGTCGGTGGCAAAATATTGTTTACAGTACAAACATAACAAGTCGAGTGGATAAAAAAAACCAATTAATGGAGGAGTGCAGCTACATAATATTGATCTTATGACCATCAATAAGTTTTTCGTCTTATATATTGATGATGTTCGATATAATAGAAGTAAATAATAATGCAAATAAATACTCTAAGACAACACAGGAAACAAATCAGGTCTAATATCTTCCCAAATGCACCAAAACAGAAAACAACGAAGCAAATTTTACTAAAACATGGATTGAGGGCAAGTGTTCGAATATGTAATAACGTCCGCACCTATAAGTACTACCGTCATGATTAAGGTTCGTTTTGAGTTAAGATTCGATAATAACATATAAAAAAAAGAATAAAAAGGTTTAGCTCACAGTAGTTATTCTCAGATGCCATCTTAGAGTGTTTTGTGTTTTTGTAAATTTTTTGAACTTTGTATCAATCAATGCAAACAAGTTCTTTTCAATAATTTCAATAGTGTGTTTTATGTTAAGTTAAGTAATCAGTAAACTTAAAATTATAACCAGAACAATACTCATAAACTTACAACAACACAGAAGCCCTGTTGATATTCTTAAGACAGGAACACCACAAGAGGTGGCATTGATATAACCGGTTTTAAATAAAAATCATCATAGATACTAGGATTAAATCTGGGTACGACAGACAAGTTTCGTCTACAAAAGACTTATCGGTGGCTTTCGCAAATATGTCAATCTTATATACTGATTTCAAAGGCATTAAGGATTCAAAGATGCTTTGCAAATACACTTTTTATATAGTGTCGTTAGAATATGATTTTCATGGTAAATATTGGATGTTGGTTAAGGTATCAAGCAAACATCTTGATAACCTTTGTTTTCGATTTTGCTTGCATCAAATGCATTAGGATTAGACTTAAAGTGCAGATTGTCATGGTTGTAGTACGAATGAGTCAGAATAGAAAATAAGTGTTTTAAAATATAAAAAAAACTAACAAATTGCGTAAAATGTTAATTTTTTTTATTTTCTAACGTAACTGTTTTGTATTTTCCTGATGTCCCATTAATAAAACAAATCAAAACATTGTATAAGGAACAAGTAAACCATCTAGAAATTCGAATTATGCCCTTCTATGATTCATGTGGTGTTGTTTTTATTCTATTCAAATTAACGAAAATCACCAAATTATCATGAATTAGTGCGTAAATTTTTTCAACAAACATCAATAAAAACATTCAAAAAAGCACTCAATTTCCAAACAAAGTTATTATCATGATACTTTTACCGTATCGTATCAGATAGACAAAAATGTCTTTCTTATTGAAATACTAAAAAACAAAGATACTTTTTTAACACATATTTCATGGTATTGGAGGGAATTGGTGGAAAAAAAACCCAGTCAAGTGAAAGGTTCAAAAAATGAAAATTTCCGCAAATACCCCTTTTTTGCATGGTATATGACATTACGATTTTGATTGTAACACTATCTTCAGGTGAAGGGTAATCTTGTAAAAATGTATGCTGTAACATATTTAATGCAAATTGTATTTGTTGATAATCCCATCATCTCATTACGAATAATACCACATAAATACATTGTTTCATAGAAATAACAAATGATCTCTACCACCTTTATTTCAAATTCAGCCACTTTTAAAGATTAGATAAAGTTAGAAATCTGGTCTGCTACACGGAAAGCGTACATTAATCTAAAGTGCAAGTAGTATTTTGCAAATCAGGAACCGTGAGTATTAGAGGTATGTATAAATCAATTTGGTTTGAAATATTATTTTTTATGCAATTTCCTATTGTAAATTTATATTTTAATGTTTTTCGTTGAAAATAATACAAAGAGAGCCTTAATTTTAATTGTTTTGCAATGATTTTTTTTATTTTGATCACAACTTATCAATTTTTCTCCCTTTTAGGTGGTACCCAACACTTTCACTAAAATTAATTTGGCTCGTTTAATTTTCATAACATTTTGTCAAAGTATTTACTTTGACCCTTTAACAAAACTATAAAAATTTCAAAAATTTTGAACCAACCGTTTTATCAGAAAAATTACACTGATTATATAGCAGTTTGACAAACACCAATTTTGATCATTGAGACGCTTTATATTCCTTTTCCAACACAACGTCATTAAAACGTTTAGCTGATTTTACAGAGTTATCTCCCTGTAGTGTTAGGTACCACCTTAATAAACGATTTGGAAAGTAAGATTTTTTTGAAACATATACTATTATAATAGTTTTAATCAAAATTAACAGAATAATGAAATTAAAGGTATAATTTATTATCTCACTGTAATTTGCTAAATCAATATCAATTTAATAAGCGAAAATAACTGTTGTAAAAGCTGTCAGCATATAATATATAACAACACAAATATCTATGTTCTTTATAATTGATTATGTAGGTAACAAACTACTAAGTATATGACGGTGACTTTCTTAATTTTTGTTCATTCGGTACAAAACAAAGAATCTCGCATGGTTCTGTATAGAGATTATACTGTGTAGGCTTTGCTTGGTCAGCTTAAAAGATGAATTTAGGAATAAAAACTTAAAACTACAAGAATGAGATACCATAATTTTATTGATAAATAGTTAAATGATTGATACAAAATAGGTAGATGTAAATCAAAATCGACCTTTAATTTTAGAGAAATATGCAAACCAATTATTTTGGGAAATTAAAACATGAAATTAAAAAAATTACCAGCTATGCTGTTATATTGGATTTAAAGCAATTTCATCTATATTGATGATTTTATTGACAAAAACAATAATATCAATGAAATAACTTTTGTACAAATCAGTACAACACAACTGTAAAAATCTATATCAAGAAGTTGGATAGATATCCTTCATACAAAGAGCTCTATGCAATCATAATGTCATATTGGCATTAATGAATAAAAAATTCAATCAAGTTATCAGATCTTGATAATAAAATTGTGAATTTGTAAAAAGTAAAATTATAAAACTACTGAACTACGAGGAAAATTCAAAAAGGAAAGTCCCTAATAAAATGAAAAAATCAAAAGCTCAAACACATAAAACGAATATCTAACTACTGTCGTATTCTTGACTTGGTACAGGCATTTTTTTATGTAGAAAATGGTGGATTAAAAATAGTTTTGGGCATTTTCTTCTTTAAAAATCGGTGGATTAAACCTGGTTTATAAACTACCTCTCACTTATATGACAGTCGAAAATTCAAATTTTTAAAAGACTTTTTAAAAAACCAACAGAATTTGGGTTTTTTTTTCCATTTGTGAGAAAATATCCCTGATTTAGTAGTGATAATATAGTTTTAAAAATAGCTTTGATCTTTAAGATATAACTATACAGGGAACCTTGCTCGTGAAAGCTGTAGCAATAAACTTTTACACTAATAAATTAATAAGTACTGTCAAAACGGGAACAGCAACAAACATAAACAAAATTTCATTCAAAATCACTACAATATTTATGAGAATAAGAATAGAACAATTTGCATGCCCTATAGTAAAATTTTGATATGTGAAAACATTTTCACTGAACTAGTACACATTTTTTGTTTATGGTCCAGCTAAAGTTTTCCTCCGGGTGCGGGACTGTCTTGCTATGTTCAAGACCAATTGGCCTTCGGTTGTTTTTTTTTTTTACTTTTTGGTCCGGTTTTTGTCCCTTTGACACCTTTCCCATTTCCATTCTCTATTTTATGTACTTGAATCATGTATTGCATGAAAGGAGGGTTATTCTATTAACACCTGACTTTTTAAAATACCTAACTGACCTAAAATATTCATGTTTTTTTTCAGTTTTAAAAAAAGGTAAATATACCTAAATATTTTCAAAAGAAGAAAAATAAACGATAATATTAAATCTTTTATGTCTTAAATTCACAAGTTGATTCATAATTTAAATTATAATCTATTTGTTTATATTTTCATTACAAATTGAGAGTAGAACCTGTGCAGAAAGAATCAAGTTAAAAAATTTAAGTTCGATGATTTAGCTAACAACCATGCAGATTGCCAACTTATTGTATTTAATGTTTAAGTATATCATATGACAGTACTACATGATAAAATTATTGCGTATAAGTTATCACATAATAACAGGAAGACGTGATTGTAAATATTAACGATATAATTTGACACCTTCTGGTGATATTTAGTCGAAAGGATGTGTTTCCTACAATTGATAGATTTGACCTTATCATTTTACTACGCAATGTATTTCATTATTGTTATAGAACACATTTAACATATTCAGGTTCGAACTGACTTTAAAGTGAAATATTTTTACTATTTCATAAATTAAAAGATTCTGAAAGTCATCACCTAATACGATAAACACAACATTTTTGTGAAGACTTCAAACAATTTTCCAATCTAATTTTCAGACACTAACTTAATGTTTATTTCATGCACATAATTAGAGCTCACAATTCAAAGTTCCATACCCTAAGCTTATTATATTTATCCGGCAGCACACTGACACAATTCCGTTAGACCGTCTAAAAATACATGTATATATAACAGTTCTACTTGAGGAGGATATCGTTATTGTCTTTTAGCGAAATATTGATTAATTACGATGAAAAGCTTACGTGTGTCTTAAATGTCTCTTCAACCTTTGTATCGACTGTGTTTACCTTCGCTTATAGCTGTACTATTTCTTTTGTTCTACTTACAACAGGTTAATTAGAGCATAGAACTATAGATATATCTATTTTCAAATACTTTGTCTGACGTCAATACATCCGTTGCATGTGGTTGTTACACATGATTCGTGAGAAAATCATGCACCCGTCGTGCTGTTCATGTAGGTTTAGGAAATAGAAATAAAATTCTATAAATTGTGTGCGTCCAAAAAGATTTTAAGGGTTTACCTTCATCATGAACGCTCACATCAACACATTTTAGATTTGCTGTAGATGTGGATAAGGATATGCTGACCTTTTATGATCACCTTAGATCATCCGCGGTTTTAAGTAGGGTTTGTGTTGTTCGGTCTTTAGGTCATGATGTGTTTTGTGTGCTGTTGGGTGTTTTTTTGTCGAGTTTGATTATCCCTTGGGTATTTGGCAGCTCGCTTGCAAGTCATTTCAGTACTGCATAACTGAACTGACTATTGGGTTACAAGTAACCGTAGTGGTATAATATCAGTTTTAATTAAGGGAGATAACATTTTTTTTTAAAGTACGGCCGACGCACTTTCATGATTCCCTCAACAGGAATGCTCAAACCCAAACATTAGAAAGCCGTTGATGTATACGACAATAAAGCGATACAAACTAGAACCGGGGGATTTACTTGAAACACAGTTAGAAGTGTATGCTGATGATACTCAAATGTTTATTTTAAGTAAGGAGCTTATCGTAGAAACGTTTAAAACTCTAAAAATTTACGGAGACGTATAAGGGAGTCAATACATTTATGAAGTAGATTTAAGCAAATGTAGTTAGAAATAATAAATATAAATACTAGAGGCTTCAAGGAGTCTGCGTTGCTCGATTGACATTTTTATTTACAATTGATGCATGAAATAATGCAACCGGTATACTTTTGCTTTAGTTTCAAAGACATAACCCCAAAAAATGCATTTTACCCCTATATTCCATTTTCAGCCATGTCTGCCATGTTGGTTAGCAGGCAGGCTCATGGGACACATTTTTTAAACGAGATTCACTTATGAAGATTGTGGCTAAGTGTGGTTAAATTTGTCTCAGTTGTTAGAATATTTTGATAAAGGAACATAGAACTAAGTTCCCTATTCAAAACTAGAAGCAGAGAATGCATGTAGAAAATTTCTCCGTCTATATTAGTTAAATTATACACAACTCTAGTCTTGTCTAGCATCTTTTATGACTGCGATACATGGAGTAACTTTTAATCCTGTGATATAACGACTCTTAACTGTTCTCAACACTTTACAAGTATTGTCAAACACATTTTATAATTAAAAACATCTACCTGATCTGATATGTGTGAATGTATTTTTTGGATTCATTCAGTTATGAATTTTATTCACAAAATAAAACTACACTTTTTTCAATTTTTTGTTTATGTTAGTTAACATTTATCTTTCAAAAAGAATATTTGAATGGTTAGACTATTTTCATTCCTCATAGACCCTCACCGTCGTCATTATGGATACATTACGGATGTTATTAACATTTTAGAAACATATCGACTTATTCAATTTCTTACCGAGTATATTGATACTTGAAATTTCCGATCAAAAAGTCAATGGAAAGAGACTGTTCACAAAACAGTTAACGAGGAGCAGTCGGTCAACTGGTTAAACCATATTGCGTTAGATGCCAATTGAATGCGTTTTTTAAATATTTTCACTTTCTATGACCAAATTCTGAGCAAAGGCAGAAATACGAATTTCCTATTTTATTACAAAACTGTTAACTGAAATGCCAAATTCATCAGAATATAAGTGCGTTGCATGCAAACACTACTTTGGTGATGTCTTTGTCACTGCATTTGTACTACTGAGCTGTGTGAACTGTATTGGAGTAAGATAATTGAACATTTTGCACTACAACTGTAATGCAAACTAAGCGAATATGATGATGAGGATGTTTACCAAATTTTACGAATTCCATTAAATGTAATTGCCGAACATTCGGGATTTGTGAAGCTTTGCCACGACCATGTTGTTCAAAGCATAGCAACATATGGACGATGTGTCAGGTAAGGCAATATATGATTTGTCATTTCTTAGGATTGCGTAGGAACTGTATGCTGAGTGACATGATTGTATATTTTTCTGTATATATAAAAATAAATCTATCTTTTTCTTTTATTCTTTTTGTTGTGTGATATTTAATTTGATTTGTTTATTCATTATATCTCAATAATGAGAAAATAAAGACATGAATGAATGCATGAATGAATGAACTCACGAAAGCAAACAAGGACACCACAAACGAAGTAAAAACTGCGCGTAACATGAGTGACGTAATTGTTTTTAAACAAATGCTTTTAAGTAGGCAAATCCTCTGCTGTCAGATTTATTTTAACAAAAACGCACATGGATGTTCTAAAATATTCCAGTGCAATGAAAAACCATTACAAACCTACTCTAGATTTTCTTTTCATAAGACTTTGTGGTCAAGTGATCAATAGTTTACTGAATAACCTTTTCTCTCTCCTTTCCATGTGACATTACATGTTTTGTCATTTGATTTTGCCATGTGATAAAGGATTTTCCGATTAGATTTTCCTGTTCTAAAAAAATGCACTACTATAATTGTGGTCTCGGGCCAGACAACTCTCCATCCAAGTAACAATTTATAAAAGTAAACTTTTATAGGGCAAGGTATGGCCTTCAAAACGGAGCTTTGGATCACACCGAACAGCAAGCTATAAAGGTCTCCAATAGTTACTACTGTAAAACCATTTAAACGGGAGCCCCAAAGGTCTTATCTAAATAAAAATGAAAATCGATAAACACTTATCTACCACATAAACAGACGACAACCACTGAACATCAGATTCCTGACTAAGGACAGGTGCAAACAATTGCAATGGGATTAAACGTTTTAATGGTACCAAACCTTCTCCCTTTTTCCGGAACAATAGAATAACATCACAACATAGAAAGACACACTATAGAATATCAATTAATAAGACTTATTAATAACTCAATCACAAAACGCAGTAACACAAATGTACACACAATTAACAAATAAATTTGATCTGTGAAACAATGTTTATAGATATAGGAAGATGTGGTGTGAGTGCCAATGAGACATGAGACAACTCTCATACATAGTTAATAAAAAAATAAGGGATGATTACAGTGAAAGTATAAAACCGTTGTGATATGTTTAACATTTTAGAAAAACATCAACTTTGAAAACAATTACTTCATATTATACACAGGTAAATGAAATATTTTTTTTTGTTAAGTATACTTCTTCTGTCTATATAATCTTCCATTTAGGAATACCAAGGAATTTCTTGTTTGTCAATAAAATTAATCTAAAACTTGATACATGTGGGGTGAATATCAACAATAAAGATATACAATAAGTGCTCGATACATGTTCTTCATGTAAAAGTGCCGTAACAGTATTTAAGGAGAAAGAAAATAACTTTGATGTTCATAGTACGAAGAAGTGACAATTTGTAGTAATTCCAAACATCAAAGCTGAAATATACACCAGATACATAATAACATAAAATAACAAAAAAAGCATAACAAATAGTATTGACAGGTCAAATTAACAAGAAAGTACGATTTGAGATTACTCGCTGTTGCTGACAGCTAGATAAAGCCAAAACAATTAATAAAACAAAAAACATGCATCAAGACGAAAATGAACTGGGATTTAGTATATTAACGTCATGGACAGTCAAATCTAATTAAAGTGAACAGTTGGGGTTTTTTTTGGTAATCTTCTATTTAACTTAAAGTTATCAAATAATTCAAATAAGCAAAGGAATGCAACAAAACTTTCAGAAACACAAACAAAACACATGCTTAACATATTGAACATTGTACGGGGAGCTGTAATACCAATTTCTACCTGCTGATCCTGGAAAGGGGGACTCCAGATATATAAAAGTCATCGCTAATAAAAGGGCATGAAGGAACAATGACTGCTTACAAAACATGAAAGTATGCTAAGATAAAACTCAAGGAAACTAATTGACCTTATTAGCACGTTTCTAAATAAAAAAAATATTTCTTTTCAAAGTGCAGTTAAAAAATATTTTAGACTTTAAACCTCGAAAAGCATAGAAAATGTTCAATAGTAGACGGTCTTGATGGGGTTGAGAGAATAAAGAATGATAGACAACCAACTCAAATAAAGGACTTAACAAATAAAGAATAGAAAAAAAACATAAAAGAATAGAGGATAAAAGGGTACTAAAATAAACAAAACAGCCTTAAATGTATGAACCTCAAGCATGCCGTAAGATTGGGTCAAAGGAACGTTCCCATCAAAAAGTTAAAATTAACAATGGAGAACGAAACATTGAACAAAAAACAAACTACTGTTTACTTAACACAAGAAAAAATATCAAAGACTTTGCAACACAAACCCAATCGTAAACCGGGGTAATCATAGAATGCTCGAGAAGAGTATGCAGATCCTGCTTCACTTGAGGCATCAATTGTGTCGCTACAAAACTGCTGATAAGTTTAACTTGATAGGTAACATGCTGACAGGACTGTGGTTTCGACAACTGAATAATATCTGTTGTCATCTGTGAAACTGATATTCCATAACATAAGACGTGAATAAACCAAAACAAACATATGTAAACAAAAGGAAACATAACAAAAAATTTAATAACTGAGGATATCAAAATTTAACAAACAATATGAGAGTTTTCTCAGTACAAACATAGCAGGGGGCATAAATTATCAGCTAATAAATTCATATTGTAATTAAAAACTAAATGTTTACATCTTCCTCATCAGTAATAAAACACATAAGTGTGAAATATAAGGACGCAAACCACAAGCAGGGATACATATTTTACTGCATCCACCCAACACAGCAACAAACCCTGCAATCTATTTATAAAAATAGGAAGATATGGTAAGACCATGTCATTCAAATATTAAACCTTTATATTTTAAAAGCATATAACCTTCTTCTATTTCGTAAACATACCACTAGTTAACAGTAATAATTTCATTTTAATTATACATCAGATCCATCAGATGTCAGTATAGAAAATACTGTAACTTCAACATGATACAGTATAAACGATCTTTATTCCCATGTAATAATTGTGAACCTTATAATCGGTTGTGACCGAGAGGTGTATAACCTTCTGAAGTACCAAAATATCATCCGTCATCTACAGCTACAGTTGGGTGCAGACCAAGCATTACATGTAGACGGGCCGAAAAAGTTAACGCGGCGTTTACTCGCGTGCACTTCATGTAAACGCCGCGTTAACTGTGCGTTAACTCCGAAATTGCAGTAGACATTAAAAGTAAACGGGCGTTTACTTTCGCGTTTACCTCCGCGTTAACGCAAAAACGGCGCGTCTTCTAATTTTGTAAAGAGTAAACGGGCGTTTACTTTCCCGTTTACCTCCGCGTTAACGTGGAAAAATGCGCGTCTTCTATTTTCCTAATAAGTAAACGCGCGTTTACTGTTTGTAGTAAACGGCCGTTAACGCAGATTGTCATCGTTACCTGGATACACTGACCTAAAATATGAAATGATAAGGAACATCAAAATTAATTGACCAACCGGTCATTTCTGCTTGACATATTGACGATTAACGTTATTTAAAAATGTCACACATTTGTATTTAATTGAACAATAATTATAGTAAATTTCTTGTTCTTCGCAAATAATAGTTTTCTCATCTTAGAAGGTACTGGATCTAGTCCCAGAAAAGCATATTTGGAAAAAATTGGTTTATAACGCAGTGAATGACTATTGGAAAAACATTTTAATTCTTGAAGCTAGGACAAAAGTATCTATGAAAATGTTAAATGTTGATAACTTTAAAGTTGGTGTAGTTCATAATATCTGGGAGAGTAGTGGTTCAGAACTTTTATCCGTTAAAAGAGCATGTGTCAAAGCCAAAATAATAAGTGGGACTTACACTCTTCAAGCTGATCGAGCAAAATTTAATGGAAATAGAACAAGTTCTTTATGCCCTCTGTGTTTTAAACAATCTGAAGACTTAATGCACTTTCTTATAAAATGTAACTCTTTGGAAGGAGTGAGAAGGAAATTCATTATGCTACTAAGAAATCTACTAAATGATAAGATAAATGCTCTTCTTGTGGATGATTTATTTAACTTTGAAGATAATCTATTACAATTAATAGTGGACTGTACAAAATTCCAGTTTTTAAAACAATTATGGACAACTATTGAGCGCCTGTCAAGCAGCTTATGTTTTGGTCTACATCAGAAGAGAACTAGCTTGTTACTATAAAGACTGTTCATATAGTTTTCCAAGTTAAAGAGACATATATAGTGAAATTTATTTTTTGAGTGTGGTATAGATGATAATGATAAGCAAAGATTTAAACTGATTGTTAAAGTTAGGTGGTCTTTTTAACGCTTATATGATTGGTGATAACTTTACATATTATTTTTAGATTTTAAATGTTTATTTGTCGCTAAGTTTTAAGTACAAATAACAATGTAATGGTTCATTACCTTAAGTTTAAGAATAAATTACTCTGTAATGAGGCTCTTTGGTTAGGGGTATATACTAGGTATAAGTGTAAGGGTTAGGACTTACAGTTTGCATTTGATGAGTATGTTTAAGTATAAGGAATGTGAATTAGACATTTGCTGAGCTGAGCAAGTTTCACAGTCTATGTGCATGGTGGATAGATGTGATGTATATATATTCTATCGATGAGGAGAGAGACTCAAGTGAGATAAAGGACAAAATAACAATGGATGAATCTATCAAGTTTTAGATTTTAAAATATGACTGTATATACAGTTTGAATACTTTTAAATAAGTGTGGTGGCGGTGTATATAAGTGTATAAAGAAGATGTTTTTAATCCAATAGTGAAGATAAGGGATTCTACACTTCAAGAGGATATTCCAACTGAAGTGGTTCATCTGATAAAGGTGGAAAGTACAGAATAGGTAACAGGTAACTTAGACAGACTGACTCGTAAAACAAAATTATTTGATATCATTAACCAAAACTGACAATATTTACCTCTTAACAAGTTATCTTATTCTATATAGAAGTAATTCAGTTATATTTTCATGCCATAATTGACCATATAATACGTAACAATTGACAGCAATTTTTGTACCAGCCTGACGGACATGACCTCTTTTTATTTAAAATATTGAATAGTAAACAAAATTCAGTAGTTTTCATACATCAGACTAACTCGTAATATATAATTATTTGTTTGCAACACCAAAACTGACCATATAAGCCATTTATTATGTAAATCTATATAGCCGGCATAGTAAATGAGTTATATTTTGATATAAAGATTGATTGTATAATAAAAAAGGAAGCAATATTTAAATATTATGACATAAATTTTTTTTTTTGCATCAATTTAGAGTGACGGCATGTCCTTTTTCATTCAAAATATTGAATCGCAAACAAAATTCAATAGTTTTCTTACCTTAGACTGACTCGTATAATAAAATTATTTGTCCGCAACACTCAAAACTGACCATATAAGCATTTCATTATGTAAATCTATATAGCCGCACAGTAAATGAGATATATTTTCATGTAAGAATTGATTGTATAAGAAAATAGGTAGCAATATTTGAATATTATGACTAAAAAATTTTGTTCGCATCAATTTAGAGTGCCAGCATGTACTTTTTTATTCAAAATATTGAATCGTAAACAAAATTCAGTAGTTTTCATACCTCAGACTGACTCATATAATAAAATTATTTGTCTGCAACAACCAAAACTGACCATATAAGCATTCTAGTATTTAAATCTATATAGCCGCATAGTAAATGAGTTATATTTTCATGTAATGATTGATTGTATAATAAAATAGGTAGCAATATTTGAATATTATGAATAAAAAATTTTGTTCGCATAAATTAAGAGGGCCAGCATGTCCTTTTTATATTCAAAATATTGAATCGTAAACAAAATTCAGTAGTTTTCATACCTCAGACTGACTCATATAATAAAATTATTTGTCGGCATCAACCAAAACTGACTATATAAGCATTTAATTATGTAAATCTATATATCTGCATAGTAAATGAGTTATATTTTCATGTAAGGATTGATTGTATAATAAAATAGGTAGCAATATTTGATATTATGAATAAAAAAATTTTGTTCGCATCAATTTAAAGGGCCAGCATGTCCCTTTTTTATTCAAAATATTGAATCGTAAACAAAATTCAGTAGTTTTCATACCTCAGACTGACTCATATAATCATGATAATAAAAATTATGTGTCCGCAACAACCAAAACTGACCATATAAGCATTCTAGTATTTAAATCTATATAGCCGCATAGTAAATGAGTTATATTTTCATGTAATGATTGATTGTATAATAAAAAAGGAAGCAATATTTAAATATTATGACATAAATTTTTTTTTTTGCATCAATTTAGAGTGACGGCATGTCCTTTTTCATTCAAAATATTGAATCGCAAACAAAATTCAATAGTTTTCTTACCTTAGACTGACTCGTATAATAAAATTATTTGTCCGCAACACTCAAAACTGACCATATAAGCATTTCATTATGTAAATCTATATAGCCGCACAGTAAATGAGATATATTTTCATGTAAGAATTGATTGTATAAGAAAATAGGTAGCAATATTTGAATATTATGACTAAAAAATTTTGTTCGCATCAATTTAGAGTGCCAGCATGTACTTTTTTATTCAAAATATTGAATCGTAAACAACATTCAGTAGTTTTCATACCTCAGACTGACTCATATAATAAAATTATTTGTCTGCAACAACCAAAACTGACCATATAAGCATTCTAGTATTAAAATTTTTGGTAACAATGGTGATGGTATAGATTTCAATTAACAACACTGATTAACATGATCTATATATCAGTTATAATTACAAACATTTGGTTTGGAAGTTTGACTGCACCTGTAAGAAACTTACTCCCTACGGGATATTACATCTAAATTTTTACTGTGATGTTGTTTTAAGTGTCTGTTTTTCCTATATATAATTTAGATTTCTTTTAATTTTGAAGCCTTCTTTTCATATTTGTAAAATCATCTTTATATTGGAACATCTATAACCTTCTTCTTTTTAATGTTGGCTTTTTTTTCAGATTGTGTTGTTTCATTTTCCAATATGAACGTTCCAAATATTTCCTGCCTTTTTTTTGACATTTACAAAATACACTTTGTTTAATATTGCCTTGATTATGTCTGGGATTAAATTCTTAAGGTTTTATAAATACCTTTTAGATTTGTACAGAATTTCAAATTCATTTTTTGCTTTTTAGCAACATTACAATTCATTGGTTTCTTTGTTCTATACGTCGTTTATAAAGTGTATGTACCTTTCATAAATAAAGACAGTTTTCCATTATCCTATAAAACAGGTTCATCTGTTTTTGTTTTTAAAATCTCGTTTTTAGAACAATATGTCATGAATGGATTATCCTTTCGATATAATAAAGTAATAGTAATAAGACTTTGTCCAAATTGTTATAAACGGTACCAGACTTATAATTAAATACGCCAGACGCGCGTTTCGTCTACATTAGACTCAACAGTGACGCTCACATCAAAACAGTTATACAGCCAAACAAGTACAAAGTTGACGAGTATTGAGGAACCAAAACTCCAAACAGTTATGTCAAATACGACTCAGGTAATCTATGTCTGGGATAAGAAAATCCTTAGTATTTCGAATTATTCATAACTGTGTAAACATGAAATTTGTAAAAATTACCATATAAATAAACTCATCATAGATACCAGGACTATTGATATTCATGTCAACACCGACGTGTGACTACTGGGCTGGTGATATCATCGGGGACGAAACGTCCACCAGCAGTGGCATCGACCCAGTAGTGCATTTAGTTATCATTTGGGCACTTACACAATATATTTTTTTTATCAAATTATTACATCCAATTTTTCCAAACGCATTCCAGCTTTCTATCGCTCCTGAAGAATGCCATATGATATGAAAAGAAGAATATTCGGATGATAAATAATGAAACAACTCTTCACAAGAGATAAAATGAATCAGAAATTAACAACTATAGGTCACCGTACAGCCTTCACCAATTAGTAAAACCCAAGCCGTATAATGAACTTTAAAATACAACGAAATAACAATTCAAACGAGAAAACCAACGTCCTTGTTTATGTACACAATGGTTTACTTTTTTAGATTGTTATTTGAATGGAGAGTTGTCTCATTGGCACTCATACCATATCTTCCTATATCTATATACAATAATGATCGAAAAACATAGTTGACATACAGTAACACACGACAACCACTGAAATCCAGTGTTCATTTGTTTACCTCTAATAAATATATCTTTAAGTAGTATTCCCATCCACCTTTCTATATTTAGACAGTACAATTCATTTTGATTTACTTTTCTATATCATATGCAGTTCCGCATTAATACTTTTATATATTTGGAATATTATTATTTAAGAATCCTATATGACCAAATTAGTTAATTGACATTTTCTACAATTAAAGTTTAACCATTATATCACAACTTATTGCTTTTCATACGCGAAAACTAAGAGTTGTCCTTTATCTTTTCGTGTTAGGTTACATAATCAATAATCCGTTCTAAGCTTTTTAATTTTGACATCTTCCTTTAAGTAGAAGCCCTTTAAGTAAAGCCTCTATTTTATCGTATTTTTTCCCTATCAAATTAATTAACTTTAATAGTCCTCTTTCTCTCTTAAATTTTGATTATCAATTATTAGCAAAAGTTATTGCTGAAAGAATGAAATTATTTCTTCCAAAACTTATAGATCCAGACCAGACGGGATATATGGCTGGTATATACATTCGTCGACTAGGGATTTGATACGCTGGAATGGAAATTTATTCAAAAATCATTGTTTTGTTTTAATTTTGGTTCCGGAAATGGGTCTTTACTTTATACTCAAATATATCTTGTTTTGTTGTTAATAATGGATTTAGTTCTAGTTCAATCAAAATTGAGAGCAAGCAGATATCTGGTATAAAAATTGGGGATACTGAAATAAAACTTTCACAGTTGACTGATGATACCACTTGTTTTTGAAAGATGTATTTTCCACGCCAATTTTATAACATTCCTTTGACGATTTTGATAAGTTTGCAGGATTAAAAGTCAATTTTTCTAAATCCGAAGCAACATGGATTGGAAGAAATAAATTTAACAAAGAATTTTCTATCAAATGGACAGATGTTTTTAAAACCTTAGGTTTAAAATTAAATGCTTTTGAAGAAAAAGTGTGTTCTAATTTGGCTACATGCATAGAAAAAATGTAATCAATAATTCAAATCCAATTGTTCAGAGAACAATTGCAGGTCTTTTCACAACTATTTGAAAAATACTGTTGAAAAGAAGGTAGTTCTTATTTACTCAAAGTTAACAATGGCATCCTATGATAAGTTTCTTCATATTGATGTGATAAATAATTGTTTAACAAAACTTTTCAGTGAAATAAGAGAGAAAATTTGCTACTTCCGGTGAAGTTAATGTCACTTCCGGTCTCATATAATAGCTTTTTCCATACTGATTCCAAACATATATAGTTTATAATACTTTTGTTTGAAAAAAGGAGATAATTGGCCACTTCCGGTTGATCAAAAGTCAGTTCTAGTCCTAAGTGATCAGAAAATGTATCAAAATTACAAAATATTGATTCTGAGTTTTTTTTTCAGAAAAAAGTGCAAAAGAGGCTACTTCCAGTTTTTCCAATGTCAATTCTGGTTTTTATTTTTCAAGTTCATATGTCAAACAACCTTTTGTTAAAGGTTTCTTTGGCTTAATAATGAACTTATTTTCAGTTTTTTTCAATTTACCTTATAATTAGACATTTCAGGGGCATTTACTCCTATAAGACTCCAATACATTGTATCAGACCAAATGTAACATATCTTCATTATCAGAAAACAATCATTTTGCACTTGTTCTTTTTAACATATCTTTAAAAGTGTTTGAGGAAATGCAAAAATAAGCAAAAGTAAACATTTAAAATTTGACCTTCACCTTTGACCTTGACCACATTTTCTAAGTTAGTACCTAGGAACCTCAAATAAAAACATACCAATGTTATACGGTTAATGGTTTATGAAATTCAAAAAAACATACCGATAAATTTATTTCGTAAAGGTAAATAACTCCTATAACATTTCATCGAATCTCTTCGATCCAAATTAGCCAAAAATTCCTTAGGATGTAACGAACAATTTGTAAAAAGAATTTTGTCAATCTCATTTTATGTTACAAAGGAGATACACACATTTGATAAATAGTGAATAGGGAGATAACTCTTACAAAAAAATGTTTGTCTAAGCAGGGTGAAATTTAAAAGCGCATAAACTGTACGATACAATATAAGAAATATCTAAGCGACATATTCCGAAACAAATATTTTAGAATTTGGCGTAGAAAAATTATAATTAAAAACCAACTGTTCAGAAAACAATTGAAGGTCTTTTCACCAAAAACAATATATTTTAATATAAAAGTTGTAAAGTTATGTTTAAAATGTCATTTCAATCGTCAAATGACAGCTTTTGTACGCTGATTCCAAAAATATATGGTTTCTGTAAATACGTTTAAATAAGGGAGATGATGTGTTACTTCCGGTTTGAAAAATGTTACTTCCGATAATATTTGAATATATACTTGACACTGATTCCAAAAATATCTGGTTCAATATACTTTTCTATTAATAAATTACAAAATATAACTACTTCCGGTTTACACAAGGTCACTTCCGGTTGTTTTTTCAAGGTTAAATGGTTTGATACTTTTTGCCGAAAGTCTCATGGCTTTATCATATATACATATGAGGTAAAAGCAAAGGTCAATATCTAGAACTTCAAATTAAGCTATGATATATCACCATACGCGTATTTTTAAATACAAGATTGGAGAAAACTTCCTTTTTCGTTCAACGTACCCTTGCAATCAAAATTTACGTGTTACGACATGTCGCAACTAACAATTCAGTAAAAATAATTTGTTGATATCTTATACGGTTCTCTTCAACTTTGTATTTATTTGGCTTTTTAACTATTTTGATCTGAGCGTCACTGATGAGTCTTATGTAGACGAAACGCGCGTCTGGCGTATAAAATTATAATCCTGGTACTTTTGATAACTATTTGGGAATAAGTGAAAAAATAAGCCAAATTAAAAAACTTGAATATGACCTTGACCTTTGACCTTGACCTAATTTTCATTTTTTTGGACCAAGGACCTCAAATCAAAAGATCCTAGGTCTCTATCACTTATAGTTTACAAGATAGAAATGCATATCACTTATATCAAATGCATAAGGGGAAATAACTCTCATATGGAGCGTTCATATTGCTTCAGTCAAAATATGACAAATAATGCGAAGGATATAACGAGCAATTTTATAAAATAAATTTGTCGTAATCTTTACCGTTGCGAAGCAGTATTGGACACAAGGAAAACAGTGTTTTGGGATATAACTCCTACAAAGAAAAGTATTCGGTTACGCAAGGTAAATTTCAAAAGCGCATAAACTGTTCGGTATCATATACCAAATATCTAAGCGACATATTGCGAAATAAATATTTATCGCAAGAACAAATTAGGCAGAAGAAAGAAAAAAAAATAATCAGAAGAAAAACATTAGGTCTTTCCACAGAAAAGTGGAAAGACCTAATTAAACTGTGGAAGATCAGAAACCTTTCCTTGATCGGTAAAATCCTAAAATTACTTGAAATATCGAAGTTTATTCCTGTCATTTCATCTAAACATGTACCAAAATTTGATCTTATGTAATTAAAATACAACGTGATATTAATAGCTTTCATGGAATGGTAGTACTCGGAAAGTCAAATCGGAAGTTGTTTTAATGTCTCTTAGCGAGGGGGGACTGAAAGCCCCATTTTTTTAAGTACAGCTGTTATCCTTTCGAATTATTTGGGTAAAAAGATTTCTATAAGAACATGACTCCAAGTAGAAACATTTTTCCAAAGCAGTTTTCTCCCTTTTTGATTTAGAAAGATTTATTTATGTGAATTTGAGTTCTAAATTTAAAAGCATCTCTTTTTTATATAGTGGTACATATGTATCTGCTTGGAAACGTTTCAAGGGTATTTTCATCCCATTAAATGTATTTCATGTTAGAAAAGAATTTATTTGGTTTATTCCGTTTATCAAAATTGATAGAAGAGAATTTTTTACAGATCTTAGTACATAAAAGGCATAAGGTTCAATAATATTGTCTGGTGACGCTATAAACAAAAATTATCACCTGAAAGTTACTTCTGAAGACATTCTATCTATTAAGCTTGCTATACCACGTGACTGGAAAGATTTGTTATTACAACAACACATGTCACCTAACAGCAAATCATTTGGATTCGATTTTGAGCATGGGAATAAAAAAATGCCTATCAGTAAATCATTTGCTTAAGATGTATATTCACTTTTTATCGATCGGGGAAGTGATTCGCCTATTTCACAACAAAAGTTTTAATATAGAAATTAGTGACGGAAAATGGAAAAAATATTTATTCTCTAGCTTTCAAATGTACTAAAGAAAGTAAACTACAACCTTTCAAATATAAAATGTTAATACACAGAATAGTCTCACATAATTATCTTCTTGAAAAATATAAACTTTCATTAACAAATGAATGTTCCAGTTTTAAAGAAATAGAAACTATAGAGCATACATTTTTTAATGTACAGAAATAAAACGTTTTGGTGGGAATTTTTTAACTTGTATTTAGTTTTTGGAGTAAATGTATTTTTGAATAAAATTTAATTAAATTTATTTTTAATGTGATTATATTATAACGTATTCCAAAGTATTCTGAAGACGTATCATATACTGAGTATTCACACGACTAACTTGTAAATTTTTACTATGTGTTATTTGCACAATATCAATAGTATAACAATGCCATACATGTCATGTCATTCACGTATGTCTTGTAAAGATGTATGTATGCACTGTATTTTGAACACGAAAAAGATCAATAAAAAATAAAATAAAAACAGTTGATAAGACTTACCCGATGCAGTACAGTCGTGATTAGTTTTCAAATTACTTCGTAGACAATAGAAATTATTGTTGGTACATCGTATTTTAAATCAAACTCACTCAGATCTATTACGAGACATAAGGTACAGTATATGTATTTTTAGTACATGTAGGCGTTGGATATTTAAACTTGTATTAGTACGGATGCATAAAATTAATGTGTACGTGTAAACAATCAATAAAAAATGCCACGTGTTGATATTTAAGGCTGTTGACTCATACCTTTTATTATATTTTTGAAAAAAAGCATTGTAAAATCTTCCTTTTGATAGATTTTAAGAAAATTCTATTTAAGGATATATATATGTTAGCGACAATAAGTGAAATTAGGCATTAAGCTTAAATCATAGGCAATAAGCTAATGCCTGGGCAGTAAGTCTATTGCCTAAATGATGTTAGGCATTAGTCTTAGATCCTAGGTTTTAAGCTTAAATCCTAAAAAATGAGTGCAGGCATTAAGCTTAATTCTTAAAATATAAATGCGAGTAAATAAAAGACATTTATTCATTTAAATAAAAATATATTTGTAACATAATAACATTATGAGAACTTGGGCCTGTTTATCGCAGCTGTCCTTAGATTGGTCCTTTAAGATACTCTTATGACAGTAATTATGATAAAGTAAGGACCGACTAACGAAATGTCTCAGCATGCATATCTAAGCTATCGTAGGATTACTTAGCTAGGATGCCCGAACCGCTTTCCTAAGTTTTGGCGTAAAAGAAAATAGCAAATGAAAAAAAAATTGTATCAAACAACTTTAACTTTAAAACCGATTAATTATTAAAAAAAAAATATCAGTTTTAGATTAAAGGGTAATAAATGATTTTGATATTTTAAAAGTTCTTGTACATCTTTCATATAAATACAGAGTACTTCAACCGTTTTATTTTATTACTGCAATTAACATACGTTTAAATATGAGCAAAAGAAAAAAATATAATGTTACCGATGCAAAAAACCCAGTTTCATCCTAAATATAAAAGAAGAAGATGTGGTATGAGTGCCAATGAGACAACTGTCTACAAGAGACCGGGAATAAAATCACTAATAAAATAAGTTATTTAAAAAAATGGCAACTTGATAGAAATTTGTGTGAAAATCATTTTGTTAAAATTTACCTATCCCATAAAAAAAAATGGAAAATGGTGCGAGCAAAAAATAATATCTTAATTTTGTCTACTTTTACCAGTTCGAATAGTGAAGGGTACACATTTTCAAATGAATATTATAATTATTCTATAAAATCTCCCCCTTTTTAATAGGATACAATTACTTCTTTTTAAATCTTTTTAATATTTTGTAATACCACAAAAACATGAAAAAAGTATGAGTTAATTCTCGTTTTTTTAACTGCTAAAATTACTAAATAAGCTTACTAAATTTGAAGATATATCAAATGAATGTATATTTATAAATGTAAGATAAGAAATATAATTAAGAATCGACTTTATATCAACAATAAATCACCAAATATGCAAACATTCCAGAGTTTACTTATTGCCTAAAATTATATTCGGCAATAGGATGAATAATCGTCATCAGATTTCAGGAAATAAGCTTAATGCATGAAAATTTCAGGGAATAACTTAATGTCTAGGCGTTAGCTTGTTGCCTAGGTTTTAAGATTAATACCTAATTTCACTTATTGCCGCTAACATATATACCAATGATCAACATTAAAGTCATATGAAACGAGTGAGTGGTGAAAAATAATGTTTATCCGATTCTTGAACCAATGCATGTATATATCATAAACTTAGTCCTCTGTAAACGATTTTCTCATTTTTTACGCAAATGTATCGTATAATCGTCAATTTTTTTTCTCTCTGTCTGTTATGATTTAACAAATATGGCTGCTCATTAAATGCCGTGTTTTGAAGCCGAAGTTTAACGATTGTTACCTTATAGTAAACAAATGACAAAAAGCATGGGTGTTGAGCACGTGTTTAACATTTAAAATCAGATAATTGTTTATTTTAATGACAGATCCATGCGTATTGCGATCACCGGAATTTTACGAGGAGGGTTACGCTCAGGTCATTATGCATACGGAAAATATTTCGGCGAATTGCTTCCTGGAATTCCTGGAAGGAAGCAATTAAAAATAAGTAAACTTCTTCTAAATGTGGAAAAATTTAAGAATATTCCTCAGAAAAAAGTATATGTACATAAGTTGTATAATGAAAACTATCCATTTATATGCATATTTTTTTTTAATTTGAGATTTCTTATGACTTTAAACAACGTACTCATTGACAATGTATCGATATTTGTTTTCACTCTTTGATTTTTGTATGCGTAAGAGATGTTTGTCTGTCATAGATATGGGAAGATGTGGTGTGAGTGCAAATGAGCCAACTCTCCATCCAAATAACAATTTATAAAAGTAAACCATTATAGGTCAATATACGGCTTTTAACACAGAGCCTTGGCTCACACCGAACAACTAGCTATAAAGGGCCCAAAAATTACTAATGTAAAACCATTCAAACGGGAAAACCAATGGTCTAATCTATATAAAAAACGAGAAACGAGAAACACGTATAAATTACATAAACAAACGACAACTACTGTACATCTTATACATGTATATGAACAAACATTTTTCCAAATGAAACTTACATTTTTTTATATTACAGAATGATTTACCCCCTCAGATAGACAAATTGCTGTTTTCAATTCCATTTAACAAAGTTGGGGGAACGGGGGTTTAGTTTGATCCATTCCCTAGTTCATCTCTGTCCATTTTCACTGACTTGTTAGTCCGTAATCAATCTGTTGTAATCAGAAAAGAATCTCCATTTTTAATCTGAAATGTAGGCATTTCTCTAAGGCCTCTTATAAAACAAGCTATGTTTTGTAGTTGTCGATAAAATGCCACAGAAATGTGTTGGTAAAGGCATTTTATATAGGGAATATTTGCAGCATATAATGAATTTAGTCTTTATCATCAAAATCGATATCATCTCTTGCAAGGTTATACTTCGGATTTAATATGGACATTTTATGTTGCTATTATAGATATAATGATTGATACATAAATCCAATGCTTATATCCTTTTAAAACATCACGATGATTGCTAGAAGAAATGTATCAATGGTATTTTCATTATTTTTTTCCAAATAAATACCAATCTAAATCGCTGAAAAAAATACAAGAAAACTAATAACAATAGTTCGAAGGTTTCAGGTCTAGAACTGAGTATAAACCATAAAACTATAGGGTAAATACTACTTGCTTGCATAAATGCAATTCTAAATTCTCATATGAAACAAAAATATTAGAAGAACCTGAGTTAATATAAACATAAGACGTTGTGATATAATAACAAACGAAACAGTTCTCCACCAAAGACTAAATGACATAGAATTTACCAATTATAGGTCACCGTACGGCCTTCTACAAAAACAAATGGCCTGATATATGTTGAAATAACAATGAACAAAATACAAATATGATACAGCAACAAACAATAACCACTGAATAACAGGCTCCCTAATTAAGCTTAGCGAAGCTCGAATCCCCATATGGAATTTACTGACCCCATATATACCGTATTACGTTCCTAGCACACTATGTAACGAATTTATCTTACCGGCTATCTTAACATGTGAAATCAAAATGAGCAAGTCTTCGATACTGTTTGTATTAAGAAACTAGCTACTTCCATTGATCCTACAAAAAAGATGCCAACAATGACAACTTGTTAGTCTTAAATGCGTTTTGTGAATTTATTTCCATTTTAATCATCAATTTCTTCGTCTGTTGAAACCTTTAAGATTTTTTTTCTCAGTACCGTTTTGTTTTTATAAAGAGAAGTAACACCACTACTAACCGTGTATGAAATAAGCCACGCCTTTCTTTACATTATATGGAATATAAAGGGACGTAACATTACTACTAACCGTGTATGAAATAAGCCCCGCCTCCCTACTAACCTAATATCAAATATACAAGGTCTCCACGAGGACGCTTTTAACTAATCATATTTCTAGAAATTTATAGGAGGTAAGATAAAGGCACATACAGTATGTGAATGGTTTCAACATGTTAGCGGGCGCCAAGACCTCACCCTAACTTGGGCCTCCGATGTAACAGAACAACATATAAACAATTATAACAATCAGTTGGTAAGGATTTAACTCATCAGATAACAAACTAGAGGCTCTAAAGAGCCTGTGTCGCTCACCTTGGTCTATGTGAATATTAAACAAAGGAAGCAGATGGATTCATCACAAAAATGTGTTTTGTTGATGGTGATGTGTTTGTACATCTTACTTTACTGAACATTCTTGCTGCTTACAATTATCTCTATCTATAATGAACTTGGCCTAGTATTTTCAGTGGAAAATGTTAGAAAAAATTTACAAATTTTATGAAAATTGTTAAAAATTGACTATTAAGGACAATAACTCCTTAGGGGGTCGATTGACCATTTCGTTCATGTTGACTTATTTGTAAATCTTAATATGCTGAACATTATTGCTGTTTACAGTTTATCTTTTTCTATAATAATATTCAAGATAATAACCAAAAACAGTAAAATGTCCTTAAAATTACCAATTTGGTCCGAGACCACAATTAATTCGTAGTATATTTCTTTTAGAAAAGGGTTGTCCGGTTCATCTGAAAATTTCAGGGCAGATAGATCTTCACCTGATAAACAATTTTACCCCATTTCAAATTTTCTCTAAATGCTTTGGTTTTTGAGTTATAAGCCAAAAACTGCATTTTACCCCTATGTTCTATTTTTAGCCATGGCGGCCATCTTAGTTAGATGGCTGGGTCACCGGACACATTTTACAAACTAGATACCCCAAAGATAATTGTGGCCAAGTTTGGTTTGATTTGGCCCAGTGGTTTCAGAGGAGATGATACTAAGATTTATAAAGGGCAATAACTGCTAAAGGGGTCAACAGACCATTTCGGTCATGTCAACTTATTTGGCTGACTTCATGCAGGAACTTCTTAGGAAGAAAGATAAGAAGTTAGCAATATCCTTTAACTCTACTTTCCGCTATATAGATGACGTTCTTTCACTAAACAATTCAAAATTTGGTGACTATGTGGATCGCATCTATCCCATCGAATTGGAGATAAAGGATACTACAGATACAGTTAAGTCGGCTTCATATCTTGACTTACATCTAGAAATTGACAATGAGGGTCGGTTGAAGACAAAACTTTACGACAAAAGAGATGATTTCAGCTTTCCAATTGTGAACTTTCCATTTCTAAGTAGCAACATTCCAGCAGCACCTGCATACGGGGTATATATCTCCCAATTGATACGATATTCCCGTGCTTGCATTTCCTATCATGATTTTCTTGATAGAGGGTTACTGCTCACAAGGAAGCTATTAAACCAAGAGTTCCAAATGGTGAAGTTGAAATCATCCCTTCGTAAATTTTACGGACGCCATCACGAGTTGGTTGACCGTTATGGAATAACCGTTTCACAAATGATATCGGATATGTTCCTTACGTCGTAACTACAATCCCCTTCCCTTTCATGAATTTGACCTACCGAATTAGACTATTTACCGGATTTGTAATCACATAAGCAACACGACGGGTGCCGCATGTGGAGCAGGATCTGCTTACCCTTCCGGAGCACCTGAGATCACCCCTAGTTTTTGGTGGGGTTCGTGTTGTTTATTCTTTAGTTTTCTATGTTGTGTCATGTGTACTATTGTTTTTCTGTTTGTCTTTTTCATTTTTAGCCATGGCGTTGTCAGTTTGTTTTAGATTTACGAGTTTGACTGTCCCTTTGGTGTCTTTCGTCCCTCTTTTATTTGTACATCTTACTTTGCTGAACATTATTGCTGTTTACAGTTTATCTCTATCTATAATAGTATTCAAATAATAACCAAAAACAGTAAAATTTCCTTAAAATTACCAATTTGGTCCGAGACCACAATTAATTCGTAGTGCATTTCTTTATGAACATAAATGAAAATTAAAAAAATCCCACCCGCGCTTTCTCAATGAAATTTTTACAATGTGTTGTACTACTTTTGGGACAAATTATATCAAATTATAGAAAACCTCATCGGATCTTACTCAAAATATGGACAATTTTATGTTTAGGGCGTCTTGAAATCTTTTGACAGCTTCCCAAGTGCTTATTTTTAACCTTTTTCAGCTGGACCAAATCACTACTTTCCTTTAAAATTCTGAACCCAACTTTTTTTACAGTGTAATCCCCCACCCCTACTTACAATTTGAGGCATAAAACATGGAGAAATAAATTTGGAAGGGGTATGAAAAATATTGGCAAGTAACCCACTGTCAATACTAGGGACTATATTTGTGGACAATGGAAATCAGGGGACGACAATTGTGGTCTCGGACCTAATAGGATAGAAAAAGTTGACCAAGCTTAATACAACTTAATATGACTAAAGCTTAATAAATTATAACACTGCTTCCAAAGTTTCATAACAATAAGACATATATTATAGACAGTATCTTAAATTCTATACTCAACTTTGCGTGTTAAATTTTGAGGTTAAAATTGCAAAATTTCAACTATCAACATTTGGGGCTTTAAAAATTTAAATATTGCAAACAAATACTTTTTAATTGCCTTTATATATCTATTTTCATGTACTAAATGCATTAGAGTACTCATTTGATTTGTCAGACTTAGCATAATTTTTCAAAAGTCAAATTTATATGAGCCTGTACCTAAAAATTGAGGTTTTTCAATGAAGGGAGGCCTTACATGAAGATGTAATATTTTCCAGCAATTTTAAATTTGTGAAGCTTTTTGGTTGTAAATAATACTTACATATGTATTGAATGTACTTTAAATAGAAAGAAAAGTTACAAATAACATATCATATTAGTTTAAAAGGGTCTCATGCCAAGTTAGACTGGAAATAATTTACGGTCAATTTAGGCCGTGTCACATATTTACATAAAAAAATGCATATTGAGGCGATAAGAAATAAAACATTGTTTCTTTTTCATCATTTCTATACGCATGTGACATGATAAAACAAATCTGAGCACAAAAAGACTCTTGCATTTAACTTTTCTTGCAGACAGTATGGTCTGATACAAAGATTTTTGCCTTTTAAGTGAAAAACTTGCATGCAATTTTAGTCTCAACAGGCCTATATTTGAACCACTTGCTATCCTACAGAAGGAAAGAAAGATAGTATGTGGAATGAAACATGTACAAAAGACATTGTAAAGCGCTTTTGATACAAATTTAGTCCGGTCTATTTAATGGACTTCAACTTTTATGTACCAAGCAACCCACTTTTGACTTCATCCAAACAGGGCGTTAGCCAAGGGTCATTTATACAACACATTTTGCACATATTGTCTGAGACAACCTTCTTTTCTGTAGATTCAGAGTTCATAAATAAGTAATAGAACTGGATAAAGGCATATAAACACAAATATTGACACATGAAAACCTGTCAGATAGAAAGTCAGAATGCCCTTTATGCATCAACATTGAAAAAGCTATAAAATGACTATTTTGACCATAAAATACCAAAATTGGTCATTTCTGCAGAAATTCTATAAAATAAAAGTTTAAATCCTTTAGTTTCATACTATTGGACAAATTGACACCATTAAATCATTTAGGGAAGTTGCAAAAGTACAGATTCTATATTTACAGATTTCACCTCTTAGGTCCGAGACCACAATTAATTCGTAGTGCATTTCTTTTAGAACATAAATGAAAATTTAAAAAATCCCACCTGCGTTTTCTCAATGAAATTTTTACAGTGTGTTGTACTACTTTTGGGACAAATTATATCAAAATTATAGAAAACTTCATCGGCTCTTACTCAAAATATGGACAATTTTATGTTTAGGGCGTCTTGAAATCTTTTGACAGCTTCCCAAGTGCTTATTTTTAACCTTTTTCAGCTGGACCAAATCACTACTTTCCTTTAAATTCTGAACCCAACTTTTTTACAGTGTAATTTCACCCCCTACTTACAATTTGAGGCATAAAACATGGAGAAATAAATTTGGAAGGGGTATAAAAAATATTGGCAAGTAACCCACTGTCAATACTAGGGACTATATTTGTGAACAACGGAAATCAGGGGACGACAATTGTGATCTCGGACCATTATGGGGCAGCAACCCAACAACGGGTTGTCCGATTCATCTGAAAATTTCAGGGCAGATAGATCTTGACCTGATAAACAATTTTACCCCCCATGTCAGATTTGCTCTAAATGCTTCGGTTTTTTAGTTATAAGTGAAAAACTGCATTTTACCCCTATGTTCTATTTTTAGCCATGGCGGCCGTCTTGGTTGGTTGGCCAGGTCACAAGACACATTTTTTAAACTAGATACCCCAATATTGTGGCCAAGTTTGGTTTAATTTGGCCCAGTAGTTTCAGAGAAGAAGATTTTTGTAAAAGTGAACGACGACGGACGACGGACGCAAAGTGATGGGAAAAGCTCACTTGGCCCTTTGGGCCAGGTGAGCTAAAAATAGACAAGACCAGGCAGGTTATGTATACATCCCGTCAGTATTACAGACTCTAAGTACAAATCATTAAACGTTACTGAAAGCCAGTTCAAAGCAACCAATAAAAAATCCCGATTCTTAGACAAAAGTATCAATCAGCACACATTCAACATCCAATGGATTTAGTGTAAAGACGTCCTTAACAGTCAAATAAAAACATGACCTTGTGCAACTCATTTAAGATATATATTTCTTTCAAATAACTCTCCTTTTAAAGAAGTTGTTAACTGCTATCTCAATAAGTCTGTAGATAATATCAAAGTAATGAATCCTTTTTAAATGGGGTAGAATCGCAAATATAAATTATTATTATTATGAAAGTTTCATAAAACCATTTTCAAATTCATTAATACGAGATTTATTTTATTAAAGTATATAACACAAGCATTGATAGTTCCTAATATAAGATTGGAAATGCTTTACAACTTTGCTTATGAGTTGGCTCTTAAAACCTTTTTGTAATACTGGTTTGATTTTTATAAATTGATGAGTCTATTGAAGATTAAAGTGGGTCCTTCATGGCAAAATTTAAAATCGGTTGCCCGTACATTTTTCTGCTAACTTAACCTAACATGTACTTGAAAATTATTTAAAAGAGGGACGAAAGATACCAAAGGGACAGTCAAACTCATAAATCTAAAACAAACTGACAACGCCATGGCTAAAAATGAAAAGGACAAACAGAAAAACAATAGTACACATGACACAACATAGAAAACTAAAGAATAAACAACACGAACCCCACCAAAAACTAGGGGTGATCTCAGGTGCTCCGGAAGGGTAAGCAGATCCTGCTCCGCATGTGGCACCCGTCGTGTTGCTTATGTGATTACAAATCCGGTAAATAGTCTAATTCGGTAGGTCACATTCATGAAAGGGAAGGGGATTGTAGTTACGACGTAAGGAACATATCCGATATCATTTGTGAAACGGTTATTCCATAACGGTCAACCAACTCGTGATGGCGTCCGTAAAATTTGCGTTTGTCGCTGATGATAAAAAAAACAATCGGGATACTAGATATGAAATACTTAAAGAAAAAAGAAATGTTTGAACTCTGTTTTGTAAATAATAATACAGGTTATCTAAATTAAAAACTGAAAGTGATATCAGGTATCAGTTGGTCTTACGGGAATGACATCGGTAAAGCAGCGGCCTGTATTTCGATGTTAATATTTACGTATTTTTTAAGAGTCATTGAACCTGACCAGTACATAGATATAGGAAGATGTGGTGTGAGTGCGAATTAGACAACTCTTCATCCAAATAACAATTTAAAAAAAGAGTAAACCATTATATGTCAAAGTACGGCCTTCAACACGGAGCCTTTGCTCATACCGAACAACAAGCTATAAAGGGCCCCAAAATTACGAGTGTAAAACCATTCAAACGGGAAAACCAACGGTCTAATCTATATAAAAAAAAACGAGAAACAAGAAACACGTATATATTACAAAAACAAACGACAACTACTGTACATCAGATTCATGACTTAGTACAGTCTGCTAAACAAAGAATGTAGTTTATGTAATGTCGTAAATGACAAATATTTTGCTCACTATTAGCATATTCTGATCAATTGATTTTTCTCTATTTTTTCGTGAATTTGATCACACAAAAAATATGTTTAAAAACCGATTATGCCCTACTTATAATCTCAGTTACTAAATAACAAACATGTATTTGCGTGAATTTGATGTGTATGCACACACTAAAAGCTGCAAACAAACAGATTAAAATGTTGGGGTTTTTTAACTGTAAGAGTTTTAATTTGGGATATGATGTCTTAATAAATATTTCCATTTTTCCTTTTGATTTTTTCATAATTATTTTGATCAATGTCTATACTTTAGAGGGGATCTCTTATTATTCAAGAAAATTAGAAGAAGTAAATATCTAAAATATTATAGTGTTATGTATCAAAAATCAACATCTTTTATGCGATATGTTCAAACTTGATATTAAACTGTTAACTTCGTAACTATTATCTGTTGTTAAATTCGAGCATACAATAACCAAAAATGATTATAAACAAAAATTGTAAAAAAACTTAAATATTTTTACAAAAAAGATAACACTCCTTATTTTAGAAAACAAAACTTAAATAGAATATCATTGAGAAAAAGCATTATTAATCTAAAGCTAAAGGCAAATAATTACGAATGAAACAAGTCAAGTTGGAAAAAGACGGAATAAATTTATCTCATGCTTTTTTTTATTAAATAATAATGAGGAAACTAGAAAAAATTACTATAAACTGAAAGACGAGCTAGGAAATAGTGTTGCAGATAAAAAGAGAATACTTCAAATTAAAAAGATTTTTTTTTTTAAATTATCTTCAAAAGAAATCAAAGATTCTTAACAATCCTATGTATAAATAGAACACCATACATTGCTTATCAAAACATGGAAGTCAGTGTAACGGATTTGGTACATAAAAAGAATAAACATCAGCAGTTAAAAATTTTAAACCAAATAAAAACCCTGGGTAATCATAATAAACATTTATAAATTTAAAAAAATCATTAAACCCCAAACGGGGTCGAAAGATACGAGAGGTAGAGTCAATGTGTAAACATTCATTATTAATATTTTCAATACTAGCTATAACAAGCAAACACTGCTATTTTCTCCAAAAGAAAACATATTCGTAATTCAATAAGCAATAAGAATGATTCACAATTGATCTATTAATCATAGACCAATTTCCTTGTCAAATTCTGACAATAACATACTGTTCTACACATAAGTCTAAATACATGTACTAAAAATATACTAAGTCGTAATATAAAACGCATCTCAAACAGAGTATATGAATATTTGATCATTTGAAATATCTACTAATTTTCACTTCGTACTATGAACATGAAAATTATTCCATTTCTCCTTAAATCTGTAAAAAGTAAGTTTTAGCTAGCTCTAATTGTATAGATTTATTGTTGATATTCACCCAATATGTACCAAATGTTAGATTGTGTTTATTTATATTACAAAACTTGCTAGTATTCCTTATTAGACATATTCACCATAAGCCGATACCGAAACCGACACTGATACCGAAACCGAAACCAAAAATAGTAGTAAGGTAAACATGGTAAATGGTAAATGTTAATAATGTTTAATTAACTCAACCCTTTTACTCAAAATTATATTGTTTAAAATTTAATAAATAATAATTTAGACTAGATGGAGTATTTATTCAATTCAAAAAAATTACATGAATCTATCAAAAAAGCAAATTTGAATTCAACAAGTAATAAACATATTTAAGTAAGTAATTTATTCTCGTGGGATTTTGTCTGATGCTTGGTCCGTTTCTGTGTGTGTTACATTGTAGTGTTGTGTCGTTGTTCTCCTCTTATATTTAATGCGTTTCCCTTAGTTTCAGTTTGTTACCCCGATTTTGTTTTTGTCCATGGATTTATGAGTTTTGAACAGCAGAATACTACTGTTGCCTTTATCAACAATTAGGATTTGGATGTAAATTTATTATTGATGATGATCATTAAATATGAATCAAGTTTCGTCTATTGGAAAGAACTGTACATAGTTCTACAATATGTGCAATATCGTTCCGAAATTATATATATATAAAAGGAACCTTTAATCAAAAAATGAATTAAAACAAATATTTATAAAGGCAAACATTTTTTTCTTATTATAACTGTATGACTAGTGTTAATCTATATCAGAAGAGTCCAAAAATCTTGATGGTGCTTTCGGCAAAATTACTTTCAACAGTATGTAAATCATTTTCATGTTTTCTCTCTTCTTTTCTTTTTCCTTTCTTTTTCGTAAACGTTTGATTGCCTCACTTGATGTGCTAGGTTTTTCAATACTCATCCTCAACTTTTAAGCAAATTATTTCATTGTTTAAATAGTTATCAAGAAAATAAAAACTGACTTTAACACATTTGTGATGGACATACAATTTCCAGTAGTAGGAAAGAAAATAAGATACATCAAATATGGTTTCTAGGTCATAACAATGACGCGATGGCTTACAGATTGATGGAAGCGATCGGTCCACACTATATTTACCGTTTTGTCGTGATTGTTACATGTACTTACTTGGCGATATCATATATCCATTAGAACATCCTATTGCAATACTATATACTGTAAGGTAGCAACGCAATTAACGTTCACTTATCTATGATGAACGTATATTTGTCGATGAAAAGATTCGTGCAGAATAGTTTATGTAGAATATTCCATAACAGCAATATACATTCATCAAACAATAGATTCTCATTAAAGATATAGTCAGAACATTATTGCATTTTTTGTAGAACTATTACCCTACGACGAAACCTACTTAATGTACATCATAAATAAATTGTATCAACATCTCAAATTGTATATTACTTGCATTGGTGTAATTAAATAATGGTTGAATTTAACTTTGCTTTTTGATAATTCATGTGAATTGATGAATGAAGTAATACTCTGACTTTTGTATTCAAATTTCAAACAATATAATTGGATAGAAAGGTTGAACTAATTAACATTATAAATATTTACCATTCCCTACTATTTTTGGTTTCGATATTGGTTTCGGTATCGGCTTATGGTGAACATGTCTATATATTAATAGGAAGATTTGTAAAGCAAAATTATATCCGGGTGAAATTTGACCAGGAGAAAAAAATGACACAGTAGTTGTTGTTATCTTTTTATTCGGAGGAAAATATTTCCCTGTGATATTTTTTGCTTTATTGTGTAATTCTATCTCACAGTGTAGATACTATTCTGTACGCTATCCGGAAGTCGCGATTTTCGAAGCGAGGATTTCAAACTGGCTAACAGAACGGTTTTGTTTTGGTGCTTTTTCTCATCATTTGTTTACTCTTATATCTTTATAGTGCTTTGCACATCTTAAATGTATGTATAGCATCAAAAATATGAGTAACTGTAACAAAAATATTAAGTAGAATACAAAATATACGTGTGCATCACACCAACTTCATAGAAAAAAGTGAAATCGATTGACAATTTTGCTCTCGTAGTACAAAGCAAATAATCTTTTATTGCAAATATTTGCATCAGTTTACAGTTAAATATATACTGTTTCAATATTCCTACCGTATTTAAGTAGAATGTTCGTATTTCAAATAAAAAAATATGCTTTCCTTGAGGATCCCAAAATAAATTACTGTACGATCAGTCTAAAACTGACTGTATTCTAGAAGCGATTTCAGATTTTTTGTCTGTATTACCAGTCGTGATTTTGAAGAAAAAAACAACAACAAATGCAAGTTTTTAACGACCTTGACTGAAAAACAACGGCAATTTGAAGGTATATACGTGTCTATGTGATATTATGATTGTGTCCATGGAACTATAACGTGTAATTTTTGTAGACGGCAAAATAATTATATTTTTGTTCCGTTAGTCTTACTTAAAATCAAATGCCTAAAAAGCAATACATGATTCGCTTGTGGACTTTGTATTAGTGTGTCGTTGCAGTTATCTGTTTAACTATTACATTTTTAAAGACTATTTACACCGTCTGCCGATGACCAATTGGTGATAACATACATCAAGCCTGTCTCTTTTAAAAATACAAAAAATAGATAGAGAAAGCTTTGTTTAAAAACTTTAGGTATTTAGGAAAGAATTAACGAAATTATACCCCGCCACTTCTATAGTCCATGTTTTGGAAAAAAATAAACCACCAGAACAACTAAATTATAGGTGCACAGGAGCATCATTTAATAACGAATATGAGGAAGTTTTATTAATACTAGTATGCGGTAAGTTTTTGAAAGTTGCGTATAGTAAACGGGTACCACCCAATAAGGTAGTGGAAAAGTCCTTATCATGGAAATAAAAAACTGATGATTTTTCGAAAAACCAAAATAAGAGGTACACAATTGAATTAAATGATAAGAAATCTGAAAAAGATTTATTAAGTTATGACCATAGGTGCTTGAGGACAGGATCCTGTAATGAGCCCCCCATAGTCCCTCCCCCTTATTATCATAAATCTCAGATTTTTTAAAGAATATCACTTATTTGTACCATATATATACTAATATACCATATTTTTACTTTAAATATGCATGTTTACTATAAACGTGAATCTCGACTATAGAGCGAAGCGAAAGGTTGCCAACTTCGTTTCAAGAAATTGGGGCAATGGTCAGGAAAAATTGTTTTAAAATCTAATAAAATGTCTCTTCAACGGTCTAATCAACGAGTACTTGCTGTTCCCATATAATTATCCTTATCGAATATCAATATCCAGACATAATATATTACAGTGTTGCGGTTTTTTGGTCCATTCAACTTCGATCAACGGAAGTTACAAAACAACGACATCTGGAAATTAGATGAGTTCCGGGGTAGAAAAAGTCAGAGATTTTCGAAATGTATACATTCGAAATTCTCGTATGTTTTCTTTTCCTATATATACCCCGGAACTCATCTAATTTCCCGCGTTTTCAGTTGGAGTTATCCTTCTTGAGCTGAAGACCACACAGATGTCGTTGTTTTGTAACTTCCGTTGATCGAAGTTGAATGGACCAAAAAACAGCAACACCGCCAGCGAAAAAACTAATTAAAAGTGCTTAAACAGTAATATATTATGTCTGGATATTAATATTCGATAAGGATAATTAAATGGGAACAGCAAGTACTCGTTGATTAGACCGGTAAGAGACATTTTATTAGATTTTAAAACAATTTTTCCTGACCATTGCCCCAATTTCTTGAAACGAAGTTGGCAACCTTTCGCTTCGCTCTATAGTCGAGATTCACGTTGATAGTAAACATGCATATCTAAAGTAAAAATATGGTATATTAGTATATATATATGGTACAAATAAGTGATATATATTTAAAAATCTGAGATTTATGATAATAAGGGGGAGGGACTATGGGGGGCTCATTACAGGATCCTGTCCTCAAGCACCTATGGTTATGACAAGTGTCTGAAGGAAGTTGTGGATATAAAATAGGTACGCCCAATATAAGGTTATAACAAAGTCCGTATTTTAGATATAGAAACATCACAAATATTTTTACCAAAAATTCGAAATAGAAGGTCCATAAAACATTACTTGATTAAAAATGGAGCAATTTTAGACAAGTTTAACAATTGGTTTTGGAGGTCACGGTTGGAAATACCTGATAGGTGCCCCCATGTAATGCAATGTTCAAGTCCGTATCTTATGTAAAGAAACCCCATAAAAGATTTTTATTAAAATTCTAAATACATTCCTTTTTTTATATAAATAAGGCCGTTAATTTTCTCGTTTGAATTGTTTTACATTGTCATTTCGGGGCCTTTTATGGCTGACTTTGTGGTATTGGCTTTGCTTATTGTTGAAGGCCATACGGTGACCTATATTTGTTAATGTCTGTGTCATTTTGATCTCTTGTGGACGATTGTCTCATTGGTAATCATACCACATCTTCTTTTTTATATTATTATTTATGATACGAAATCCGAGAAAAAAATAATTAACAGTTGTACCATTGACGGATTCAAGACAATTGGGATCCGGCGGTTTGAAACTCTTTTTTAACTTTCAATGCATTTGTATGGGAACATATATTTGGAATCCTCTTTTCTCCTGACCCCCTCTCCATTAAAAATGTCTGGAAACCCCAATGTATATTAAGTGGTTTTTGAGGAAAAACTCTTGCAAAACCGGCGAAACATATTGTACCGGTCCAACGGACGAACGAAAGGCCGGACTTCATTATCACTATAAACAATCGCTTTACAAAGTGGTGTACAATTGAGTGTGAAAGAGACAGATCTACATCCAAAACAAATGAAGGAACTATGATCAATTATAGGCTACAGTACGGCCTCGAATGTTTGTAAATACATGCATTTTTATATAACAATTAAATCTGTGTGTTTGTACAATTTTGAGCATAACGGAGGACATTTTTGAAACTTATATAAACAAACAAACCTTCTTCTAATGTCAGCCACATTCAAACATCCTTATACTTAATGTAGTAAGTCGAGTACACCCTATCAAGCTAAAACATGTTTGAAAAGTTTACAGGATGTGAATTTATCAAAATATATTTGTGTTATCTAGAAAAATGCCATCTTCTAATGTATCGTAAATAACTTTGAAATCACTACTAGAATACAGTGAAATAAAGACTGATCATACAGTTTCAAAATCTACAAGCGAGACTGATCGTACAGTGAGAAATTCAAACAAGTGTAATTTTCTTATTTCTGGCTTCAAAGATCTGGCTGAAACTTTTACCACCACTTAAAATATATTTTATTTAGTAAATTAAGTCTGGGTTTTACGTTAATTTGTACAGTAAGGGTGCAAAAAGATTGTTTTAGGTTCACCGACTGATTTTCCTTAATGATGCACTTGAAAATCTCCTGATTAAGGCAAAGATACAAATAATGAATGTGCTAAATTTAATTATAAACCATTTGTGAATATCGATTTCAGCTGAATTAATCATTAAGCAATGTACAGATGAACATCTTACCGTTTAATATAGTATATCCGACAAATTTAAAATGTGATCCAAAAAGTTCTCGCTTCGAAAATCGCGACTTCCGGAAAGCGTACAGAATAGTATCTACACTGTATATCTGGGTAGTTAACTTATTGAATAAAAAAAAACTTTATCTTTACAAATACTATGAAATAATAAAAGTGTATTTAAATTAAAGCTAAATTGTTAAAAAAAAAATTGTTTACAAATTTTCATTGAAATTTTTAAACATTCAAGTAAATATCATTCTATAAAAAAGAAAATAATCATGAAACATAAGAAAGAAAACCAGAAGTTATTTCATATATCGTAATTGTGAAATAATATTATAATTTAATAAGGTCAGTGAAATACATGTAAAGTGAGTTGTTTCCAGATCTCAATACAAATATAAGTTAATAAGTAAAAGGTCGAAATATAGTTGCATAACTACTGTTAAAGGGGCACTAGCTACGAGATAAATAAAAAAAACTAAAGTAAGATTTAATAATCAAAGTGAAAAAGTGAAATAATAATTCGCTTTTATCATCCAAAATTGTTCAATTTTGTCAAATTAAGCGAAGAAACATTGATAATTACTCATTCACTTGCAGTGAATTAGTCGACCTCATTTAATCCGTATTCATGTGAACTTCAACTTAACCCCTGGTTAGAGATTGACAACGCATGCATTGTACGTGTACTGGTTATTTAAAGAAAAAGAATGTCAACAATGAAAGTGAAACTACGGTAAATCATTTGATTACTGATTCGATCCATATAAAATCATTCTTATACGGTTAAAAACAATGAGAAGCATATATTTTTTATCTATAAAATAAACTCAAACAGACCTAAAAAAAAATCCAATTGCACGTGTTGGTTTAATCTATTCATATCTTTATTCATGTTTACATCGCTTATATGGTCATCTGAGGTCAAATCGATAGTTAATTAGATGGCGTCTGGACTAAAATACACACGAAACGAACCTTCATATTATCTCCCCATGCTCTGTAAACTGTTCAAGTAAATATCATTCTTTAAAAAAGAAAATAATCATGAAACATAAGAAATAAAACCAGAAGTTATTTCATATATCGTAATTGTGAAATAATATTATAATTTAATAAGGTCAGTGAAATACATGTAAAGTGAGTTGTTTCCAGATCTCAATACAAATATAAGTTAATAAGTAAAAGGTCGAAATATAGTTGCATAACTACTGTTAAAGGGGCACTAGCTACGAGATATATAAAAAAAACTAAAGTAAGATTTAATAATCAAAGTGAAAAAGTGAAATAATAATTCGCTTTTATCATCCAAAATTGTTCAATTTTGTCAAATTAAGCGAAGAAACATTGATAATTACTCATTCACTTGCAGTGAATTAGTCGACCTCATTAAATCCGTATTCATGTGAACTTCAACTTAACCCCTGGTTAGAGATTGACAACGCATGCATTGTACGTGTACTGGTTATTTAAAGAAAAAGAATGTCAACAATGAAAGTGAAACTACGGTAAATCATTTGATTACTGATTCGATCCATATAAAATCATTCTTATACGGTTAAAAACAATGAGAAGCATATATTTTTTATCTATAAAATAAACTCAAACAGACCTAAAAAAAAATCCAATTGCACGTGTTGGTTTAATCTATTCATATCTTTATTCATGTTTACATCGCTTATATGGTCATCTGAGGTCAAATCGATAGTTAATTAGATGGCGTCTGGACTAAAATACACACGAAACGAACCTTCATATTATCTCCCCATGCTCTGTAAACTGTTCAAGTAAATATCATTCTTTAAAAAAGAAAATAATCATGAAACATAAGAAATAAAACCAGAAGTTATTTCATATATCGTAATTGTGAAATAATATTATAATTTAATAAGGTCAGTGAAATACATGTAAAGTGAGTTGTTTCCAGATCTCAATACAAATATAAGTTAATAAGTAAAAGGTCGAAATATAGTTGCATAACTACTGTTAAAGGGGCACTAGCTACGAGATATATAAAAAAAACTAAAGTAAGATTTAATAATCAAAGTGAAAAAGTGAAATAATAATTCGCTTTTATCATCCAAAATTGTTCAATTTTGTCAAATTAAGCAAAGAAACATTGATAATTACTCATTCACTTGCAAGTGAATTAGTCGACCTCATTAAATCCGTATTCATGTGAACTTCAACTTAACCCCTGGTTAGAGATTGACAACGCATGCATTGTACGTGTACTGGTTATTTAAAGAAAAAGAATGTCAACAATGAAAGTGAAACTACGGTAAATCATTTGATTACTGATTCGATCCATATAAAATCATTCTTATACGGTTAAAAACAATGAGAAGCATATATTTTTTATCTATAAAATAAACTAAAACAGACCTAAAAAAAAAACCAATTGCACGTGTTGGTTTAATCTATTCATATCTGTATTCATGTTTACATCGCTGATATGGTCATCTGAGGTCAAATCGATAGTTAATTAGATGGCGTCTGGACTAAAATACACACGAAACGAACCTTCATATTATCTCCCCATGCTCTGTAAACTGTTTATTTTAGACTTTTGGTAGTTTGGATAAATGTTTTAGATTATTATAAATCAAATATAAGAATTTGAGTCAAATCGGTGACCACGAATTTGACAGCTAGTGCCCCTTTAACAGTTATGGAAGAATTTGAGTATGATGATATTTTTAACTATATAGATAGTTTTGTATGGGGACAAAGATGTAGTTGTTGATTATATGGACATCAGATCAATCATAGCACAACAATATATTCGAACAAAAGCAATTTCAACAGCTGGATAGTGTTCATCTGTGAAATGTTATCTTTCTTATTTAATCATGCTGTAAGTCAATTTTTTTATATAAATGAATATATTAAAAATAAGACTCAAGAAAATATTTCACTATGAAACAGATTCAGGAATAAATTATAATTATATCAAAGTCATAAGAAACCTCAAAGTAATATGTAGCATATGTTTTTATAACTAAATGGATAGTTTTCATTATACAACTAATATAAATATACTTTTTTCTGATGAAAATTCTTTAATTTGTCCACATTTAGAAGAAGTTTACTTATTTTTAATTGCTTCCTTCCAGGAAGGAATTCTCTGACATATTTTCCGTATGCATAATGACCTGAGCGTTACCCTCCCCGTAAAAATCCGGTGGTCGCAATTCGCATGGATCTGTCATTAAAATAAACATTTATCTGATTGTACATGTTAAACACATGCCCAATACCCATGCTTTTTGTTATTTGTTTACTATAAGGTGACAATCGATAAACTTCGGCTTCAAAACACGACATTTAATGAGCAGCCATATTTGTTAAATCATAACAGACAGAGAGAAAAAAAATTGACCATTATACGTTACATTTGCGTAAAAAATGAGAAAATCGTGCACAGAGAACTAAGGTATGATGTATACATGCATTGGTAAAATAATTGGATAAACTTTTTTTTCACCACTCACTGGTTTCATATGCCTTAAATATCTTAAAATATAAATTGCTCATAATTACCTCCCTTTGATTGATAAATTGTGCAAATTTGTTCAACCTTTGTGAAACATTTCATAATCATAGTCAGGTATATATTGATTTAGAGTACATAGTAGTTAATGGGACTCTATTTCACAAGGTCCTGTGAAACATGGTACGAAAAAAAAACATTTTTTACAAATATGTTAAGCGGTATATACTATCAGCATAACACAGATAGATTTTTACTCCTCTGAAAAAAAATCTACCTGTCAAATACCATGTCTGGAAAAAAATTACTGTGACAAATTATCCCCAGGATAAAATATCACTGAGGAAGAAATGAACAGTTATTGATTTTGTATACTTAAGACAAAATTTTTATGTAATTTATACGTGTTTCTCGTTTCTCGTTTTTTTTTTATAGATTTGGTTTTCCCGTTTGAATAAATTTACACTAGTAGTTTTGGGGCCCTTTATAGGTTGCTGTTCAGTTTGAGCCAAGGCTCTGTGTTGAAGGCCGTACCTTGACCTATCATGGTTTACTTTTATAAATTGTTATTTGGATGGAGAGTTGTTTCATTGGCACTCAAACTACAACTTCCTATATCTATATAAAATCAAACCAATCTTAGGAAAATAAACACTATCATAGATGGCAGTGATACATTTAATATCGAAGATGCAATTTTGTTTATAGATTTTTTAAAAGCATCTCAAACTTTCAAATAAGAAATAAACTTTGAAAAAAAATTGAACTCATTGGAAAAAAGACAGCAGATTAGTATTGGTAAAATTGTAATCATATAATCAATAATTGACATAAATTGCTAGTATCACAGTCATAAATAAAACATTTTTTTATAATTTACAAATAGAGATTTTAAATTCATATTGAACGGGAAACAGGATCAAGTGAAACAATAAACTTTTATATAGGAGTATTATTAAAAATGAACATCAAAATATCAAAAAGTATGGATAAAAACATGAGAATTGGTCAATCATTCCAATGTTCTTTTTTATAAGATATGGCGAAAACTTTCTTATCTTAAGATGAATTTTGGAATAAACACTAAAAACTACAAGAATGAGTTACCAGAATTTTATTGATAAATAGTTAAATGGTTGATACAAAATAGGTAGATGTAAATCAAAATCGATCTTAATTTTAGAGAAATATGCAAACAAATTATTTTGTGAAATTAAAACATGACATTAAAAAAAATACCAGTTATGCTATCATATTGGATTTAAAGCAATTTAATCTATATGGATGATTTAATTGACGAAAACGATAAAATTAATGAAAATAAATTTTGTAAAAATCAGAACAATACAACTGTATAGCCGAAGTATCGATACTTTAAAAATCTTTATCAAGAAGTTGGATAGATATCCTTCTTTCAAAGAGCTCTGTTCAAACCTAAGGTCGCATTGGCATTAAGTGAATTTGAATGAATAAAAAAATCAATCAACTTATCAGATCTTGTCAATAAAATTGTAAATTTGTAAAAAGTAAAATCATAAAAATACTGAACCCTGAGGAAAATTAAAAAAGGAAAGTCCCTAATCAAATGGCAAAATCAAAAGCTCAAACACGTAAAACAAATATCTCACTACTGTCATATTCGTGACTTGGTACAGTCATTTTCTTAAGTAGAAAATAGTGGATAAAAAATAGTTTGGGGTATTTTCTTATTTAAAAATCGGTGGATTAAACCTGGTTCATAAGCTACCTCTCACTATAAGACAGTTGGAAATTCAATTTTTTAAAGACTTTTTAAAAAATAAGAGAATCTGGGTTTTTTTTCATTTGTGAGAAAACATACCTGAAATGCATAGTTTTTTAATATGATATTGTAAATCGAAATTATAGTAATATAATTTTAATAATAGCTTTGATCTTTTAAAAGATATAACTATAAAGGGAACCTTGCTCGTGAAAGCTGTAGCAATAAATATTTACACTAATAAATTAATAAGTACTGTCAAAACGGCAACAGCAACAAACATAAACAACTTTCATTCAAATTCACTACAACTTTTACAAAAATGATTTATGAGAATAAGAATAGTACAATTTGCATGCCCTATAGTAAAATTTGATATGTGAAAACATTTCACTGAACTGAACTAGTATACATTTTTTGTTTATGGTCCAGCTAAAGTCTTCCTCCGGGTGCGGGACTTTCTTGCTGTGTTCAAGACCCATGGGCCTTCGGTTGTTTTTCTTTTTTTTTACTTTTTGATCCGGTGTTTGTCCCTTTGACACCTTTCCCATTTCCATTCTCTATTCTATGTACTTGAATCATGTATTGCATGAAATGAGGGTTATTTTATTAACACCTGACTTTTTTTTGATAACTAACTGACCTACAATGTTCATCACTTTTTTTATTTTTAAAAAATTGTAAATAGATCTAAATATTTTCAAAAGAAGAAAAATAAACGCTAAAGTTCAATCTTTTATGTCTTTAATTTACAAATTGATTCATAATTTAAATTACAATCTATTTGTTTATATTTTCTTTTACAAATTGAGAAGTAGAACCTGTGCAGAAAGAATCAAGTTAAAAAATTTAAGTTCGATGATTTAGCTAACAACCATGCAGATTGCAAACTTATTGTATTTAATGTTTAAGTATATCATATAACAGAACTACATGATAAAATTATTGCGTATAAGTTATCACATAATAACAGGAAGACGTGATTGTAAATATTAACGATATAATTTGACACCTTCTGGTGATATTTAGTCGAAAGGATGTGTTTCCTACAATTGATAGATTTGACCTTATCATTTTACTACGCAATGTATTTCATTATTGTTATAGAACACATTTAACATATTCAGGTTCGAACTGACTTTAAAGTGAAATATTTTTACTATTTCATAAATTAAAAGATTCTGAAAGTCATCACCTAATACGATAAACACAACATTTTTGTGAAGACTTCAAACAATTTTCCAATCTAATTTTCAGACACTAACTTAATGTTTATTTCATGCACATAATTAGAGCTCACAATTCAAAGTTCCATACCCTAAGCTTATTATATTTATCCGGCAGCACACTGACACAATTCCGTTAGACCGTCTAAAAATACATGTATATATAACAGTTCTACTTGAGGAGGATATCGTTATTGTCTTTTAGCGAAATATTGATTAATTACGATGAAAAGCTTACGTGTGTCTTAAATGTCTCTTCAACCTTTGTATCGACTGTGTTTACCTTCGCTTATAGCTGTACTATTTCTTTTGTTCTACTTACAACAGGTTAATTAGAGCATAGAACTATAGATATATCTATTTTCAAATACTTTGTCTGACGTCAATACATCCGTTGCATGTGGTTGTTACACATGATTCGTGAGAAAATCATGCACCCGTCGTGCTGTTCATGTAGGTTTAGGAAATAGAAATAAAATTCTATAAATTGTGTGCGTCCAAAAAGATTTTAAGGGTTTACCTTCATCATGAACTCTCACATCAACACATTTTAGATTTGCTGTAGATGTGGATAAGGATATGCTGACCTTTTATGATCACCTTAGATCATCCGCGGTTTGTGTTGTTCAGTCTTTAGGTCATGATGTGTTTTGTGTGCTGTTGGGTGTTTTTTTGTCGAGTTTGATTATCCCTTGGGTATTTGGCAGCTCGCTTGCAAGTCATTTCAGTACTGCACAACTGAACTGACTATTGGGTTACAAGTAACCGTAGTGGTATTATATCAGTTTTAATTAAGGGAGATAACATTTTTTAAAAAGGTACGGCAGAAGCACTTTCATGATTTCCCTCAACAGGAATGCTCAAACCCAAACATTAGAAAGCCGTTGATGTATACGACAATAAAGCGATACAAACTACAACCGGGGGATTTACTTGAAACACAGTTAGAAGTGTATGCTGATGATACTCAAATGTTTATTTTAAGTAAGGAGCTTATCGTAGAAACGTTTAAAACTCTAAAAATTTACGGAGACGTATAAGGGAGTCAATACATTTATGAAGTAGATTTAAGCAAATGTAGTTAGAAATAATAAATATAAATACTAGAGGCTTCAAGGAGTCTGCGTCGCTCGATTGACATTTTTATTTACAATTGATGCATGAAATAATGCAACCGGTATACTTTACTTTAGTTTCAAAGACATAACCCCAAAAAAATGCATTTTACCCCTATATTCCATTTTCAGCCATGTCTGCCATGTTGGTTAGCAGGCAGGCTCATGGGACACATTCTTTAAACGAGATTCACTTATGAAGAGTGTGACTAAGTTTGGTTAAATTTGTCTCAGTTGTTAGAATATTTTGATAAAGGAACATAGAACCCTATTCAAAACTAGAAGCAGAGCATGCATATAGAAAAGGAAAAAACGCATACTTCGTATTGAAGGGAGTAATGTCAAGAGCAAGTTCTCCGTCTATATTAGTTAAATTATACACAACTCTAGTCTTGTCTAGCATCTTTTATGACTGCGATACATGGAGTAACTTTTAATCCTGTGATATAAAGACTCTTAACTTGTCTCAACACTTTACTAGTATTGTCAAACACATTTTATAATTAAAAACATCTACCTGATCTGATATGTGTGAATGTATTTTTTGGATTCATTCAGTTATGAATTTTATTCACAAAATAAAACTACACTTTTTTCAATTTTTTGTTTATGTTAGTTAACATTTATCTTTCAAAAAGAATATTTGAATGGTTAGACTATTTTTATTCCTCATAGACCCTCACCGTCGTCATTATGGATACATTCCGGATGTTATTAACATTTTAGAAACATATCGACTTATTCAATTTCTTACCGAGTATATTGATACTTGAAATTTCCAATCAAAAAGTCAATGGAAACAAAACAGTTAACGAGGAGCAGTCGGTCAACTGGTTAAACCCTATTGCGTTAGATGCCAATTGAATGCGTTTTTTAAATATTTTCACTTTCTTTGACCAACTTCTGAGCAAAGGCAGAAATACGAATTTCCTATTTTATTACAAAACTGTTAACTGAAATGCCAAATTCATCAGGATATAAGTGCGTTGCATGCAAACACTACTTTGGTGATGTCTTTGTCACTGCATTTGTACTACTGAGCTGTGTGAACTGTATTGGAGTAAGATAATTGAACATTTTGCACTACAACTGTAATGCAAACTAAGCGAATATGATGATGAGGATGTTTACCAAATTTTACGAATTCCATTAAATGTAATTGCCGAACATTCGGGATTTGTGAAGCTTTGCCACGACCATGTTGTTCAAAGCATAGCAACATATGGACGATGTGTCAGGTAAGGCAATATATGATTTGTCATTTCTTAGGATTGCGTAGGAACTGTATGCTGAGTGACATGATTGTATATTTTTCTGTATATATAAAAATAAATCTATCTTTTTCTTTTATTCTTTTTGTTGTGTGATATTTAATTTGATTTGTTTATTCATTATATCTCAATAATGAGAAAATAAAGACATGAATGAATGCATGAATGAATGAACTCACGAAAGCAAACAAGGACACCACAAACGAAGTAAAAACTGCGTGTAACATGAGTGACGTAATTGGTTTTAAACAAATGCTTTTAAGTAGGCAAATCCTCTGCTGTCAGATTTATTTTAACAAAAACGCACATGGATTTTCTAAAATATTCCAGTGCAATGAAAAACCATTACAAACCTACTCTAGATTTTCTTTTCATAAGACTTTGTGGTCAAGTGATCAATAGTTTACTGAATAACCTTTTCTCTCTCCTTTCCATGTGACATTACATGTTTTATCATTTGATTTTGCCATGTGATAATGGATTTTCCGATTAGATTTTCCTGTTCTAAAAAAATGCACTACTATAATTGTGGTCTCGGGCCAGACAACTCTCCATCTAAGTAACAATTTATAAAAGTAAACTTTTATAGGGCAAGGTACGGCCTTCAAAACGGAGCTTTGGATCACACCGAACAGCAAGCTATAAAGGTCTCCAATAGTTACTACTGTAAAACCATTTAAACGGGAGCCCCAAAGGTCTTATCTAAAAAAAAAATGAAAATCGATAAACACTTATCTACCACATAAACAGACGACAACCACTGAACATCAGATTCCTGACTAAGGACAGGTGCAAACAATTGCAATGGGATTAAACGTTGTAATGGTACCAAACCTTCTCCCTTTTTCCGGAACAATAGAATAACATCACAACATAGAAAGACACACTATAGAATATCAATTAGAAAGACTTATTAATAACTCAATCACAAAACGCAGTAACACAAATTTACACACAATTAACAAATAAATTTGATCTGTGAAACAATGTTTATAGATATAGGAAGATGTGGTGTGAGTGCCAATGAGACATGAGACAACTCTCATACATAGTTAATAAAAAAAATAAGGGATGATTACAGTGAAAGTATAAAACCGTTGTGATATGTTTAACATTTTAGAAAAACATCAACTTTGAAAACAATTACTTCATATTATACACAGGTAAATGAAATAATTTTTTTTGTTAAGTATACTTCTTCTGTCTATATAATCTTCCGTTTAGGAATACCAAGGAATTTCTTGTTTGTCAATAAAATTAATCTAAAACTTGATACATGTGGGGTGAATATCAACAATAAAGATATACAATAAGTGCTCGATACATGTTCTTCATTTAAAGGTGCCGTAACAGTATTTAAGGAGAAAGAAAATAACTTTGATGTTCATAGTACGAAGAAGTGACAATTTGTAGTAATTCCAAACATCAAAGCTGAAATATACACCAGATACATAATAACATAAAATAACAAAAAAAGCATAACAAATAGTATTGACAGGTCAAATTAACAAGAAAGTACGATTTGAGATTACTCGCTGTTGCTGACAGCTAGATAAAGCCACAACAATTAATAAAACAAAAAACATGCATCAAGACGAAAATGAACTGGGATTTAGTATTTTAACGTCATGGACAGTCAAATCTAATTAAAGTGAACAGTTGGGTTTTTTTTTGGTAATCTTCTATTTAACTTAAAGTTATCAAATAATTCAAACAAGCAAAGGAATGCAACAAAACTTTCAGAAACACAAACAAAACACATGCTTAACATATTGAACATTGTACGGGGAGCTGTAATACCAATTTCTACCTGCTGATCCTGGAAAGGGGGACTCCAGATATATAAAAGTCATCGCTAATAAAAGGGCATAAAGGAACAATGACTGCTTACAAAACATGAAAGTATGCTAAGATAAAACTCAAGGAAACTAATTGACCTTATTAGCACGTTTCTAAATAAAAAAAATATTTCTTTTCAAAGTGCAGTTAAAAAATATTTTAGACTTAAACCTCGAAAAGCATAGAAAATGTTCAATAGTAGACGGTCTTGATGAGGTTGAGAGAATAAAGAATGATAGACAACCAACTCAAATAAAGGACTTAACAAATAAAGAATAGAAAAAAAACATAAAAGAATAGAGGATAAAAGGGTACTAAAATAAACAAAACAGCCTTAAATGTATGAACCTCAAGCATGCCGTAAGATTGGGTCAAACGAACGTTCCCGTCAAAAAGTTAAAATTAACAATGGAGAACGAAACATTGAACAAAAAACAAACTACAGTTTACTTAACACAAGAAAAAATATCAAAGACTTTGCAACACAAACCCCATCGTAAACCGGGGTAATCATAGAATGCTCGAGAAGAGTATGCAAATCCTGCTTCACTTGAGGCATCAATTGTGTAGCTACAAAACTGCTGATAAGTTTAACTTGATAGGTAACATGCTGACAGGACTGTGGTTTCGACAACTGAACAATATCTGTTGTCATCTGTGAAACTGATATTCCATAACATAAGACGTGAATAAACCAAAACAAACATATGTAAACAATAGGAAACATAACACAAAATTTAATAACTGAGGATGTCAAAATTTAACAAACAATATGAGAGTTTTCTCAGTACAAACATAGCAGGGGGCATAAATTATCAGCTAATAAATTCATATTGTAATTAAAAACTAAAGGTTTACATCTTCCTCATCAGTAATAAAACACATAAGTGTGAAATATAAGGACGCAAACCACAAGCAGGGATACATATTTTACTGCATCCACCCAACACAGCAAAAAACCCTGCAATCTATTTATAAAAATAGGAAAATATGGTAAGACCATGTCATTCAAATATTAAACCTTTATATTTTAAAAGCATATAACCTTCTTCTATTTCGTAAACATACCACTAGTTAACAGTAATAATTTCATTTTAATTATACGTCAGATCCATCAGATGTCAGTATAGAAAATACTGTAACTTCAACATGATACAGTATAAACGATCTTTATTCGCATGTAATAATTGTGAACCTTATAATCGGTTGTGACCGAGAGGTGTATAACCTTCTGAAGTACCAAAATATCATCCGTCATCTACAGCTATTTGGTAACAATGGTGATGGTATATATTTCAATTAACATGATCTATATATCAGTTATAATTACAAACATTTGGTTTGGAAGTTTGACTGCACCTGTAAGAAACTTACTCCCTACGGGATATTACATCTAAATTTTTACTGTGATGTTGTTTTAAGTGTCTGTTTTTCCTATATATAATTTAGATTTCTTTTAATTTTGAAGCCTTCTTTTCATATTTGTAAAATCAATCTTTATATTGGAACATCTTTAACCTTCTTCTTTTTAATGTTGGCTTTATTTCAGATTGTGTTGTTTCATTTTCCAATATGAACGTTCCAAATATTTCCTGCCTTTTATTTTGACATTTACAAAATACACTTTGTTTAATATTGCCTTGATTATGTCTGGGATTAAATTCTTAAGGTTTTTTAAATACCTTTTAGATTTGTACAGAATTTCAAATTAATTTTTTGCTTTTTAGCAACATTACAATTCATTGGTTTCTTTGTTCTATACGTCGATTATAAAGTGTATGTACCTTTCATAAATAAAGACAGTTTTCCATTATCCTATAATCTCATAACAGGTTCATCTGTTTTTGTTTTTAAAATCTCGTTTTTAGAACAATATGTCATGAATGGATTATCCTTTCGATATAATAAAGTAATAGTAATAAGACTTTGTCCAAATTGTTATAAACGGTACCAGACTTATAATTAAATACGCCAGACGCGCGTTTCGTCTACATTAGACTCAACAGTGACGCTCACATCAAAACAGTTATACAGCCAAACAAGTACAAAGTTGACGAGTATTGAGGAACCAAAACTCCAAACAGATAAGAAAATCCTTAGTATTTCGAATTATTCATAACTGTGTAAACATGAAATTTGTAAAAATTACCATATAAATAAACTCATCATAGATACCAGGACTATTGATATTCATGTCAACACCGACGTGTGACTACTGGGCTGGTGATATCATCGGGGACGAAACGTCCACCAGCAGTGGCATCGACCCAGTAGTGCATTTAGTTATCATTTGGGCACTTACACAATATATTTTTTTTATCAAATTATTACATCCAATTTTTCCAAACGCATTCCAGCTTTCTATCGCTCCTGAAGAATGCCATATGATATGAAAAGAAGAATATTCGGATGATAAATAATGAAACAACTCTTCACAAGAGATAAAATGAATCAGAAATTAACAACTATAGGTCACCGTACAGCCTTCACCAATTAGTAAAACCCAAGCCGTATAATGAACTTTAAAATACAACGAAATAACAATTCAAACGAGAAAACCAACGTCCTTGTTTATGTACACAATGGTTTACTTTTTTAGATTGTTATTTGAATGGAGAGTTGTCTCATTGGCACTCATACCATATCTTCCTATATCTATATACAATAATGATCGAAAAACATATTTGACATACAGTAACACACGACAACCACTGAAATCCAGGGTTCATTTGTTTACCTCTAATAAATATATCTTTAAGTAGTATTCCCATCCACCTTTCTATATTTAGACAGTACAATTCATTTTGATTTACTTTTCTATATCATATGCAGTTCCGCATTAATACTTTTATATATTTGGAATATTATTATTTAAGAATCCTATATGACCAAATTAGTTAATTGACATTTTCTACAATTAAAGTTTAACCATTATATCACAACTTATTGCTTTTCATACGCGAAAACTAAGAGTTGTCCTTTATCTTTTCGTGTTAGGTTACATAATCAATAATCCGTTCTAAGCTTTTTAATTTTGACATCTTCCTTTAAGTACAAGCCCTTTAAGTAAAGCCTCTATTTTATCGTATTTTTTCCATATCAAATTAATTAACTTTAATAGTCCTCTTTCTCTCTTAAATTTTGATTATCAATTATTAGCAAAAGTTATTGCTGAAAGAATGAAATTATTTCTTCCAAAACTTATAGATCCAGACCAGACGGGATATATGGCTGGTATATACATTCGTCGACAAGGGATTTGATACGCTAGAATGGAAATTTATTCAAAAATCATTGGTTTGTTTTAATTTTGGTTCCGGAAATGGGTCTTTACTTTATACTCAAATATATCTTGTTTTGTTGTTAATAATGGATTTAGTTCTAGTTCAATCAAAATTGAGAGCAAGCAGATATCTGGTATAAAAATTGGGGATACTGAAATAAAACTTTCACAGTTGACTGATGATACCACCTAGTTTTTTGAAAGATGTATTTTCCACGCCAATTTTATAACATTCCTTTGACGATTTTGATAAGTTTGCAGGATTAAAAGTCAATTTTTCTAAATCCGAAGCAACATGGATTGGAAGAAATAAATTTAATAAAGAATTTTCTATCAAATGGACAGATGTTTTTAAAACCTTAGGTTTAAAAATAAATGCTTTTGAAGAAAAGTGTGTTCTAATTTGGCTACATGCATAGAAAAAATGTAATCAATAATTCAAATCCAGTTGTTCAGAGAACAATTGCAGGTCTTTTCACAACTATTTGAAAAATACTGTTGAAAAGAAGGTAGTTCTTATTTACTCAAAGTTAACAATGGCATCCTATGATAAGTTTCTTCATATTGATGTGATAAATAATTGTTTAACAAAACTTTTCAGTGAAATAAGAGAGAAAATTTGCTACTTCCGATGAAGTTAATGTCACTTCCGGTCTCATATAATAGCTTTTTCCATACTGATTCTAAACATATATAGTTTATAATACTTTTGTTTGAAAAAAAGGAGATAATTGGCCACTTCCGGTTGATCAAAAGTCAGTTCTAGTCCTAAGTGATCAGAAAATGTATCAAAATTACAAAATATTGATTCTGAGTTTTTTTATCAGAAAAAAGTGCAAAAGAGGCTACTTCCAGTTTTTCCAATGTCAATTCTGGTTTTTATTTTTCAAGTTCATATGTCAAACAACCTTTTGTTAAAGGTTTTTTTGGCTTAATAATGAACTTATTTTCAGTTATTTTCAATTTACCTTATAATTAGACATTTCAGGGGCATTTACTCCTATAAGACTCCAATACATTGTATCAAACCAAATGTAACATATCTTCATTATCAGAAAACAAACATTTTGCACTTGTTCTTTTTAACATATCTTTAAAAGTGTTTGAGGAAATGCAAAAATAAGCAAAAGTAAACATTTAAAATTTGACCTTCACCTTTGACCTTGACCACATTTTCAAAGTTAGTACCTAGGAACCTCAAATAAAAACATACCAATGTTATACGGTTAATGGTTTATGAAATTCCAAAAAACATACCGATAAATTTATTTCGTAAAGGTAAATAACTCCTATAAAATTTCATCGAATCTCTTCGATCCAAATTAGCCAAATATTCCTTAGGATGTAACGAACAATTTGTAAAAAGAATTTTGTCAATCTCATTTTATGTTACAAAGGAGATACACACATTTGATAAATAGTGAATAGGGAGATAACTCTTACAAAAAAATGTTTGTCTAAGCAGGGTGAAATTTAAAAGCGCATAAACTGTACGATACAATATAAGAAATATCTAAGCGACATATTCCGAAACAAATATTTTAGAATTTGGCGTAGAAAAATTATAATTAAAAACCAACTGTTCAGAAAACAATTGAAGGTCTTTCCACCGAAAACAATGTATTTTTAATATAAAAGTTGTAAAGTTATGTTTAAAATGTCATTTCAATCGTCAAATGATAGCTTTTGTACGCTGATTCCAAAAATATATGGTTTCTGTAAAATACGTTTAAATAAGGGAGATGATGTGTTACTTCCGGTTTGAAAAATGTTACTTCCGATAATATTTGAATATTTACTTGACACTGATTCCAAAAATATCTGGTTCTATATACTTTTCTATTAATAAATTACAAAATATAACTACTTCCGGTTTACACAAGGTCACTTCCGACCAAGGACCTCAAATCAAAAGACCCTAGGTCTCTATCACTTATAGTTTACAAGATAGAAATGCATATCACTTATATCAAATGCATAAGGGGAAATAACTCTCATATGGAGCGTTCATATTGCTTCAGTCAAAATAGGACAAATAATGCGAAGGATATAACGAGCAATTTCATAAAATAAATTTGTCGTAATCTTTACCGTTGCGAAGCAGTATTGGACACAAGGAAAACAGTGTTTTGGGATATAACTCCTACAAAGAAAAGTATTCGGTTACGCAAGGTAAATTTCAAAAGCGCATAAACTGTTCGGTATCATATACCAAATATCTAAGCGACATATTGCGAAATAAATATTTATCGCAAGAACAAATTAGGCAGAAGAAAGAAAAAAAAATAATCAGAAGAAGAAAAACATTAGGTTTTTCCACAGAAAAGTGGAAAGACCTAATTAAACTGTGGAAGATCAGAAACCTTTCCTTGATCGGTAAAATCCTAGAATTACTTGAAATATCGAAGTTTATTCCTGTCATTTCATCTAAACATGTACCAAAAATTTGATCTTATGTAATTAAAATACAACGTGATATTAATAGCTTTCATGGAATGGTAGTACTCGGAAAGTCAAATCGGAAGTTGTTTTAATGTCTCTTAGCGAGGGGGGACTGAAAGCCCCATTTTTTTAAGTACAGCTGTTATCCTTTCGAATTATTTGGGTAAAAAGATTTCTATATGAACATGACTCCAAGTAGAAACATTTTTCCAAAGCAGTTTTCTCCCTTTTTGATTTAGAAAGATTTATTTATGTGAATTTGAGTTTTAAATTTAAAAGCACCTCTTTTTTATATAGTGGTACACATGTATCTGCTTGGAAACGTTTCAAGGGTATTTTCATCCCAGTAAATGTATTTCATGTTAGAAAAGAATTTATTTGGTTTATTCCTTTTATCAAAATTGATAGAAGAGAATTTTTTACAGATCTTAGTACATAAAAGGCATAAGGTTCAATAATATTGTCTGGTGACGCTATAAACAAAAATTATCACCTGAATGTTACTTCTGAAGACATTCTATCTATTAAGCTTGCTATACCACGTGACTGGAAAGATTTGTTATTACAACAACACATGTCACCTAACAGCAAATCATTTGGATTCGATTTTGAGCATGGGAATAAAAAACTGCCTATCAGTAAATCATTTGCTTAAGATGTATATTCACTTTTTATCGATCGGGGAAGTGATTCGCCTATTTCACAACAAAAGTTTTAATGTAGAAATTAGTGACGGAAAATGGAAAAAATATTTATTCTCTAGCTTTCAAATGTACTATAGAAAGTAAACTACAACCTTTCAAATATAAAATGTTAATACACAGAATAGTCTCACATAATTATCTGCTTGAAAAATATAAACTTTCTTTAACAAATGAATACATTTTTTAATGTACAGAAATAAAACGTTTTGGTGGGAATTTTTTAACTTGTATTTAGTTTTTGGAGTAAATGTATTTTTGAATAAAATTTAATAAAATTTATTTTTAATGTGATTATATTATAATGTATTCCAAAGTATTCTGAAGACGTATCATATACTGAGTATTCACGCGACTAACTTGTAAATTTTTACTATGTCTTATTTGCAAAATATCAATAGTATAACAATGCCATACATGTCATGTCATTCACTTATGTCTTGTAAAGATGTATGTATGCACTGTATTTTGAACACGAAAAAGATCAATAAAAAATAGAATAAAAACAGTTGATAAGACTTACCCGATGCAGTATAGTCGTGATTAGTTTTCAAATTACTTCGTAGACAATAGAAATTATTGTTGGTACATTGTATTTTAAATCAAACTCACTCAGATCTATTACGAGACATAAGGTACAGTATATGTATTTTTAGTACATGTAGGCGTTGGATATTTAAACTTGTATTAGAACGGATGCATAAAATTAATGTGTACGTGTAAACAATCAATAAAAAATGCCACGTGTTGATATTTAAGGCTGTTGACTCATACCTTTTATTATATTTTTGAAAAAAAGCATTGTAAAATCTTCCTTTTGATAGATTTTAAGAAAATTCTATATAAGGATATATATATATGTTAGCGACAATAAGTGAAATTAGGCATTAAGCTTAAATCCTAGGCATTAAGCTAATGCCTGGGCAGTAAGTCTATTGCCTAAATGATGTTAGGCATTAGTCTTAGATCCTAGGTTTTAAGCTTAAATCCTAAAAAATGAGTGCAGGCATTAAGCTTAATGCTTAAAATATAAATGCGAGTAAATAAAAGACATTTATTCATTTAAATAAAAATATATTTGTAACATAATAACATTATGAGAACTTGGGCCTGTTTATCGAAACTGTCCTTAGATTGGTCCTTTAAGATACTCTTATGACAGTAATTATGATAAAGTAAGGACCGACCAACGGAATGTCTCATCATGCACATCTAAGCTATCGTAGGATTACTTAGCTAGGATGCCCGAACCGCTATCTTCAGTTTTGGCGTAAAAGAAAATAGCAAATGAAAAAAAATTGTATCAAACAACTTTAACTTTAAAACCGATTAATTATTAAAAAAAATATCAGTTTTAGATTAAAGGGTAATAAATGATTTTGATATTTTAAAAGTTCTTGTACATCTTTCATATAAATACTGAGTACTTCAACCGTTTTATTTTATTACTGCAATTAACATACGTTTAAATATGAGCAAAAGAAAAAAATATAATTTTACCGATGCAAAAAACCCAGTTTCATCCTAAATATAAAAGAAGAAGATGTGGTATGAGTGCCAATGAGACAACTGTCTACAAGAGACCGGGAATAAAATCACTAATAAAATAAGTTATTTAAAAAAATGGCAACTTGATAGAAATTTGTGTTAAAATCATTTTGTTAAAATTTACTTATCCCATAAAAAAAATTGGAAAATGGTGCGAGCAAAAAATAATATCTTAATTTTGTCTACTTTTACCAGTTCGACTAGTGAAGGGTACACATTTCCAAATGAATATTATAATTATTCTATAAAATCTCCCCCTTTTTAATAGGATACAATTACTTCTTTTTAAATCTTTTTAATATTTTGTAATACCACAAAAACATGAAAAAAGTATGAGTTAATTCTCGTTTTTTTAACTGCTAAAATTACTAAATAAGCTTACTAAATTTGAAGATATATCAAATGAATGTATATTTATAAATGTAAGATAAGAAATATAATTAAGAATCGACTTTATATCAACAATAAATCACCAAATATGCAAACATTGCAGAGTTTACTTATTGCCTAAAATTATATTCTGCAATAGGATGAATAATCATCATCAGATTTCAGGAAATAAGCTTAATGCCTGAAAATTTCAGGGAATAACTTAATGTCTAGGCGTTAGCTTGTTGCCTAGGGTTTAAGATTAATACCTAATTTCACTTATTGCCGCTAACATATATACCAATGATCAACATTAAAGTCATATTAAACGAGTGAGTGGTGAAAAATAATGTTTATCCGATTCTTGAACCAATGCATGTATATATCATAAACTTAGTCCTCTGTAAACGATTTTCTCATTTTTTACGCAAATATATCGTATAATCGTCAATTTTTTTTCTCTCTGTCTGTTATGATTTAACAAATATGGCTGCTCATTAAATGCCGTGTTTTGAAGCCGAAGTTTAACGATTGTTACCTTATAGTAAACAAATGACAAAAAGCATGGGTGTTGAGCACGTGTTTAACATGTAAAATCAGATAATTGTTTATTTTAATGACAGATCCATGCGTATTGCAATATTTTACGAGGAGGGTTACGCTCAGGTCATTATGCATACGGAAAATATGTCGGCGAATTGCTTCCTGGAATTCCTGGAAGGAAGCAATTAAAAATAAGTAAACTTCTTCTAAATGTGGAAAAATTTAAGAATATTCCTCAGAAAAAAGTATATGTACATAAGTTGTATAATGAAAACTATCCATTTAGTTATAAGAAACATATGCATATTTTTTTTTAATTTGAGATTTCTTATGACTTTAAACAACGTACTCATTGACAATGTATCGATATTTGTTTTCACTCTTTGATTTTTGTAGGCGTAAGAGATGTTTGTCTGTCATAGATATGGGAAGATGTGGTGTGAGTGCAAATGAGCCAACTCTCCATCCAAATAACAATTTATAAAAGTAAACCATTATAGGTCAATATACGGCTTTTAACACAGAGCCTTGGCTCACACCGAACAACTAGCTATAAAGGGCCCAAAAATTACTAATGTAAAACCATTCAAACGGGAAAACCAATGGTCTAATCTATATAAAAAACGAGAAACGAGAAACACGTATAAATTACATAAACAAACGACAACTACTGTACATCTTATACATGTATATGAACAAACATTTTTCCAAATGAAACTTACATTTTTTTATATTACAGAATGATTTATCCCCTCAGATAGACAAATTGCTGTTTTCAATTCCATTTAACAAAGTTGGGGGAACGGGGGTTTAGTTTGATCCATTCCCTAGTTCATCTCTGTCCATTTCCACTGACTTGTTAGTCCGTAATCAATCTGTTGTAATCAGAAAAGAATCTCCATTTTTAATCTAAAATGTAGGCATTTCTCTAAGGCCTCTTATAAAACAAGCTATGTTTTGTAGTTGTCGATAAAATGCCACAGAAATGTGTTGGTAAAGGCATTTTATATAGGGAATATTTGCAGCATATAATGAATTTAGTCTTTATCATCAAAATCGATATCATCTCTTGCAAGGTTATACTTCGGATTTAATATGGACATTTTATGTTGCTATTATAGAGATAATGATTGATACATAAATCCAATGCTTATATCCTTTTAAAACATCACGATGATTGCTAGAAGAAATGTATCAATGGTATTTTCATTATTTTTTTCCAAATAAATACCAATCTAAATCGCTGAAAAAAATACAAGAAAACTAATAACAATAGTTCGAAGGTTTCAGGTCTAGAACTGAGTATAAACCATAAAACTATAGGGTAAATACTACTTGCTTGCATAAATGCAATTCTAAATTCTCATATGAAACAAAAATATTAGAAGAACCTGAGTTAATATAAACATAAGACGTTGTGATATAATAACAAACGAAACAGTTCTCCACCAAAGACTAAATGACATAGAATTTACCAATTATAGGTCACCGTACGGCCTTCTACAAAAACAAATGGCCTGATATATGTTGAAATAACAATGAACAAAATACAAATATGATACAGCAACAAACAATAACCACTGAATAACAGGCTCCCTAATTAAGCTTAGCGAAGCTCGAATCCCCATATGGAATTTACTGACCCCATATATACCGTATTACGTTCCTAGCACACTATGTAACGAATTTATCTTACCGGCTATCTTAACATGTGAAATTTAGGCTAGTGACCTATCAAAATGAGCAAGTCTTCGATACTGTTTGTATTAAGAAACTAGCTACTTCCATTGATCCTACAAAAAAGATGCCAACAATGACAACTTGTTAGTCTTAAATGCGTTTTGTGAATTTATTTCCATTTTAATCATCAATTTCTTCGTCTGTTGAAACCTTTACGATTTTTTTTCTCAGTACCGTTTTGTTTTTATAAAGAGAAGTAACACCACTACTAACCGTGTATGAAATAAGCCACGCCTTTCTTTACATTATATGGAATATAAAGGGACGTAACATTACTACTAACCGTGTATGAAATAAGCCCCGCCTCCCTACTAACCTAATATCAAATATACAAGGTCTCCACGAGGACGCTTTTAACTAATCATATTTCTAGAAATTTATAGGAGGTAAGATAAAGGCACATACAGTATGTGATGGGTTTCAACATGTTAGCGGGCGCCAAGACCTCACCCTTACTTGGGCCTCCGATGTAACAGAACAACATATAAACAATTATAACAATCAGTTGGTAAGGACTTAACTCATCAGATAACAAACTAGAGGCTCTAAAGAGCCTGTGTCGCTCACCTTGGTCTATGTGAATATTAAACAAAGGAAGCAGATGGATTCATCACAAAAATGTGTTTTGTTGATGGTGATGTGTTTGTACATCTTACTTTACTGAACATTCTTGCTGCTTACAATTATCTCTATCTATAATGAACTTGGCCTAGTATTTTCAGTGGAAAATGTTAGAAAAAATTTACAAATTTTATGAAAATTGTTAAAAATTGACTATTAAGGACAATAACTCCTTAGGGGGTCGATTGACCATTTCGTTCATGTTGACTTATTTGTAAATCTTAATATGCTGAACATTATTGCTGTTTACAGTTTATCTTTTTCTATAATAATATTCAAGATAATAACCAAAAACAGTAAAATGTCCTTAAAATTACCAATTTGGTCCGAGACCACAATTAATTCGTAGTATATTTCTTTTAGAAAAGGGTTGTCCGGTTCATCTGAAAATTTCAGGGCAGATAGATCTTCACCTGATAAACAATTTTACCCCATTTCAAATTTTCTCTAAATGCTTTGGTTTTTGAGTTATAAGCCAAAAACTGCATTTTACCCCTATGCTCTATTTTTAGCCATGGCGGCCATCTTAGTTAGATGGCTGGGTCACCGGACACATTTTACAAACTAGATACCCCAAAGATAATTGTGGCCAAGTTTGGTTTGATTTGGCCCAGTGGTTTCAGAGGAGAAGATCTTTGTAAAAGATTACTAAGATTTATAAAGGGCAATAACTGCTAAAGGGGTCAACAGACCATTTCGGTCATGTCAACTTATTTGTACATCTTACTTTGCTGAACATTATTGCTGTTTACAGTTTATCTCTATCTATAATAGTATTCAAATAATAACCAAAAACAGTAAAATTTCCTTAAAATTACCAATTTGGTCCGAGACCACAATTAATTCGTAGTGCATTTCTTTATGAACATAAATGAAAATTAAAAAAATCCCACCCGCGCTTTCTCAATGAAATTTTTACAATGTGTTGTACTACTTTTGGGACAAATTATATCAAATTATAGAAAACCTCATCGGATCTTACTCAAAATATGGACAATTTTATGTTTAGGGCGTCTTGAAATCTTTTGACAGCTTCCCAAGTGCTTATTTTTAACCTTTTTCAGCTGGACCAAATCACTACTTTCCTTTAAAATTCTGAACCCAACTTTTTTTACAGTGTAATCCCCCCCCCCTACTTACAATTTGAGGCATAAAACATGGAGAAATAAATTTGGAAGGGGTATGAAAAATATTGGCAAGTAACCCACTGTCAATACTAGGGACTATATTTGTGGACAATGGAAATCAGGGGACGACAATTGTGGTCTCGGACCTAATAGGATAGAAAAAGTTGACCAAGCTTAATACAACTTAATATGACTAAAGCTTAATAAATTATAACACTGCTTCCAAAGTTTCATAACAATAAGACATATATTATAGACAGTATCTTAAATTCTATACTCAACTTTGCGTGTTAAATTTTGAGGTTAAAATTGCAAAATTTCAACTATCAACATTTGGGGCTTTAAAAATTTAAATATTGCAAACAAATACTTTTTAATTGCCTTTATATATCTATTATCATGTACTAAATGCATTAGAGTACTCATTTGATTTGTCAGACTTAGCATAATTTTTCAAAAGTCAAATTTATATGAGCCTGTACCTAAAAATTGAGGTTTTTCAATGAAGGGAGGCCTTACATGAAGATGTAATATTTTCCAGCAATTTTAAATTTGTGAAGCTTTTTGGTTGTAAATAATACTTACATATGTATTGAATGTACTTTAAATAGAAAGAAAAGTTACAAATAACATATCATATTAGTTTAAAAGGGTCTCATGCCAAGTAAGACTGGAAATAATTTACGGTCAATTTAGGCCGTGTCACATATTTACATAAAAAAATGCATATTGAGGCGATAAGAAATAAAACATTGTTTCTTTTTCATCATTTCTATACGCATGTGACATGATAAAACAAATCTGAGCACAAAAAGACTCTTGCATTTAACTTTTCTTGCAGACAGTATGGTCTGATACAAAGATTTTTGCCTTTTAAGTGAAAAACTTGCATGCAATTTTAGTCTCAACAGGCCTATATTTGAACCACTTGCTATCCTACAGAAGGAAAGAAAGATAGTATGTGGAATGAAACATGTACAAAAGACATTGTAAAGTGCTTTTGATACAAATTTAGTCCGGTCTATATAATGGACTTCAACTTTTATGTACCAAGCAACCCACTTTTGACTTCATCCAAACAGGGCGTTAGCCAAGTGTCATTTATACAACACATTTTGCACATATTGTCTGAGATAACCTTCTTTCCTGTAGATTCAGAGTTCATAAATAAGTAATAGAACTGGATAAAGGCATATAAACACAAATATTGACACATGAAAACCTGTCAGATAGAAAGTCAGAATGCCCTTTATGCATCAACATTGAAAAAGCTATAAAATGACTATTTTGACCATAAAATACCAAAATTGGTCATTTCTGCAGAAATTCTATAAAATAAAAGTTTAAATCCTTTAGTTTCATACTATTGGACAAATTGACACCATTAAATCATTTAGGGAAGTTGCAAAAGTACAGATTCTATATTTACAGATTTCACCTCTTAGGTCCGAGACCACAATTAATTCGTAGTGCATTTCTTTTAGAACATAAATGAAAATTTAAATAAATCCCACCTGCGTTTTCTCAATGAAATTTTTACAGTGTGTTGTACTACTTTTGGGACAAATTATATCAAAATTATAGAAAACTTCATCGGCTCTTACTCAAAATATGGACAATTTTATGTTTAGGGCGTCTTGAAATCTTTTGACAGCTTCCCAAGTGCTTATTTTTAACCTTTTTCAGCTGGACCAAATCACTACTTTCCTTTAAAATTCTGAACCCAACTTTTTTACAGTGTAATTTCACCCCCTACTTACAATTTTAGGCATAAAACATGGAGAAATAAATTTGGAAGGGGTATAAAAAATATTGGCAAGTAACCCACTGTCAATACTAGGGACTATATTTGTGAACAACGGAAATCAGGGGACGACAATTGTGATCTCGGACCATTATGGGACAGCAACCCAACAACGGGTTGTCCGATTCATCTGAAAATTTCAGGGCAGATAGATCTTGACCTGATAAACAATTTTACCCCCATGTCAGATTTGCTCTAAATGCTTCGGTTTTTTGGTTATAAGTGAAAAACTGCATTTTACCCCTATGTTCTATTTTTAGCCATGGCGGCCGTCTTGGTTGGTTGGCCAGGTCACAAGACACATTTTTTAAACTAGATACCCCAATATTGTGGCCAAGTTTGGTTTAATTTGGCCCAGTAGTTTCAGAGAAGAAGATTTTTGTAAAAGTGAACGACGACGGACGACGGACGCAAAGTGATGGGAAAAGCTCACTTGGCCCTTTGGGCCAGGTGAGCTAAAAATAGACAAGACCAGGCAGGTTATGTATACATCCCGTCAGTATTACAGACTCTAAGTACAAATCATTAAACGTTACTGAAAGCCAGTTCAAAGCAACCAATAAAAAATCCCGATTCTTAGACAAAAGTATCAATCAGCACACATTCAACATCCAATGGATTTAGTGTAAAGACGTCCTTAACAGTCAAATAAAAACATGACCTTGTGCAACTCATTTAAGATATATATTTCTTTCAAATAACTCTCCTTTTAAAGAAGTTGTTAACTGCTATCTCAATAAGTCTGTAGATAATATCAAAGTAATGAATCCTTTTTAAATGGGGTAGAATCGCAAATATAAATTATTATTATTATGAAAGTTTCATAAAACCAGCTAATTTGTGAGTAACTATAATACTTGTTTTAATAGATTAGTTATAACAGAGCTTCTTATATGTTTCAGTCCTTACCGGTAAAACCAGCATATAAGTCTGCTCTCTTGAGTTAACTTGGTAATTCATTAATACGAGATTTATTTTATTAAAGTATATAACACAAGCATTGATAGTTCCTAATATAAGATTGGAAATGCTTTACAACTTTGCTTATGAGTTGGCTCTTAAAACCTTTTTGTAATACTGGTTTGATTTTTATAAATTGATGAGTCTATTGAAGATTAAAGTGGGTCCTTCATGGCAAAATTTAAAATCGGTTGCCCGTACATTTTTCTGCTAACTTAACCTAACATGTACTTGAAAATTATTTAAAAGAGGGACGAAAGATACCAAAGGGACAGTCAAACTCATAAATCTAAAACAAACTGACAACGCCATGGCTAAAAATGAAAAAGACAAACAGAAAAACAATAGTACACATGACACAACATAGAAAACTAAAGAATAAACAACACGAACCCCACCAAAAACTAGGGGTGATCTCAGGTGCTCCGGAAGGGTAAGCAGATCCTGCTCCGCATGTGGCACCCGTCGTGTTGCTTATGTGATTACAAATCCGGTAAATAGTCTAATTCGGTAGGTCACATTCATGAAAGGGAAGGGGATTGTAGTTACGACGTAAGGAACATATCCGATATCATTTGTGAAACGGTTATTCCATAACGGTCAACCAACTCGTGATGGCGTCCGTAAAATTTACGAAGGGATGATTTCAACTTCACCATTTGGAACTCTTGGTTTAATAGCTTCCTTGTGAGCAGTAACCCTCTATCAAGAAAATCATGATAGGAAATGCAAGCACGGGAATATCGTATTAATTGGGAGATATATACCCCGTATGCAGGTGCTGCTGGAATGTTGCTACTTAGAAATGGAAAGTTCACAATTGGAAAGCTGAAATCATCTCTTTTGTCGTAAAGTTTTGTTTTCAACCGACCCTCATTGTCAATTTCTATAAACCTGTGCCAAATTGAAGGTATTTTATCGGAAAATCAAGTGAAACGTCATGAAAAATCGTATAAATGTTGCCATCGAGATCTTCTTACGCATATAACAAGGGCACTGAACTAATCATGGAGCAATACTATGTTAGTTTAAACATATTTATTTATAGTGGATTGGGCAAAAAGTTTTGCAACTTATATTAATCCCTTTCCACTTTGCGGGTGCGAGTGCTGCCTTGTAGCGGCATTAGCCTACTCTTTTTCGAAATCTACAAGGGTGTCTTTAACGTGCAAGAGATATGGCTCTCTCTTAACACGGGTCAGTCATTTATCGTCCCCTTCCGACGGACTATCATCGTTTCCTCGAGACCATCCTCGCAAATGGTGTCAAGGGAGAGCCGAAAATTCAATTCCTGAAATTTTCATCCCAGACGGGAATCGAACCAGGAACCTTTGTGTTAGTAGTCCGATGCACTAACCACTACACCACTATGTTTTAAGATAATGGTTTTAAGACAACATAATGCATGTCCAAGCTTTAAAGAAACATTACAAAACAGAAAACTATAGTGGTGATGGAGACTGCCAAGAAGATTGAACGTGAAATGTAATACATATTATTACTATGTTTTAAGATAATGGTTTTAAGACAACATAATGCAGGTCCAAGCTTTAAAGAAACATTTCAAAACAGAAAACTATAGTGGTGATTGAGACTGCCAAGAAGATTGAACGTGAAATTTAATACATATTTTTTTCATCACTAAGTAACTGCTAGTTTTGTTTTATTTTTGCGCACCAAAGAGCTAATGACCTTTAGAAGAGATCAATATTTTGTCTGTAAAATTAATTAATTTCCGACAAAGTAACCGTTTCGATCTTAATGTTAAAAATTCGTATCAAGTGACATCTTTAAGATTAAATTGATATTGATAGAATATATTATTAATGAACTCATAAAAAACAGATATTGACATATTAGTTTTTGCCTAATTACATGTTTCGAGCAAAGACTGCAAATCTAATAAATAATTATCTAATCTCCAATTATCGTAATATAGTAACGCAAAAGTCTTATGTATATGTATATGTATATGATAGATATAGGAAGATGTGGTATGAGTGCCAATGAGACAACATTCCATCCAAATAACAGTTTATAAAAGTAACCCATTATAGGTCAATGTACGGCCTTCAACTCGGAGCCTTGGCTCACACCGAACAACAAGCTATAAAGGGCCCCAAAATTAATAGTGTAAAACCATTCAAACGGAAAAACCATCGGTCTAATCTATATAAAAAAACGAGAAACGAGAAACACGTATAAATTACATAAACAAACGACAACTACTGTACATCAGATTCCTGAATTAGGACAGGTGCAAACATTTGCAGAGGGATTAAACGTTTTAATGGTACCAAACCTTCTCCCTTTTTCTGACACAATAGCATAACATCACAACATAGAAAAACACACGATAAAATATCAATTGGCAGGCTTAACTCAATCAAAAAACGTATATTAACACACTATGAGCGAATAAATTTGATCTGCGATATCTGAATGCAAATGCACAGTTAATAAAATATTAGGGACACACATTCAAGGCCAAAAAGCAAACAAACAAGTCCAAACAAAGCCATGGCAAGACACCACTGCGAACTATTTCACCCTTCGAAAATAATCACTTTTGAAAAAAAAAAACGGTTTAAATAATTGTACAGGTAAATCTTGTAGTTTATACAAATGTTGTACGAATAGGTGAAAATTAAAAGATATTCCAAATAATCAAAGCTGGTATATAGACAAGATCCATATTAATATAAAATAACAAAAAAGTATTATAAACAGTATCAACAGGTCGAATAAACAAGAAAATACGATTTGAGAGTACTCGCAGTTACTGACAGCTAGTTAAAAGCCAAAAACAGTTAATAATAAAAAAAATCATGCATCAGAGACTAAAATCAACTAAAACACATCCCAGGGATTTAGTATTTTAACATCATGAACAGTCAGAGAAGACATGACGTGTGCAATGCCAAAAATAATTGTATAGACAGGTAGTAGGATAGTGAGGAGCGACTTCTATAGAGATATATAAAAAAACGTGTCTGTGTCTCTATACATCACGCCTCAAAAGAAGATACAATTAAGTTATGTTTTAATTTGCTAATGACAAAATCGATATTAGTGTCACTGTAAACTATATTCAGAGATCTAATTACAATATTGGTAAGATAACCCTTACTTATAAGTTTGTTTAAAGGTTCGATGAGTTAACACTGATCACATAGTGATTTCCTCGCTTTAAGTACAATATTTCCGAAAATTTAGGATGTGAAATACCATTTTTAATAAATTTTCTACAGGTACAGCCAAATTTCCTAATCAAATCTTTGTATCTATGAAAGAATTTAGTAAAAGTTTTAAGTAATTTATGGTATCGAAATCCCTGACACAATAATTTCCCAGTGATGCATTGATTACGTTCGTTAAAATCTATGACATCAGAACACACACGGGCAAACCGAACGAGTTGGGATATATAAACACCATATGATGGAGCCAAAGACACATCGCCGTCTAAAACAGGAAAATTAACAATAGGAAATGAAAAATCGTCTCTTTTGTCGTAAATTTTAGTATGAAGTTTCGCGTTTGAAATTGAAATGTCTAAATGTAGAAAAGGACAACTGCTGCTGTTTATGTTAGATTTAGTTAAAGTAAGTTCTTCTGGGTAAATTTCATAAGTATATTTAGGGGACTCTGGATTATTCAACGAAAAATTATCATCCAGATAACGGTAGGTATTTTTTAATGTATCTACCAAATATAACAATGATGGGTCTTTACTGAGTTTGGTCATAAACTGATATTCATAGCAATATAGAAATATATCTGTTACTAAAGGGGCACAGTTAGTGCCCATAGGAATACCTACTACCTAAACGTACATAAATGTTATCTAGCAGAAAATTTAAAGCTTCAATCATATCCTCACATTTCCAGTAAGTGTATTCAGCAAATTTTCCTTTTTCTTTACAGAAAAGGCTTTAAACGAGTTACAGCAAATGCAATTACAATGAGATTTTTCGAAAGACCATTTTATCAAATACAAAAACTGTTTCTTTATAAGATTGCGTACAGAGTAGAAAAATCATAACTGTCAACAGAATTATAAGGACCATCAAAAGCATGTATTGTATTTAAAACCTCTAAAAAAAAAACATTCCAAAAATAATTAATATAATTATTTTCATAAGCTTTATTACAAAACTTAATAACCAGTTCATAATAGTAGTAAGGGAGGTAGTTAGAAGCACTGATAGATTAGTAGTAGAACACTTACTCGAAGCGGAGATGAAACGGAATTTTCAGGTGGAAGATAATTTTTCAATAATTATTTACTTCTTATGTGCAATCTAATTACAAGGTAACAGAGAGCTCAATCAAAAAGAATAAATATGGTACTTCCTGGGAACAATGAAAACTTTCCAGACCTAACTATAGTCTTTGATCCCAGACGGCTGATTTCTTTTGATATCAGAAGCTCATAATTGCAATTTGAATGTAATATATTCAAAGAGTTGAACCCTACAAAACTTTGACAACGCAACATTCCCAAACAATATGTTCTATTGTCTCTTTCGTTTCTTTGCAAACACTATATAGGCGTGTCTCTTTAAGTTTACATATATATAGCAAACCATTGGTGCTAACAATTCATTGCAGTATTTTATATTCAAAAATGGTCTATTTATTATTTATATTGGAAAGAATGCTTATAGTTAAGATCACAGTAATCTATTTCCATATGCAAAATTTCTTTCCGTTTTTTTTTTGTGATTTCATAGGGTTGTCATAATAAATCGATCAAAATTATTTATAAAAATATGGGCATGATCTGATTTGCTTTCAAATATTCTATATTATCACAAGTAATGTTGGTTTTCACAGTTTTTAATGTTGTCTATCAAACTACATGGAATCATATAATAAATATACCATAGAATTGACGAAAATTTGTTTAAATATCATATGTTTCTATAAATTGATTAAAAGAGAGAAAATGATTGTTCTCAATCAGTAAATCATTGACTCAAAGTAGTCCTGCCCCAAACTATTTTTCATAAAAAATAGATCTGGTTTAATAATTTATGGATCTATGTCATTTTCAGTGCATCACAGAAGGACTATATGAGGCATCTGTAGTGCACCAGTATCAAATGATCCAATTAGAACATTTCTTTTGATGCCTGATTTATCATTCTAAATAACTTAAAAATATTTTGAAATATTGTGAATGGATGAAGGGAAATAGGTAATGCAAAAGACTTTATGGCTGTTTTTTGTCTTATGTATGAAATACCTTGCTCAATTGCAGTTTTTAATAATGCCTTTATCTTTTCAATTTTCTCTTCAAATAATGCAGTCTTGTCGACAGCAAAAAGACCATAGTTTATACTTACAAGTTTAAATTTACCTGTCTGATTCCAGTTTAACCTTTCTCCTTGGTGTAATATATCTTTTAAAATTAAAGAAATAACAGACACGGCTTCATCCGACTCATTTTTAAACTTAAACCACGAATTTGATATACGAAACAATTTAAATTTTGAAATTATCAATTTCCCCCACCTTGGTAGCAATAGACAAACTTCTCGTACATATGGGATATTCATTTCCCTAAATTTATTCAATATTCAAGAGCTTGCCGCTCCTAATCAGACTTTGTTAAACGTGACAAATGTCTGAGCAGAAAGTTGATGAACCGGGGTTATGTCAAAGAACGTCTCGTCCTTTTTTTCCAAAAAGGTTCATCAGAAGGTACCAGGACCTTGTTGATACAAATTTCGTATCAACTTCACAAATAATACATAATGGTCTTGATGTATATATTCTGCGTACGTTGTTAATCATCCTAATAACGTGTTATATTGTCCTTTTTTGTCTTTGTCCTATTATTAATATTACTTTTGCTGTTAGGTCTGTTATCTGTGATATCCATTTGACGTGGCTCGGTACTTATACATCCCGTCAATGTGGTTGTATTATCATTCATTTTTGCTTGTGTGTTTTGTACGTGTGACCTTTTGTGTTTTTTGGTACATATGACATTATGTTATTGTAATATTATAATTTTGAAAATACTTTGAACGACAACATTATTTTACTCGCGTAGTGGTATTACCAATATGTGGACTCTTAAAAATTATAAAGAACTTGTGGATAATTTTAAATCTTGGTTTTTTCTGCAATTAATTGAAAAAAATGCTTTTGATTTTTCAACCATGTTTTCCATCATTCCCCATGTTAAATGATATTTTTGAAAATACTTTGAACGACAAAGTTTTTTTGTATTCATTCATCTGTGTCGTTTACATTTTCTTACGTCAAACACGCGACTGTTTGTTGACTCTGCACTAAGAGTTGATGTGAATGCAGTATCAGGACTTCAAATATTTCAATCCTTTATGGATTGATTTATAATACACAATAAGTAAGCAATTAATGTGACTGTTAAATTTGATAGCTGCATTTTGTGCTTCTTATTTGGATATTTGTTTGTTTTTATATTGTGACTGCTGTACCCATATTGTGACAATTTGACCTATTATGTCTGTTTTGTTCACGCATCGTTGTATATAATATTATAATTTAGTACGCCAAACGTGGATTTCGTCTATATCAAAACATTCATAAAGCCAACCAAGTACAAAGTTGAAGAGCATAAATTTTAGAACTGAACTTAGTTTTTGGTATTTAAGTCATTTTGTAAGTGTTATTGATTCAGAACAATACAGTCTGCTAAACAAAGAATATAGTTTATATAATGACATAAATAACAGAGAATGTGCTCACAATCAGCATATTCTGAACATTTGATTTATCTCTTGTTTTTCCGTGAATTTGAATAAAAAAATTATCCTTTTACAAAAGAAATACTTTCCATTTGAACATCTTATTGTCCCATTTGTATACTAAGTTACTGAAAAAAACAAACAATATATATTGCGTGAATCTGATGGTGTATGTACACACTATAAGGTGCTAACAAACAGATTTAAATGTTGGTTTTTTTAACCGCATTAGTTTTAAGTTGGGATATGATTTCTTAATAAATATTTCCAATTTTCCTTATGATTTTATTATAATAATTTTGATCGATGTCTATACTTTAGAGGGGATTTTGTATTATTCAAGAATACTAGAAGAAGTAAATATATCAAAATATTAAGCTGTAATGTATTAAATATATACATCTCTTATGCGATATGTTCAAACTTGATATTAAACTGTTAACTTTGTCACTATTATATGTTCTTAAATTCGAGCAAACAATAATAAAAATTAAAAAAAAAAATAATTTAAAAAAAAAACTTTTATATTTTCATAAAAAAGACAATACTCTTTATTTTAGAAAACAAAACTTAGATAGAATATCATTTGGAAAAGCACTATTAATTTAAAGCTAAAGGCACACAATTACGAATGAAACAAGTCAAGTTGGAAAAAATCGGAATAAATTTATCCCATGCTTTTCATTTATAGAAAATAATGAGCAAACTAAAAAGAAATACCACAAACTGAAAAATAACCTAGGAAATATTGTTGCAGATTAAAGAGAATACTTCAAATAAAAAAGTCAGTGTAACGGATTTGGTACATTAAAAGAATAAACAATAGCAGTTGATAATTTTAAACTAAATAAACTGTTATCACAGAGATATGTCTCGCCTTTGTGTAATTTTGATTCTACAAATGTTGAAATCAAAATAGCAATACTTTAATATCTTACACAAGTTATGAAAATATTCAAAGTCAATGAACCATGACTGAGTTACATGGCTAAACGATCCCCATGTAAATGAGATGTACCAATGCTTATACAACTGCATACTAAAAACCATTATGACCATTGACTTATTATAAGTCTTTCCCAAATCTAAATACAAACATTACCAAGTAAACTATAAAAAACTTTCAAAGTCAATAGAGGAAGTAGCGCTATATAATCTCCATGGAAAGGATACTTGCAAATGCCAATAAATTTGCAAACCAAATATCATTGACTTACCATTAGCAGTTCATCTTAAACTGATTTAATCACAAACTAATACATGTCAACTAAGATAAGTTTCAAAGTCATTAGACTGTGACTGAGGGGTGAGGCCAAATATTCTCCATGAACATGAGATGTGACAATGCTTATACAACTGAATACCAATTAACACTAGCCTACCCCTTGAATTGCCCTAATCACAAACCAATACATGATAATTCAGAACAAAACATTTCATGTAAATGAGATATGCCGATTCTTACACAACTACATACCAAATACATGACCTACCACTTGTGGTTCCCCATAACCTGACCTAATCACAAACTAAATACATGTAAAATAAGCAAAAGTGTCAAAGACAATAGACCATGACTAAGGGGGTGGAGCTAAATTATCTCCATGGAAATGAGATATGCTGATGCTGACACAACTGCATACAAAATATCATTGACCTACCACTTGTGGTTACTCATAAACTGACCTAATCACAAACTCATACATGTAATATAAGCAAACGTTTCGAAGTCAATAGACCATGACTGAGGGGGCAGGGCCAAATTATCTTCATGATAATGAGATGTGCCAATGCTTATACAACTGCATACCAAATATGATTGACCTAACACTTGTGGTTCACCATAAACTAGACCTAATCACAAACTTATACATCGTTGACGCCGACGCCGGAAACAGCATACCTATGTTTCGCTTTTTGACTCCGTCAAGGCGAGACAATAAAAGCCCTGGTTAATTATAATAAACATTTGATGTACGGTAGTTGCCGTCTGTTTATTTAGTTCATACGTGTTTCTCGGTTCTCGTTTATATATATATCAGACCGTTGGTTTTCCCGTTTGAATGGTTCTACATTTCTTATGTCTGGGGACCTTTATAGCTGGCTGTCCGTGTTGAAGGCCTGACCTTGACCTATAATGGTTTACTTTTATAATTTGTTATTTGGATGGAGAGTTGTCTCATTGGCACTCATACCACATCTTCCTGTATCAATTTATAAAGTTTGGAAAAATCATTAGACCCAAAAAGGGTAAAAAGATACCAGAGAAACAGTCATTTTGTAAACATGTATTATTGATATTTTCAATACTAGCTAAACCAAGCAAACACTGTCATTTCTCCCAAAGAAAACATATTCTTAATTTAATATACGATAAGAATGAGTCAATTGATCTATTAACTATAGACCAATTTCCTTGTTAAATTCTGACAATAAAATATTGATCTACACATTAGTCCAAATATTAACAAAATATACTAAGTCTCAATATAAAACGCATCTCAAACAGAGTAAATAAATTAAAACCAATCTTAGGCAAATAAACACTATCATAGATTACAGTTATACATTTTAATGTCGAAGATGCAATTTTGTTGAAATTTTTTAAAAGCATTTGATACTTTCAAATTAGGAATAAACTTTTCAAAAAAAATTTAAATCATTCGAAAAAAGACATCAGACTGTAATTGGTAAATTGTAATCATACAATCAATAATGAATCCACAATTGACATAAATTGCTAATTTGACAGTCATAAATAAAACAAAAAAAAGTTTTTATATTTTTCAAATAGAGATTTTTGATTCATATGGAACGGGTAACAGAAACAAGTAAAATGGAAAACTCTTCTTGGAGTATAATAAAAAAAACATCGATGGATACTTTTAGGTATTCAAAATTAAATGAGTATCAAAATTGATAGAAACATGAGAATTGGTCAATCATTCTAATGTTATTTTTCAATAAATATTACTTAGAAGATGAAGATGTAAATCAAGATCGACCTTTAATTTTGGAAAAATACGCAACCAAATCATTCAGGGAAATTAAAACATGAAATTAAAAAATTAACCAGTTATGCTGTTAAAATAGATTATAATTAATTTAATCAATATTAATAATGTAATTAACGAAAACGGCAAAATCAATGAAAATAACTATTGCCACAGATAGCAGTACATCACAACTGAATAGCCGAAATATCGATACTTCAAAAATCTATATCAAGATTTGAATTATTTTGATTTTTGGTGTGTCAACGCCACTTTTAAGCACCACATTTAGGCTGTTTTGTGGCAGCCAGTTTTGTTGGTGGAGAAAGCCGGAGTGTCCGGAGAAAACCACCGACCTTCGATAGGAAAACTGACTATTAAACCTAGTCAATTAAGATTGAAGTCGAGTGCACCCGCACGATCGGGATTCGAACTCACAACCTCAGTGTTGACTGGCTAGTGATTACAGTTGTTAATACTTAGATCACTCGTCAACCAAGGCCCCTTCTATATTAAGAAGTTGGATAGATATACTTCATACAAAGTACTCTGTTCAATTCTAAATTCATATTGACGAAAAGTCAATTAGAATGAATGATTTGTGAGAAAAAGAATAGTACATTCTGTCTACCTTTTAGTAAAACTTTGATATGATGCATTTTCACTGAAAAAGTAAAATTTTTGTTTATGGTCCAGCCGAAGTCCGCCTCCGGGTGCGGGATTTTCTCACAGAGTAGGTGACCCATTGGTGGCCTTCGGTTGGCTTTTTATTCTTTGGTCGGGTTGTTGCCTCTTTGACACATTTTTGATTTCGATTCTCTACATTATTAACTTGAATCATGTTTTGGATAAAACGAGGGTTATTCATCAACACCTGACTTTTAAAAAATAACTAACTGACCTTAAAATGTTCATGAAAAAGAATTTTGATATGATGCATTTTCGATGAAATAGTAAGCAGTTTTGTTTATGGTCCAGCTGAAGTCCGCCTCCGAGTGCGGTATTTTCTCACAGAGTTGTAGACCCATTGGTGGACTTCGGTTGGCTTTTTATTCTTTGGTCGGGTTGTTGTCTTTTTGACACATTTCGGATTTCAATTCTCTACTTTTTTAACTTTAATCATGTATTGGATAAAACGACGGTTATTCATTAACACCTGACTTTTAAAAAATAACTAACTGACCTAAACATTTTCATGAAAAAAGAAAGTAAACAGAACTTAATATTTTCAAAAGAAGAAAAATAAACGATAATATTAAATCTTTCATATCTTTTATTCACAAGTAGTTCATAATTTAAATGTGTATTCGTTTGTTTTTCTTTTCTTTTACAATTTGAGCTTATTATAATTAGTTACTATGCAAAAAGAACCAAATTATAAAATTTAAGCTAGTTGATTTAGCTTATATCCATGCAGAATGAAAACAAATTTCATTTTATGTTTTATTTACATCGTATAATAGAACTACGTGATAAAAGTATTGCATATGACTTATCACATACTAACAGGAAGATCTGAAGTGTAAATATTAACAATTTAGTTTGACATCTTCCGGTGATATCAAGTAGAAAGGATGTGTTGCCTACACTTGCTAGATTTGACCTTATCAGTATACTACGCAATGTATTTCATTATAGGTATAGAACACATTTAACATATTTTGGGTCGAAATGACTTTAAAGTGAAATATCTATACATTTTGTTCATTCATAAATCAAAAGATTCTGAAAGTCATCACTTAATACGATATCTTTGTTAAGACTTCAAACAATTTTCTAATCTTATTTTCAGACACAAACTTAATGTTTATTTCAAGCACATAATTATCGCTCATTATTCAAAGTTCTATACTCTAAGCTTATCATTTTTATCCCGCAGCTCACTGACACAATTCCGTTAGACCGTTTTAAAATGCATTACAGTTTTATTTGAGGAGAATACCGTTATTGCCATTTAGCAAATTATTGATCAATTACGATGAAAAGGTGTGTCTTAGAAGTCTCTTCAACCTTTGTATCGACTGTGTTTACCTTCGCTTATAGCTGTACTATATTCTTTGGTTCTACTTACAACAGGTTGATTAGAGCATAGAACGATAGATATATTTATTTTCAAATTTTATCTGACGTCAATACAACCGTTGCATGTGATTGTTATACATGATTAGTGAGAAACTCATGCACCCATCGTGCTGTTCATGTAGATATAGGAAAAGAAAATAGCATTTTATAAATTGTGTGCGTCCGAAAAAATTGTAAGGATTTATTTTCATCATGAGCGCTCACATCAACACATTTTAGATTTGTGGATTAGGATATGCTGATCTTTTATGATCCCCTTAGATCATCCGCGGTTTTAAGTAGGGTTTGTGTTGTTCAGTCTTTAGGTCATGATGTGTTTGTGTACTGTTGAGGTTTTTTTTTGTCGAGTTTGATTATCCCTTGGGTATTTGGCAGCTCGCTTGCAACTCATTTCAGTACCGCATAACTGACTACTTGGTTACAAGTAACCGTAGTGGTATCATATCAGTTTTAGTTAAGGGAGATAACATTTTTTTTTAAAGTACGGCCGAAGCAGTTTCTTGATTTTCCCCAACAGGAATGCTCAAACCCAAACATTAGAAAAAATGGTGATGTATACGACAATAAAGCGATACTAGAACTAGAATCGGTGGATTTTATTGAAACAAAGTTAGGGTTAGGGTTAGGGTTAGGGTTAGGGTTAGGTTAGGGTTAGGGTTAGGGTTAGGGTTAGGGTTAGGGTTATATTGTATGCTGATGATACTCAAATGTTTATTATAAGTGAGGAGCTTATCGTAGAAACGTTTAAAACTAAAAATTTACAAAAACGTATAAGGGAGTCGTCACAGTTATGGAGTAGATTTAAGGAAATGTAGTTAGAAATAATAAATATAATTACTAGAGGCTTCAAGGAGCCTGTGTCGCTCGAGTGGTTTTCTATTTACAATTGATGCATGAAATGATGCAACCGTTATACTTTTGTTTTAGTTTCAAAGACATAACCCAAAAAAATGCATTTTACCCCTTTAATCCATTTTTAGCCATGTCTGCATGTTGGTTTGCAGGCAGGCTAACGGGACACATTTTTTAAACGAGATACCGTTATGATGATTGTGGCCAAGTTTGGTTAAATTTGTCTCAGTTGTGTCAGAGGAGAATATTTTGGTAAAGGAACATAGCACTAAGTTCCCTATTTGAGACTAATTGCAGAGAATGCAAGTAAAATAGGAAAAAAACGCATACTTCTTATTGATGAGAGTTATGTCTAGAGCAATTTCCCCGTCTGTATTAGTTAAATTATACACAAATCTAGTCTTATCTAGCGTCTTTTATGACTGCGATACATGGAGTAACTTTTAATCCTATGATATAACTAACGACTCTTAACTGTTCTCATCACTCTACTAGTATTTCAAACACATTTTAAAATTAAAAACGTCTACCAGATCTGATATGTGTGGATGCATTATTTGGATTCATTCAATTATGAATTTTATTCACAAAATAAAACTGTATTTGTTTCAAATTTTGTTTATGTTAGTAAACAATTATCTTTCAAAAAGAATATTTGAATGGTTAGACTACTGTGAACGTACTTTAATTAGTGTGTATCAATTTTCGTTGTTTCAGCAATATTTACTTCATGAGTTTTTAAATTCGTGGATTTACGTTTTCTAGAATAGAAAAAATTGAAGCCTTTAGAAAGGAATGTTACAATTAGTCTGAATTGAAGGAAACTACAAAGTAAACATTGACCCGTATAAATCATAGTGACAACACTTATTAACCTTAGATAAAGTGATCAACATATTAAAGACCATCAAATATGTTAATTATGTCATAAACATGTCAACAAATGCTGTAAACGTATCTTAAAATAATTCTTATTAAAATCAAGCCCAGCATGAAATTAATATTTCCCATATGTAAGACAACTATTAGGGTACAAAATGAACACTTTATTATACTAGCATATCAATACCGGAAATCTGTCTTTCATGAAATTCATCGATCAAAAATATTTTTTATGAGAATCAAAAGATCAAAAGTTGTACAGTTTATGTTATTAAAGATCAAATATGTATAATCCTGCATGCAGTTATAGTTCATGGTGCGTTTGTCCTGTGACTACTTTTATATTATTCTCAGTTTGGCGTTATTCAATATATTCTCTAGATCATAACAGTAATCAAACCTACATGGGGATATTTCCATGTTTTGACTTACACAATGGTTGTTTTATTTCGTTGGACACTTTAATTCGTAGAAAGCCATCCACGAATACCACGAACACTGGTACCCCACGAATTAAAGTACTTTCACAGTATTTTCATTCCTCTTAGACTGTTATTATGAATACATTCCGGATGTTATTTAAATTTTAGAAACATATGGACTTTTTCAATATCTTGCCGAATATATTGATACTTGAAGTTTCCAAACAAAAGTCAATGGAAATAGACTGTTCACAAAACAGTTAACGAGGAGCAGTCGGTCAACTGGTTAAACCCTATTGCGTTAGATGACAATTGAATGCGTTTTAAAAATATTTTCACTTTTTATGACCAACTTCTGAACAAAGACACTTTCGCTTGCAGAAATACGAATTTCCTATTTGATTACAAAACTGTTAACTGAAATACCAAATTCATCGAAACATAAGTGCGTTGCATGCAAAAACTAATTTGATGATGTCTTTGTACATACATGTCGCACTGCATTTGTACTACTGAGCTGCATGAACTGTGTTGGAGTAAGATAATCGAGTTCAATTAAATGTAATTGCCGAACATTAGGAATTTGTGAAGCTTTGCCACGACCATATTGTTCAATGCATAGCAACATATGGACGATGTGTCAGGTAAGGATGTCGATGAGAACGGACGTGAAATTTTTGCAGAGAGAATCCATTAACATCATCAAAATTAGTTTTTCTAAATTGTTTTCTTGGATTCATTTTATCATCCATAGATTATTATACTTTCATTTTCGGTCATTGTTTTCTTGTTGAGGAAAACCTCTGCAGTTATTTTCAGGTTTGTTTGAGACATGTGCTCTCCCCATCTGGATCCATTAGTAGGTTCCTTTGGAAACTATCAGACCTATCTTTTGAAGTCTGAGAGTTGTTGCTGTTCTCCTCATGGATCGGTAGTTTCTTTCGGAGATCCTTTTCAGTAGGATTTTCGGCTTTCCTCTACCATTGATACAGCAGGGCATTTGGCAGTGTCGGTTTTGATATGTATTTTGTCCTAACCGATTCCTCGTTATTACCTTAGCGTATTTTGCCACGGCAGTTGTGGGGCATCCGGGGTGACCTTGTTCTGTTTTATGTATATAGTTTTGCACCTTTTTTATACTTTGAAGACTGAGCGAATCAGGTGAGTTTGTGAGATTAGTATGTTTTATTTTATTTATATTATGTTTCGGCCGGGCTGGGGAATTGGGTAGGCAAATGCTCACATTAATATGTACCGAAACAGGCTCCAAATGCCCTCCTTTATACACCATAACTCATGGTGGTGCTCCTAATTAAAGGAGGTTCATACGGAGACAAGAAGCCAAGAAAGCAATAAATGCTTTTCTAAGGATAGCGTAGGAACTGTATGCTGAGTGACTTGAGTGTATATTTTTCTGTATATATAAAAAAAAATCTACCTGTTTCTTTTATTCTTTTTGTTGTGTGATATTTAATTTGATTTGTGTATTCATTATGTCTCAATAATGAGAAAATAAAGACATGAATAAATGAATGAATGAAGTTACGAAAGCAAACAAGGACACCACAAACGAAGTAAAAACTGCGCGTTACATGAGGGACGTAATTTATTTTAAAACAAATGCTTTAAAGTAGAGAATTCCTCTGCGGTTCACATGGATGCTCTAAAATATTTCAGTGCAATGGGAAACCATTACAAACCTACTCTAGATTTTCTTTTCATAATACCGTGTGGTCAAGTGGTCAATAGTTGACTGAATACCTCTTTCTCTCTCCTTTTCATGTGACATAACATGTTTGTCATTTCATTTTGTCATGTGATTATGGACTTTCCGATAAAAATTTCCTCTGAGTTCACTATTTTTGTGATTTTACTTTTTACAACTTAAGAAACACTTAGCCTCATATATCTTGTTACTTCAGCAAAACCAGAGGGTGGTATAATAAAATTGAGAATGGAAATGGGGAATGTGTCAAAGAGACAACAACCCGACCAAATAAAAAACAACAGCAGAGGGTCACCAACAGGTCTTATATGGAAGACAAACAGTTCATGGTATTTTTAAAACTATAAACTAATACATTAAACAGATTTATTTATCAACATTTGGGAAGGACACAAGCACAAAATTATTGTTTTAAGATTCAAACTACTCACATCCATCCAAAAATACACGGACAATTACATTAGCAATTTGAAGATAATCATAGAATATGCAAAATTACTTGAATTAAACGACTACAGACAGCAAATTATGTCGGTCTTAATAATAATATTTTGAGACAAGGGAAATTATTTAACATCATGGATAGTGTTGATAAAATATAACGTTAGCATAGACCATATGGAGAACTTGTCAATCTGAATTAAAAATTGTATAAATTATAAACTTAAATGATCTCTTATTTATATTTAAATACAATTGCAGAATTTGAATATTATGAAAAACTTGGTCCAATAGGAATTCGTAAATAACATGATATTTTCAAGCAGTGTGATACAGTTTCGTTTTTCAGTTATCTCTATGAATGTACGCATATACTTTTAAACAAAAATATATGATATGATTTCCAATGCGACAACTATCCAACTTGATATTTTACAGTGAATTTGTATAATCATGGAATATGGAGAATACCTGATTTTCCAGGGATTATGTAGATTTTTTGCAGAACCTCTTATTTTTCAGGGAATATAGTCCCTAGTGTTGACAGTTGGTTACTTGACAATTTTATGTATACCCCTTCCGAATTTATTTCTCAATGTTTTATGCCTCAAATTGCAAGTAGGGGGCTAAAATTAAACTGTAAAAAAGATTTGGGTCTAGAATTTTAAAGGAAAGAAGTGATTTGGTCCAGCTAAAAAAGGTTAAAAATTAGCTCTTCGGGAGCTGTCAAACAATTTCAAGACCCCCTTAACATAAAATTGTCCATGTTTTGAGTTAGAGCCCATAAACTTTTCTATAATTTTCATATAATTTGTCCCAAAAGAAGTACAAGAAACTGTAAAAAATTTATTGAGAAAGCGCAGGTGGGATTTTTTTAATTTTCATTTATGCTCTAAAAGAAATGCACTACTAGAATTATGGTCGCGGGCCAGACAACTCTCCATCCAAGTAACAATTTATAAAAGTTAACCTTTATAGGTCAAGGTACGGCCTTCAAAATGGAGATTTGGATCACACAGAACAGCAAGCTATAAAGGTCTCCAAAAATAACTATAGTAAAACCATTTAAACGGGAAAACCAACGGTCTTATCAATATTAAAACGATAAACGGTAAACACTTATCAACCACATAAACAGACGACAACCACTTAACATCAGATTCCTGACTTAGGACAGGTGCAAACAATTGCAGCGGGATTAACCGTTTTAATGGTACCAAACCTTCTCCCGTTTCTGGGACAATAGTATAACATCACAACATAGAAAGACATACTATAGAATAACAATAAGAAAGACTTAACTCAATCAAAAAACGTAGTAACACAAATTTAAACGCAAATAACAAATAAATTTGATGTGTGAAACAATGTTAATACATAAGTAATAAAAAATATAAGGAATGATTACAGTGAAAGTATAAAACCGTTGTGAAATGTTTAACATATTAGAAAAACATCAACTTTTAAAAAAAATTACGTCATATCATACACAGGTAAATGAAATAAAATGTTTTGTTAGGTATACTTTTTCTGTCTATATAATCTTCCGTTTCGGAATACCAAGGAATTTCTTGTTTGTCAATACAACTAATCTAAAACTTGATACATGTGGGGTGAATATCAACAATAAAAATATACAATAAGTGCTCGATACATGTTCCTCATTTAAATGTGCCGTAGCAGTTTTTAAGGAGAAAGAAAATAACTTTGATGTTCATAGTACGAAAACGTGACAATTTGTAGTAATTCCAAACAACCAAAGCTGAAATATAGACCAGATATGTTCACATTAAAAAACAAAAAAGCATAACAAATAGTATCGACAGTTCAAATTAACAAAAAAGAACGATTTGAGATTACTCGCTGTACTGACAGCTAGTTAAAGCCACACCAATTAATAAAAATAAAAAAAAAAACACGCATCAAGACAAAAATCAACTGGGATTTAATATTTCAACGTCATGGACAGTCAAATCTAATTGAAGTGAACAGTTGGATTTTTTTTTTGGTAATCTTCTATTTAACTGAAAGTTATAAAAAAAAAATCAAATAAGCAAAGGAATGCAACAAAACTTTCAGAAACACAAACAAAACACATGCTTGACAGATTGGAGAGGCTGTGATACCTATTCCACCTGCTGATCATGGAAAGGGAGACTCCAGAAATATAAATATCATCGTTCATAAAAGGGCATAAAGGAACAATGACTGCTTACAAAACATGAAAGTATGCTTAGATAATACTCAAGGACACTAATTAACCTTATTAGCATGTTTCTAAATTCAAAAAAAATATTTCTCTTCAAAGTGCAGTTAAATAATATTTTAGACTTTGTTGCAAAATAAAACCTCGAAAAGCAGAGAAAATGTTCAATAGTAGACGGTTTTGATGGGGTTTAGAGAATAAAGAATGATAGAAAACCAACTCAAATAAAGGACTTAACAAATAAAGAATATAAAAAAAGAGCAAAAAAGAATAGAGAATAAAAGGATACTAAAATAAACAGAACAGACTTAAATTAATGGACCTCAAGCATGCCGTAATATTAGGTCAAAGGAACGTTACCGTCAAAAAGTTAAAAATTAACAATGGAGAATGAAATATTGAACAAAAACTAAACTACAGTATACTTAAAATAAGAGAAAAAAAATCAAAGACATAGCAAAACAAACCCAATCGAAAACCGGGGTGATAATAGAATGCTCGAGAAGAGTATGCAGATCATGCTTCACATGAGGCATCAATTGTGTCGCTACAAAACGGCTGATAAGTTTAACTTTGTAGGTAACATGCTGACAGGACACAAAAGAATTCTACAACTATAGGTCATCGATCAGTCTCAACAAGAAGCAAAACCCAAGCCGTATAATGAACTTTAAAATACATCGAAAAAGCAATTCAAACGAGAAAACCAACGTCAATGTTTATGTACACAATATTGATCGAAACACATATATGATATACAGTAACAAACGACAACCACTTAATTACAGGCTTCATTAGTTTACTTTAAATAAATATATCTATAAGTAGTATTCCCATCCGGCATTCTATATTTAGAATGTACAATTTTACTCCGAGTTCAGTATTTTTGTGATTTTACTTTTTATTTTGATTTACTTTTCCATAGCATATGCAGTTTCGCATTATAACTTTTATATATTTGGAACATTATTTTTTAAGAATCCTTTGACCTTGACCTTATTTTCATTTTTTTTACCAATGACCTCAAATCAAAAGATCCTAGGTCTCTATCACTTATGGTTTACAAGATAAAAATGCATATCACTTATATCAAATGCATAAGGGGAAGTAACTCTCATATGGAGCGTTCATATTGCTTCGGTCAAAATTGGACAACTCATGCGAAGGATGTAACGAGCAATTTTATAAAATAAATTTGTCGTAATCTTTTACGGTTGCGAAGCAGTATTGGACACAAGTAAAACAGTGTTTGGGGAGATAACTCCTACAATGAAAAGTAGTCGGTTACTCAAGGTAAATTTCAAAAGCGCATAAACTGTTCGATATCATATACCAAATATCTAAGCGACATATTGCGAAACAAATATTTATCGCAAGAACAAAATTAGGCGGAAGAAAGAAAAACAAATAATCAGAAGAAAAACATTAGGTCTTTCCACAGAAAAGTGGAAAGACCTAATTAAACTGTGGAAGATCAGAAACCTTTCCTTGATCGGTAAAATCCTAAAATCACTTGCAATATCGAAGCTTATTTATGTCATTTCATCTACACATGTACCAAAATCTTATGTAATTGAAATACAACGTGATATTAATAGTTTTTATGGAATGGTAGTACTCGGAAAGTCAAATCGAAAGTTGTTTTAATGTGAGCTAGCGAGGGGGGAATGAAAGCTCCATTTTTTAAGTACAGCTGTTATCCTTTATAATGTGGGTAAAAAGATTTCTATAGGAACATGACTCCCAGTGGAAACATGTTTCCAAAGCAGTTTTCTCCCTTTTTTATTTAGAAGATTTATTTATGAGCAGATGTGAATTTCAGTTTTTAAATTTAAAATCACCTCTTTTTTATATAGAACTGTTATCTGCTTGGAAACGTTTCAAGGGTACTTTCATCCCATAGAATGTATTTCATGTTAGAAAAGAATTTATTTGGTTTATTCCGTTTATCAAAATTGATAGAACGAGTATTATTTACAGATCTTAGTACATGAAAGGCATCAATGATATTGTAGCTGATAAAGGCGATTTTTTGTCTCATGATTGTATTAACAAAAAACATAACCTGAAAGTTACTTCTGTAGACATTCTATCTATTAAGCTTGCAATACCACGTGACTGAAAAGATTTGTTATTACAACAACACATGTCACCTAACAGCAACTCATTTGGATTCGTTTTTTAGCATGGGAATAAAAGAATAAATCATTTGTTAAAGATGTATATCAACTTTTTATCGATCGGGGAAGTGTTTCGTCTATTTCACAACAAAGGTGGGAAGGAAGTTTTAATATAGATATTAGTGACAGAAAATGGAAAAATGTGTATTCTCTAGCTTTCAAATGTACTATAGAAAGCAAACTACAAGCTTTCAAATATAAAATGTTACACAGAATAGTCTCACATAATTATCTTCTTGAAAAACATAAACTTTCTTCTACTAATGAATGTGCCAGTTTTAAAGCAATAGAAACTATAGAGCATACATTTTTTGAGTGTACAGAAATAAATCAATTTTGGTGGGAATTTTCTAACTTGTGGTATTTCCTTTTTGGAGTAAACGTATTTTCGAATAAAGATAGTGTCATATTTTGGTGTATTGAATTATGATAACTTAGTTTTAAATTATTGTATTCTACAGGCAAAGTATTACATTAATTATGTAAAGAACACACAATAAGACAGACTGTTAAAATCTGTGCAAGATTTCCTTAATTTTTTTTGAAAAGACGTCTAGAGATATTAGAATATTTATATCTTTCTAAAGACAAACACGAGCCATGTGTCAACAGATGGAGGAGGGGGATTTATGGAAGCTATTTAATTAAATTTATTTTTTGATATGGTTATAGTATAATGTATTTCAAAGTATTCTTAAGACATATTATAAACTGAGTCTTCACACCACTAACTTGTAAATTTTTACTATGTCTTATTTGCACAATATCAATAGTATAACAATGCCATACATGTCATGTCATTCACTATGTCTTGTAAAAATGTATGTATGCACTGTAGTTTGAACACGAAAAAGATCAATAAAAAATAAAATGAAAACAGTTTATAAGACTTACCAGATCCAGTATAGCCGTGATTAGTTTTCAAATTACTCCGTAGACAATATAAATTATTGTTGGTTCATTGTATATTTAATCCAGTTCACTCAGATCTATTACGAGAAATAAGGTACAGTATATGTAGACGTTGGGTATTTAAACTTGTATTGTTACGGATGCATAAAATTAATGTGTACGTGTAAACAATTGATAAAAAATGTCACGTGTTGATATGCAGGGCTGGTGACTCATACTTTTTATTATATTTTTGAAAAAAAAGCATTATAAAATCTTCCTTTTGGTAGATTTTAAAAAAATTCTATATGAGGCCCCAAAGTTACTAATGTTAAACCACTCAAACGGGGCAATGGTCTAATCTATATAAAAAAAAACGAGAAACGAGAAACACGTATAAATTTCATAAACAAACGACAACTACTGTACATCTTATATATGTATATGAACAAACATTTTTCCAAATAAAACATATATTTTTTTTTATATTACGGAATGATTTACACCCTCAGATAGACAAATTGCTGTTTTCAATTCCATTTAACAACGTTGGGGGAAGGGGAGATTTATTTTTATCCATTACCTAGTTCATCCTTGTCCATTTCCACTGAATTGTTAGTCCGTAATCATTCTGTTGTAATTAGAAAAGGATCTCCATTTTAATCTGAAATGTCACAGATATGTGTTGGTAAAGGCATTTTGCATAGGGAATATTTGCAGCATATAAATGAATTAAGTCTTTATTATCAAAATCATCTATTGCAAGGTTATACCAAATGACATAGAATTTAACAACTATAGGTCACCGTACGGGCTTCAACAAAAAAAACCGGCCTGATGTATGTTGAAATGACAATGAACAAAATACAAATATGATACAGCAACGAACGATAACCACTGTATTACAATTCCTTAATTGGGACACAGGCACATACAGATTGTGGTTGGTTTCAGCATGTTACCGGGCGCCAAGTCCTCATCCTAACTTGGGCCACCGATGTAACAGAACAACATATAAACAAACTATAACAATCAGTCGATAAGGACGTAACTCATCAGATAACCAAACATATACAGGACTGGGAAGGTTATGTTTACATCCCATCAGCATCACAACTTTAAGGATAAATCGTTAAAAGTAACTGAAAGCTAGTTCAACGCAACTAATAGACTAAAGTATCAATCAGCACACATTCAACATCCAATGGATTTAGTGTAAAGACGTCCTTAACAGTCAGAGAAAAACGTGACCTTGTGCAATTCATTTAAGATATATAATTCTTTCATATAACTCTCCTCTTAAAGAAGTTGTTAAATGCTATCTCAATAAGTCTGTAGATAAAATCAACTTTAATTTTGAGTTGAATCTTAAATAAAGGCAACAGTAGTATACCGCTGTTTAAAACTCGTAAATCCATGGACAAAAAACAAAATCGGGGTAACAAACTTAAACTGAGGGAAACGCTAAAAATATAAGAGGAGAACAACGACACAACATAAAAATGTAACACACACAGAAACAAACTAAGCATTAAACAAAATCCGATAAGAACAACAAATATAACATCAAAACCAAATACACGAATTTGGGATAGAAAAGTACCATGACACGTCTTATAGTAATGTGAATTCATACTTAAAACAAGAGAAAACAAACTACACAACGGAAACACAACGTTAAAATGTAATACACACAGAAACGAACTAATATAACAAAGGCCATATTCCTGACTTGGTATAGGACATTTTTAAAGAAAAAACATGGGGGGTTGAACCTGGTTCTGTGGCATGCCAAACCTCGCACTTTAATAGCAATGTTAAATATAACATTAAAATGACAACATAATATTACAGGAATACAATACAAATAAATAGGAGAACATATTAGACAAGGAAACACATGAATAATAGCTAACAAAAGGCATCAGGTTTAAAATTCAAAACGCCAGAAACGCGCCGTCCACACAAGACATACCAGCGAAACCCAGATATAAAAGTTCGAAAGGCAAAAAAAGTACAAAGTTGTACAGCACTGAGGATCAAAAGTTCAAAAAGGTTGTGCCGATTCGGCTAGGGTTTTCTGCTTGGATAAGAACATCCTTATTATTTAGAACAATTTATGCTATTGCAAACAGTAAATTTTATCAAATGAATATAAATAAAAGATATACATGATAAATTAACTAATAACAGAAAACAAAAAAACAAAACCCGGATACATACTTAAACCAACACAATAAATAAACACATCCGACTTAGTCAAGGCCTCAACGCAAAAAGTGAAAAAAGTGACGTAACATACGAAGTGGTGAAAAGGCAAAAAAAATTACGTCACATTAGTTGAAATTCTGAAACAGCACAAAAATGACGTCACATTAGAATGACTTAAACTATATTTCACGAATAAGATAGAATTAGGATTGATTTAAGGTTATATTTGAACTAAAAAATGATATAACATATAAAAACAATGCACATTGCAATACTTATTAATAGCAAATTAAGGTAGCAATTAACTATATTATATAGCTATGTCCGCTTTGTTTTGAACTTAAACTTCAAACGTCAAACATTTGTGTAAAACTGGATAGATTTTTTTAGATTGTCTATTGAAGATGAAAGTAGGTCCTTCATGTCAAAATGTAAAATCGGTTGCCCGTACAATTTTCTTTAACTTAACCAAGCATGTTCTTGAAAATTAATTAAACCGGTGCAAAATAGGAGGTATTTCATCGGAAAATCAAGTGAAACGTTATGAAAAATCGTATGAATGTTGCCATCGAGATCTTCTTATGCATATAACAAGAGCACTGAACTAATCATTGAGAAATACTATGTTTTAAGATAATGGTTTTAAGACAACATAATGCATGTCCAAGCTTTAATGAAACAAAAATATTACAAAACAAACAATTTGTGGCCAAGAAGATTGAGTGTGAATTTAATACATATTTTTTCATTACTAGGTTACTGCTAGCTGCTGTAAAGCTGCTGTAAAGTTTTGTTTTATTTTTGCGCATGTGTATGTGTATTCCTGATGAGTTTGTCCGCACTATTATTTTGATAGCATATTGATTATGAAGTTGTATATTGTTTTTACTATTTTGAAGTCGACCTTTAGAAGAGATCAACATTTTGTCTGTAAAATTAATTAATTTCCGACAAAGTAACCGTTTCAATCTTGAGATTAAAAATTCGTAACAAGTGACATCTATAAGTATCTGCCTAGTTTTTCTTATAGGTAAAGTGAGCAAACAAATTTATACAAACAGATTTCTGATAGAAATATCGACCAATTTACCCTTCAGAAGTGATGGCGTGAATAACATTTGACGGGTATGTTTGATATGGAAAAATGTATTATTGCTATTTTACGAAATTTTTCTTTGATATAGCACAGTCGAGTTATATGAAAAAATACCGCTAGAAACTATGGGCGCACGTGTCGTCAATGAAATGAAATGAATAACAACGATGTCACAGATAAAATAGCGATAAAAAGATTAGCATAGGTAATCTGAACTCGATTGGTTTTTTTTCACTTTCGCCGTACCTGCTCAAGCGAGAAAACCAATTTCGTTGAGATGACCAACGATCATCTATAACTATCTCGGAAACTCTGTAGTAGTTCGTTATTAGTTCTTAATTTCTCTCAACGTTACAATACGGACCCGTCTGATTTTAGATACAAACTGGAAACATTTAAACCAAATGTTGATTATCTGTGGTTAGAAATGCATACGAAAATTATGACAAACCACTATACAATATTAAATGCCAACCCACAGAGGATCTTCTTTTTCTCCTTAGAACTGTTCTTGTCAAATAATATTTTGCATCAAAACGACTTCTCAAAATGTTCAATATCATGAATGAAATTCTTTCTTAATTTCAAAAGAAACATAATGTGGTTAAATGTATATAATTTACCATGACAATAAGCTAATAGCTAATAACTTCAATAAATTCCTACAATTCACATATGACATTTTTAAATGCTTAAACAACATTCTTTGATGATTTTTTCTGAGTAGTTGTAACATTAAACAAGTGATTTTCGGTTTTATCAATGGTGAGGTATTACGATACACAAACAATATCGATGTTATACAACAATATTTTTCGCAGTTCAAATTGAACTTAATCAACAGGGAGTATAGGGAGAGACAATTATAACCAATGCATACATAGAACAGAGAAAATACATCATCAAACATTGGAATTTCGAGAAAAAAATGTGATTTGCAATGATATTTTATAAAAAATAGTAGAAGAATTTGACTTTAACTTCTCACTTATTTCAGTAATGATAAATACTGAGTGCCAATGAAAACGCAACACTTTTGTTTTTCAAAAAAAATTGATAATTTTTATTTTATTTATATTAGAACTTTGTATAGTTGGTTGAAAATGACTTTTAAGACAATTGTCGACAACTTTACGCTTGAATGATTTTTGAAACAAATGCGAAGTAAGGGTTATTTTGAACTAACATAAACCGGGTTCACCGCTTTTCAACATACGCACCATTTATACAATCTTGTCATCTAAAACTTGGTAAATGTAATGCATTTTCCCGTCCTTATTGTTAAGAATCTGCAATAAACATCTGAGTAAATGCCAGGACTTGCTGACAACCTGCAACATGCAGTTTTGAGCATGGTCCAATGAAGCCTTTCGGAGCATACAATTACGAGAAGACTGAAGTGTAGCCTCTACAATAATCAAAATTATCCACAAATTCAACCAAAATGAATCATTTAATGATAAGCCACATCCCGGGATATAAAAATCAAAAAACGCTCAGCAAGACCGATACATATGGTCTTTAACACATATCCGATATCGACTCTGATGGCTGTCCAAAGGTCACGAGAGTTCAATGATGGTGACGGTAGAATGTTTTGAGCAATTTCAGTAAAGCATCATTTGCGCAGAAATTGTTAAAAAGCACCACAGTCTTTCCTGGGTGACATCAAACGACCGTCTGGCGTAAACATCGAATTCTGTAGACCACAAATCATGCATTATATGCCAAAAAACGTCAGTGGTGGTTACATAGACATTTCGCACCCGCCTTGACCAAAGTCATGCTTTTCGCCAGATTTTGGTCCGATCGAGCAAATTTTGCATCAGATTTGACATGGTTTAGACTATGAAAACCACCACCAATATCATGAAGTCAGCTTCAGTTTGCTTTGCGGGACAAGTGGAATAACATTCCTCGGGATCACATTAACGTCCAGGATGATCAATTCCGCTAAGCTATCGAGATTGCACTGCACCATGGGGTTGTAACATTTTTTGGTAGGACTGTGAGTTGATGATTCGACATTGGATGTTTCGTTTACCTATTGCGCCCGAAAGATTACCATGATGCATTTTTGTTTGATATCGATCTATTGTTAAAAATGTTAATTTTCAAGAACAATTTATTTTGAAAGATTATCATTTCTAATATAGATTTTATGTTTGAAAACCCAAGTGTTTCGTTTTCATTTGCACTCAGTATATTTTTGCTCGAAGAAAGTTCATCAAGAATAGCCCTTCATTATCACGAAATTTAGTAAGTTCAGGTCATCATACATCATGAAAAGAGTAAGAAATTTATTTGAATGAATACTTTTAATCACGTTCGACCATAATGCAAACCTGGTGTATAAATATTTTTCTTTTTCAGTTTTACAGATGTGACTGTTAAGTAGTCATATAACGGACGTTGTGAACGATGACTGGATACGTTGTTGACGCATGCACACAAAGAATAGAAATATCTGTATTATTGAATAATTATTACACTAGGGTTTTCGATATCACAAACTAGTCTAAACATTTACTAATTTTTATGATCGGTACAGGAGGGACATCATGCGTAAATATAGATCAACAATCAGACATCTTTTACGGTCAGGTATTTTACATCCTTACTTTTATGGTAATATTCATTACAAAGCCTTATCAAACCTTCAAACAAATTTATTCGGAAGGGATATAGCTACGATACTGTTGTCAGGTCATAAAGGATTGCATATTTTGGTATAAAGTTTGATTAAGTCATAGGGTCTTTGCATTGGAAATCAACACTAGTTTTTTTTTTTTGTATGGTTCGTGTTGCTTCTTCTTTAGTTTTCTATGTTGTCATGTGTACTATTGTTTTTCTTTTTAATTTTTAGTCATGGCGTTGACAGTTTATTTTCGATTTATGAGTAAAGAGTTTGACTGTCCCTCTGGTATCGTTCGTCCCTCTTTTGTTCTAAAACCAGTTGTCGGCATGACACGAGTTATGTTCTTCTCATATATTTTATGATGGTTAAATACCAAACTCCAAACGGAAGGGATTGTATTTGATTTTCATATGATGAAGACATAATCTTTCAATCAGGGTAATTGAGGTCTGGAGCTGGCTTGTCAGAAACTGCTAGTAGTCCTTTGTTAATGTATGTATCATTTTCATTTTGCTAGATTTCTTTTGCTACCTATTCTGACATCAAACTTTGCCTTCTTTTAAAATCAGTTTTACCGTACGTATTAGTTTCTTTGTTCTACTTTGGCTAGGGGACAGTAGAGGTATATGGGAGAGTTGAGATCTCACAAAACATGTTTCACCCCGCCGCATTTTACGCCTGGCTAAAGTCAGGAGAGTCTCTATTCTTAGTTTGTCTTGAATGTTTTTTTATTTTAGTCATTTAATTGTTTTGGAGGTAAATGTGACGTCCATTTTCACTGAACTAGTTTACAATTTTATTTAGGGTACAGCTGAGGACCACCTCCGTGTGCGGAATTTTCTCGCTGCGTGGGGTTGTTGTCTATTTGGCATATTCCCCATTTCAATTCTCAATTTATTCAAAATACGTTAGACCGATATATACCCCGTCGCATTTTTGCGCCTGTCCCAAGTTAGGAGCCTCTGTCCTTTATTAATCTTGTATGAATTTGCATTTTATTTAATCCACCGTTTTGTACATAAGCAATGTCTGTAACAAGTCAAAAATATTTTCAATTCGTGTGATGTGTTTGTACATTTGATTATAGTTATCAAAGGTACCAGGATTATAATTTAGTACGCCAGACGCGCGTTTCGTCTACATAAGACTCATCGGTGACGCTCATATCAAATATGTATAAAGCCAAACAAGTACAAAGTTGAAGAGCATTGAGGATCCAAAATTCCAAAAAGTTGTGACAAATACTGCTAAGGTCATTTATGCCAGGGATAAGAACATCCTTCGTTTTTCGAAAAATTGAAGTTTTGTAAATACGAAATTTGTAACAATGACCACATTATTGATATTCATGTCATCACCGAAGAGTTGACTACTGGGCTGGTGATACCCTCGGGGACAAAACGTTCACCAGCAGTGGCATCGACCCAGTGATGTAAATAGTTATCAAAGGTACCAGGATTATAATTTAGTACGCCAGACGCGCGTTTCGTCTACACAAGACTCATCAGTGACACTCATATCAAAATATTGATAAAGCCATACAAGTACAAAGATGAAGAGCGTTGAGGATCCAAAATTCCAAAAAGTTGTGTCAAATACGGCTAAGGTAATCTAATTTTGCTATTTGAAAAAGGACTTTCCGATTTGAATTTTCCTTGAATTTCAGTATTGTTTTGTTATTTTACTTTTTACGGACTTAAAACTTGTTACACAAGTTTTGCAAAATGCGTTTTACGGACTAAAGGAAGGGCGAAACTCCTATATCGAAACAGGTCCTTCTTTTCTTGTGGCATCCGTCTTGGTGCCCAAATAAGTACAAACCTGGTAACAAGTCTTAGTCGTTAGGTCACTTGGAAAAGTGGACGCGATAGAAGTTACGACATAAGAATAAATGCGCTATCATCTGTGAAACTGTCACTCCATAACGGTCAATTAACTCATAGTGGCGTCCGTAAAATTAAAGAAGGGATGATTTCATCTGCACAATTTGGAACTTTTGGTTTAAAAGTTTCTTTACAAGCATTTGATTTTACTCGGAGTTCAGTATTTGTGTGATTATACTTTTTACTTGAAATGGATTTCACGATAGTTACTGTAAATGCTGTTTCAAAAGAGAACTTATCAAGTGTAATACTAATGGTGTTCATACAAATTGCAGGAGAAGGTAACACAATTTAAAGTGGTATTTGAAATACGATTGTCTTGGAGATAGACAAATTAGTGAACTTCTTCATTTTGTTGTATTTATTTAAAGTCTTTTTTTTATAACCTTAAACAGTTAAACATTGATGATTGATTTCGTAATACGTTATCTCGTGATCTTAAATACATTTTTATGTTGCATTCCAAATTACTTGTCCTTGAAAAAACACTCATATTTCTATTGACGTCGCAACACGATATCTAAATGTTTGGTACATTGATTGTGAACAATGCATTTAGTTTACGACATTTTAACGTGCATAACGATAGTAGGATGAAATTTGAAGATATTAAACGTACTGTCAGCAGATTTCGACAAAAGAACATTTAATTTTGAGTTCCGTTAATTTTTTTTTAAAGAAATCATTTTGTAGTACTGGCTTATTAAACAGTTTGTCCTTCACTTGAAGAATTTTGTTCAAATGTTTTACGTAATATAAATGGCACCATACGAATAACTGTTAACAATTAAAAACCAATTGTTCAGAGAACAATTGAAGGTCTTTCCATCAAAACAATGTATTTTGATATGAAAAGTTGTGAAACTAAGTTTAAAATGTCATTTCAATTGTCAAATGATAGCTCCTAGTAAGCTGATTCCAAAAATATATTGTTTCCATACATTTTTTTTTAAATAAGGGAGATAATTTGTTACTTCCGGTTTGAAAAAATGTTACTTCCGATTATATTTGAATATTTACTTGACACTGATTCCAAAAATATCTGGTTCTATATACTTTTATATTAATAAAGTACAAAAAAATAGCTATTTCCGGTTTACAAAAGGTCACTTCCGGTTGTTTTTTACAAGGTTAAATGGTTTGATACCTTTTTCTAAAAGTTGTATATCTTTATCATGTATACATATAGAATAAAAGCAAAGGTCAAAATCTAGAACGTCAAATTAAGCTATGACCTTGAGATCAATTTCAAGGTCATAAACCAAGGACCTCAAATCAAAACACCATAGGTCTTAATTATATTTAGTTAATGAGTTATATCACCAAACGCGTATTTTTAAATACAAGAGGGGAGAAAACTCCCTTTTACATTCACCGTACGCTTGCAATCAAAATTTACATCTTACGACATGTCGCAACTAACAATTTAGTAAAAATAATTTGTTGATATCTTATACAGTCTTTGGATATAAGTGAAAATAAGCCAAATTCAAATATTATAATATGACCTTGACCTTTGACCTTGACCTAATTTTCATTTTTTGGGACCAAGGACCTCAAATCAAAAGATCCTAGGTCTCTATCACTTATGATTTATAAGATAGAAATTCATATCACTTATATCAGATGCATAAGGGGAAATAACTCTCATATGGAGCGGTCATATCGCTTCGGTCAAAATAGGACAAATCATGCAAAGGATATAACGAGCAATTTTGTAAAATAAATTTGTCATTATCTTTTACGGTTGCGAAGGAGATGCGCTAACAAGGAAAACAGTGTTTGGGGAGATAACTCCTACAAAGAAAAGTATTCGTTTACGCAGGGTAAATTTCAAAAGCGCATAAACTGTTCGATATCATATACCAAATATCTAAGCGACATATTGCGAAACAAATGTTTATCGCAAGAACAAAATTAGGCGGAAGAAAAAAAAAAAAAAAAATCAGAAGAAGAAAAACAATAGGTCTTTCCACAGAAAAGTGGAAAGACCTAATTAAAGTCAGATAAATTTTCCCAACTTAAACGATCGCAAGGAGAGTTACCCTTTTATCATTTGTTTTCATAATACACCAAATGGAAAAAAACACAACTGATCTAACAATAAGCTAATATATCAATCAAGATGATGTCAGTCGTAACTACTATCAAATTGTCAACGATTTGCCTTTTAAAGTCTGTGGGTGGTTTATGTTTTTTGTCAATTTGAAAAATGACATGAAATAAGTAATAAAACATTTTGTTTTAGTTTAATGAGAAGTAGTATTAATGTTCAAGTATCAGTATCAGACATCCCTTCCCAGTACATTGCAATAAAGTGTACAGGGATAACATATTCGATATAGAATTACAGCTTTTTAGAGCTGTTTATGGTATTTTGCGATGAAAAATGAGAAAGCTTGTATTTTATAAAATTTACTTTTGTGCAAGAACACGTTTAAAGCAACATAACCGATTTTGCATTCGTAAAAGGTTAAAGGAAAAAAATCTTATTATGAACACAGTCTTTTCTTAATTGACAGTAATTGTTTTGTAATTTATTTTTAAGGCCAGAAACAAATACTTTCTATATAATTTTAATTTGAAAAAATACTGATAACGTGTATGTATAACGAGAAGGCAACAGCGACATATAAGAAATAAAGACCGTGCGAAGCGAATATTTCAAAAAGAATACCAGAATTATCTCTGCTCTGTTTGAGATCTAGAGTAAAAATTGAAATTAATTTTTGTAGCACTTGAAATAAAATATGTTATTTTTTATTCTTGACTCAAGGAGAACGTTATTCTTTGGAAAGGTATACTGACAGTTGCCTTCCTTTCGTTTGGTGTGGGTGATATTTTGAATTTGCCATTTATATCGGGACTTTCCATTTATAGTTTTATTTGGAGTTTGGTACTTTTGGAAGTTTATTATGGACTTTCCGAATTGATTTTCCTCTTACTTCAGTATTTTTGTGATATTACTTTTTACATTTTATTTATTTACATAGAAGTGTTCTCAATGTTGTCACCAAATAAAAAATATAAATACAATACGAGAAAAATAAATTCCATGTAAATATGCAGAAAGCGGTTGTTTAGTAATAATTAAATGTCAAAAATGTAAACAATTAAGATTTCCTTCCTTCCTCTTAACGTTAAGACACCTTATGAAAATGCAACTGCATATATGAGGGTATATTTACCTTATCATCAATCACTGCAAAAAAAGTATGTTAGTTAAAATAAAATAACTGGACTGTTTGCGCATTTTTGTTATGAATCTCAGTATTTTTTTTATTTTTTTTTTTATGGTGGATTTAACTTGGTTTAAAATAATATATGTATTAGAATAAGCGAACTAGTTTGGTTATAACTCATATGGTTGACCGCCTTTGAATACCGGGTTTTGTACACATAAGAAAATATCAACCGTACATGTACGTGATGCTCATGGTTAGTAATTGTCGTTAAACAACCATAGAAGTAATTTAACGCATATCCCTGATTATTGTACGGGTTTGGCTTTACTGCAAATGTATCAGTTCTTCAACGTTTGGCCTTTCCAGTATTTTGGCATCAAGTATCGAGTAGGATAGTCTATCGGAATCTGTAATGTAATAATTTGATTAAAAATCGAACAGTTTGTATATGTAAATTTATATTTTAAACAATATCATTTTAGATTTAATTGAATGATATCGTGAGAATTCAGTAATGGCATACATATGCGCGGGTGTTACAAAACTATGTTTATCAGTGAATTAGCAATTAATTTTAATACTAATACAAGTATAATGAAAGATATGAAATCCCTTCGTTGGACACATTTACATAAATAAAGATCTGGTTCCGATGTTCTCGCAGGCTTTGTGTAGCTGAATATGAAATAGACATATACAAAACAAATTGAAATTTCGTAGAAAAATAAAACACTTCTTTTATCTATTTTATGGCTTTTATTGTGTACAATTTTAATGTTTGAACATTAATGGACTCACCTTGAAAATTAATATGGTGGCTATTTTAAAGATGGTCGCCATTGAATATCAAAATCAATATATATATCACTTATAAAAGGTAACACTTCAGGTTAAATTTTGCATTACACTACAGTTTTTTGTTTCAAAAACGTTAGATGTGAACTAACCTTGAAGTTTTTGTATGGAAGCATTTTCAACAAAGGGCTCCACAAAATATCAAAATCAACAATAGAATTGAGAAAGGAAATGGGGAATGTGTCAAAGCGACAACAACCCGAAAAGAGCCGAAGGCCACCAAATTGAATGGGTCTTCAATGAACATGTAGCGAGAAACTCCCGCCCCCGGAGGCGTCCTTCAGCTGGTCTTTTAAAAATATGTATACTAGTACAGTGATAATGGACGTCATACTTAACTCAGAATTATATTCAAGAAACTAGAATTAAAAATTATACAAGACTAACAAAGGCCAGAGGCTCCTGACTTTGGACAGGCGCAAAATTGCGGCGGGGTTAAACATGTTTATAAGATCTCAACCCCCTCCCTATACCTCTAGCCAATGTAGAAAAGTAAACGCATAACAATACGCACACTAAAGTTCAGTTCAAGAGAAGTCCGAGTCCGATGTCAGAAAATGTAACAAAAGAAAATAAATAAAATGACAATAATACATAAATAACAACAAACTACTAGCAGTTAACTGACATGCCAGCTCCAGACCTCAATTAAACTCATTGAAAGATTATGTCTTCATCATATGAATATCAAGCACAATCCCTCCCGTAAGGGGTTTAGTATCATGCTATCATAAAATATATGAGAAAAACATAACTAGTGTCATGCAAACAACTGTTGTTTTTTTTTAATAAATGTGTTTAGTTCCGATGTAAAGACCCTAAAAGTGAATCAATATTTAAGCCAAAATATGCAATATTTAATGACATGACAACAGTATCGTAACTATATCCCTTCTAAATAAGTCTGTTTAAAGGTTTTGTAATTTTTTGAGGTGAATACTGACATTTTTGTGCTTTGTAAAGAATATAACCATAAAAGATTAGATGTGAAATACTTGAACGTATAAGATGTCTGGATGTTGAGTTATATTTACGAATTATTTCCTGATACCGATGATAAAATTAGTAAATGTTTGACTAGTTAGTGATATCGAAAACCCTGGTGTAATAATTTTTCAGTAATACATAAATTTCTCTCGGTAAAATCTTATACGTTGTTTCATACACGAGCGAATCGTACAAGTCGAGATATATAAACACCATAAGATAGTAACAAGGGAACATCACCATCTACAAATGGATAATAAACGATAGGAAATGAAAAATCATCTCTTTTATCATACATTTTTGTATTTAGCTTCCCGTTAATGATATAGATTTCAAGACCGAGGAAAGGGCAGTGGTCATTGACAGTATTAGCTTTATTTAAAGTAAGTTCAACAGGATAAATTTCCTTAGTATACATACTGAAGTCGTCATTATTGAGAGCCAATATATCATCCAAATGTCTAAAAGTGTTGTTGAATTTTTGTATCAAGTGTTGTTTCGATGGGTCTTGCTTATTTCATTCATAAATTGTAAGTCATAACAATACAAAAACAGGTCCGCAATAAGTGGTGCACAATTATGCCCCATTTGAATTCCAATAACCTGACGATATACGGAATCTCCAAAGCGAACAAAAATGTTATCAAGTAAAAATTCAAGAGCATATATAGTATCAAAGCTTGTCCAATTGATATAGTTCTCTTGTTTATTGCTACTAAAAAATGACCTAAAAGAGTTTGAACATATGAACTCGCATTCTGACTTTTTAAATGCCCAGTTAATTAGGGATGTGAACTTTTTCTTAATAAGAATATGAGGTGGTACATAGGGTAGAAAAATCAAAACTTTGAACAGATTAAAAATCACCAATATATGCATGGAATTTATCAAGTACTTCCACCGAGTCAGGCGTTATTTGAACAATTTATTATCTGTTTTTTTATTGTACCAAGTGTATTAGTAAGTAGAATAGACAATTTAGTAATGAAACAATGGCTTGAAAATGAAATAACTCTATATTTGTAAGGTTTTTTGTGTAGCTTTGGAAGCCAGTGCATATTTGGGACTTTCATTGTATTTGGTTCTGATTGTAAAGAAGTAGTTAAAAGTTTGTGTTTGTTACAGATGTCGTTTTCTGAAAATGAAGTGAGTTGGAATGTTGGTGAATTTGTGATTTCCTTTTGCAGAACCTCAATATAAAATTTTCGTCAAACAATAACGATATTATAAGCAGCTTTATCAGCAGGGACAAAAACAAATTCCTTGGCTGGTTCTTTTAGTTTATTTTTGATACGCGAAATAGGGTTTTTATGGTTGTTGTTCAGAGTAAAATGTTCTTTAAAATGTTGTATTCGAATATCAACTATCTTTATTACTGAATTAAAAAAGAGTCCAAAGATTTTTTTGTCAGCTTTTTCCCGTTTTATCCATTTTATACAGTAAGTATTGAGTGATTCGTGGGTGATATTACGACACTCATTCCAATTAATAAATGATGGGGGACGGTATTTAGGTCCTTTACTGAGGGATGATTTTAACTCTCGGTCTTGAACAATGTTAAGATCTCCTGTTATAACATGGGAAATGGGTTTATAAATGTATTCGGAATTTCTACAATATCATGAAGTAGGTGTATTTTCACTGATAGTATGTTTGCGAAAGATTGGCGCTGTTTGTGGAAGGTATTATCCTTCGTGGCAGGCAGGTAACCTCGCATTTACAAAAGCCTCATAATCCATGTTTTGCTGCAGTCGGATAGAAGGATAAAAAATCAGCCTCAGTATGTATTAAAGGCTAAAAACGCATTATAGAACAGTAGCATTTTTACAGAGGCTACGAAGAAGACTGATTGTAGCATTTTCAGCAAGGTATTAACCAACGTGGCAGGCTGGTTCCTTTGTATTGCCAAATCCTCATAACTAATATTGGCTACTTCCAAGCATAAACAGTATAAATAAGCTTTTCAGATTATTTTTGTGTAAACAATTTCTCATTATTTATTATAGTTTGTAACATTATTGCAATACAAACATGAAGTTTGGCCAAAAACTTATTTCAAACGGGATAGCACCTCCTCATCTTTACGGAAACGTTGTTACCCTTGCCAATAAACGATCCTGGTAAACTTATCTTACCTTTAAATAAACTTATACTAAAAGGTTACCAATACAACACTGTAATTAGATCACTGAACATTGATTTATTTGTATTGATATTGATTTTGTTATCAGTAAATTAAAAGCAAACTTAATATTATTGTTATATACATATACACATTCATGAATCTACAATCTGTCGATATCTGTATCTTGGCATTGTACAAGGTCATGTTTTTCTCTGACTGTTTATGACGTCTTTACACTAAATCCATTGGATGTGTACTGATAGATAATGTAGTCATAGATTATTTAATTGTTTAATTAGATGTTAGTGGCTTTGAACTAGCTGTCAGTTACTGCGAGCACTCTGGGATTGTAATTAAGTGTCTTTTTGTTGTTGGGATGTATAAGTACCCGGTCACTTCATCTGGTATTTATAGTAGTTGTATTTGTATCCATCTGATGAGTTTTTCAACTGATTTTTATAGTGCGTTTTTATGTTGTAGTGTTACAACACTGTCTCAGTTTAGGGGAGGGTTGAGATCCCGCTAACATGTATAACCCCGCCACATTCTCTATGTATATGCCTGTTCGTAGTCAAGAGACTGTAATTCAGTGGTTGTCCTTTGTTCATGTGTTTCCTATTTGTTTTCCTTCATTTTTTGTACATACATAAATTTCCCGTTTGAATTGTTTTACATTGTCATTTCAGGGCCTTTTATTGCTGACTATGAAATATGGGATTTGCTCATTGTTGAAGGCCGTACGGTGACCAATAGTTGTTAATTTTTGTATCATTTTGGTCTTTTGTGGGAAGTTGTCTCATTGGCTATTATACCACACCTTCTTTTTTTATATTTAGTACAGAAACATATAAGTTATGAAACTTTTATTTGTTTATCATATAACTAAGAAGTTCCATTATCAGTCTTTTACTGCAGCACATTTTCAATTGTATTGAGTATGGTCGTCGACGTTTTACGTAATAATCATATATTGACAATTAAAAATGTCGTCTCTACTTTAAATCTAGGTAGAAGAAAGAAACTTTGAACGAATTCACCTCAAATAAAAGATCATCGATTGGTAACAAGATATTTTCTTGTGTTACAGACTAGACTTTAGTCTGAGTTTGAATAATGGTTTTCTAAAAAAAAAAAGTCATATTCAAATAGTTCAATAATTATTGATGTTGTGAAACACACCTGCATACCCCATTATTCTAAATATTGTTTTTTCCAATCTATAATCATTAACAAAACGATATTGTATTACACTTCTGTTGTTCGTCAAAACATTTCTAGTCTTTCATCTGTCAATTTCTAAACCAGGAGGCAAAATCGTTGATTTCTGTCTTTTATCAAGTACACATTGTACTTGCTACACTCGCTTGGAGATTAACATTGCGGTCCTATAGCAATCTGTTCGTTTATCAAAATAATAAATCAATGGTAATACCAACTGATGAAGAAACTTCTTGTAGCAAAATAAAACATTGTGTTCAAGATGAAAAAATTACATTGAGTTACAAAGGGTCGATTTTGGCCTCAAATTTCAAGTTCATCTGACGAAAGATTTAACACACTTTTTAAACACTTAAGTGTCTATTTCAGTTGATTCAATAAGTTTATGTGAAATATTTACATCTGTTGTTCGTCAAAACATTTCTAGTCTTTCATCTGTCAATTTCTAAACCAGGAGGCAAAATCGTTGATTTCTGTCTTTTATCAAGTACACATTGTACTTGCTACACTCGTTTGGACATTAACATTGCGGTCCTATAGCAATCTGTTCGTTTATCAAAATAATAAATCAATGGTAATACCAACTGATGAAGAAACTTCTTGTAGCAAAATAAAACATTGTGTTCAAGATGAAAAAATTACATTGAGTTACAAAGGGTCGATTTTGGCCTCAAATTTCAAGTTCATCTGACGAAAGATTTAACACACTTTTTAAACACTTAAGTGTCTATTTCAGTTGATTCAATAAGTTTATGTGAAATATTTTAACCGATTTACTCGCTCCGATTCTAGCTTAAATGTGCAAAATCTATTAAATATGCCCAAAAATGTCACTTTTCAGACGTTTGTTGTCAGAAATGAAAGTGGCCGCAACCGTGTTCATTCACAACCTTTAAATATGTTATGTATTATCATAAAATACAACTTACATTTCAATATTAAGAATGAACACGAATGCGGCTACTTTCATCTAAGACGGAAACCGTCTAAAATTTAACTAAAATACTAAAATTGTGAAGATTAAAGTAATTTAGCATGACTTAATGATGCTAGTATCCGATATATGTGCATTGTATTGTCAAATACAGCCCATATTTATGTAGCAGAAGCATTTTACTTTTCAATGAATAATTAAAATTTTACATTTTAAAAATTTTGTAAAACTGCTATATTTTGGGGCCAAAAATAGTGCTTACTGAACCTACTCCTTTGAAAGCAAAACAAAGATAAAGCGATGTCAAAAGATGGTATGATATTAAGAAAATCATATATTAATACAGTACCAATCATGTTCAAACAAGTGAAAAACAGCCAACCTATAGTATGAATATTGAATCTATTTATTCTGATATAATACTAATACTTTTTGGGGTATCTGATGTCGAAATACCAAGAAAATGACCTTTTTCTGTATACACTTGAGGACCCAAAATTCCACAAAGTTGTGCCAAATACTTAATTTTTCCTAAAATTCAAAGATAAGAAATTTATAAAATGACCATATAATTGATATTCAAGCAACACCGAAGTGCTGACTACTGGGCTGGTGATACCGTTGGGGACAAAACGTCCACCAAACTACATTGAAAGGTACCAATATTTTAATTTAATACGCCAGACGCGCGTTTCGCCTGCTCATAGTCAGGAGTTTGTAATACAGTGGTTGTTTTTTGTTTAATATGTGTTACCTAATTGGTTTTTTTTTCATTCAATTTTTGTACACAAATGAGGCCGTTAGTTTTCTCGTTTGAATTGTTTGACATTGTCATTTTGGGGCCTTATATTGCTGACTTTGCCATATGCGCTCATTGTTGAAGGCCGTACAGTGACCTATAGTTGTTAACTTGTGTGTCAATTTGGTCTCTTGTGGAGAGTTGTGTCATTTGCTATCATACCACATGTTCATTTTTTATATTTAGCACAGAAGCATATATAAGAATTCGATCCACAAATTAAGTTATGAAACTTGTATTTGTTTATCATATAATTTAAAAGTTCCACAATCACTCTATTAATGCAGCACATTTTCAATTCTATTGAGTATGGTCGTCGACGATTACGTAAGAATAATATAATAACAATTGAAAATGTCGTCTTTACTTAAAATCTAAGTAGAAAAAACTTTGAACGAATTCAACCCCGTAAACGTATAATTTATTGGTAACCAGATAATTTCTTGTGGTACAGACTAGACTAAAATCTTCAGTCTGAAGATTAAATACTGGTTTTCTACAAAAGAAACTGTCATGTCCAAATTTCGTTTTTAAACATATCAATAACTATTAAATACGTGAAACACACCTGCATACCCTATTATTCGAAATGTTAATTTAAACATTGTTGAATCTATTTTGCAATCTATAATTATTGACAAAACGATATTGTATTGTTCTTTAACCTTCAACTGAACTCTAAAGTCTTTTATCTGTCAATTTCTAAAAAGAATTCTACATCATATGGCAAAACTGTTGATTTTTTATCTTCAATTAAAGTAAATATTGGACTAACTACCCTTGAAAGGAGATTAAAAATGCCGTCATCAGTATGCTAATGTACTCTTATGTAGCACTCGTTTCGTTAATTATAAAAATAATAGATCACCTAAAATGCCAACTGGCGTTAAACTACATGTTGAAAAACAACAGCATGTACAATCTGAAAACTCAAAAGCAAAACAACATAAAATTGATATCTAAAAGTGGAACAAAACAATACCAATCATCTTAATACAAGTGAAAACACGCCAATCGCAAGTTATAATATTGAACCTATTGAACCTTTTGAACATATTCTTATAAGATACTGATGTTTATTTAGTTTCCCTCAGTTTTAGTTTTTAACTTGGATTTGTTTTCTCTCAATCAATTTATGAATTTCGAACAGCGTTATGCTACTGTTGGCTTTATTTATTACTTTGTGACGACAAAGCGATCTTGTTGGGTATCTTACGTCGAAAGACTAGGAAATGTCGGTGTTCTGTATATATTAAAGGCATATAACTCATAATAAAGAAATATAATGTCTACATAGGAACCGCGGAATGAAGATAAGCGCTGTTTGTGCAAGGTAGTACCATTCATGGTAAGCAGGTTCCATTGCATTTACAAAAACCTCATAATCTATCTGCATTATACAATGCCAATGAATTAGTGGTAACAATTATACCTTGTTCATGTTGTGCAGGATTTCAGATACAAATACCGCATTTATAATGATATTGAGGTTTTAATTTATTTCAAAAATCCTGCAAAAAGTAAACTCACAAAAATATTCCGAGGAAAACTCAAAACGGAAAGTCCCTGATTAAATGGCAACCCAAAAGATAAAACCCATCAAACGAATGGACAAATCTGTCATATGTTTTACTTGGTGCAGGCATTTTCTAATGTAGAAAACGATGGATTATTTTTATAGCTAGCTAAACCTCTCACTTGTATGACAGTCGCAACAAATTCCAGTATATTGACAACGATGCGTGAACAAAACAAACAAACATAATAGATTAATATGTCACAAATAGGGATACAGCAGTCAACATTGTATTATAATATTAATCAAGACCAACCATGTTAACAAACATTAAAGACAAAATATACATAAAAGATCTTTGGATCTTTTTTAAAGCTTATTTGTCGCTTATTTATGTTTGGTGTATTGAAGCGAAAGCGAGAACACTAAAAATAACAATCTTTAACTGACTAGGTAGCATTTTTAAAACTTCGATTTTAAGTACAAACGGTAATTACATGTTCATGAATGAAAAATGAAATCAAAAATTGGTTGATCTTTTCGATGTGTCTGTGTATAAAAGAGGGACGAAAGATACTAAAGGGACAGTCAAACTCATAAATCTAAAACAAAATGACAACGCTAAAAATGAAAAAGACAAACAAACAAACAATATTCACATGACACAACATAGAAAACCAAAGAATAAACAACACGAACCCCACCAAAAACTAGGGGTGATCTCAGGTGCTCCGGAAAGGTAAGCAGATCCTGCTCCAGATGTGGCACCCGTCGTGTTGCTTATGTGATATCAAATCCGGTAAATAGTCTAATTCGGTAAGTCACATTCATAAAATGGAGGGGATTGTAGTTACGACGTAAGGAACATATCTGATATCATTTGTGAAACGGTTATTTCATAACGGTCAACCAACTCGTGATGGCGTCCGTAAAATTTACGAAGCGATGATTTCAACTTCACCATTTGAAACACTTGGTTTAATAGCTTCCTTGTGAGCAGCAACCCTCTATCAAGAAAATCATGATAGGAAATGCAAGCACGGGAATATCGTATCAATTGGGAGATATATACCCCGTATGCAGGTGCTGTTGGAATGTTGCTATAAACTAACTAATGACATTTTTGCCACGTTTTAGATTGTAAAAAATTATAAAGTTTCCTCTCAAAACCATCATTGTCTTATTCGTGATTATGACTGTGAATTAATTTGCCTAGCTGTGCGGCGTGTCTCGGTGTTTTGTACATCCAACATTCGTGTATTAATTTCTATGTTTATGTTATGGTTTCGTTTGGATTATCTGTTATGTCTTATCGTTTGTAGTCCAAATAATTCTAAAATTGTCTTGCATACTATCATGTGATGAAAATAGTTTGGACGAATATTGTGAAAATAATTGTATTAACTTCGAGATTGCATGTTAGTAACGTAAACACATCACCGTTTTTTGATATCCTGTGGCGCTTGTCGTTGACGTAATATGTTCTTTGTTTTTCTGTAGTTTGATTATGGACTTTCCGATTGGATTTTCCACTGCGATTTTGTGATTTTATTTTTTGCATGTTGTGTCGGCTATTATATTTATTGTTTATGCATTCCTCTGTTATGAATGTTCATGTGTAACATAAAATATTGTCCCCCATGAAATATTGTCTGTCAGACAAAGTTTCATATAAAATATTGTCCACTGACATTATTGCATAATGAAATATTGTCCTTGACAATATTTTATTATGAAATAGTGTCCTTGTCTATGAAATTTTGTCACCTTCTTCTGGATAATATTTCACTATGAAATTCTGTTTATGACAATACTTCACTATGAAATACTGATCAATTCTGTCCTTTGAAAATCTTTTTAATCGAATTATTACAATTAGAAATAGTACACAAGTATGCATCATGCACATTTTTTAGATTTATAACTAAAATGGTTTTGTATAGTAAGGTATTTATTATATTACTAAAAGTCAGTTTCAAAATTTCCATAGATATTTACAAATGGTTAATTATAGATTTAAGAATTGTCAAATAGATATAGCTATGGTATGAGTGCCAATGAGACAACTCTCCATCGCATGTTTCATTTTATTACATTATACAGTACAAATATAGATAATGTACTGACAATCACTTATTTTGTAAATGTATACACAAAATTCCTCTTTACCTACAATAACATGAATATATGTTGATAACCTCCCCTTCATGAGACAAAATTCCATGACAATCTGTCTATAAAATATTGTCTCACTACTAACTATATATAACCAAACTATAACCTCCCTTTTACAGGACAACATTTCATACTATTCGTCCATTTTTCCATAGACGAGGACAATATTTCATGATACATAGTTATTATATCTTGGTTGTGGTACAATATTTTGCTTTACACATGCGTGTGATTGTGATGAATTCTGTCATGTAGTGCATTAGTGATACATTTTAACATGGTCTTAAACAGAGCGGGTTGATAAGTCGTTAAACCATATTCAACCGACCACTTGTTCTTAGAATATCATTTACCAAATCCGGAATATGGCAGTTGCTATCAAAAAGTAAAATCACAAAAATACTGAACTCCGACCAAAATCATACATTTTATATCTAAGTTTTGTTCTTAACAGATCCTCATTGTCAATTTTCATTCTAGTAAGTAAGATTAGATAAGATAGTCGCAAAATGTGCATACTATAAGTAACACGACGGGTACCAATTTTACGCTTAGATCATTATTATTATTTTAGACAACTTATAATTTCAACTTAAACTTATTTATTCTAAAATAAATGCAAAAAATGCCGTGATCAACATTTTGTATTTGAGACGACTAAACCTCCGATAGGAAATCGATCCACAAATTCAGTTAGACGAACTGTGAATCATGTGGTTGTTAATTAATTAAATTAAAAAGTTTAATATCCGCTAAATTACTTTAACACCTCTATAATTGTACTGGGTGTGGTTGTTGACTTTTGAAATTAAAGTGAAACATTGTTCCTCATATTGTAATGTGCAGGGTGTACCCCCCTGACATTTTTTTAATCTTTGGAAATCAACATTTCCATTTATTTTTCATGTTTTGCCAATTTTCAACTTCTTGTTGATAATGATTGGCTAAGGCCCTTTGTTATGTTAAGATATATAATGATTTTTCTTGTTGCAAGCCAGGAAATTGTTTCAATGGAAATATTTCATAATTTGTTAACTTGTTCAGAAGTTCAAAGTTAGTCATGTTTGTTGTTTCTTTTCATAAATTTCACAGGGCTTAAAATCGTATAAAAGTAAAAGCCGTACCATTTCCACGTTTAACTGCTGCTTTATTTTTGTAATAATTATCTTTACATGTTTTAGATAAAAAGTAAAATAGAATTTTATTGATTCTCAGCTGATCGAAATCGATCGCCATGTAAACAAAGTCACATGACCGTCTAGACGTCTAGGAATTCGTCTGATCTGTATTTCTTTGAGATTTTAGTATTTTTGCAAGATCAGTAAACTTGGAAACATGAAATTCAATTAACAATTTCCTATTATAATTATGTATCTAAATGATATGAATGTGTCGCCCTTGTGTTATTTTTGCACTAAGCCTGTTTACAATGTGATTACGCCATTTTTGTATCAACGCGCTTTACACCAAACCATGTTTTGCTTGCTTTCGTAATGTACGACGTTCTAACCTATAGTCCCGCTTTCCTTAAAGTCGTAGCTAATAAAGCGCCACACCCGGGCAAGCTGTTAACTCTTAAGTAACTCTAAATTCATGAAAGTTCAGGCAATTGCCTGGCCCAACTTGTCCCACCATTTTTGTTTTCATTGTTATGGTTGGCTAATACATGTCACGTGACATATAAATTTATTATATAAAGAGCGCCGCTTTCCTAATATGGTGAATAGCTGCCGTGGCGGGTAACTACAAATTCTAAAAGTGACAACAGTAATAATTTTCGTAAAGAAATAACAACACAACAGAGGTATGAATATTTATTGTAATCTTAATACCATTTTGTACTCAGCACATCAACCCACAGAATTTAAATGGAAAATAAGGATAAAAACCGGCTGTCAGTTCCTACCTTGTCCAGTTACCCCAGTGTGTTAATAATGTAATCCTGCAGTTATTCCCCATCACATCGACCTTTCTAACCATAAATAATTAACAAGGGACCATATATTAGGATTTTACTGGGATAAACATTTACTTTCGGCCTGACATAATTAGTTACATGGATGTGCCAATTGTTGGTATTCAGATGTTCCAGTCCCAATTTGGATGTGCCATCACAATATTAAATATAGATTTTTCTTACCCTGATTTATCCATGCTTCATCGATCACCAGGCTTAGTCAAGGGTGACTTAGTTATATAAACTATGTTAGAAGAATATATCTTATTCCTGTATTTTACCCTATTATTATATTTATGTGTTAATAAATATATTTAGTCCTGTGGATTATGCATTATTGTTAGTGAAATAGAAATCTCCAGTAAATGGTAAATCAACTTACAATTTCCAAATGAGCAAAGACTGGTTTCCTGACTAGGAATGGATCCTTCTGTTCATTAATCATTTTAGTGTTGGTACACTAAACTTCATAATTTTACGGACGCCATCACGAGTTGGTTGACCGTTATGGAATAACCGTTTCACAAATGATATCGGATATGTTCCTTACGTCGTAACTACAATCCCCTTCCCTTTCATGAATGTGACCTACCGAATTAGACTATTTACCGGATTTGTAATCACATAAGCAACACGACGGGTGCCACATGTGGAGCAGGATCTGCTTACCCTTCCGGAGCACCTGAGATCACCCCTAGTTTTTGGTGGGGTTCGTGTTGTTTATTCTTTAGTTTTCTATGTTGTGTCGTGTGTGCTATTGTTTTTCTGTTTGTCTTTTTTCATTTTTAGCCATGGCGTTGTCAGTTTGTTTTAGATTTATGAGTTTGACTGTCCCTTTGGTATCTTTCGTCCCTCTTCATAAGAGTAAGATTATACGTTTTGGGCAGTTGTCTTGTGGCTGGGCAGATATTTCTCTGTTACAGGCAGGCACAATTGGTCCATAATGGCTGACCATCCAGACACATATATATATACACGTTTAAAATTGTTTAATGCTGCAACCTTTACGGAGACTTACCCAAATGATATAATTATATTGAAGCCTACCCCAGGTCTCTTACAATATAAACTGATACAGATTGGCCTTGGTCCCAAAGCACCCTCTATTTTTTTACGATTTTCATAAATGAAAAGAAACCATTGAACGATTTCATTTCAAAAAATATTGTATGGGTAACTCTGTACTCTTTAACACTTTATATTTAATTGTCTTGTGGTGGAGTCTTTAAATCTTTAGTCTTGATGTTTAATAATGGTTTCTTACAAAAGAACCTTTCATATAATTCAATTTCTTTGTTAAAATATCTAAATAACTATTGATTTCGTAGAGGACTACACACCTGCATATTCTTTTCTAAATGTTGATTTTAAAACGTTGTTAATTATGTAATTCAATAATAAACATTGACATAACAGTATTTTATTACTATAAATTTTAAAAAAGAACACTCACTGCCCTTGAATTGAAGGTTAAAGTTGCCGTCTCTAGTATTCTATGGTTCACTTATATAGCATGTTATAAATTGAAGTAAATTGAAGTAAACAAATACTGAAAATGCCAACGGGAGTTTAAACTTTTTGTAGCAAGACAAAGTTCTATAGTATTCATCTGTGAAATATTGTCCATAAAAATACAAAATTTCACTATAAAAATTTGTCCTTCTCTGGACATTCTTCCATAGACGAGGACAATATTTCATGATACATAGTTATTAAATATTGTCTTGTGGTACAATATTTCATAGAACAATATTTTGCTTTACACATGCGTGTGATTGTGATGAATTCTGTCATGTAGTGTTTAGTGATACATTGTCTTAAACCGAGCGGGTTGGCTAGCCGTCAACCGACCACTTGTTCTTAAAATATCCTTTACCAAATCCGGAATATGGCAGTTGCTATCAAAAAGTAAAATCTCAAAAATACTGAACTCCGACGAAAATCATACCTTTTGTATCTAAGTTTTGTTCTTAACAGATCCTCATTGTCAATTTCCATTCTAGTAAGTAAAGTTGGATAAGACTTGTAAGACAGCCGCAAAATGTCCATACTATAGGTAACACGACAGGTGCCAATTGTGGAGCTTATTGCTTATTCTTAAAAAGCAGTACGAATGCCTATGATTGCAAGTCACTGGTGGAGAGTTATCTTATTGACAATTATACCACATCTTTTTTATAAAGTTAATAACACCACCGCCCCCACCCCCAACCCAAAGCGGATTCAATATTTAATGAAATATTTGCATATCTTCATTTTACGCTTAGATCTGTCTTTACTGATTATTTTAGACAACTTGTAATTTCAACTTAAACTTATTTGTTCTAAAAGAAATGCACAAATTGCCGTGATCAACATTTTCCATTTGAGACGACTTAACCTCCGATGAGAAATCGATCCACAAATTAAGTTAGACGAACTGTGAATCGTGTGGTTGTTAATTAAATAAAATATAAAGTTTAATAACCACTAAATTACTTTAACACCTCTATAATTGTACTGGGCGTGGTTGTTGATTTTTGAAATTAAAATGAAACATTGTTCCGCTCAAATGATTACACGTACAGGTGGCAATGTAGTAGATCAAGGCCGCGAAAGAGGGGCGAAAAGTACTAGAGAGAAATTCAAACTCATTGATCGAAAATAAACTAACAACGCCATGGCCAAAAAAAACCAAACAGACAAATTATAGTATACAAGACACAACATAGAAAACTAAAGACTAAGCAACACGATCCCCACCAAAAATGGCTTGATATTGGGTGCTACGCAATGGTAAGATCTTGCACAACATGTGACACCCTTCGTGTTGCTCATGTTATTACAAACCATGTAAATAGTCTAATTTGGTAGGTCATAATCATGAAAATGGAACGGATTGTTTTAACGAGACACGGAACCAACATATATTGTATATATTACATATTTAGAAGTAAAGTGTGTTGATAATGGTTTACAAATTATAAAAAGAGGTTTATTTACTAAATATGATTTACCTGTGGATGTCAACCTGGTTGTTTTTTAAAAGGTGAAAATATTTTCCCAAACGATTAGGAGTTTCGAAAAGGAGTGGACAATTGCGATAAAACGAAATCCAAGTCATATGTTAAAAAAATCACAAAGAATTGAAACTTAGCAAAAGCATTGTAGTTTGCTATGATATTTTCTTTTGCTGACTGATTATACATCATAATTAGTTTTTGCAAATGAAAATTCAGAAGAAATATTCAATTAGTCATATTGATAAACAATAGTTTAATAGATAATCATTTATATGTTATGATATTTGCGAATTTTTTGGTAGATTTTTCGATAAAAAAAAAAAGTGGTTGAAACGTCTTTCATTTAAGTAATTGATATTAATGAGCGATGTACACAAAATATGACACGTTTGATTTCCAGTAGAAAGTATTTGTCATGGTTCTCTTATCTTAATATTCAAACTATAAAACAAGTAAATTGTTGGCCTAACGCTAATTTACTTCGGATAAGTATGGAACAGATTAATGCATGATTTCAGGATGTATATTGGCTTTTGATATCTAATCCTGAATTATTTTTGTAATCCACCTGAATATTCGGAAAGCGATCGAAGTTGCTTTGCCACAGATGTTGATAGAATAGAAATTGAAATCGGGAATGTGTCAAAGAGACAACAACCCGACCAAAGAGTAACTTTTGAAACAACACAGCCGAAGGTCACCAATGGGTCTTCATCACAGATAGAAAGTCATCGGCGTTCAGTATTTTTGTGATTTTACTTTTTGCACCCGAATGCATGCTTAGCTGGCACCAAACTCCGATACATATAAATGAACTAAAAATTCAAAAAAATGCTTAAAAGACTTTAAAACTATGCGTCAATGTTAACATGGTTAATATAAATATTCTTTAAAGAATAATACAATCCGATAATTTTTTTAATGCGTTCGCAGGTTTTGACGAAAATGAACGTGAAATCCCTTGTTTAATTGGTGCAGTGTCTGCGCTTTCATTTGGGATCCTGATCATTGATGAAAGGCTTTAAATTGGGTGTCCGAGTTTCCCTTGTCTACAACTTATTGAAACAGGAAAACAGTGTAATACCAATAAGGACTTTACACACAAGATTCCAATGAACTGTTTGGCCAATACCTGCAGATGTTTTTTGGAAATCTATTGTTGAACAACTGCTACTTGCATTTCAAATATGATTTCTATCATATGAATCTAATGTAAGAATTAAACTCATCATAGATTGAAGGAATTAAATTTTGTAATTTTAAAAAGTAATTGTAGAAAAATAATTTTAAAAAAATATCTTGATGAAAAATCCATCAGAATATGCATGTTAATGCTTACCCTTCCGGAGCACCTGTGATCACCCCTAGTTTTTGGTGGTGTTCGTGTTGCTTATTCTTTAGTTTTATATGTTGTGTCGTTTGTACTATTGTTTGTCTGTTTGTCTTTTTCATTTTTAGCCATGGCGTTGTCAGTTTAATTTCGATTTATGAGTTTGACTGTCCCTCTGGTATCTTTCGTACCTCTTTTAATGCAGATTTTCATAACAATTTTTCGTTGTTTTATTTTCTTTTTTTATTTCATATTAATTGATGAAATTTATGAAATTTATGAAATTTATTGCAAACAAACATGAATAAAGATATTCAGTGTATATTTGAATATTTTAGTAAATAAATTTAATAGTATAACTTTTCTAACTATAGACAAATGTCTAAAAACTCTTCCATATTCTATTTAATCATAAATTAATCGAAAACATTTTCTTTATTCAACTCTCTAAAAAGTACACGTGTACCTTTTGATTTTTAATTTATGTTTTGTTTAGACAATGTCCATTTTAAAAAATTGAGCTATTTGTTTCATGTAAATATCAAATAGTTAATAGGAAAAATAATGAAACGAAAATACTTTATTAAGACCTAACCATCAAAATACATATTTATATGTATCATGTGCTGATAATGCGTGCTGACTTCCTTTTCATATAAACTGATACAGATGGGCCTCGGTCCCAAAGCACCATCTAATTCTTTACGATTTTGATAAAGAAAAGAAACCATTGAACGATTTCATTTCAAAAAATATTCTATGGATAACCCTGTACTCTTTAACACTTTATATTTAATTGTCTTGTGGTGGAGTCTTAAATCTTCAGTCTGGATGTTTAATCATGGTTTCCATCAAAAGAAACTTTCATATAATTCAATTTCTTTGTTAAAATATTTATATATCTATTGATTTCGTAGATGATTACACACCTGCATATTCTTTTCTAAATGTTGATTTTAAAACGTTGTTAATTATGTAATTCAATAAAAACCATTGACAAACAGTATTTTATTATTATAAATTTTAAAAAAGTACACTCACTGCCCTTGAATTGAAGGTTAAAGTTGCCGTCTCTTGTATTCTATAGTTCACTTATATAGCATGTTGTAAATTGAAGTAAATTGAAGTAAACAAATACTGAAAATGCCAACGGGAGTTTAAACGTTTTGTAGCAAGAATCAAGAAATTGATTAGAGGTTATTATTATGTACAAGCTGCAGTAAATGACATTAATTGGAAATTCAAAAGCAAAAAAACTGTTATCGTTGTTGGAGGCGGAACGAAGGCTTACCGCTGCTTACTTGTTTAGTCATTTGGCTGTGGTGGAGAGTTGCCTCATCGACAATTATACCCCCTCATTATTTTTATAAGGGTGATTACCCAAAAAGAAATGGATTAAATATTTAAATTTGTATTCGTAACTTTATTTTGCCTGTAGATCTGTCCTTTTGTAGATTTTCGACAAGTAACAACTTGCTCTTTATATTGTTTATTTCATAATAAATTTGGGCATTCATTTTCATCCAATAAAAAAAAAAACTCCTGTTAGAAGTCGATCACCAAAAAGGCTTCTGCTTCATTTTTTAGTAAATTACTAGCAATCACCGTATCATTTTTAACACGTTTTCAATAGTACTGAATGTGATATCTCGATTTATAAATATATATTGACAAGTTCAATTCGATCATGCAAAAAAGTTACATTCCATAAGATCTTAATAAAAAACAAACTTTGGAACGATTTTCACTCTATGAAATATTCTATGGGTAATCCTGTACTCCTTTTAATTTTTTAATTTTCTTGTGGTGTAGTCTTAAATATTTAGTCTGAATGTTTAATAATAGTTTTTATCAAAAGAAAATATCATCTAATAAAACTTCTTAGTTAAAATATCTATTGATTTCGTATATGATTACACACCAGCATACTCTATTATTCTCCATGTTGATTTTAAAACATTATTAATTATGTTATCCAATATAAAGACATTTACATAACGATATTGTATTACAATTTAAAATATTACACCAGCTGTCAATGAATTGAGGTTAAGAGAGGGCTTTTGGTTGTTTGGTTCATTTAATTATCACGTCGTTAAATTAGTCAATTTAGGTAGCTGGGGTGTCTTATTTATCGCCGATTGTTTTTTTCTTAAACTTCTATCTGTAAAATATAAATTATTTGGTCAATGTTTAATTTTAAATTTAAATAAAAAAGGGTGTTATGGACTTTTATATATATATATATATTGAAATGAACGAACGTTTGGTCATATCGTTTATATAGCATGTATAAGGCAATCATAATTTTCCTCATCGAAGAAACATTATACGATACAATTGGCTAAAATTCGATGAGAAAATCAAATTGTATTCATACTTCTGAAATGTGAAATAAAAAAGCCGGTCAAGGCCTATATTTCTTGAAAAATCCCCAAAACACAAAATGTACTATTGAATTCAATACGTTTATCTCCCCTTGCTTTAAAAATATTTTTCAAAATTTTAAATATGCCGAAAGATTTTGACCACTTTTTAAACACTTAATCGTCTATTTCATTTGATTCAATTAGTTTATGAGAAAGATTTTAACTGATTAGGCATTAAAAACGATCCTATTCAAGCTCAAATATGAAAAAATCTACCAAATATGCCGAAAAATGTTACTTTTCGGATGGTTTTTGTCAAAAATGAAAGTGGCCGCATCCGTGTTCATCCTCAACCTTTATATATGTTAAGTACTATCATCAAATACAACTTACTTTTAATATTAAGGATGAACACGAATGCGACCACTTTCGTTTTACACAGAAACCGTGTAAAATTTGACTAAAATGCCAGAATTGTGAAGATTTCAGTAATTTAGCATGACTTAATGGTGCTAGTACCCGATATATGTGCATTGTGTTGTCAAAAAAAGCCCATAATAATGTAGCAGAAGCATTCTAATGTCCAATAAATAACTTAAAGTTTACATTTTAACAATTTTGTAAAACTGCTTAATTTTGGGGCCAAAAAGGGGTCTTACTGGACCTACTCCTTTATTGCTACAAAACTTTGAATTTTTCAAAAAACAAAGGACTTTCTTATCCCAGGGCTCTCGGTCATAAAACTTTACTCAGTACTCCGAGTACAACATAAGTACTTGAAACACAAAATCCAGTGTTTAGATTGATTGATTCTTGAGTCTGAGTACAAAAATCGTGTTCGAAAGTTGTATGACCGCAAGGCTAGGAATAGATTACCTTAGCCGTATTTAGCATATTTTTTTGGAATTTGGGTCCTCAATGCTCATAAACTTAGTACTTGTTTGTTTGGCTTTATAACTATTTTGATCTGAGCGTCACTGATGAGTATTATGTAGAGGAAACGCGCGTCTGGCGTATTAAATTTTAATGCTGGTACCTTTGATAACTATTTACACAACTGGGTCGATGCCACTGCTGATGGACGTTTCGTTCCCGAGGGTATCACATAAAAGCATTGCATCGAACCTCAAAAGCAAAGCCAAACAAATGGCATCTTTAAAAGTAAGTAAGTAAGTAGGTAATGACTTTATTTAAAGAGGGTGACTCAATTAGCTTTCGCTAATCTACCTTGCGGCCCTCAGTAAGAACAAACAGTACAAATATTACAAAGCTTAATGTAGCGTTATTAGAAATTAGTAAAAACACAGAAAAGCATATATAGATAACTGAAAACCATACAATCACAAGTAACGTTTTTAATTTTTTTATATTTTCAGAAATACTGATGAATCAAATGTGGTCTTTGTGTGAAGATAACTTCGATATTGATAAAACAGTCCGTGCAAACATATCACCCACTGAATATATAATTTGCCACAGGCGATAGGCTTGTAATCAAAACTTTACTAGAAAAACCCATTCCTAGATATTTTGATATATTATCACTCAGAAGAACCATAAATCACCCCTAGTTTTTGGTGGGGTTTGTGTTGCTTATTCTTTAGTTTTTCTATGTTGTGTCGTGTGTACTATTGTTTAAAATTGAGAATAGAAATGGGAAATGTGTCAAAGAGACAACAACCCGACCATAGAAAAGACAACAGCAGAAGGTTACCAACAGGTCTTCAATGTAGCGCTAATTCCAGCACCCGGATGCGTCCTTTAGCTAGCCTCTAAAAAAATATGTACTAGTTCAGTGATAATGAACGCCATACTAAACTCCAAATTGTACACAAGAAACAAAAATTAAAAATAGTACAAGACTAACAAAGGCCAGAGGCTCCTGACTTGGTACAGGCGCAAAAATGCGGCGGGGTTAAACATCTTTATGAGATCTCAAACCTCCCCCTATACCATTAGCCAATGTAGAAAAGTAAACGCATAACAATACGCACATTAAAATTCAGTTCAAGAGAAGTCCGAGTCTGATGTCAGAAGATGTAACCAAAGAAAATAAACAAAATAACAATAATACATAAATAACAACAGACTACTAGCAGTTAACTGACATGCCAGCTCCAGACTTCAATTAAACTGATTTAAAGATTATGATTTCATCATATGAATATCCGGCACAATCCTTCCCGTTATGGGTTAAGTATCATACCATCATAACATATATGAGAAAAACATAACCCGTGTCATGCCAACTGGTTTTTGAATAAGTGTATTTAGTTCCGATGCAAAGACCCTATGAGTGAATCAATATTAACACCAAAATATGCAATCTTTAATGACCTGACAACAGTAGAATAACTATATCTCTTCTTAATAAGTTTATTTAAAGGTTTTGTTAGTTTCTAAGGTGAATACTGACATTTTTGTCTGCTTGTCTTTTTCTTTATTAGCCATGGAGTTGTCAGTTCATTTTCGATTTATGAGCTTGACTGTCCCTCTGGTATCTTTCGTCCCTCTTTTATCAGTAAAGCTCAAACTTAAAAAATTGAAACACATCGGTTTACCAAGTTAACACATAAAAACAATTCGTATATGTTTTTAAACCATTTTGAAAAATGTCGAAAAATATCAAAGAAACTAACTTCTTTTACAAAGCAACTGAAGGCTATATAGCGTTTTAGTAATTCTTTTTTTTCCTTTGAATTTTTGATTATGTGATTTTAAGAACTTGGTGGTTTCTTTTGATTTTTTCTGGGATTTTTTGTTCGTGTTTTTGTATAGAAATCATTTCGTTTGAATTTTTTGAATTTTTCATTTCGGGGCATTTTTCATCTGTCTATGCGGTATGGGTTTTGCTTATCGTTGTAGGCCGTATGGTGACCTAAAGTTGGTAATTTCTATGTTGTTTGGTCACTGGTGGATATTTGTCTCATTGCCAATCATACCACATATACTATTGTGTTATGCATAAAGATTACTTGAAAAAAGAGTTAACAAAAACATAGACCAGACGTTGCAGGGTTTTAGATATTCCTAAAATAAAAAGAAAGAAAAATAGATTCGCAGTAATTCAATGCTCTTCAACCCAGTACTTGTTTGGCTTTCGAACTATGAAAACGGCACGTTATTAAATTATAAGCCTTGTACCTTTGATAACTACTGACAGCTATTCAAAGCCAATAAAAAATCACAAGTAACGTATCTTAGACTAAATTAAAGAATAGTGTATTGTATGTGTGTACTTTTGAACAGATATATCATGTTATGGAGGGGTATTTGCGAAAAATACCAGTCAAGGGACTGTAAAATTTGGTCCCAAGATTGGTATTTTTCGCAAATACTCCTCCATAACATGATATATTGTTACACTGCCTCTCTGGCGTTAGAGTCGGTCACCAGAGATAACAGGGTTACATAAAAAGGAATCTATTAGAGGTCGAGAAAGGTGTCTTAATTTAAACCACTGATCTAAACCAGAAATAGGACGAAGGATTTATATACCAATAGAGGTGTATTAATGTACTATTGAAGTCCTGTTTTCATGAGTATTATTAAAATGAAATAGAATATTTAAAAAGTTCAACATTTTATTAATGAGATAAAATACTGGAACAAGTCTGGACTCTCGGTGCTGTCACTGGTCAGTGCCCCCGGGGTGGTTGGTCTTACAACTATTCACGTTAGTGAATACTGCTCATAAGCTATATATATGTATAGCTTTTCTTTAACACAAATCCCTTATACAAAGGTTTCAATCATAGTTATAATTACTTTTACTAAACAAGATCAAAAGGCTTGATCTTCCTCAAACTGTTATATTAAAAACATAACATATATATTTTTTCAATTATAACTATTTATATTTAAAACTATCTCAATAGCCACGGTTATATTTTCATTAATTTATAAATACACAAAAAAGTCATCTGAATCTCCGAATCTGGTGACAAAAATATTTAGTCACCGTCACCCACAAGTATAGTCACCGTCACCGACAGATAAAGTCACCGTCACCTACAGTTATAGTCACCGTCACCTACATCTATAGTCACCGTCACCGTCACCGATATTATAGTCACCGAGATTTAATCACTGGGACTGATATTTGTCACCGTCACCTTTAATATAATTATAATCCTATAATATATTTCACAATACTAACTATTAAATTCATTACATCCGACATATTTTGTATTTAGTTTATCTATCTATTTGATACGACTCTTTCCACAAGTTTGAGCTATCTCCCTTGACGCAGCCAACCACACGTATTTATATTCTAAATTGACCAATGAGAATTGAGCTTATATAGAGACGCCCAATCACGAGCCATCACTCTTCTTAGAGAAATTCCCTTAACGGTGACAAAATAGTAAACAATGCCATGTTCTTCACGAACAAATATAATTTATGTATTTAAAATGCAACTAAAAGCTTGGAAAAAAAAAATAAAATCACAAAAATACTGAACTTAGAGGAAGATCAATTGGGAAAGTCCATAATCACATGGCAAAATCAAATAACAAAACGCATCAAAAACGAATGGACAAGAACTGTCATATTCCTGACTTGGTACAGGCATTTTCAAATGTAGAAAATGGTGGATTAAACCTGAAAACGTTTTTAATGGATACAAACAGATACAAACTACTGTATATAGCAATCGATAGTCAACAAGAAACAAGCATTCTAACCAATACACATCAAACATGTAAGTGTCACCTAGATCGGTGATAACCATTAAAAATCGGAACAAGAGTTATTTACAGTCTGTAACTGTTCCGAGAAATTAGCAATCATACACAAAAGAAACCCAAACATAAAGAATTATAAGATGTAAAATTATGCCAACAAGAATCACCATATTATTATTATTTACAGCCGTAAATAAAAATCTATGGCCTACTTTCATTTTCCAACAGTACGAGAATAAACGTTATATGTCTGAAAAACAATAATACACAGGTATAAATCATACAAATTAATAGTTTTATATGTACAAGAATAAGCCTTTCCTGACTTATCAAACACATTCGATAACCAACTTAAGATCGGGGATCATAGCAACAACGAACATGCATATTAAAAATAACACTGAATAACTACGTGGAGCCGGCATAACATTGCCCCCTTCCTTAAGGATTTGGTCCCCAAATATATGAGCTTGGTGAGCTTATTTATACGGTTTAGGAAAAACTCATTAAAGTAGCTATACTATCTTCCAAAATGAGGTAACTATGTGTGATTTAACAACAAAGATGTTATTTCGTTCCCAAGATAAATTTTACTAAATATATTAGCAACAAACATCAAACTACATCAAATTCAACAACAAAGTTCAGAAACTACTGAGTCTGCATGCACATAAGTCATTCAATCTCTCCTGAACGGTTGTAACAAGCCCTGACAGTTTGTAAAACTTCGCCTCCTGCAATAACTCATACAGATAGATGTGTTCTCTAGGTAGGTATCTTTTTTCGACGTTGCAATTGTTTCTCAAATAATTAAGAATTATCTTAAAGTGAGCTGGATCGCGGTCAAAGAAATATACATTGTTTGAAGGTCGGAATGGACTTAACGGTTGTAGCATTAATGCGAATACACATGAAGGATTTGCTCTGAGTGTATTTTTACTGGTTTCTATCTTCATTCCTCCAACATTTAGGGTAAGGGTGTTCTCTTGCGTGTCCTGTAGGGACTGCAGGAAGGTCTCCACCAATTCTGTTTGAGCGGAAAACTCAACATTCCTGATTGGCTCAATTTCGGTCTCGACCGGTTCTACTACGACGTTCTCTGTATTTTGTGGTCTACTATCTAGAGTTGGTTTCTTTGCTGTTCTTGAGGAGTTAGACTAGCTAGACGACGATCCTGATGATGCTGTTGAGGAGGAGGAACTCTTGTGATAGTTATCTGCTTTTTCTTACGTGTTCACCTCGGTTTCTGATACATGCAGCTCGACTTCTTCCGCTAATATTTGAATACTAGTATCTTCTTCTACTTTATCTGCCTCTGGTTCTACAGAAATGGTTATGGTTTCCCTTCTTCTTCTGCCGCCTCTTTTCCCCTATGTCCGGAGCTGCTCTGGAAGCATATCATCTGACTTTCTAGAGTGTTGCACCCATGGTTTGAATTCCGTCTTTGGAATAATTTCTTACATTCTGGACACTTCCAGGCAAAGTCTGAATGCCTTTCTAGTATGTGTCTCTCCAGGAACCACCTCTTATCAAATGTCATATCTTCACAGATAACACACAACCATTTACTCTATAAAAGAATAAAATAACAATCATAAGAGAGGGATACATAATTATGGACTTTTCATTATAATAATTTATATTTTTACAACTCAACAACGTATACAAAGAGTAGTACAAACTAATTTAATTAGCAATAAAGGTCATACCTATATTTATTCAATATTTTAATCATAAGTACAAATAAAATAACCAACATGCATACAATACCACTATCATCAGTAGATCAAAGGTCAACTGAATTTGATAATTATCAACTATGAAAACCAGATTGGACCATGATCTCCCAAATAAGGTTTGAGTTTATCATGGTGAACCACTTTCGATTTCATTCTTGGACCCAGCTGAATTCTATATAAGACGTCATTCAGTCGATGGGTAACAACAAATGGACCATGCCAAGGCCTCTGAAATTTTGGATTTACACCAACCTTCCGTTGATATTGGTAATACCAGACTGGATCACCAGGATTGAACAGCTTTAAGTGAATGTTATGATCATAGTTTCTCTTCATAACATCACTAGCAACATTTAAATTGGTTCTTGCAAATTCATGAACAGTGAACAGTGTATGTTCAAGATCATTTACAAAGTCAGAAATAGAGCTTTTAGGACTGTCAGGAGATTTACCAAACAATAAATCTACCGGTAGATTGATTTCACGTCCATACATCATTTTACAAGGTGACATACCCGTACTTTCGTGTTCAGCTGATCGATATGCCATCATTGGAATGGGCACAAATTTGTCCCAATCCTTTTGGTGGTTCGATAAAAATGAAGACAACATATTTTCCAGGGTTCTCATAAACCTCTCGGCCATTCCATCAGACTGGGGTCTCATAACCGTGGTTCTAGTCTTGTCAATATCTATCAGTTTGCAAAGTTCTTTAAACAAATGGGACTCGAAATTAGCCCCTTGATCCGTATGTATTTGTAAGGGAACTCCAAAGATTGAGATAAAATTGTCTACTAATGCTCGAGCTACAACCTCTGCTTCCTGAGATTTTAGTGGAATAGCATGCACAAACTTAGTGAAGTAATCATCAATAACGAGTAAATAATTATTTCCCTGAATTGACCTAGGCAAAGGCCCCATTATGTCCATAGCAACCCTTTCTAGAGGAGCACCGACATTGTATTGTCTCATAGGTGCTTTTGGTTTTCTATTTGGTCGCTTTCGTGAAGCACATACATCACATTTGTTACACCAATTCTCAATATACTTTCGTACTCCAAACCAAAAGAATCTTTGTCTAACCTTACTTAAGGTTTTCTTAATACCTAAATGACCACCAGTGACACTTTTGTGTAACTGCTTGAGCACACCTTCTTTCAAATTTTCTGGAATTACTTTTTGCCAGGTGACATTGTCCCCTTTTTCACTTTCCCATTTTCGACATAGAATGGGTTTCAAATTGTTTACTAGCCAATCCCTAATTATCTTTAGTACCAGGTCATTTTCTTGTTCATTTTCTAAATCAAAATCCATCTCAACAAATTGTTCATCGTGCATCGGAGATGACGAGCTCGGTTTTTGTTGATCCAAAGAATTAGGTTTCATACTTCGAGTTTTAACTACTCCTACCCGTTGGTTAATAATGTTTTCATGGGTCTTTGATTTGCAAACATCAACTGATGTTTCTCCTGCAAATCCTCTTTTCCCTTTTATTTTCTCGGACCTTTTCAAATTGGTAACATTAAAAGTGTGAGAACTACTTGATTTGCGAGCGTCATGTGATGCCTTTGAAACAAATCCACTTTCATCCTTCACTTTATCAGATATGTTCACCCTTTCATTTTCATGTTTTGTACAGGATTTAGAAGCATTTAAATCGTCTGACCTATAGCTAGCATATTGTTGTGCTACTTTAGGTTTCTTACTAGTCTCTATACGTTGACTACCTTCAACTTTAATGGCGCCTGTTAAAGTATTCGTATCATCAACCACAACTGACTTTACTACCACTTATTTGGTTGAAAACTCGTTATTTATTTCAACCTCTCCTAAACCCACATTCGAAAATTTATCCTCAACTTTCGAGCAATATGAACAATCATCTGGACAGGTTCTACGACTCAAGGCATCAGCATTCGAATGAATGCGACCAGGGCGATGTATAATTTGAAAATCATATGCACCAAGTGTGTCCAACCAGCGGGCAAGCTGACCCTCTGGATTTTTAAAATTTACTAACCATCTGAGAGACCCATGATCTGTACGAACAGTAAAAGATCGACCATAAAGATAGTGATGAAAATTTTTAACTGCACGGACGATAGAAAGCAAATCTTTTCTGGTGACACAATAGTTTCTTTCACTTTTTCGAAAATGTTTTACTAAAATAGCCAATCACTCGTTCTACCCCATCTTGGATTTGAGATAAAACAGCCCCCGTTCCTACATTGCTAGCATCTGTATCAAGAATAAAGCCACCATCATTAATTGGATAACCTAAGATAGGTGCAGATATTAACAACTTTTTTCGGATGCTCAAATGAGCAATTACAAGCTTCTGTCCATTCAAATTTCTTACACTTCTCGGTTAATTGATGTAGGGGCTTTGCAATGGTAGAGAAATTTTCTACAAATCGACGATAATATGAACAATGTCCGATAAAGCTACGTACATCTTTTATATTCTTGGGAGTGGGCCAATCTTGCACGGCCTTAATTTAGTCATCGTCAGTACTTATCCCTTCGTGACTAACTTTATGTCCTAAAAAGGTAACTTCTTTTTGAAGAAGGAAGCACTTCTTAGGATGTAATTTTAAGTTAGCTGATCTTAATCTATCACAAACTTCACTTAAATTTTTGAGATGCTCATCAAAAGTTTTGGAGAACACAATAATGTCATCAAGATACACTGAGCAGATTCTCCAAGTTAAACCAGAAAATATTTTCTCGACCAACCGCTCAAAAGTTGCGGGAGCCCCACATAGTCAAAAACATAGCACTTTAAATTGCCATAAACCACTACCAGGTATTGCAAGAGCTGTTTTCTCACGATCTTTCTCATCTAAACCACATTGCCAGTAACCACTGCGCATGTCCAGAGTTGAGAACCACTTACTACCGCTTAAAGCATCCAGAGTGTCCTCTATACGAGGGATCGGTTGGCTATCTTTTTCAGTAAAATCATTAATTTTCCTAAAATCTATACAGAATCAAATGCTCTGGTCTTTCTTTTTCGTAACCATGACCACCGGGGAACACCAAGCACTACTTGAAGGTTATATGATGCCCCTTGATGCCATGTCTTGTATCTCTTTCTCTGCAACCTCTCTCTTTGCTAACGGAAGTCTATATGGTTTAAGTTTGATGGGTTTTGCATTGCCCGTATTTATTTTATGGTTAACGAGTTCAGTATGACCAATATCAGATGGAGTTTTTGAAAAAACATCTTGATAAGAACATAAAAACTCCCTTAACTTTTCGACTTCAATATTATCCAAATCTTTGGAACTTTTCTCAAATACACCCTTTAAATGATCAGGAATGTCCACTTTAGTGTTACTATCTGCACAATTTACCCGACTTACAGTGCTCACTTCATACGTTTCTAAGTCAACAGGTTCAAAAGTACCTACAATTGTATTTTTATAAACCTTGACCGGCTCTGGGCTAAAATTAGCAACCCTTAAAGGTATGATATCTGAATTTGGCTGAACTACTATTCTTGCTAACAATAAACCAGTTTTCTCAATAAACGACCTGTTTGTCTCCACAATACCTACTTCCTTAAATATAACGGGGCCATATGGCACTCCTTTTATTATCATTTCATTATCAGGCGGAATATCAACTGTTTCCGCAATTGAGATTCGACAATATGAGCTATCACCTTTATTTGTAATACAGGTTATAAACTCATCCTTAATTCTCAGGCAACCTTTGCTAGAAAGAACATCAATACTATTAGTCATCAAAAAGTCCATACCAAGTATAGCCATATCTTTGATTTCAGCCAACAAAAATTCGTGTTTGAAAACATGTTTTCCTAATTTTATTTCTAAATTAACTTTTCCAATAAACTCTGAAACTTCTCCAGTAGCTGTTAATAAATTCATTCTGACTGGCATGACTTGAGGTCTATCCTCAAGTGCAAGGCTATCAAAGAAATCTTTTCTCAAAATGGAGACACTCGCTCCAGAATCAACCAAGATATTTGCAGACATAGAATTTATACTAGCAACTACAAAATATCCATTATCTTTCCCCCAAGAAACATTTGAAATAACTGTGTTGGGTCTTTTTATCGTGGTCGAGCCGCGACCCCCGCACTCGTCGCTTGGTAGTTTTCCGAGCTGTTATAATTTTGGTTGTTATTTCTATTTCCAAAATTATTTGCTCCTCTTTGCTGACGTGAACCGTTATTGTTATTATTGTTATAACGTTGACCATTAGACGTATTATTTTTCCTCATGGCCCATACATCATTTTGTAGATTTCGTATGCCTAATTTTATTTCTTTTATTTCACTGGCCATTTTACTATCATCAGTGTCACATGCATCAGCAGTTCTCACTGATCGCCCTTTTTGTCTGTCTGCTAGTCTTAAAGCTTCAAGACGAACCGCAATATTTTCAGCTTCATATATTGTTTTTGGACCTACTTCTCTCAACCTTAGACGAATGTCAGTTTCAGTTATAGCGTCAATAAAGTAATCAAGCGCAAGGGTATCCCTGACAATAGGGGAAGTACCAGGGTATGCTCACCTTGTAAGTTTTTTAATTGCCTGTGCCAGTGCCAGGCAAACTTTCGTTGCTTAATCTAACTCTAGTCTGTAGCTCAGATCTAAAAACTTCTGAGCGATTTATAGAACCAAATCTCCTTTAAGCATTGTCACTAAACATTCAAAGTCATGCCTTTCACCTTCTGTCATTTCATTTAACATAGCACGAGCGCTACCTGTTAGACTACTTGCCAACAATAAGGCTTTAGACCTTAAGTCCCAATCATTAAGTTCTGCCAAAAGATAAAATTGTGTGAGGTACTCTTCTTGATCGTCTGATCCGTCATACAGCTGAGGTTTAATTTGACATTTTATTTCAGGTTTAGCTCTGATGTTCTCAGTGAAATGGCTATTATTTAAATCTTGTTTATTATGTTTGGCTTCTCCATTCGCACTTATAGACGAACTATCATACCCCCTTTCCAAAATAGGAGTGGTTTTATTTGTTAAATGATGGTCAAATTTTGCCAACATACTGTCCATTTTCTCAGAAAAATCTGAAAGACATTTATCTACCATAAATTTCATTTCAACTTTAGCGTCAGCAACCCTTCTATCTGCTGTTACATTATTTTCACTACTAGAAGCTATCACTTCATTCGATAGTGTTTCATTTACTTCATGTCTACTCCCAGTATTAGGACCGAACGTAAGGATATTTGAATCGTCCATTTCTATTTTTACAACAACTTTAGAGTTTGATATACAAACAATAGACTCTAATATATTCAGAGTGGGATCCCACCGCTGCCACCAATTGTTACGCTGCCTCTCTGGCGTTAGAGTCGGTCACCAGAGATAACAGGTTTACATAAAAAGGAATCTATTAGAGGTCGAGAAAGGTGTCTTAATTTAAACCACCGATCTAAACCAGAAATAGGACGAAGGATTTATATACCAATAGAGGTGTATTAATGTACTATTGTAGTCCTGTTTTCATGAGTATTATTAAAATGAAATAGAATATTTATAAAGTTCAACATTTTATTAATGAGATAAAATACTGGAAAAAGTCTGGACTCTCGGTGCTGTCACTGGTTAGTGCCCCCGGGGTGGTTAGTCTTACAACTATTCACGTGGATGAATACTGCTCATAAGCTATATATATATATATGTATAGCTTTTCTTTAACACAAATCATTTATACAAAGGTTTCAATCATAGTTATAATTACTTTTACTAAACAATCTTCCTCAAACTGTTATATTAAAAAACATAACATATATGTTTTTTTTAATTATAACTATTTATATGTAATACTATCTCAATAGCCACGGTTATATTTTCATTAATTTATAATATACACAAAAAAAGTCATCTGAATCTCCGAATCTGGTGACAAAAATATTTAGACACCGTCACCCACAAGTATAGTCACCGTCACCGACAGATATAGTCACCGTCACCTACAGTTATAGTCACCGTCACCTACAGCTATAGTCACCGTCACCGTCACCGATATTATAGTCACCGAGATTTAATCACTGGGACTGATATTTGTCACCGTCACCTTTAATATAATTATAATCCTATAATATATTTCACAATACTAACTTTTAAATTCATTACATCCGACATATTTGTATTTAGTTTATCTATCTATTTGATACGACTCTTTCCACAAGTTTGAGCTATCTCCCTTGACGCAGCCAACCACACGTATTTATATTCTAATGAGAATTGAGCTTATATAGAGACGCCCAATCACGAGCGATCACTCTTCTTAGGGAAATTCCCTTAACGGTGGCAAAATAGTAAACAATGCCATGTTCTTCACGAACAAATATAATTTATGTATTTAAAATGCAACTAAAAGCTTGGAAAACGTTTGTAATGGATACAAACAGATACAAACTACTGTATATAGCAATCGATAGTCAACAAGAAACAAGCATTCTAACCAATACACATCAAACATGTAGGTGGCACGGTAGTATTTGCATTCCAGAATTTAGGTTGCTCTTTTGTGTACCCTACTTAGGTAAATGTATCTAAACAGTGTGATTGGACAAAAAATACAGTATCAACTGAACATACTTTCCCAAACTGAGGGATGAATCAGGTGTAGAAAAATATGAAATAATTTTACATACAGATGAAAATGAATTTTTGAGAATTTTTTTAAATTTTGTATTCACTGCACCATAAAATACCTAAAAGTACTAGTGGCCTTAGGTTTTTAAAAATAGCAAAAAAAGTAAACGGTCATGATACATATTCAAATTCATTTCTGAATAGTAAAATGAAAGTACTTCAGTTAACTGTGAATGTAGAATTTTTTGCAGTGTTAGAAAGTGGTGAAAATTCTAAAAAGGCTATCATTATCCCTTATGGGCCAGGAAATACTACCGTGCCACCTTAAGGGGGATATATATTTTTACACTAAATCAATAAAGGAACTTTTTTTACCCATGCAATTTGTAAGTTTATCAATAAAAACTTGATTAAGGGCAACTATGATAAAAACAAGCCTTAAATTCCACCCCTGAGAGTAAAAATTGCTGATTCAGCAAATTTTGGCTGATGTGTAGGTAATAATGTAAAAATTTACCTAGAAAGTAGAACTTCATTATTTTTATGTAACTTGCAAAATATTTTTAATTATAAATGCTCGCTTTAACTTTTCGCAGTGTCTGACACATGTGCAGCCACTGAAATTTGAGACGCGACATTCTTCGGTTGCATGTACATCCTATTATTTTCACAGAAATAAATAAATTGCATAATTTCTTATTTTTTTCAACACAAGTACAGCTATACTAGTTTTCTTGAGGTTTAATTTGTAGTTCTAATGTAAAATGACACCAGAAGGAGCTTTTGGGGAACCAGTAAGTGGTTAAGGGGTTCTTACTTAGTCATTTATCTCTCATATTGGTCTGAAAAAGAGATAGAAATAGGGGTTTCTGTACATTAACTAGACATTATTTTTGACAAAGAATGTATTTATGATGCTATATCAGTACGATTAAATGGTTTATTCATTTTCCATGCAAATACCATTAGTTGTTAATATTTTCTGACAGTGAAAAGCACAATAAAGGCAAATTGATTATGTAAGGGGACATAATTTAACTTAATGCATACATGAGAAATAGACAAACAGTTAACTTAGAGATGTATTCTAGTACATGTATTGTCAAACAAAATTTTGGAATAATAGTTAACTGCAATCTAAAGACTTTTGTTGTATTGCCCTCATAATCTGGAAATGTTTAAAGTAATATAAGGCATGCTGTAAAATGTAGAATGGACTTTAATATCAGTTTTCATGATTTGGCGCTTAAACTGTTTCTTTTAGTCAGATTAACCATAAACATAGTTGGCAATCCAATAATTCCTCCTGAATCACCATGTTTGACTTCTGTGTTGATTTGAAACATCATATATTTGGGTTTTGTTCACTCCTTAAGTAAAAATGGTAAAATGAAAAAAAAGTGAAAATCTGCCAGATGGGGTAGGGATGTAATGTTTCATTTTTTGGGGTAAGAAATGAGTGCAGACTAGTATTCTTTATTGTAATATGTTCCAAAGTAAGAAGTCTATGAATCATAGGTGTCATGACTGGTTTCAAGTTTGTTATGTCTTGGTTAAGGTGGCACGGTAGTATTTGCATTCCAGAATTTAGGTTGCTCTTTTGTGTACCCTACTTAGGTAAATGTATCTAAACAGTGTGATTGGACAAAAAATACAGTATCAACTGAACATACTTTCCCAAACTGAGGGATGAATCAGGTGTAGAAAAATATGAAATAATTTTACATACAGATGAAAATGAATTTTTGAGAATTTTTTTAAATTTTGTATTCACTGCACCATAAAATACCTAAAAGTACTAGTGGCCTTAGGTTTTTAAAAATAGCAAAAAAAGTAAACGGTCATGATACATATTCAAATTCATTTCTGAATAGTAAAATGAAAGTACTTCAGTTAACTGTGAATGTAGAATTTTTTGCAGTGTTAGAAAGTGGTGAAAATTCTAAAAAGGCTATCATTATCCCTTATGGGCCAGGAAATACTACCGTGCCACCTGTAAGTGTCACCTAGATCGGTGACAAACATTAAAAATCGGAACGAGAGTTATTTACAGTCTCTAACTGTTCCGAGAAATTAGCAATCATACACAAAAGAAACCCAAACATAAAGAATTATAAGATGTAAAATTATGCCAACAAGAATCACCATATTATTATTATTTACAGCCGTAAATAAAAATCTATGGCCTACTTTCGTTTTCCAACAGTACGAGAATAAACGTTATCTGTCTCAAAAACAATAATACACAGGTTTAAATCATACAAATTAATAGTTTTATATGTACAAGAATAAGCCTTTCCTGACTTATCAAACACATTCGATAACCAACTTATGATCAGGGATCATAACAACAACGAACATGCATATTCAAAATAACACTGAATAACTACGGGGAGCCGGCATAACAATATCTGTTTAATTACACCGAATCTATTTTGATTACAACTGTTTGTACAGGTCAAAGGAAATCTTTTTGTTACCACTAGTAGTAAGCTGTAATCCATAAACAAGTTTATGCATAATTTGCATTTGTAAATAATTACATGATCTCATTAGGAATTATACCAAAACAACTATTTTATGTGAATAAATTGAGTGTGCAAGATTGATAAACTTTTAATTTTGTTTACTAAAACACTATGTAAAATATTTATAAAATGAATATTCCATGTGTAATACAAACAGAAACATGACAAATAACAGTGGCAACTATAAATGTTCAAAACATGAATTTTATGAAATATTGTGAATGGTAACATTACAGTTATTAAACACGATAGGGTGCTTATTCATCCCAGTAGTTTGTGATGTTGGATTTCTGTTGGTTAAGTCCGAAAGAGGGTGCAATTCAGCTTCTCCCTGTTGAATACTTTCAAAAATGTTATCACACTGATCTTCAGTTAAATCTGATTAATTGACATTAAAAACAGAATTATTTATATTTTCATTGTTATTGTTTTGATCTAAATTTGCAGTTGAATTTGCAGCTGTATACGACGAAATTACAGCAGACATGTCACGCTTCTGCGCTGTGGATGTGTCACGAACATTGTTCTGTATACTCTGTTCATTCCTATGGCCTGAAATAGTGACAATATGTCTGCCTTCAAATCCAGAATCACTAAGAACAGTTATACACGTTGCTCGCACACAGTGATTAATGTATGATGTGCATAAATTTGCAGATTCTGAAATGTTTTTCATCGTACTTCCTAAAGTGTTCTTCCCAAGGGGTTTATTTTCATACCATAATTCATCCTCTTCATCAAAAGAATCTCTTGGTCTCTGCCAAAACGCAGTTTGGTTTGGGTTTAGTTTACCAAGATACTTTTTGAAAGACAAAACTGGACACATTGGGGTTCCTGTGGCATACATTGGGGTTCCTGTGGCATACATTGGGGTTCCTTTGGCATACATTCTGCCCCCTTCCGGCTCAACGTCTTCTTCATCCACTCCCTGGTGGTTCTTTGTCATTTCAGATGAAATTTTGTGTACATATTCTTTCCCTTCATCATCTTTAGAAATTTTAAAGTCTTGTGGCTTCATTTCACGGAGATTTTCTTGCCCCCGGCGGCAAAAATATAATAAAACCTCGAACCACACTTTGTTTAATAGTCCAGAAGGTGAATTAACATTGAATGTACGTTGATGTTCATACAGTTTCTTAGTATCAACTTTGTCAACAGATTTTTTATGTTTAATTTGTCCCTTTCCTTCCTTCCTAAGTTTCTTGCACATTGCTTTGAAGATGTTGTTTGCAGTAGTAAATGCAGTATCAGTTATAACATCAAAGGGTTTGTTGTGCGGCGGCTGCTTTAGGTGCCTATTGATAGATTGTCGAATGACACAAAAGCTACTTCTGGATAGTAATCTCCATTTGCTTGGCAAATGTTAACATAAATTTCTTTTAACAAATTATTTAAACTGGCTGGGCTTCTGTCCTCTATATTTGCGTCTATTCCTTTAGACACACAATAGTCTTAAACTAGTTTTAATGCAAACTTGGTTGACTTTTTAGTGCTATTTGCCAACACATCATTCATCAAATCATCGATATCTTCATCTTCAGCAGTACCAAATCTTTCTAACCCACGACCGCCTGCAGCCGTGTGAGCTGACATTTTTGTTTACAGTATTCGAAATATCTCTATCAATCAATATTGATTAATTACGTTGCCTTAATAATTGGGATAAAAAGAGAAACGTTCTGAATAATTTGGCGGGAAGAGGCTCGCGAGGGTAAAAAAGGAATATCCAAAATGGCAAATACCATGGTATTTGCGTTAAATTCACCGGCAGTGGTGAAAAAAAGCCAAATTCTTTTGAAATGAAGAAAAAAGTTTGACATATGCAAAAAATACACTGGTTCTTAACCAATCAAAATGCAGCATTCTTACATAAGGTGTAATTAGAATAAATAGAAAATATATAAAGCTAACAAAGTAATCTTCTCGCGTCAGTGAAAACAAATATCCCGAAGATGATTTATAATCATCGTAGAAAATACATGTTTAAACAAAAGTTAGATAACTCCTGCTTGCAAATATGTTTTATGTATTGATTGGTTTTCTTTGGTCAACTTTCAGTGCCTTTTTCAGGACAAGAACACCTCAATAATTATTCAAAAAGGCTAATTTAGAAAATATTTTTAACTAAGTCTTATGAGTTAGCCATGATAATGTGAATGCAACAGTAGTTTACAGATGTTGAAATCCCATTAATAGAATAAAAGTTTAAAAAAATCATTGAGGGTACTTGACGTACTTCAACAGGTGCATCAACCGGGTAGACGTCTCCTATAGATTGCACAAGCAGACAGGAAATGCGCAAAAAAATGCAAAGCATTGTTTAACAAAGTTTTAATAAGTTCATCGAGTCTCTGTGCTTGAACTTCACTACTTCTTCTAATTTCTGACCAACTGAACGGTATGGTTTGATAGAAAAATGTAATTTGATCAAAATTCTGAACAACGGCAATAGGTTGAAAGCACAAGTCACAGATATGACAATGATTTTTAAGGTGTCTATTAATATCTAGTAGTTTTCAAAATAAAATGTCTGCAATTCAAATGTGACATATGGTACAAAAGTAAAATCACAAAAATACTGAACTCCGATGAAAATTCAAAACTGAAAGACTTTCCGTTTAGAATTTTCCTCGGTGTTCAGTAGTTTTTGTGATTGTCTTTTTATAGCTGAACCTCTCACTTGTTTGACAGTCGCATCAAATTCCATCATATTGACAATGATGTGTGAACAAAACAAACAGACATATAAGGTAAACAAAAATTTAAAAAGGGGGGTACAGTGGTCAACAATGCGTTATTATCTTAATCTCTTTAAAATGAAACAAATATATGTAAACAGACATTGAAACAATAACACAATGACACAATGACGGGAACCAAGTTTAGAGCCACGTCATATATAGAAACACAAAAAGGCATATAGACAAAGCATTATAGCAATAATATGAAATATAACAATACATAAGTTATTATACAAAAATAACACAATATCGGGATTTACTAGTGCAGATCCACGTTATATACCCAAAAAAAAGAAACACTAAAATGCATATAAACGAAGCATATTAGAAAAACTGAAAGACAAGAAAACAAAAATGATCATAGAACAATAACACAATGACGGGATGGATCAGTACAGTAGCACGTCATATGTAAAAAAAAAAAAAAACACTAAAAGGCACATAGACAGAGCATTTTATAAAAAATGAAAGACAATAATACAACCTATATCATAGAATATTAACATAATGACAAGATGTATAAGTACAGAGCATGTCAAATGGCTACCACCAAAAATAGACTCCTCAGTTACAATAATATTCATATACAAATAAAAGTTCGCTAGAACACGTTATTAAGACGATCAACCTTGAACCTATACTTCAGAACCATCGTGTATTATTTGTCAATGTGATATGGAATATTGATGAACAAGATCTTGATATCTTCCAATGGACTTTTTTTTAAAAGGACGAAACGTTCTTTGACATACCCCTGGTTCATCAACTTTCAACTCAGACACTGGTGACTTTTCGAAATGGTTATTTTTAAAGTGTTAAATTAATAAAAAGGTATGTTGTGCTTTTGTATGATAGGTCTAGTACAGCTAATACGACGAATGCGTTAAGACAACACTTATTCACATAGAAGACAAGAACAATTGACAATATTTCTCCAACATAAGATGCACTACATACGAAATGTGCAACTAACCAAGGTAGTGTTATTTGGGCCAAATGTTTTAATTGCAAATTTTATCCAAGTATGCCATTACCAGATTTACTAAGAAATCAGCAGTAAAATGTACAATATTACGCAACTGTTCACCGGAGTGTGAAAGAGATATTGATTGAGACTATGCTTCTATTGGATTATCATGCATTTGGATCATATTTCAATTATAATTTTCATCTGTTTTTATGCTAAATAGTTACCTTTGAGCAGCCATTTTTATTTCTGACCTCATTTCTAAAAAAGAAATACTTCTTGTAGGAAAATTATGACATTTTCTAAAGTCATTACCTGTAAATGTGAAAAATAAGAACTCGACAGAGACGACATTTTGAGTTGTATTTGCCATTTTTTTCATAGTTAATGTCACCTGTTACGTTAATTAATATTTTTGTATATATGTGTTTGTATTGAAATAAATGATCTATTATTTTTTAATCATTTTCATACCACATTGTTTATTTTTGACACGTGAAACGGAGCTAGTTTGAATATTGCCGCCATTTTGAAAATATCATATATGCAGCCAGGTATTAATGATAGATTGAAGGCCTTTTTCGATATCAAATGATCAGTTTCACGGATTTTGTCACTTTCCATCACACAATGATTGTGTAACTAAAATTGTTAATTTATGTGTCATGTTGGTCTCTTGTGGAGAGTTGTGATATTGGCAATCTTACCACATCTTCTTTTTTTTATGAATACTGTCAAACTCAGACATTTTGACGGTGCCATTCTGATGATTTTTGTATTATAAGGTCTAAAAAAAAATTGGCATCTTCTGAACTCATTAAATTTGGAAACTTCATCAGGTGAATGATGTTGTATCTACAGTAGCTTATGTCGGCCATCTTGAATTTGGCAGCCATATTGGATATTTTTTTTCCGTTGCTCTCTGTCTGAATTTCATCTATACCCCTTAATCTTTCACTATGCCAAGTTTCATGTTTTTACCATAAAGTGATAATTAGTTTGATATCCGCTGGACTATGTGTAGATAGTAGCATGAGTCTTGTGTTTCCCTTTGTATATAAGTTACTTGTCTATTGGCTGATTACTCATTTGGTCCAGTGCAGAGGATTGCAATCAAACTTTCAGTTATAGTACAGCATTAATCGTATTACGTTATATACTACTGCTCATGCTGTTCTTTCTGGTAGATATTGGAATTTTTTATATATCTACCTTTGTAATGTTTCAATCTCAGATATATCCTTTTTGTGCATATTTGAATCTCAAGTCCATAAAGATAACGTGGGACGGCGTAGGTTTTCCATACTTTTTAAGAACTATCGGTGTCATTGCTGTTATTGCATGTAGACCAGACCCTAACAAACCATAAATGGTTTCTCGGCCAGTGTTTAGCCTTTCGTTCAAGTTGACTTTACCATGTGTAGCTCTAGTGATACCTAGATGTTTCAACTTTTCTACCCTTTTTATTTCTTTTCCTTTAAAGCTGTATGATTGAGGTTGTAATTTTGATCCTTTCAGTTTTTATTTCTTCAGGAGTTGTTTAATTATTTTTAGTTCACCTGGCCCAAAGGGCCAAGTGAGCTTTTTCCATCACTTGGCGTCCGGCGTCCGGCGTCCGGCGTCCGTCGTCGTCGTCGTCCGTCGTTAGCTTTTGCAAAAATCTTCTCCTCTGAAACTACTGGGCCAAATTTTACCAAACTTGGCCACAATCATCATTGGGGTATCTAGTTTACAAAATGTGTCCGGTGACCCGGTCAACCAACCCAGATGGCCACCAGGGCTAAAAATAGAACATAGGGGTAAAATGGGGTTTTTGGCTTTTAACTCAAAAACCAAAGCTATTAGAGCAAATCTGACATGGGGGTTAAATCGTTCATCAGGTCAAGATCTATCTGCCCTGAAATTTTCAGATGAATCGGACAACCTGTTGTTGGGTTGCCCCCCTGAATCGGTAATTTTATGGAAATTTTACTGTTTTTTGGTTATTATCTTGAATATCATTATAGAAAAGATAAACTGTAAAAAACAATAATGTTCAGCTAAGTAAGATTTACAAATAAGTCAACATGACCGAAATGGTCAGTTGTCCCCTTTAGGAGTTCTTACCCTTTATAGTCAATTTTAACCATTTTTCTTAAATCTTAGTAATCTTTTACAAAAATCTTCTCCTCTTGAAACTACTGGGCCAAATTAATCCAAACTTGTCCACAATCATCATTGGGGTATCTAGTTTAAAAAATGTGTCCGATGACCTGGCCAACCAACCAAGATGGCCGCCACAGCTAAAAATAAAACATAGGGGTAAAATGCAGTTTTTGGCTTAGAAACTCAAAAATCAAAGCATTTAGAGCAAATCTAACGGTGTTAAATCGTTCATCAGGTCAATATCTATCTGCCCTGAAATTTTCAGATGAATCGGACAACCCGTTGTTGGGTTGCTGCCCCTGAATTGGTAATTTTATGGAAATTTTACTGTTTTTGGTTATTATCTTGAATATTATTGTTACAGGCGGGCGAGTAGGGGTCGAGTGTACTTTTAATTCAGCATGATTGATTATTGATAGTGTTCCTTCACTTAGTCTTGTTTTGAATGTAGTTTGTTGACTCCAGTATAATCATATATAAAATGATGAATCCAGCGTAAAAGAATAACTTTTATTCTTGTCCAGTATGCATATATATATCTCAATAAATAACGCATGCAAATATCTGCAATTACATAGTATAATCATAAATTGGAATAGTAAGATGCTGACCTTCCTAACTCCAGATGTAACTTATATATACAGATTTACAAGACTTTATCCAATCAATCATACAATAATGAGAGAATGAAATATACTTATTTCATTAAATTACGATATTAGAAAGTTGTCAACGTGGTGGGACATCGTATCTTTACATCTTTGATAATTGTATAATTTGCCAAAAACTTCTATTAGAAATTGTAAATATTGAACTGGTTCCTCATCTTTTCAAATATGAAGCCACTTCCTGTTGAAGACCTGCTTAAACGGGAATATTTATAAGAACGGTATTTGGTTCCTAGACGTCCTTATGTAAGCTTTTAGTTTAATATTCCAAAAGATGTAACAAGATAAATATAGACTTGAAATGCTATCGCATAGCTTAAGGTAAAATAGCTTTATATCGAAATGCATCCTGTACCTAAATAGCTTGGTTGACTTTAAGGGTTGTTTTGTTTATTGTTGTGCTCTGCTTGATAGCCAGATACGATATGCCAAAGTGCTAGTGCGACGCCGTATTTATACTTGACGGTGAAATACATCCGCGACTCACAGAACTGAAAATCTACTATAACTTTGAAATACCAAGGAAAACTCTGGCTCATGTCCCAAAATGTCGTTGTAAATACATAAAATCGCGAAAGTTTGCCTTTAATTCCAATAAATAAGTGACATAATAAATATAAACCTTAAAATTCCATACTCTTAGCCTTATCACCTACGTTTCTATCTGACGTCATTGAAATCACAAAATAGTTCCTTAACGGCGCTTCACAAAAACGTACTTAACGTAATTATATTTTATTATTAAATATCCTACACAATAAAAGGAAGGCCAGCAAGTATTTAATCAAATCTTTATAATACTTTAATGTATTATTATAACTTTATAAAGAAGTACCGTTACCCGGAAGTGACCATTCGTTGGAATGGCAACTTTCAATATACGTAAACAAGCACTCGCCACAATGGAATTTAAGGGAAAACTACCCAAAAGATGTGTCAAATAACACTGAGACTGAATGAATAGGTAACGACAAACATGTTTTACAAACCCATTATCCCCTGAAAGTGAGAATTTAATGTAGACCCGTGAAAATCGTGATCGAAGTGCCTGTTCACTGACAGTTGAATTTTACCGCTATGTCAACTTGATAAGTTGATAGACGTTATGTTAAATGTTATGTTATCTGATAAAATTGGTACTAATTATAAAAATATACGATTTGATCTCCCCAAATTGAGTTTGCCAAAGTTGTCTTAGTGTATGAAAATCATCTAAGACCGTTATTTTTCAGGTATTCAGATATTGATCCCAATAAAATTTAGAAATATAAAATGTGTTGTTTCTTTGAGATTATTATCAATACCCATTTATAACATTATTATAGATAGAGATAAACTGTAAACAGCAATAATGTTCAGCAAAGTAAGATTTACAAATAAGTCAACATGACCGAAATGGTCAGTTGACCCCTTTAGGAGTTATTACCCTTTATAGTCAATTTTAACCATTTTTCTTAAATCTTAGTAATCTTTTACAAAAATCTTCTACTCTGAAACTTCTGGGCCAAATTAATCCAAACTTGTCCACAATCATCATTGGGGTATCTAGTTTGAAAAATGTGTCCGATGACCCGGCCATTTAACCAAGATGGCCGCCACAGCCAAAAATAGAACATAAAGGTAAAATGCAGTTTTTGGCTTATAACTCAAAAACCGAAGCATTTAGAGCAAATCTGACGAGGGTAAAAGAGTTAATTTCCTTTTATAATCAATTTTTTACAATTTTCATTGGGTCAAGTTCATTATAGATAGAGATAATTGTAAGCAGCAAGAATGTTCAGTAAAGTAAGATGTACAAACACATCACCATCACCAAAACACAATTTTGTCTTGAATCCATCTGTTTCTTTTGTTTAATATTCACATATACCAAGGTGAGCGACACAGGCTCTTTAAAGCCTCTAGTTTATTTCTATTGTTGCTTTTCTAGAATAATAACATTTTGCAATTTTGCTTGGCTGAAGCTTTCCAGATCAAAAATATTTTTGTCATAAATTGGTGTTCCAAGCCTTTTGAAATGTATATACCAGGCTTCAAGTATATTTCAAACTTTGTATTTCCCATGTAAAGTATATAATTATTCTATGAATGGTTGGATCTTTGTTGTTTTATTAATTTGTGTAATGTTTTACTGTCTTCTTCCGAAGCTTACATTTTTTTGCCAATTTTCCTTATTGGAAGCATGTACATTTTTCTTTAATTGCGTATTCTGTTTTTGAGATTTAGCTTTTTTTAATCCTAATCCTGATGTTTATGGTTTTATCTCTTCAGCTTTAATGTTCAGACTTTGCTTCAGTAGATGCTTAACTAATTTTGCCGTTCCAGATGACTTTGCCGACAGATTTTAGTGTTTTCAGTTTTCTATAGCTTGAGATAGATTAAATTTCATTCCAGCTTAATAAAGTACAGATTCTAATTTTTGTATACGTGATTCTTCGTTTTGGTACATTGTGTCTATATCTTTTGCCAAGACTGTTTTCAATATTTTTGTCACATTTTATCTAGTTTGGTCTCGTATGTATTTTAACAGGGCAGGAAATACATCTTTTCCCATTTATAAGCATATTTGCTGTGACAAGCATGTGATCTGACGTTCTTGTAGTGTGTCTAAAAGTATCTTTACAGTTGGCTTTAACTGCTGTATACTTTTTTCATTAAACAAAAAATAATCAATTTGTAAGGCTTAGTTAACATTGTGATGGAAAAGGGTTGGTTTTATTTGGGTAGCTATCTGGTAAATGTAATTGTTTATATTTTTGAAAGTTCGTGGTTCTGTTGTGCTGTCCTATGTTGTTTTGTATGTTCTATTTTTTCTGTGGTTAGCATGTCGAAAAGTACTATTGTTTTGTGTATTTGTGTATTTTCTGTCCTGAGTGTTCTTGCATTTATGTGTACTGTATTCCTGTCTTATAGTGTTGTCATTTTAGTGTTATCTTTAACATTGTCATAAAAACGAAAAATTTGGCTAGCCACAAACCCGGGTTCAACCCATTATTTTTTTCTTATAATGTACACTTCCAAGTCATGAAAATGGCATTTGTTGTCTTTTAATTCGGTTCTCTGTGTGTTGCATTGTCGTTTATTTTTTGTTGTACTTCAGTGTTTCTGTTGTTTCTTTGGTTTTCTTTTAAATTTGTTGTGTTTTAGTTTGTAACTCAAATGTGTGTTCCCTCAATCAATTTATGATTTTTTGACAGCGATATATGACTGTTTCCTTTCTTTTTGAACTCTTCAAATACTTTGTTCCGTTTTCTATTATCAGGATGCAAGGACGCATTCATATCGTCACATAGGATGATCTGGAAAATTTCTTTGTTCTTATCCACAATTTCTGAAATATTATATAGCGTATCTTTGTAACTGTTGTCTCCACTTCTCTGGGCAGTTGTCATAAAGACATTAATGTCCATTAATTAGATGTATTGAATGTGGTTATTGTTTGTTGTTGTACTTGAATAAAAAGTAAAATCACAAAAATACTGAACTTAGAGGAAGATCAATTGGGAAAGTCCATAATCACATGGCAAAATCAAATAACAAAACGCATCAAAAACGAATGGACAAGAACTGTCATATTCCTGACTTGGTACAGGCATTTTCAAATGTAGAAAATGGTGGATTAAACCTGGTTCTATAGCGTTAACCCTCTCACTTTAATGACGGTCTCATCAATTTCCGATATTTTTACATTAATACGAGAATTCCCATCCGCCATAATTGCATGGGTCAAGTCTTTTTGTCAAAAAAAAATGCTGTTCCACCATAGCCATGTATTAATTTATCGACTTAAATCGGGATATCAGTAAAAAAAAGATCGAACCCAATGAGATGATTTTAAAATGACAGTTAATATAAAGTAACTACTGAACAGACCTTTGTAAAAAACAATGTTTTGTATGTACATATATGTTACAGGCCTTTTCTAAATTTAGGCATTTTGTAAAATACCTGAAAACTTAAGGCATTTCCTAAAATACCTGCAAGAATCAGTCATTAAACACAATGACTAAATTTTCTATGCATTTTTTAAAATGCCTGGAAAAATTAAACGGCATTCTACAAAATGCCTGAATCTATTTGATAGAATGAAAAGTTTAAAAAAAAAACTCACTTAAAAGCTTTCAACACCGGAGCACTTTTTATATGATAATTACTGAATAGAAAAAGGTAAAGTTTAAATAATCAAGAATACATTTTACATAATCATTCCAGATTATGACAAAATAATAAAAATGATATACATATCTGCATACGGGGTATATATCTCCCAATTGATACGATATTCCCGTGCTTGCATTTCCTATCATGATTTTCTTGATAGAGGTTTGCTGCTCACAAGGAAGCTATTAAACCAAGAGTTCCAAATGGTGAAGTTGAAATCATCCCTTCGTAAATTTTACGGACGCCATCACGAGTTGGTTGACCGTTATGGAATAACCGTTTCACAAATGATATCGGATATGTTCCTTACGTCGTAACTACAATCCCCTTCCCTTTCATGAATATGACCTACCGAATTAGACTATTTACCGGATTTGTAATCACTTAAGCAACACGACGGGTGCCACATGTGGAGCAGGATCTGCTTACCCTTCCGGAGCACCTGAGATCACCCCTAGTTTTTGGTGGGGTTCGTGTTGTTTATTCTTTAGTTTTCTATGTTGTGTCGTGTGTACTATTGTTTTTTCTGTTTGTCTTTTTTATTTTTAGCCATGGCGTTGTCAGTTTGTTTTAGATTTGAGTTTGACTGTCCCTTTGGTATCTTTCGTCCCTCTTTTCTGACATAGTGATGATAGATTGGAAAAGGCAACATCAGTACATGTTTTGTAAATATCTTTACCATCGATCACTATCGGGGACATTCGTTTAACTCAAAATATTACGTTTTTGTGTGAAGGTGGAGTGAATTTTAAAATGTGTACCAGTTAAATGATAATGGACGTCACACTAAACTCAGAAATATATTTTTAAAAAGAAGGCAACATCAGTACATGTTTTGCAAGCTTCTAAAGTCTAATACTTTTTATTACTTTTAACACTTTTAAAATAACCATAGAAAAATAATATATCTTTACCATCGATCACTATCAGGGACATTCGTGTCACTCAAATTATACGATTTTAGTGTGCGCGTGGAGTAATTTAAAAATGGGAATGGGGAATGTGCCAAGGAGACAACAACCCGGCCAAAGAGCAGAAAACAGTCTAAAGCCACCAATGGGTCTTTAATAAAGCGAGAAAATACCGCACCCGGAGGAGTGCTTCAGCTGGCCCCTAAACAAAAAATGTGTACCGGTTTGGTGATAATGGACAACATACTAAACTCAGAAATATATATATAAAAAAATACAAACAAAAAAAAAGATCTCAACCCTCTCCCTAGGTATTTATCTCTAGCCAATGCAGAAAAAACACACAGAAATACGAAACGAAATACTAAGTACACACAGTAAAACTCAGTTTAAAAGAAGTAACAAAAGAAACAAAACGAATTGAAAATGATACATAAATTAACAAAAGACTACTGACAGTATATTTTTACCGTTTAAAGCAGACAAGGGACAACAAATCACGTATTGGAACTGATTCCCTGAGAATGATAATATTAACCTAATGCATTTAGAGCAATTCTGATGGTTTAAATGTTCATCAGGTTAAGATGTATCTGTCAGGAAACCCCTTTAAAGAGTATGTATTATTTTTAGATTGAATTTTGGAAACGTCGACGGGATAATATAAGTATAAACAGAAACTAAATATGATGTGAAACGTCGACGGGTAAATATAAACAGAGACTAAATATGATGTGAAATGTCGACGGGTAAATATAAACAGAGACTAAATAGGATATGAAACGTCGACGGGTAAATATGAATATAAACAGAAACTAAATACGGTGTGAAGTGTCGATGTGTAAATACAAACAAACATATCAACAGACACTCAATATGATGTATTGAAGTTGATGAAACAGACACTAAATATGATGGGAAACGTCGACAGGTATATATAAACATAAGTATAAACAGACACTAAATATGATGTAAAACATCGACGGGTATATATGTTCCAGACCATATGAGTATTTGGACCGTATCCGTACTTTTTCAAAATACTCATACGGTCGGACCGTACGCGTACGGTCTGACTAATATTAAGAAGTTGGTGAAGTTTATTAAATACAAATGCATATACCAGATCAACATAACGTAACTCTTAAATTGATATAAACAAGTGCAATTGTAATTGAAATAAAAAAAATATTGTTAAAATATTTAACAAATTCACGCTAATTAAATCTGTTAATCTCTTGTATAAAGCATGTCGATCAGTAATAATTAACATTAATTGAATAAGATCACTGAAATTGAAGATATCTGTAGTAAACATAATGTGAGAGAAGAACTGTTTTCGAATATTTAGCAACTTTACAAAAAAATGCAAATGCAAATGAAGATGCATAAACTGCAAACATTTAAATGTAAAACATATAACGTTAATTGTGGAAGCAAGCGTCACCTTGGGAAAGAGTCCCAAAATATAAAGGATTCAGATATACAATTAAATAACTATTTAATTTTAATTGTTCGTTTGTTAATTTCTAAATAATCTAATTGTAATAATAACAATTTGTAAAACTAAAAAAATAAATTGTGATAAATGTTTATTTAAATTTAACCCGTATGATGACATGTATGGTTAGCTTGTACTGGACCATACGCGTATACTCATACGGTCCGACCGTACGCGTATGGTCGGACGGTACGAGTATACGTATACAGTCCGGACCGTAAGAGTACGGTCCATATACTCATATGGTCTGGAACATATACAAACACATATATAAACAGACACTAAATATGATGTAAAAGAGGGACGAAAGATACCAAAGGGACAGTCAAACTCATAAATCTAAAACAAACTGACAACGCCATGGCTAAAAATGAAAAAGACAAACAGAAAAACAATAGTACACACGACACAACATAGAAAACTAAAGAATAAACAACACGAACCCCACCAAAAACTAGGGGTGATCTCAGGTGCTCCGGAAGGGTAAGCAGATCCTGCTCCACATGTGGCACCCGTCGTATTGCTTATGTGATTACAAATCCGGTAAATAGTCTAATTCGGTAGGTCATATTCATGAAAGGGGAGGGGATTGTAGTTACGACGTAAGGAACATATCCGATATCATTTGTGAAACGGTTATTCCATAACGGTCAACCAACTCGTGATGGCGTCCGTAAAATTTACGAAGGGATGATTTCAACTTCACTATTTGGAACTCTTGGTTTAATAGCTTCAACGTCGTGAAACGTCGTTGAAACGTCGTGAAACGTCGACGGATAAATACAAACAAACAAATAAACAAACACTAAATATGATGTGAAACGTCGACGGATAAATACAAACCAACAAATAAACAAACACTAAATATGATGTGAAACATCAACGAGTAAATACAAACAAACATATTATAATGGATCATGATAATTATTGTAACATTAAATGATGAAAAATTCCTGTCTAAAAAGCTCTGAGCATGCATGCTCCGAGCTTCCTCTTAAGAATAAATATATGATCCCTAGATAGACACTAAATATGGCGTGAAACATTGACGTGTAAATACAAATGAACATGTATATAAACATAAATTCTAGGGAATGTAAATTGATGGTTTTCACTCTTAAAATTCAAGAGGAACTGTATGATCTTTAAGGGAATGTAGATTGAGGGTTTTCACCCTTGAAACGTCATTAAACGACTTCTTAGGAAATTACACATTTTTTGGTAGTGATTTTTGCAATATGTAAATATTGCCTTTAAGGTTTATTTCCTTTTTTTTGGTAAATTAATGATCAATAATCTTTAATATTTTGTTGAAAACACTCCCCCTAGTTTTATTGAATCGAGCACAGTTAAAGGTGACATTACATAGTTTTTTTTTAATAAATCATTAAAAATTAGTCATCAAACATTGTTTCGTACAATTTTGCTGGTCAAAACCTGATAAATCGGTATTTTGTTTAAGGTAAAAGAATACAGTACCTGTCATAATCCATTATTTTAATTACATTACGGGTTTCCAGCTGAGCAGATGTCTTAAACAGGCCGATGTCAATCAGTTTTTTGCAGATTTACACTATAAACGGTATCGCAAGCAGTTTACCCGATAACGACGACTTTCCACGCAATATCGATCGGCGTGTTACCAAATATATGGTTTATCTGATAAATAAATTTAATAAATCGCTTTCTGCTTTAAAAAAAAACATAATAAAAAAACTTTTTTTTATCATGATTGAAAGTACAAATTTTTAATGATTGATGATCAAATTGTCCAGGTTTTTTCTGCATCAGTAATGGTATAGGAGTGCACCAGAAGCATAAAAAAAAGATAGTAAAATTTGAATAAGGCGTTCTCAAAGGTCCGTGATTTAATTTAATTTTTTGTTTTTTGGTTCTGGAGGGTTGTTTTTTTATAGGTATGAATTATCGTCAAAAAGAATGCCTATAATGTTTTTGGTTGGAAACCATACATCACACTATTCTTGCATTTAGAAGAATATTTTTGTCTCAAAGTTGAATACACAGGACATATTTTTATTTCTTTGAGGAGTCTTGTAGAAACGATTTTATTACTTTGTTCCCCTGTTATGTCAACACTTTTTTTTAAAGTAATTGAACTTTCACACCTAAAGCGTATTTGTGTGATTAAGTTTAAAAGAAAATGTCCAATGTTGAAATAATTGATAAAGTAATACTGCACTTCTAAAGTATACAAATCAATCCATAATCTTTTAAATCTAACTTCAAAAAGGAAAATTACATAGTTAATTCAAATTCACATATTTCCAGCCTCTCTCTCAAATGTCATTTAGCTATTAATTTGCTTATTGCTACCAGCAAAACGTTTAAGTCCAAGAAGATATACACAAAAATATTTCTTCATAGAGGGATCACATAAAACAAAAAACGTCACAATCGGGGCTGCGCATGAAAGTGTATACATGTAACAAACATCAGTCTGGAAGAACAGGAGTTATGTTTTTGTTGTAATTGGCTTTGAACTAACTTACAGTAACTGCAAGTACTCTTATGCCGGTGCTTGGCCTCTATTGTTTTTATGTTAGTTTTTTTTTGTACTTCGTACTTCATTTGAGTTAATTTAACCAATTGCAACTGATTTTTGCCTTTTTTTCTTATGTTCTGCTGTAAAACCACTGTTACTTGTTTTTTAAGTAATTTGTGTTGCGGAGAATTTGGAGCTCACAAAAAGATTGATTATTCTCATTCTCGTATCATCTCTTTGATTACTTTATTTTATAAAAAGAAGATGTGGGGTATGATTGCCAAATAAAACTTTTCACAGAAGACCAAATGACACAGAAATAAAAAACTATAGGTCACCATGCGACCTTAAACAATAAGCCAAACCCATACCGCATAGTCAGCTATCAAAGGCCCAGAAATGACAAATGTAAAACTATTCAAACGAGAAACCTGACAGCCTCATTTATGTACAAAAAATGAACGAAAAAGCAAATATGTAACATTAACAAACGACAAACACTGAATTACAGGCTCCAGACTTGGGACAGGCACATGCATAAAGAATGTGTGTCGGGGGAAGGGGGGTGTTACAATAATGAGAGTGACAAGCACGTTCATAAGAAATCAATTAAAACAAAATGCATCTGAAATAACCCTTTTCATATCTTCATATTCTTAAAAGCAATAAAAAAATTAGACCTTTATGCAGGTTGTGTATCAGTTATCAGACCTGGTTGGGGTATTAAATCAGTGTTGCATAGGGTATTGTTTTGCCGTACGACAGGTATTCATTAAACAGCAAGTGGGTATACCTGTATAACTGTTACATTGATGTACTTATACCTTACCTGTGTCCTCGGCAAAACCTACATCATGGATGAACACGAGGTCAAAGCATATGAAGTAACATTGCGTAACTATGTCTAATCAATTACCCCTATGGCGCGACACCTGAAGCATACTATTTCAACGAGACCTAAAATTGCGAATTTCAATGACCTGTACCGCGTACCTGTGACCAATGATGAACTCGTGGCATAGCATCCAACAACCAAACTCTGCATTCCTTAGGACAGTGGGCGGAAAAAATGGTAGTTTGAGATTGTTAAAAAAATCCCATCTTTACACCTTCCAAAGTCAGCGTGTCATTCGAAAAACACAAAAACATCATGTCACTTTTCTTATTTGTTATATTGTTTAATCCATTGGCATCACACATAATTGTTGTTTATCACTGTCATGCGTGTTGTTAATAATCGAAAATAAATCTGATGCCAATATGAATCATAGGGAACCCGTGACGTAGTAGCCTCGTCCTGAGTGACTTCCGGGATGGAAATGTGCTTATATAACAGGTCGATAAATCATTACAAAGAAATACATTGTTTACCAAATATCTGACATATACTTCTATCGATGTATTTTACAGGAAAACTATGTATAAATAAACAAACACAAAAATTGAAAATCGTGTCATGTCTCCTTTAAATGCGATTCAGTTCCAACAATGAATAAAACCCGGAAATACAAATATATTACAAGAAACAAGTAAAGAGCAGAAAACATCAATTTTAACATACCAAGTACATGTTTGTGCACACCTGTCCGAAAGAAAACAACCAACATCTGGACAAGAAAGGGCTCCTGAAATCCAAGTCTGGTCCTTTTCATGCTGTTATTATTTGGAAGCATTTGCAAATAGCCAGTAACTGGATGAGACGGGTATGAATAAAGGCGACAGTAGTTCGTAATCGATTAGGAATTGACCAATCCAGACTGGTTGCGTTGTTAAGGTAAGGGTTCTCCTGCTATTCAGGTTTGACAAACCACCAGGATTCCTGAAAAGGAACAAGCATACGAACATGTGTTGCAGAGGGGATTCACTAGTGTTTTTATTGATTCCAAACATCTTCCTCACTTTCATACTCCTAATCTGTGAAAGAACTATTTAAAATACGTAAATGAAAATACCCTTAAAAAATTTTAAAAAATCACCTTTGTCATATAATTAAGAAATGAACGTTATAAATTGTAAGCGTCACACGTGCTTTTTGGAGAAATATCAATTTATAGATAATAATAACACAAATTGATTTGGGGTAAATATTGATTTATCAACCAACAGGTATAATGAATTGTGATGCATTTGAGAGAGTTATGACTCAAACGACATTTATTGTAAATGAAATGTCTATTGAAGCTTTGCTATTTGCGTAGTCATATTGCACTGACCGTATATTCGTATGTGATATTCAGTCACTGACCGTATATCGCCTTGTTTATGACGTTGACAATGCATTTCCATAGAGTTGTATTTATGACGTCAATTAAATAACAGGTTCGTAGAAATCTTACGTTTTCTCTTTGAAACATAAAAAAGATGATTTTAACCTGAAATATTTCATTTGAAACAGTTGTAGGAGTTGCAGTATACAAAGAATAAATATACATTGTCTCGAAATATAAACTTTATTTGTACTCAGCCCGAAACAGGAGAGAAATGCTTGACAAAAAAGCTTCACTTTCAACATGTTTCTAAGCCTTGTACAAATAAAAAAGTTATTTCGAGTCAATGTTTGGTTATTCTATATGACTTCACCCAAGCAAGTGCACGGAAATAGACATATATAGCAAACACGATGTTCCTCAAAGATAAACTGATCCAATGAAAAAAATTGGGAAAGCTTTTTGTAAACTGGTAGCTCCAGAGATCCTAAATCGCTGTTTTTGTTAAACTGTGCAATTCAAAATTATAGCAACAGTGGGAGCCATCAGTTTGACTAAATTAGATTACTTGTGACACGATTTGTGTCTTATTCATTCTGAAAATATTTTTATTAAGAAATAGTCAAGATATTTAAGTTTTATAAATATCAATTTAAAGGATATTATCTACAAGTTGAATATTTTATTACATCAACACGCTCCCAAATGTATCTGAGTGTAATTAAAAGCATTTAAATAAAAAGATATTTTTTTAAGTGCTAATGCATTACTGTTATCATAATGATTGAAAAACAACGTCGAAGGAATTCATCAAGGACAATGATGTGTTTGTAACCCTATATTCCTGTACAATTTCGTGAAACTGTAATCCACATCTGACCTAAATATATTATATCTTTACAAATTCTTTTCATTCTTTTCTTATGCATGTTATTGTTGAAAATAGAATCCGCAGTTTTTCAATTAACAGAAGATAGTGTCATAAACACAAAAATCGCATTAATTATAGATGTCGTAAATCGACAACGTCACACCTTTATACCCCATTATAATATCATTTAAATGTTAATTCTTTTTTTAATGATTTTATATATCTTCTTCTATATAAAGCATTTCAAAAAACTACTCCTTTGAATAGGGACAGAAATAGATAATAAAATTCATAACGTGGATGTTTTTTTTAAAGTGTCATGATTTATGATTTATCGTTGCAAAAATGTCACATGAACGTTGACTTGGGGTATTCAGTATCAAATACTCAGTGGTATGTTAATGATTTTGCAGTCTGTTTATTTTTTCACATAAGGAGAAATATGTTATGTATTAGCAAAACATTATGTTGAAAAAAAATTAAAAGATGTTTAATTTACATAAAAAAAATATGATATTACCGAATTAATAATATTTACAGATTGCAAAAAATCCCTACAAAACCTGCAATTTATTCAAATATTTATAGTCATATAAACTCTGAACAATAAGTTTGTAACAAATAATTTATAAGTCGTTCACCGTATTAACAGTACTTTACAGCAAGTTTTTGGTTATGATAATGCATCACTAATTTTATTGGGAAAACAAAAAGAAGCAATGACGAAGTTTTGTCATTTACCCTTAGGTTTTTCTGAACAAGCGTTTAAAATAATTGTGCAATTTTAACAGATACATGTATGTTAACAAAGTCAACAATAAATCTATCAATCCTTCGGTTCTGGTTTGAAATTAAAGTCTGGCATGTAATGTTGCACACATGTTGATTCTATCTGTTTCCTGTTGCACTTGTGTTGTACTCATGAACTAGTGTCGTATGATATTTTGCAATGGACAATATTTAATATTATCTATCTCAACAACGTCTTTTCTTTCTCAGCTTTGAAAACATTAGTCTTCCTGTAAATTGTTTTGCGAGCATTATTAAAGATATAATAATTTCTGAAATGAGTATATGGAGACATGAAAGTGTGATTTATGTAATTGTTTTGTTGCACATATAATTAAATAAGCACATAAACAAATCAACTATCAGAACAATATAAACTGAAAGAGAAATTCGAATCAAAATGAAGGTCATCAATTTATAACAAGAGCAGAGAACTACCTCCTTAATTCAAGATTACACAAATATTTTTTTACGGATGTAAGTGCTAATCATTCGAAAACGGACGTTATCTTTGATACAAGGAAAAAATAAGTATACAACTAACTCAACATAGATACCAGGAATGAACTTTTATATTAACGCCAAAAGCGCGTTTCGTATACCAAAGACTTATCAGTGAAGCTCGAATAATAAAAAATGTTTAAAAGGCAAAAATCAAAGTTTTTACTTCCGTAATAACGATAATTCATAAATGAAAGACGTGTGCTAAACAAACGAACAAACGTGAGACGTGCGAATAACAAACGTCAAACTACATTTTTTGAAACGGAAAACTGGTGACAAAAGTGTACTCAAAAATGTTTGACAGTCATCGCATATTCATTATTTTGACAACATTAATATTATGTGTACAAAAAGAAAGATTCCCAAAATAATGAATTCCGAGGAAAATTAAATAAAGTCCCTAATCAAATGGCAAAATGAAAAATAGACACATCACATACCGACTTTGAACAGGCATTTCTTATGCACCTGGTGTTCTAGCGCTTAAACTCTCACTTGAAAGACAGTCGTATAGTTTCAAGTTTCAAGTTTTTTATTTCAAAAAGACCCCAACAGGGGTATGTGAACAATAACAAATACTACATAAGTATTCATAATATAACAAAATTACAAAGTATAAAGTAATGCAGTGGACATTATAAACATTCATTAACATATATACATTTGAAAAAAGTAATGCATTTAAAGGAAGACAGTAAAGTTCAAATGGACATATTAATGGTTGAAACAATATTAGTTTAATTAACAACAGCTAGTACAATTTCACAAAATTTAGCAATTTTAAGAACAACATTGTAAGAGTCAGAATTAAATAACTCATAAAATTTGTCAGTATTATGGTTGGTAATAAGATTACAAGGTAATAAAGATTTCCTTTCATTATTGAAAAAAGTATAATTAAATAAATAATGATATTCATCGTCTAGTTGGTTTTTGTTACATATGTCACAAATTCTGTCGTCACGTTCTATACCCCAAAAGCGACCCCTTTCAATAGGGAGTCGATTATTTAGACATCTAAAATTGCATAAGGCTTTTTTCAAATCATCTGGTAAATTAAGTAAATAATATTCTAAACCATGATTATATTTAAAAATTCTGTAGTTAAGACATTTTGGTGAGTTGAAAAATAGTTCATCCCTTCGTAAATTTTACGGACGCCATCACGAGTTGGTTGACCGTTATGGAATAACCGTTTCACAAATGATATCGGATATGTTCCTTACGTCGTAACTACAATCCCCTTCCCTTTCATGAATATGACCTACCGAATTAGACTATTTACCGGATTTGTAATCACATAAGCAACAAGACGGGTGCCACATGTGGAGCACCTGAGATCACCCCTAGTTTTTGGTGGGGTTCGTGTTGTTTATTCTTTAGTTTTCTATGTTGTGTCGTGTGTACTATTGTTTTTCTGTTTGTCTTTTTCATTTTTAGCCATGGCGTTGTCAGTTTGTTTTGGATTTATGAGTTTGACTGTCCCTTTGGTATCTTTCGTCCCTCTTTTGTAACCCAATTCTGCTTAAATTAATCACATAATCTCTGTTAAACAAGTTTTGACAAATTTATACATTTTGGCACATTTTGTGCAATCCAATATTCAGAAAAACCACAATCATTCAAGATATTTTCAATATATGTTATCCACTTAAAATGGAAAAAAATCTTTCTTATGCATATTAAACAACAATTTGTACAACATAGCAGATATCTTGTCTTGTTTATTACATATGAACCTTTTTGACCATTTTCCATATACCTATCATTCGGCTCTTTATAAATATGTCAGTAGGATATCTACCTAGTTCTCCATATGAAATACAATAAGGAGTAGATTTTTTAACACCAAGTATAATTTTGTAAAATTGTAAAAACAAAGATTCAACAACAGCATTATTCTCATAGCCCCATGCACACTTCACAACCATAAAGTAGAATTGGAGAAACCATAGTATCAAACATTTTAAGTTGTGTATCAATAGGCAAACCTACGAATCTACATTTTCTCAACATACTATACATTGCTTTTTCACCCTGATCCAACAATTTAATTCTTTTTTTAGAAAAAGATCCATTTGACATAAAAATTATACCTAAATACACAAAGTCATCTACCACATTTAAAATTTCACCATTTAAAGTAAATACAGGTTTGTCAATTATTTTACGTTTATTAAATATAACAACTTTTGTCTTTGAAGCATTAATTTCTAAACCCAATGTCTTTCAATACAAATACATTGCGTTAAGAGCAGTTAGTAATTCTACCTTGGATTCAGCTAAAATAACTGTGTCATCAGCATATAACAAGAAGTATAATTTTAAATAAACAGAAATTTCATCAGTATCAAGTACTAGGTGGGTTGCATCACATAAATTAGATAGACCATCATAAGCTTTGGAAATAAACTCTACCAGGTCATTTAAAAACAGTGAAAAGAGTTACAGGAGACATATTTTCACCTTGGCGAAAACCAATATTACTTTGAAAATATTCAGATAACTTTGAACCTTGCCTAACACAGGATTTAGCATTTTCATACATATCATGTATAATAACAAACACATTTCCATCAACACAGTTTTGCAACAATTTACGACATAATGCTATTCTATAAACAGAGTCAAATGCCTTACGGTAATCAACAAATGCACAATACAATGTTTTTTTACGATACAAATATAGCTCAACTAAGCATTGAAGACTATGATCATAAGTACTATATTTTTTCCTGAAACCTGCCTGTTCTTCGCAGAGAACATTCATATTTTCTAAGTAACAATTCAATCTGTTATTTAATACAGTTGTAAAAAGATTACCATAACAGCTCAGAATAGTTATACCCCTATAATTATCAGGGTCGGCCATGTCACCTTTACCTTTATAAATTGGACATATAATACCAACTGACCATAGGTCAGGAATTTTACCAGATTTAAAAACAATGTTAAACATTTTTACATATATATCAATCATTTTCTGACATGAATTTTTCAAAAAACTTTCAAAAATTCATTTAATATCAAATCTGTACCACTTGATTTATTATTTTTCAATGACTTAATTGCTTTGACAATCTCGTCTACAGTAATGACAGAGTTCAGTTCAAAATTCAAATTATTTACAGCATTACAAACAATATCATCTGATATATATAATTCCATATTTATTGACAACGATGCGTTAAAAAACTGACATTATAGGTAAAATTGTCGATATAGGGGTACACCAAATAATACCGTGCCCCAATCTCTGATGTAACAATCAGAAATAGAAAACCATCAGTTAGCTTCATATCAGGTGGCTTGTCTTGTGTTTAAAAGATTTAACACCGCAAAAGCATGTTGCTAGTGAATTGAAACTGTGAAGACTGTCTTAACTGATTACTAATAATATATATTGGTATTCGTGAAAACATTGGGAGAAGTTATCATGGTTATCATAATTAAAAGTGATATTATATACAAGCTGATCTAAGGTATAGGCCAAGCCGTGAAACCGTGTTGTTTATTGTGTTGTAGGTATAAAAATAAAATTCACGCATGGATGAATAATTTTGTAATATCTCGTTTAATGATAGAATTTGCATTTGAAATAACATTTGTCCTTGAGAAAACATATATATGATAATTAGGTGCAACTGACCAAGATTATAAAAATCTGATGAAAAGATTTTTAATTTTGGTTCTTGTGTGAGTTTTCTTGTATGCAGATTTCATTAGCATATAAAGTACTGTCTACTTAAAATGATAAATAACCTGTTTTATGTTTGTCTTTATGTAAATACCATTTCTATAGAAATCATTAGCATGCTATAGTCTTTGTATATTCTTAATGCAATAACTTTTATCAAGCCTACTTTTTGTACAAACATCATATCATGTTACATTTGGGTGTTTTCTCGTCTCAGCTTATTCTAACCTTTAACCCCGTAAATTGTCTACCTAGACATTTATTTGTGGTAATGTAAGGATTTTGTTACTGACATTTCAAAACAAGTTAATAGTTAAATTATATTTCCATAAACTACGTCAAGAGTATACAATTACTGTATAAATTATTTTTCCTTAGACATGTTAGAGGACTCACGCGAAGTTGTTTTCACATCTTGATTATAAAAGTAGAGCAGTTTGGATATGACACTTTTATAACTTAAATAATTTTATTTTAGAAATGATTATATGATATCGTGAGAAATAAGATTTTTCATACGTATGAACGGATGTTGCAATACTATGTTGATCATTGCACTTACAAATTATTTATTAATACATGTATAAAACCCCTTTGTGAAAGGATACTTTTACCGTCATTAAGATGCCATTCAAATGTTCTCACAGGCTTTGCAGCTGAATGTGAAATGATTATAACTTTATAAATATAGTATATATGTTATACTCAGATCGATGTCCGTTCCTCAAATCGACGTCCAAATCTGACTTCAAGTTCTCAAATCTGTCAATATTTTAACCTTCTAATCGATGTCAATATCTCATGTAACGTTATGAATTACAAAACTAGTATGCTTTCATATGTCTATAAATTGCATTGAATTATTGACCATTGTTTATATTATCTGTTTAGTTTTGTCTTTTTGTGAGGGAGCTTTCGAAAGCTAGAACAGTTCCCTTGTATTGTTATCAAAATAAAATGACAAAAAGACCATCGCCGACATCATATTACTATTACATCATGATCATGCATATTGATACTGTAATTAAAGACGTTCATAATGTTGTCGTTTTCTTGTACATATAAACAAATAACATTTAGTATATTGTTGAAATGCACATCTGGTGCAGAAATAAAATTGGTTCCGTTTATGTTATCACTACCAGTGGGCTGATGCCTTTGTTGGTGAACTGATAGTCCCAGAGGGTATCCCTAGTCAAGTTGATAGTACCTCTGTACTGGCATACAAACAAAGGTGTAACTAGAGTTTCTCTATTGACTTTTGCCCGGTGTTTGTGTTACTTTTGACCTTTTTGTTATTTTAGATCTTCGTCTTTTTTAAAAAGAATTGGATTTGCAAATATTTTTGAAAATAGTGAATCACTGAAGAGACATTTATTGTCCATTAGCCTAAATAATTATGACATCTTGAAAGGCTATTTTATTTTTCTTTGACCCCTGACATCGCAGGAAGGCGCCAAAGCTTAATGTCAACATCTGTATTATTATTAAAATTTTGTTCCGTTATATTTAAGTCTCCATTTACAAGCGTATTAAGTTTGTACATAGTACACCTTGTAGACCTTTTTGCGAAACACTTTGAAGGGTGTCGTCCACAAGAAGAATGTCAGGAATGTTAAAAATAACCACCAATTCGTATTCCACAACTTATCGAAATCAGATGTAATATTAAATAATATATGTACAAAGAGAATAGCCAAGATGAGAGTACTCTCCCTTGTCCCACACCCTGGGAAATAGAGAAATTGTTACTATTAATAAAATTGAGAATGAAAATGGGGAATGTGTCAAAGAGACAACAACCCGACTATAGAACAGACAACAACAGAAGGTCACCAACAGGTCTTCAATGCAGCGAGAAATTCCCGCAATCGGAGGCGTCTTTCAACTGGCCCCTAATTAAATGTATTGTCTAACCCAGTGATAATGAAAGCCATACTAAACTCCAAATTGCACACAAGAAACTAAAATTAAAAATAATACAAGACTAACAAAGGGCAGAGGCTCCTGACTTCGGACAGGCGCGAAAATGCGGCGGGGTTAAACATGTTTATGAGATCTCAACCCTCCACATTATATGGAATCTATGCACTAGCAGATTTGTAAGACATTACAAGAATGCCTCAATGTTCCATAATTTGCCAGTTACACTGATTTTTTTTTTATTTCAGACAAAGTCCGTCGTGCCAGATCTTATCAATGTTTTCTCGTTATCTAGAAAACCCACATAAAGTTTAGTTTACTTTTTAAAAACACGTTAATACATTCTTTGAGTGTGTATAAAGCGGCGGTAGCACCATGTTCAGGAACAGATCCAAACTGTAAAAGATTAGAAAATGTCTTATGGAGTGCAGTAACCATTTTATTTATTAAATGAAGGACTGTTTTGTCATGTAATGTTCCAAATACGGAAGTTCGGACAATAGCTCTGTAGCTGTTCGGATTACTCTTTTCTTTGTAATTTCCTTTATGTAACGGAATAATAATGCCATGTCAATATATTAAAGATATATATTCTCATTTAGGTATAAATTTTAAAATGTTACAAATCCATTTTAACCAGGTATTACCACCGTATGTTCGTTTCATACATAGTCCGGTCCTGGCGCCTTACCACATTTTAAAGTTTTAATTTGTTCAAATATTTTATCTTTAGTGTAGGCCACATCGAAAAAAGCATTAAACGGTTTTCTAATTTGACTGCTATATTCACGAATTTTTTCTGAGACATCCATATAAAAAGATTGATCATAATTGTCATTTTCATTTTCATTAGGAGTATACAAATCACTAAATTAATTACTCCACAACTTGCAAATATCCCTGTTATAAGTAGCTGTATTTCCATCATATTCAAACAAGTTGCTGGTGATTTTTGTTGTCTATGTTTTCGCACTACACGATACAATGGTCTGATGTTCATTTCGGCGGCTTTTTTAATTTTCCAGTACAGCTTAAAATAGTGTCTTTATTTTCCAGTGGGAATACAATAATTGGCGGCGATATGTACAACATTTACAATATTTAAGTTTATATGTTCTATGTAATTTTCGTTTATTTCACATGAGTTCAAAGTTAAAACTTTAAAACTTAGTAATGTTACAACATTACAAGTTGTTTATGCATTTGATAATGAATAATTTTTTTTAACTAGCGTATTTCTTTGTTATAATTTTTTGAGCGATGTCAAAGACTGATAAGTATCAAGCTTAACTTAAAAGGATGATTTTTCTATAACTAGATATAGGAAGATGTGGTGTGAGTGCCAATGAGACAACTCTCCATACAAATAACAATTTAAAAAGTAAACCATTATAGGTTAAAGAACGGCCTTCAACACGGAGCCTTGGCTCACACCGAACAACAAGTTATAAAGGGCCCCAAAATTACTAGTGTAAAACCATTCAAACGGGAAAACCAACGGTCTAATCTATATAAACAAAACGAGAAACGAGAAACACGTATATATTACATAAACAAACGACAACTACTGTACATCAGATTCCTGACTTAGGACAGGTGCAAACATTTGCAGCGGGATTAAACGTTTTAATGGATCCAAACCTTCTCCCTTTTTCTGAAACAATAGCATAACATCACAACAAAGAAAAACATACGATAAAATATCAATTGGCAGACTTAACTCAATCAAAAAACATCTAGAAGTAGTGAATGTTGTTCTCATTCTGAAACTTATGTTTTCCATTTTATAATGTTATCTATATGTAAATACCAAAACAATTATTGACAATATGTAGACTAAATAGTGTTAACAAAGCGCTTAATTGACGAAAAAGTAGGTGTACGGATAGTGATCTACACCAGAGCAAGTTTATGTGCAAGACAAAGGTAGATAACTCCTATTTACAAATTATTCGATTTATCGATTGGTTTATATGTGTTCAGTTAACACGCGTTCGCAAATAAGAGAAAACAAAACTTTACGACAAAAGAGATGATTTCAGCTTTCCAATTGTCAACTTTTCATTTCTAAGTAGCAACATTCCAGCAGCACCTGCATACGGAGTATATATCTCCCAATTGATACGATATTCCGGTGCTTGCATTTCCTATCATGATTTTCTTGATAGAGGGTTGCTGCTCACAAGGAAGCTATTAAACCAAGAGTTCCAAATAGTGAAGTCGAAATCATCCCTTCGTAAGTTTTATGGAAGCCATCACGAGTTGGTTGACCGTTATGGAATAACTGTTTCACAAATAATATCGGATATGTTCCTTACGTCGTAACTACAATCCCCTTCCCTTTCACGAATGTGACCTACCGAATTATACAGTTGACCGTATTTTTTATATCAACACGAGGAATGCCACATGTGGAGCAGGATCTGCTTACCCTTCCGGAGCACCTGAGATCACCCCTAGTTTTTGGTTGGGTTCGTGTTGTTTATTCTTAAGTTTTCTATGTTGTGTCATGTGTACTATTGTTTGTCTGTTTGTCTTTCTCATTTTTAGCCATGACGTTGTCAGTTTATTTTCGAAATATGAGTTTGACTGTCCCTTTGGTATCTTTCGTCCCTCCTTTAATACAATAACAACAATTATTCATTACCCAATGTATTGACCATGTTACAGTGATGCAACAGTCTCATAAATATGTTTAAAATACAAATGAGTGTAAAATTTAAAAAACACAAAAACACAAAAAGCAAAAGTAAGACTGGGAGGACAAACATTTTGCTTTGCAACATTCTACATACAAACACCTCCAAGAGTGTTTTAATGAATAATCAATTTCAGATCTGACTTTAATAGAACAATAATAATGATTTAGAATGGATCATATACTCACCTCTTTTTTCCGATCTTAAAAACCAATAAGGCTCTGCATAAAACTTCATTTATTTGTGAATGTGCTTGAAATAGGTTATGGGTTACGGAATAAAGCAAATTCTAACAAAAAAAATAAAAAAATGAAAAACAAAGTGCACATGCTGAAATGTCTCGCATGCTTAACTGACCATTGATTTTAAATTGATAGACCTAAATAAAAAGTTTACTGCAGGTATCAAATATTCTTTACATAATAAAAGAAAATGAGGTCAAAATCAGAAAAAAACGGGCCAGCAATACTTACAATAATTCCATACCAAATGTAGTTGGATTATTTCTTATAGTAAACAAGCAATATACCAAACCACGAGGAGATCTTTATATTCACCTATGAAAATTGGGTCAAAGTAAGATGCACCCTGTGAGACAGACATGTACACATTGCAATCATTCAATGATTTAAATATACATGTAGTTGATCTATTGCATATAGTATTGTAGTGTTTATTGGTCGTTAAGGTTACTAATAAGTAGGATCTTATTGTAGCAATGCATGGTTTACGCTAGAGAAAGAGTTATGAAGATTTAGACGTTAGGTGGCAAAGTCAGTGGTTTGGTCAAAGGGTGTGGGGTGCCTGAGAGCGATTGTTGTGTTCGGTATCGGGAACATTTAGAAAACACCCCTTATCCAGAAAATAGTATATTCGCCCTGGGGTATATAAGAGTTTGAGGAACAGACTTCGGGTTCTGTCGATATTCTTACAGAGGGAGACCAGTTTACAGGAGTAGCCACGTTACATAGCTGTAAGTGATACTGTCAAGGACAATTTATACTGGGTACAAGTTGGTCTTAAATAGAACGTTGACAGAGCAGACTGTCCCAGCAGAGAACAGGCTGTACCAGTACGCACTGTCTGAGTAGTGACAGACTGTCCCAATAAGATGAATATTGCAGGACAGACATATACACCCTACAGTTTTTTCCGTTGACCTATTGCTTATACTTTTTTTAGAAAAACATTCCAAAACACAAAAACTTAACATTGAGCAATGACCCGTGAATTGAGGTCAAGGTCCACAAAATCCCAAAATGACATGCATTTCGTAAAATATTTCCATTCACCAAATAAAGTTGACTGATTGCATACAAATCAACGTTAGAATAACAGACCAAAACACAAAAACTTTACTTTACCCACTTAACCATGAAAATGAAATAAAAGTCCGATGACAATCTGAAAGTCGAACATGTCGGTCACAAACCAAATCGTGAGAAAAACATCAACTTTTCAGAGGAAATCAACGGAACAACAGAAACTCTGAACCATAAAAAAAACAAGCACCAATAAGTAGAAATTGAGATTACAATTTCTTTTTTTCAGTGAGTCACTGAACGAAAATGAGGTCAAGTACAATGGACGTATGACAGACAGAAATGTCATAAAACAAGGTATCTATTTACAAAGTATTAATGACCAAGGTTTTCTACCTTCTGCTATATTAAGCTTTTAAGAAGTTTATTAACGCCGCAATGGCCGCCGCCGGATCACTTTCCCTATGTCTCGATTTCTACGACAGAATTCGCAGGGTCTTAATTTAAATCTTTGCCTAATAATGAATCAATGTATGAGTTGAATGACATGAACTACAGAGAGCTCACATAAAAAATTTCATTGTAAAGTTTTTCAGACCAGGATTCGTTATAGCCTTTTATTCGTTTACCTTGTTGAGTTTGGTTGCCGGAAAATGACGAACTAAACGAATTGGGAAATTCCTTGAAGACAAACGGCTTGACTTAAAACTGATGTTCATGTTTTAGACGTCTTTCGTTATAATTAAACTGTTTTGATGTGTCTTCAGCTGGTTCATCACTATCTGGTATATTTGTTTGCCTTTGTTTCTGGTGCTTGGTTTTGAAAATGTGGTTGTTCTGTTCTTCTGGTGTCAGTATGAGGTTTACAATGTGGAGGTATACACAGATCTATCGATGATTTTCGAATGTATTACTTCAACCTGTTTGCATTAACCATGCTTTTGAAAAGGATATTATTTTAAGGAAATGGGGAATGTGTCAAAGCAACAACAACCAGACCAAAGAGCAAACAACAGCCTAAGTCCACCAATGGGTCGATATAGCGAGAATTTCCCGCATCCGTAGGCGTACTTCAGCTGACCCCTATATGTATACTAGTTCATTGATAATGGATATCATATTAACCTCTGAAATATACACAAAAAACTAAAATTTAAAATCATACATGACAAACAAGACATAAACAATCAAAACCAAGAAGTAAATAAATACTCACAAAACCAAAGGACATTTACATCAACAGTTATAAATAACAAATAAGAAACAACACGAACTCCTCTGATAACCGGGAGTGAAATCATGTGCTCCGGAAGGGTAAGCATTTCCTGCACCGTATACGGCACCCGTGGTGTTATTTCTTTGTTCAGTTCGGTAATGATGGAAGGTTATTGTGACTGAGGAAGAATATCCGATATGATTTCTGGCACACTTTTGTTATAATGGCCAATCAGCTCATGATGGCGACCGTAAAATTTCTTGAATGATGACCTTCATTTGATTGATTCATAGCCCTGTCTTAGCAATTTTTGAGAAAGCAGGATTCCTCGTTCAACAAAATCAACGTACTTTGAGCTAGCTCTAGAGTAACGTATCACTTGAGACACATATATGCCATATGCTGGTGCCGCTTGGATGTTGCTTCAAAGAAATGGAAAGTTGACCAAAGGAAAATTAAAATCATCGCGTTTGTCATAAATTTTGGTATTTAACCTACCATATCAGTAGTCATTTCGAGAAAAAGGCCTAATATGAAGCAGATTTATCTGTGTCCGTAGTATCGTTAATTTCAAGTTCGCTTGGATATATTAAATGTAAGTGATCACTGAATCTATTATTATTAAGGGACAGTACATCATAAATATACCGAAAGTTGAAATTAAAAGACTAGGCTAAATTTTTTTCTCCTTTCTGCGCAAGCCCTTAGATAAATTCTGCTTCATAAGTTTGTTTTTTTCTAAAAAAAAAAACAACAACTAGTAATTACGATGCTAAATATGTTCTAGTTACTCCCTTTTGGCCGATCATTTGATATTCTCGCATAACTGATGTTGATTTGTGTTCACTCCACCTTTAGTTTTAAAGTGAATTTCTTTTCCTAGTCATAACATTAGAATTCTTTAGAGTAATCAGATCGAAAAATTTACCCACCCTCCCTCCATTTTTGTTTTATTTAAATTTCTATTTTATTTTATTTTTGCATATTTTGCATCAGTTACTTATGTGGCGGATATTTAATTTTTGTGACCCGCCATTATGTGTATTGTTCTAGTTTAACTGAATAAGTATTAGTATTTGTATATGTATTGGTAATTGTTCTTTATATTATTGTAAAAGCATGTATATAAAGATTTAGGTTTTGGCCAAATAAATTCATATTATTATTACAGTTTTTTATGAAGCCAAAAAGTAATTTGAATACAAAAACAAATCTGTAGCTGGTACCCATGGAAGTTCAAATAGTCTGTTTGAAGACCAAACCTCCAAATTCAACAAATATGTTGTCAATTAAAAAGTCCAGCTTGGCAGTGATATCTTCTTCGGTGTATTTTGTGCTTGACTCTGTATGATTTTTCACAAAGAAAGCTGAATTTCTGCCCAAAACTAGATATTTGAAACGTCTAGTGCCCTTTTTGTTAATGAAACATAAGCTGACGAGTTCTTTCAGTCGAGCTTTAAGTTTAGTATGTGGAATAGTGGTATAAAGAGTTTGAAAAATAAAAGGTTCACTGATGAGCCTTATGTAGACGAAACGCGCGTCTGGCGTACTAAATTATAATCCTGGTACCTTTGATAACTATTTAAAGTTGGTACAATGCTTTAATTATTGAGATTGTAAATTCACCTATAAATCTTTTGAATTTTTCATTATCCACATCTGATTAACACAACTTCTTGCCGTTTCGGAATATTTCTGAAGTCCTTCTTTAACTGCAGTGAGTATGGCAGTAAGAACTTTAGAAAGGGGTTTAGTGTAACACTTGGAAGAACCTACAATATACCTTTCCTTATAAGGAGTATTGTGAACCTTAGGAATCAAATATAAGGATGGCATATCCTGATCTTCATCTTTTGTATTAACACCAAAAACATTCGAAAGCGTACTTAGTGTATATGTAGGATTTCCAAGTGTTCTATTTATCCCGAGTTCCTTAATCAGGCAGTCAATGTAGTGTTTCTTGCAAACAAAAACAAAGGACAGAGGCTCCTGACTTAGGACAGAAGCATCAATGATGCGGGGTTAAACACGTTTTGTGTATACCTTTGTTCAGCAAAGGGGATACAAGAATACAATTATGTATATATAGATCTCAACCCTCCCCTATACCTCTAGCCAATGTTGAAAAAGCAAACGTACAATAGTTCGTCAATCAATAGTTATCAAAGGTACCAGGATTATAATTTAGTACGCCAGACGCGCGTTTCGTCTACATAAGACTCATCAGTGACGCTCATATCAAAATATTTATCAAGCCAAACAAGTACGAAGTTGAAGAGCATTGAGGATCCAAAATTCCAAACAGTTGTGCTAAATACGGCTAAGGTAATCTATTCCTGGGACAAGAAAATCCATAGTTTTCGGAAAAATACAAAGTTTGGTTAACAGGAATTTTATAGAAATGACCACATAACTGATATTCACGTCAACAACGAAGTGCTGACTACTGGGCTGGTGATACCCTCGGGGACGAAACGTCCACCAGCAGTGGCATCGACCCAGTGGTGCAAATAGGTATCAAAGGTACTAGGATAATAATGTAATACGCCAGACGCTCGTTTCGTCTACATAAGACTCATCAGTGACGCTCATATCAAAATATTTATCAAGCCAAACAAGTACGAAGTTGAAGGGCAATGGGGATCCAAAATTCCAAAAAGTTGTGCCAAATACGGCTAAGGTAATCTATTCCTGGGATAAGAAAATCCTTAGTTTTTCGATAAATTCAAAGTTCTGTAAACAGAAAATTTATAAAAATGACCACATAATTGATATTCATGTCAACACCGAAGTGCTGTAGTCTACCAGTTGTGGCATCGACCCAGTGGTGTTAATAGTTATCAAAAGTACCAGGATTATAATTTAGTACGCCAGACGCGCGTTTCGTCTACATTAGACTCATCAGTGACGGTCATATGAAAATATTTATCAAGTACGAAGTTTAAGAGCATTGAGGATCCAAAATTCCAAAAAGTTGTGCCAAATACGGTTACGGAAATCTATTCCTGGGATAAGAAAATCCTCAGTTTATTTCAACTCAGTCGAAACTGCCGCGGTGAATACTAGTAGGAGAAGTAAACACGCATTATTTGAGTATTGCATGGCAGTACATAGTCCCCTACTGCTTAAAAGTTTTTGAAACAAAATTTTAGATTGATCTATAACTTGTCACGGTTTCAACTTTATAACAGATATCATGTCAATATCTTCAATAGATATAAGAAGATGCATGTGGTATGAGATCCAATGAGACAACTCTACTTTCAAGAATGAAAATGATTGTTTGAGCGATTTTTCTCCAAAGACCATATTAAACATATAACAAAAATCTTTAGACCGTAACAAAATTCAAACTTGATCTTTAACTTGTCATGATACAAATATATACCAATTATCAAATCAATGTCTTCAAGACTAAAAAAGAAATGCAAATACTGATCATTTGAGTGAATTTTCTTAGTCCAATGACCATACAAAATCATCAAATCTAACTTAATCTTTAACTTGTCATAACAAATAACTCACCAAATATCAAATACAGATCTTCAAACATGAAGAAAAGGTGTGTAAAACTTATTTGCTGGACTGACAGATGGAAGGAGTGCAAACGAAAGTCTCCTTCGACTTCGTCGGTAGGGGACTAATAATCATGAATACAAAAAAAGTAATCAATAAATTAATTTAACGATAGAAATTTTACAAATACAGTCTTACCAAATAAAACTATATGCAATACAACTGAAATGTGTAACAGACAGACAGACAGACAGTTGTAAACAAGTTTTCTTCCTCTGTGGAGTATAAAAACATATGGTTGAACAAAAAATTATAAAACAAACAAATAGTATCATTTGTATATACTGTATTCATCTTTAATATAAAAATAGCATATAAATATTTTATAATGGACTTAATGTATAAATGTGGTAAAGGGGCAATGTTGCATCATATAAATATAACTAGTGTGTATTAAAGTCTGTAGACCGAAATCTAAATTGAATTGATGAGAACATTATCAATGTATAAAGTCAATGCTTGTTACCTTTCAAAGCATGTTGCATAAACTTTGCCAATTTATACACTCGCTAAAAATGCGTCTACAGTTTGTCAATCATCGTTTGTTAGTACAAATGCTACATTTGTGTCTAACTTCAACCTGGTTAAACGATGTACTTGTTTCTACATTTGGAATAAGTCATTTACCATCAACATGTGCATGCACTATTGAAAGTTCAAACAAGGTCAGTAAACATTGATTAAAATATGTATTTGTTTCTACTACTGTAGTGTTTAGGAAACAATAGCAAACTCCACACAACGTGTACTAAATTTTGGTTCGAATGAAATGCACTAACAATTTTAATGGCAACTGACTTTTGTATTTTTGTATAGACTGCAGGTTCGAAGACGACTGAACTGTGGCAATAACTGAGTAAACATTGAGTGGTTTAACCAGCTCTTATTTAGATTGACCTGATTCAAGTCTCAAAGATTTTCCCCTTTCTTAGCTATTTCTAATACGATAGGTTTTTACCAAAAGGAATTTAAGAAGATAAAAATATGTTAACAGGTTTTCCCATTTGAAAAAAAAACATAATTTGAAGTCTTCAAAAAAATCTCTTTTCAGTAAAGTGGCTGTTCTTAAATATTATTAAGAGTGTGGCTATGTTTTTTACATCTTCTTGTTTCTATCTAGTGTTTGTATCAAATTCTCAAATATGATCGTTGATTATGGAATTGAATTAGGAACAACAACTGAAGCCAATAGCACATGCTTATGTTTAAGGTCAGGTAATATTTATAAATATTTTTGATTTGAGCGTCACTGATGAGTCTTATGTAGACGAAACGCGCGTCTGGCGTTCTTAATTATAATCCTGGTACCTTTGATAACTATAAACAGGTCTGTCAAAGAAAATGATAATAACAAGTATTACTGACCCTAATGAATTTATTTCATTTCTTTTAATATGGCGTTCTTTTTGTCCAGTCGTAACATTTTAGTTTTTTTTTCTTTGTGTTTTCTTGATCGTTGTCTTCCCGTATGATTTCTGTTGATCTTACCCTTCCGGTGAACCTGAGATCACCCCTAGTTTTTGGTGGGGTTCGTGTGGTTTATTCTTCGTTTTTCTATGTTGTGTCATGTGTAATATTGTTTGTCTGTTTGTCTTTTTCATTTTTAGCCATGGTGTTTTCAGTTTATTTAAATTTATGAGTTTGACTGTCCCTTTGGTATATTTCGTCCCTCATTTAGTGTTATCTATTTAACGTGTACTTAAGATTTTCGATTAATGACACAGCTCTCAATCAGAAAGTAAATGACAAAGATTTAGGCAGATACAGTTTGTTTAAAATACTATAGTCACTGTTTTTATAATCTTTGAAAATTATTAAAACCATTATCGTAAATTATTACATTGGTTGCAATGAATTACATTGATTTCCCAGGTAAATAAAAACCGATGATTTCACATGTGACATAAACGTGGTTATTTCACTCTCTGACGTCAAACAACAATAGGCGTTGTCAAGAAGTCGATAACGGTGGATCAAAACAAATTGTGAATGCGTAGAAAGAAAATATAGTTCCTAGTATGTTTTACATTAAATTCTTTAAAAAAAAGCCATTTGCCATTGTGATAAAAAGAATAACTAATTAAAGAATTCAAATATCGAAAAATATTTAACTCGAATGACCAAACAACACTGATAATTAACTCATGCGCTACACGCATTCGTGAATTAATGTGTTGTCCGGTCACTCGTTGAATATTTTTCTCTATTTGAATTCTTCGATTAGTTATTCTATAAGTATGCTAATAAATAAATAACAGTTTATTATGAAAAATAATTTAAACGATAATTATAGGTTTTACAACTAGTGAGCATTGGATATTGATTGAAATCAACTTGAGTTATTTGTTTTCATTATAATAACAAAACGAGCCTTCTATTGTTAAACCTAATTCTCTTATTGTACAAATTCTTGTTGTGTTTAATAATAAAAAAATCCGCGAATAGTTGATCTAGTCTTTTGTCCTGTTACGGTGTCAAACTTTAACATTGGACACTTTCAAACTTTTTCGTACGCTTCAGGATATAACAAAATTTGACAAAAAGAACATTGTAATGTGAAAAGTATGAGTGTTTTGTATATTTTCAAGTTTTCAAATATTTAAGATGCAATTTTAATTAATAGACTAATTGTGCATCGTCTTAACCTTTGAATATCATAACGAGTAGCCAACGGGAATGAAATATCGTGTCATGATGCTGGATAGGCCAAGTAAATTAAGGTAGATTGTCGTATCACTGTTTTGTATCATATTACACGCAGCATGATACGAGAAATATTTCTTCGTGCAAGAAATAGATCACAGTCCGCGACCATAACAGAAAACAAACTTCTTGATTCCGTGTACATAATAGCGACAAGTATCAAATTGATATTCATATAATATATGTCAAAGACAAACTGATTACGTCATAGCAAAAATCAAAACATTGTCAAAATTATACAATCAACAGTCTGAAAGACACAAAATGGAAAACTAAAGAATGAGAGAGACGATCCGCAAAAAGCGTTATTAGCATGAATGTGTATCCCACATGACTTTATCAGCACTATTATTTTACACGCATATTGTAAAGATTTATTTGGTGTTGTTAATTTTGAATTCAACTTTGAAAATAATCAAAAATGGTATCCCTACAAATTGTTGATTTTCAATAAAGGGACAGTTTCAACGTAGGTATTATGTGACATTTTGTAATATTTTGTCTAGCCTTTCTAAAGGTACATTAAGAAACCGGATTGGTTTTAAAAGATTTATATTTGAAATATTCCAGCAATTTTCTGTGTTAACCCTCATTCTGCAGTGGTACTGTGGTTAAGTGCAATCATTAGCTAGTAACATCATTTACGTAAAATTAAAATATCTAAAATGTTCATGTCACTTTAAATCAAATAAAGGTTTTGTACGCTTCATGGGTAATTGGTTGCATACGTCTTGTGTCCCCCCTTCTATCTCTCGTAGCATTTTAAATAATTTCTCTATATATCATTGCCATCACATATACATCACTTAGACTTAAACAATCCAGTAGGAAATACTCCATGGTTTCGTCAGATTCGTGGCATAGCTTGCAGACTTGGGGTCAATTACATTGAAATGTAATTAATAAAATTACACATTAAATTGCAAAAATGATCAATTACATCAATTACACATTACACTGTTTTTAAAATGTAATTAATTAAATTACAATTACTTTACTAAAGTAATTAATTAAATTACACATTACATTTCGTCATGGTATTTTTAACAATATCATACATGTATAAATAATGCATGTGTAAAATATTCATGTAAGCATAGTTTAAGCGTTGCATTTGATAATCATTAGCTATTTTAATGTTTTGTCATTTAGTCTGAATCTCTCTTTTCTGAACACTTTGACATTAATTCTAAATAGCTTTTCGACAGGAGCTAATATGGCAGATATTGCTTGATCAGAACATGGAAGTTCTAAGATCAGAAGATCATCATATTGAAAGGAGGGAGAATTGGTTCCTATTAACTTGCCAATACATCAAGGGGTATTTTGACATCTCAGAAATGAAGTCATTTAAAATAAACATAATATTAATAAAGCTATTATACATAAATCATAAATATTTTTTTTTACATTAAAAGTATCAAAAAGTGTTCTTGTCACAATATTGAAAATAATTTTAATACAAATAATGTATGTATAATGTCTAATTATTAGCAATATTTTGCTAATCAGATAAAAATACATGTAACAGTGGCATTGCCCCTGGACATTTTAATCTGATTAAATGCTATTGTTTTTACAGCTGTTAATTTTTTATTTCTATAATCCTGTTGTGTATACTAATTTGACAAACTGATTGTGTGCAGTGATTTTAAATTCTAAATGAACTGTCCAAGAAATATTTTTCACAGTGACACTTTTTTTGGGGGGTTTTTGTTTAACAAGGTGATTAATTACTTAGTTAAAAGATCTTTCTTAAAAACTGAACACTAATATATGATTCTCACATTTTTTTTATTTATAATTAAATAATCATTATTAAAAAAACCCATCTGTAGGTCAAATAAATATTAATATACATTGTAACTTCAGTATAATTTATAGACTTCATATATTAAAAAAGTATGTGATATATTTGAAAAGCAAGTATTATTTTACAATTTATATTATTAAAAACAAATCCTTATCTTTAACACCATAAAAGTATATGTAATTGAAATGTAATTCAAAAGTAATTGAGCATTACATTCTTTTTTCAATGTAATTAATTAAATTACCATTACATGTAATTAAAAAAATGCTCAATTACACATTACATTCAATTACATGGATAATTGTAATGCATTACACTTAATTACCATTACATTTTCAATTACCTCATCCCTGATAGCTTGCAGTTTGGTTGAATAGTATTTCTACTAAATTTTGTAATAGTACTTTGGAGTATGTAGTATATGTACATATTTGTTACGTTCGGAGAACGCGTTTTTCAACAGACTGTCGGCATTCCAATGGGAACAAATTGTGCCCCTCTTCTTGCCGACTTGTTTCTTTATTATCATGAGGCTGACTTCATACAGGAACTTCTTAGAAAGAAAGATAAGAAGTTAGCGATATCCTTTAACTCTACTTTCTGCTATATAGATGATGTTCTTTCACTAAATAATTCAAAATTTGGTGGGTGACTATGTGGAACGAATTTATCCCATCGAACTAGAGATAAAGGATACTACAGATACAGTTAAGTCGGCCTCATATCTTGACTTACATGTAAATAAAGAAAGGCAACGGTAGTATACCGATGTTCAAAACTCATAAATTGATAGACAAAAACAAATCCGGGTCATAAACCAAAACCGAGGGAAACGCATTAAATACAAGAAAATGACGACACAACATTAAAATGTAACACACACAGAAACGAACTAAGCATTAGACAAAATCCGATGCGAATAACAAATATAACATCAAAACTAAATACATGAATTAGGGATAGAAAAAGTACCATGACACGTCTTATAATAACGTGAATTCACATTCAAATATAGGACACAACGTTAAAATGTAACACACACACAGAAACGAACTATAGGTTGCACTTTGTAAATACAGCTGTTTCTCAAAACACGCCTCTTTTGGGGAGTAATTGAATATTCATAGAAAATGAATTTTGTTTACATACTGGTTCCCAGTAATGTTCTTTGTGTTCCATATCGCAGAGACAGAACTTGGGAATGTTACTAGTAAATAAACACGTGCATATTGTTAACATTGAAATCTGTGGTAACCTTTCATTCGAGGTAGGGGTAGTTAAGAAAATTAGTGTAAGTTTAAACTCTGAGAAGTTCAGGGCATATAAACGTTGAAAATATCCCGCACAGCCCTATATTTTGACCTTTGAAAAAAATTGTGGTGCATATGAACTTTCAATTCTAGGATAAGATTTTTTTCAAAACTTCATAGTAAAAGTGCTACAGTTTTAGCCGTAAAAGGAGTTCCTGTGAGAAATTGCATTGTCAATATTTACAGAAATGCAACCTATATAGGGTGAAAAAGGGGAACATTCAGAATTTAACCAAATTTGCTTTATTTCACAGATTTTAAAGAAATTAACTCAAATAAGAAGTTTTATAAATATTTAATGAAGATTGATAGAATCCTGGGCCTTAAATATGATGACTCAGCATAAATTCACAGTTTACAGTATGCATAGTTAACTTAAAGTCCTGGATACAAAATTAAATCATAATATTTGCATATTTGTAAGTAAATTGTTAAGAAGTGCTTATATTTACTCTTCGCAGTCATTGAAACTCATAGATCCTTCCTGAATATTATGTATGGGGTATTTGTGTCCTTTCGATAACCCAAAAGTAAGCCGCAACACCTAAATCTGTTTTTTTGTCACCACGGCATAATAAATACAAGCTAGAAAAAACAAAAATATCTCAAGAAAACTTACAATAGTGTGTTCTATCCTGAATATGTACTAAATATTCCAAATTGCTAGAAACAGCAGAATGATTTAGGAAATTTGAGGCCCCAGAGGCAAAAAACATAGAAAATTGCCTACCCCTTGGGTCATAAAACAAATAATTTAACTTGTAAATGCTATGATTTTATGATTTTAAAGTTCTTGATATAGAAAACAATAGCTATGCTTGGAAGTTATGCAAAAATCAGATGTTAGCAGTCATCTCTACAACATTTTAAGTGAATTTATATCTCAGACTGGTATCTGCATACATACAACTATTGAAAATATGGCTTTGTTTGAACACTTCTAGTAAATATAGTAGCTAAATTGTGTCAGATATATGGTTACAGATGATACTGTTGTGACAAGAATTCTAAATTGACCATTTGAGGCAGAAATGTTTTCTTTAATTGACAAATAGGCATACAGTAAGATGTGGACTGGAGATAGAGGCTGGATTGGATACTTTATATAATCTTGAATGTTGTAATGGTTGACTGCTAAACATTACATTTATGATATTTTGATATGCTTTCAATATGTTATCAATACAGTTTTTAACAGGTTCTGGGCATTTTTTATCAGAAAATATGCAAATAGGGGAAGCTGGCAATAATTAAAGTCTTGTTTTCAAATTCTTTTAAAAATTGAAACAGGGGAGGGGGTATACACAGTGATTTCTTTAAGACTTTAATTCTGATAAATGAGTATTAATGTGAGAAAAACTAATTTTAGAGAGTTTTCTATTTGAATAAATGTCTGTATAGGTTGCACTTTGTAAATACAGCTGTTTCTCAAAACACGCCTCTTTTGGGGAGAAATTGAATATTCATAGAAAATTAATTTTGTTTACATACTGGTTCCCAGTAATGCTCTCTGTGTTCCATATCGCAGAGACAGAACTTGGGAATGTTACCAGTAAATAGACACGTGCATATTGTTTACATTGAAATATGTGGTAACCTTTCATTCGAGGTAGGGGTAGTTAAGAAAATTAGTGTAAGTTTATACTCTGAGAAGTTCAGGGCATATAAACGTTGAAAATATCCCGCACAGCCCTATATTTTGACCTTTGAAAAAAATTGTGGTGCATATGTACTTTCAATTCTAGGATAAGATTTTTGCAAAACTTCATAGTAAAAGTGGTACAGTTTTAGCCGTAAAAGGAGTTCCTATGAGAAATTGCATTGTCAATATTTACAGAAATGCAACCTATAATATAACAATGACCATATTCCTGACTTGGTACAGGACATTTTTGAAAGAAAAAAATGGTGGGTTGAACCTGGTTTTGTGGCATGCCAAACCTCCCTCTTTTATGACCATGTGAAATATAACATTAAAATGACAACACAACATTACAGGATTACAATACAAATAAATAGGAGAACACAATTGACAAAGAAACAAACGAATAATAGCTAACAAAAGGCAACAGGTTTAAAATGTAATACGCCAGAAGTACATTTTGTTCTCACAAGACTTACTGGTGACGCCCAGATACAAAAGTTTGAAAGCCGAAACAAGTACAAAGTTGAACAGCGTCGAGGACCAAAAGTTCAAAAAAATTGTACTAAAAACGCCCAGGTTTTTCTATTAGGTACCAGAACATCACAATTATTTAGAATAATTTATACTTTTGCAAACAGTAAATTTTATAAAATGACTATATAAAAGATATACATGATAAAACTGAAGTATTAACTAATTACAGGAAACAACCGAAATACATTACATAACCCGACAAAATCTAACACAAAAAATAGACACATCCGAATTAGTCAAAACCACAACGCCAAGTGACGTCATATTTGAAATTGTAAAAAATGACAAAAAAATGACGTCACATTTGAATTTGTAAAACAGAACATCAAAAATGAAAAATGACGTCACATATGAATGAATAAAACTATCTGTCAAAAATAAAATAGAATTAGGATTGATTTAATATTATATTTGTACTAAATACCCATATTACATTTAATAACAATGAAAATTGCAATACTGAGGTAGCAATTAGACAATTACCTATATTCTATGTCCGGTTAATTCACAATTAAACTGCAACCGTAATGCATCGTACAAATTACGTTGAACCAAATCAAATCTAATAAATGAAGGCGGTGATAAATATTCTTTTACATAACACACAAATATAACCGAAAAGACGTCAAGACATCTGACATAATCCGATGAGAATTACAAATATAACATCAAAACTAAATACATGAATTTGGGATAGACAAGTACCGTAACACGTCTTATAGCAATGCAAATTCACACTCAGCAAATAGTCACAATCGGGAACAAGTCACATTTTGTAATTAAAAGATAAGACGACGTAATGACAATTTAACAGGTGGTAAAAATGTCCTTAGCTAGTTTGGTCAAAGACACATAGTATGGATCAACGAATTCGTGAAGGTGTCCGTAAAATTTACGGAGTGTCAATTTTAATCTGTCCTCTTCATAACTTTGTCGTAGCAGTTTCTGCGTAAGGAGCACACTCCCGTATATGAAGTCCGTATAGTGTGAACAAGCACGATAATAACGTATCAATTGAGATATGTAAACACCATACGAAGGGGCAGAGGGTATGTTACTGCTGAGAAACGGGAAATTGATAATTGGGAAGTTGAAATCGTCCCGTTTATCATAGATTTTCGTGTGAAGTCGTCCATCTGCGTCAATATTGAGGAAAAGATCAAGGTATGAAGCAGTCCTTCTAGTATTAGTAGTATCCTTAATTTCAAGTTCACTGGGATATATGAGATGTAAGTATTGGCTGAAATATGGGTTATTCAATGATAGAACATCATCAATATATGGGAAAGTAAATTAAAGAATTTCGCAAGTTGCTTTTTCTTTTTGTCTTTTAGAAGGTTTAGAAATTGACAATATGGGTCGGTTGAAAACAAAAATGTACAACAAAAGAGATGATTTCAGCTTCCCAATTGTGAACTTTCCATTTCTATGTAGCAACATTCTAGCAGCGCCTGCATACGGAGTATAGATCTCCCAATTGACACGATATTCCCGGGCTTGTATCTCCTATCAAGATTTCCTTGATAGACGATTGCTGCTGACAAGGAAGTCATTAAACCCAGAGTTCCAAATGGTGAAGTTGAAATCATCCCTTTGTAAATTTTACGGACGCCATCACGAGTTGGTTGACCGTTATGGAATAACCGTTTCACAGATGATATCGGATATGTTCCTTATGCCGTAACAACCTTACCTTTCCCTTTTCACTAATGTGATCTAATGAATTAGACTATTTACCGGATTTGTAATAACATAAGCAACACGACGGGTGCCACATGTGAAGCAAGATCTGCTTACCATTCCGGAGCACCTGAGATCACACACAGTTTTTTGGTGGGGTTCGTGTTGCTTAGTTGTGTCTTCTGTACTATGATTTGTCTGTTTGTCTGTTTATTTTTAGCCATAGCGTTTTCAGTTTATTTTCTATCTTTGAATTTGACTGTCCCTCTTGTATCTTTCGTTCCTCTTTTACTGATGTTTTCAATAATTTTTTACGCACATATTTTTCCATAAATCTTCTGCTTTTGACAATTGATATGTTTGTAAAGTTTACCACAAATAAAAGAGTTCACATTCTAATATGTTTCGTTCTATCGAGCCATAAAGGCGAGAGATTGAGAGGGATAAGTCTAGCATGTTTTTGATTAGAACCGACTCAATTGGCTCAGCTCCTTTTATGATATATACTACTGACAATACTGTTCTTTCTGGTAGACATATAAAATGGTTAAATATCTGCCTGTGTATGTAATTTTTCCATAAAGATAACGTCGGACGGCGTATGTTTGCCATACTTTGTTAAGTACTATCGGTGGCATTCCTGTCTAGCATGTAGACTAGAACCTAAAAAGGCATAATGGTTTCTTGGTTTGTTTTTAGTCTTTCATCTAAGTTGAATTTGCCATTTCGTAGCTCTAATGATACCTAGATGTTTTAGCTTTACTACTCTTTTTATTTCTTTTCCTTTAAAGCTGTATGATTAAGGTTGCTATTTTGATCCTTTAGAAACAAACAGTATATCGGATTTATCATGATTAATTTTAACCATGACCCTTTTGGTTTGATATTCTATAATGCCTAGCATTGCTTGTATATCGGATCTTTCATCCAGCTATGTAATATCTTCCGCGCATGTTAGTTGGTCTACATACATATTGCTTAGATTTGCTCCTAAATTGCTGGTGGATATTGCATTAAGAAAGGTGTCATTATACCGTTTGTATAACAGAGATTATAATGTTTGCACCTTGACGTACCCCTTGCAAAATATTGATGATTTCTGATGTTTCATTGTTACATTTAATTTTTAGAGACATACATGTATCTTAATAAATGTTACAAATTAAATCTACATATCGTCGTCAATTTCATTATGAAAAAGTTTATTTAACATGATCTCATACTGATGGTGTCAAACGCCTTTATCTGCCTCGCGGGCTACGAGTTCTAATAATATTTGTAATAAACGGTATAAAAGGATCGTTTCTGTTGTAATGAAGGCTGCAAACGGATTTGATGCATTTTCTGTAAAACCTCGTTGTAATGAATTTTGTGATGGTTGTAGTTAATATTCTAGTCTTCCTTTAACAATGTATTCAACGATTATAGAAAAATACTTGTAATTTCCAGGTATGGTTTTATTTAATGACAGGTGTTAATATGCCATTAGACTCTTTGTTTTACGTCCAGATCATTGAAAATGTTATTGATTATACTTGCGATTTTCACAGATATTTCATATACTGTTTCGTTGTAATGCTCAGAACAGATATCGTTTTCATCTGTGTTTTGCCAGTGCTCAGGTTCCTACATGTAACTGCAGTTTTTACTTCTTCAGGAGTTGTTTGTTTAATTTCTTTTTTTTTTATTGTTGCTTTTTTAGAATGAAAGCATTTTGCTAGGCGGAAGCTTTCCAGGTCAAAAATATTTCTGTCATAAATTGGTGTTCCAAGCTTTTTAAAATGTATTGACCAGGCTTCAAGTATATTTTCTCCTTCAAATTTTGTATTTCCAATGTAAAGTACTAGTATACCATTATTCGATAAATTGTTCGATCTTTGTTGTTTTATCAATTAATGGAATGTTTTATTGTCTTTTTCGAAGCTTGCTTAATTTTGCAATTTTCCTTCTTGGATGTATGTACTTGTCTCTTTTATTGTCGCAGACGGCTTTTTCGCTTTTTTGAAATTTTGCATTTTTTAATCCACATTCTGAATTCTGATGGTTTTACCTTTTTTAGATTTAATGTGCAGACTTGGCTTCAGTAGATGCTTGACTAATTTTGCAGATTTGGGTGGTTTCAGTTTTCTATAGCTAGAGATATATTTAAATTCCAGCTTTATGAAGTACAGATTCTAGTTTTTGTATACGTGACTCTACGTTGTTTGGTATATTGTTTGGTCTATATGTTTTACCAAGAGTATTTTCAATAGTTGACTTGTAGAGACTTTTGTCACATTTTCTCAAGTTTGGTCTCGTATGTATTTTGACAGGGCAGACAGTACTGGTACATCTTTTCACGTTTAAAACAAAAGCTAGGACAAGGTACGTTAAGAACCGTTTTTGTCCTCCCTTTTTTCTCATTTTCTCAAATTCTGTTTTGAAAAGCTAATCATTATGTTAAATTATTCCCTGATGCTTGAAGTTTGTTTGAATGAACTTCAAACCCACTAAGTTTGGCAACTGGGTGAGGTGACAGGGGTTCAATTTCTGTTATTATTCAAATATTGTAACTATTATTAACTTTGCAGGTGTTTCGTACAACGATTTTTTTTTTAAGTGCCTGTGCCAACGTGACTCAGGAATATTTTTATTCCAATGTCATTAACACTGTTTTTACCGTCTGAATCGCCGTAATTTTCTCCGTGTCACGTAGGCGCACCCTATTACATTTTAAGAAACAATGACCAAAAATCTTAATTTTCCCTTCTTTCGGCGTTTTTGGTGCCCTTTTAACCCTCTTACTTACCCATTTTTTGAAATTAATGATTTTGAAGTATATCCAAACAAACTTCAAACCTAAGGGAATGTTTTAACGTGATAAGTAGCTATCTAAAACAGAATTTCAAAAATGAGAAAAAAGGAGGGGGCATAAACGGGCCTTATCGTATCTTGTCCCTTGCTGTTACAAGCGTAAACTATGATCGGAAGTATTTGTAGTGTGACTTAAAGCTATCTTCACAGATAGTTTTAATTGCTGTATACTTTTTTTAATTAATAAAAAATAATCAATTTGTAAGGCTTATTTACTACCGTGATGGAAAAGAGTTGGCTTTATTGGGTAGCTATATGCATGGTAAATGTAATTGTTTATATTTTTGACATAGTTCGTGGTTCTGTTGTGCTGTCCTATGTTGTTTTGTATGTTTTATTTTGTTCTGTGATTAGCATGTCGAAATATACTATTGTTTTGTTTATTTGTGTATTTCTCTGTCCTGGGTGTTCTTGCATTTATTTGTACTGTATTCCTGTCATGTAGTGTTGTCATTTAAGTGTAAACTTTAACATTGCCATAAAAGGGTTCAACCCACCTTTTTTATTTTAAAATGTATTCTTCCAAGTCAGGAAAATGGCAGTTGTTGTCTTTAAGGAAGTTTGATGCTCAGTTTCAAAATAAATAACTTTCCATAAAACTAGTAAATATTGAAAGAAGATAAATTGAGGAATCAAAAAAGCAAAAAAAATATAGGGGTCAATGTGCTTGTTTTAGAGATATTTGCCATTGAAATTTTGGCGGGAAAATGTTCTCTCTTGACTTTTCATAACTTCATCATTAACCAGCTAAAGTTCTAAAAAAAACTATTACAAAGTAAATAAGATTTTATAAGACTTTTACAAATGGCTTATAATTATACATGTAAAAGATTTATAAAAAGAAAAATGCTGGTCCATGGGCATTTTTTTAAGGCATTCAAATGAATAAAACCAGAGGATTTTCGAAAATCTGACAAAATTCCTAAACATGACAATTTAAGCAAACATCCTTAAGTTCGTTTCTCTGTGTGTCATGTGTGTTGCATCGTCGGGTTTTTTTTTGGTTATTTTTTTTTTGGGGGGGGGGCAAAATAATTGTTTCTGTTGTTTCGTTATTTTCCTCTTATAGTTGATGTGATTCCCTCGGTTTTAGTTTGTTAGCCAGATTTGTGTTGTCTCAATCTATTTATGACTTTCGAATAGTGGTATATTCTTCAACTCTTTACTTGTTTGGCTTTATGAATATTTTGATATGAGCGTTACTGATGAGTCTTATGAAGACGAAACGCGCATCTGGCGTACTAAATTATTATCCTGGTACCTTTGATAACTATTTACAACACTGGGTCGATGCCACTGCTGGTGGACGTTTCGTCTCCGAGGGTATCACCATCCCTGGAGTCAACATTTCGGTGTTGACATGAATATTAATAATGTGGTCATTTTTATGAAATTCTGTTTACAAAACTTTGAATTTTTCGAAAAAACTAAGGATTTTCTTAACCCAGGAATAGATTATCTTAGCCGTATTTGGCACAACTCTTTTGGAATTTTAGATCCTCATTGCCCTTTAACTTTTTGTTTGGTTTTATGAATATTTTGATATGAGCGTCACTGATGAGTCTTATGAAGACGAAACGCGCGTCTGGTGTACTAAATTATAATCCTGGTACCTTTGATAACTATTTACTGTTGCCTTTCTTTATGAAACCTTCAAATACTTTGTTCCATTTTCTATTATCAAGATGCAAGGGCGCATTCATATCGTCACATAGGATGATACTGGTAAATTTCTTTATACTTATCCATAATTTCTGAAATTTGATATAGTGCATCTTTGAAACTATTGTCCCCTCTAATTTGTGCAGATGGTATATATACATGAATTAGATATATTAAATTTGGTTACTGTCTGTTGTTAGCATGGTTATAACTTGAATGAGATAATTCCCATCCAGCATTATATTAACTGCATTGGTCAAGTCTTTCTGCAAAAAAATTGCTGTTCCACCATAGCCACGTATTGATTTATTATAGCCTAATATCGGGTAATTAGTAAAAGCAGGACGCCAATGGTATGATTATAAATTGACAGTGTATATAAAGTGACTGCTGAACAGACCCATGTCAAAAACAATTGCTTGTATGTATGTATATATTTTCAGGTGTTTTCTAAAATACCTGCAAGATTCAGTCATTTAACTAAGAAATTAAACAGCATTTTACAAATATCCTGAAACTATTTTATAGAATGATAAGTAAAATTAACAACACAATTGAAAGCTTTCAACACCGGAGCAGTTTTATTTATGATAATTACTGAATGAAAAAGGAGAGTTAAAATAATCAAAAATACATTTTACTTAAAAGGGGGAAGAAAGATCAAACTCATAGATTGAAAATAAACTGACAATGCCATTGCTACAGATAAAAAGAAAAACGGACATACAGACAAATGATAGTACAAAGGACACAACATAGATAACTAAAGACTAAGCAACACGAACCCAAAAACTGGGGGTGATCTCAGGTGGTCCGGAAGGGTGTGTAGATCGTGCTCCACATGTGGCACCCGTCGTGTTGCTTATGTTATTACAAATTCGGTAAATAGTCTAATTCGGTCGGTCACAATCGTGAAAAGGGGAAGGGTATTATAGTTACGACATGAGGAACATATCCAATATCATCTGTGAAACGGTTAATCCATTGATTGGAAAAGGCGACATAAGTACATGTTTTGCAAGCTTCTTAAGTCGAATACTCAACTGAAAAAAATATCTTCACCATCGATCACTATCAGGGACATTCGTTTCACTCAAATTAATACGTTTTTTGTGTGAGGGTGGAGTAAATTTAAGAAATGGAAGGGGGAATGTGCCAAAGAGACAACAATCCGACCATAGAGCAGAAAACAGTCTAATGCCACCAATGGGTCTTCATTACAGCGAAAAAATCCCGCACCCGGAGGAGTGCTTCAGCTGGCCCCTAAACAAAAAAATGTGTACTGGACGTCATACTAAACTCAAAAAAATATATATAAAAAAATACAAACAAAAGAACTAAAATTAGAAATCATACACGACAAAACAAACAAAGGCTAGACTTTGGATAGGCGTAAAAATGCGGCGGGTTTAAACATGCTTTTTTATATCTCAACCCTCTCCCCATGTATGTATCTCTATCCAATACAGAAAAACACACAGAACTACAAAACGAAATACTTATTACGCACAGTTTAAAGGAAGTCATAGGTAACAAAAGAAACTAAACAAAATGAAAATGATACATAAAATAACAAAAGACTACTAACAGTATATTGTTATCGTCTAAAGCAGACAAGGGACAACAAATCACGTATTGGAACTGATTCCTTAAGAATAATAATCTTAACCTAATGCATTTAGAGAAAATCTGATGGTTTAAAATGTTCATCAGTTTAAGATATATCTATCAGGAACATTTTCAGCCGATTCGGTGTATTCTTATCGCTTAACTTATACTGTATAAAGTATCTTTTAGATTTCAACTGCTTCTTGAGGAGGCTCGAGGGTACAAAAATTTCAGCAAATATTTAAACATCTTTTTTTATTCGTTACAAGTTTTATTTATTGCACTATTAAATATGGCACAAAAAACAACCAAAAATCGATTTGTTTTGGTCCCAGATGACATTTAAAATTAATGTTTATAACATTGAAAAAGCTCAAAATGATCTGCCCAATAACAAAAATGCCCTTTCTTTGGCATTAAAATTGAAATATCTTTTATTAACTCATCGGTGACCCTATATATATTTTTTTTCAAACAAGCTATTCTTAAATTAAACAGTTGTAAACTTTAAGCAATTTCTATAAAAAAAAAGTTTTTTTTTTTATTTCGATATCACCTCTATTTGTCCTATTAGTTCAACAGAAAAAGTACTTTAAAAAAAAATCATGCCTTTCGAAGGCAGATTGTGAGCTTAAATGAACAGTGACCGATTTTTTTATTTGATTTTTCTATTAAGTGTATTTTAAAGTTCCGATTTTTTTTACTGTACAGAAAAATAGCGAAAACCCATACTTAAAAAAAAAGATTTATCATACATGTACCCTCGAACCCCCTTAACTTATAATAAAGATATATATGTATACTGTATAAACTTAAAGTATCCTTTAGATTCTAAGCTTATTCCGGCTTAAATTTTTACTGTAAAAAGTATTCTTCTAGATTTTAAATTTATGCGTATAATTTTAAAAGTGTTCTTTTAGTCGATTTGAAATATATTAGCATGAATAAGTTTTAATTTTGTGACACATTTTAATACACGTACACAACTGTATGTGATGCGCCATAAAATAATAAGAAAAAGCTTTTATAGCGCGCTTATAATACTCACCCGACTATTTGAGTCGAATGTGTATTGGGGAACGTTATTGGTTTCTTCGTTTTTATCGCTTTGTCGAAAGCTGCTAATAATAGTGAACACTTCCGGGTTAAAATGTGACGTCACATATTGGAAAAGAAGAAAACACAAAGACACTTTTACCTGATTTAAAAAAAAAAGGGACTTTATGGTAGAAAAAATCGAATCAAATATCTAAGTAGAGAAGAAATGAGTGAACTCACACCAGACGAGGTAGATTATTGAAGCTAAACTAAAAATTCAACAATAATGATTTGTCATGATTCCTATTTTCAATGTTTTGACTGAATATTATAGTGAATGTATAAAATTAGGACTGATACTCTTTAAAAACCCTTGACGGTTTGTGTTACATCACATAATTATCCCTTCAAATACATTGATAATGGCATTCATTGTCCTTCCTTTGACAACTTTTATCATGTACAATGTATATTGTTGTTGCAATACACCTTATTGCTAATCCCAGCTGACCCGGCCACTTGAACTTTTGACGCATACAACAATCACTTTTCCATTGTGGCGTCAGATATTTTGATTTATGACGTCAAAATTTTACGAGAACCTGTGTGATATCCAGCAATGGCTGACAAATAGCGATAAGGTGTATTATTCTGTTATTGTATATCCCATATTAAAGTGCATATAAAAAAAAAGGACAACTCAGTTGAACTCTTCACAATACACATTATCGCTATTTGTCCGCCAATACTGGATATCACACAGGTTCCCGTAAAATTTTGACGTCATAAAGCAAAATATCTGACGCCACAATGGAAAAGTGATTGTTGTATGCGTCAAATGTTCAAGCGGCCGGGTCAGCCGGGATTAGCGATACGTTGTATAGACCAAATGACATAGAAATTTAAAACTATAGGTCACTGTATGGCCTTCAACAATAAGCAAAGCCCATACAGCATAGTCGTCTATAAAAGGCCAGACTTCACAAATGTAAAACAATTCAAAAGAGAAAACTTAGGGTCTAATTAATGTATAAACAAATGAACAAAAACCAAATATATAACACCGCAACAAATAACATCCACTGAATCACAGTCTCCTGACTTGGACCAGGAACATTCAAACAGAATGTTGTGGGTTTAAACATGTTAGCCGGTTCCCGACCCTCCCCTAATATGTGCTAAACAATGGGACAGTCATGCATATCATGACAGTGGTGTTACAGTTCAACATAAAAATGAACTATAAAATAATCTAGTGATATACATAGAATTGGCCTATGACTTGTTGTTACATACATCTTTAATTCATTTATATGTTGTTTTAATATTAAATTTTTCTGTATTCGGATCACGTCCCTATCTGTCTATTGTGCTCTTTCCAATAAAATATTGAATAAAAATCAGTTGAAAAATGCTCGTTAGATGGATCGATATAAATGGATCTAACACATAGTTAGCCACTCACATGATCAATTACATCAATTTTTTATCTTTTGTTTCTTTTAACCTGTTAACCATTGTTAACTGCAAACATCATGAACATTGCATGAAACTAAAGTCAATTTCAGATTAAAATAAATGTTTTGGGATTCCATATAACAGCTAATTGATAGCATCCATGATGATAGGACCCATCTAATTAAACATGGGTGTTACCCACTGATGCACAGGTTTCTGGGATGGAAAATCACGTGTCCATGATGTGTGTACATGTCTTATAGAGATATTAAGTTACTACATGTACGTATACTGACAAAATGTCAGATACATGTAGTCCAAATGACTGCTAATGTTAGAACTCGATAGTCCTAAAGTAGGTGCTGTATACTGACAAATGACTGACTACTGTTTATGTCAAATCATGGGTATGAGTTGCAATGAGAACTATCTTTTGAAAAGGGTTTCCCTCATCAACAATTGACACAAAGCAAAAAAAATAACATACTCAAAAAGACTAAAGACAAGTCATTGATCCAACAAGTTTGTCAGTAGTAATGCAGATAGAGATCACATTATAAACAAAATAATGTCTGGTTTAATTTTCCACTAATTATAACAGATAAGGAGAAGACGTCTGGCCAGGTTAGCAGGAAACCAGACTACCCCTCCAGATGGGGACAGGTCATCTGGAACCCAGTCTACACCTTCTAGTCAGTCTTCAGAAAGACAATCAAGCCAGTCAACACCAAGTCAATCATCTGTAGATACTTCACAGAGACGAACTCTTCCAAGTAAGTAATCATGAATAGATACTAAACAAAGTAGGCATGTTTATGCTACCCGTCGTAGTTGAATGGGTATTAAGTTTTACCCTTGTGTGTACATCCCAAAGTTGGTTTCCGTTGTCTAACTTTAGTTTGCCTCAACCGAATGTTAAGAAACTTATATATATATATCATGTATATATGGACCATAATTTGCTATTGGGCTCGTTTCCTATAACGATAGAAAAGTGATAAAAATGTGTATTACTGTAAGAAAAGTTGTAACCACATCTAAAGATGCCTTTATTTTTATCAACATTCAAGTGTATGTTACTCTTCCCTAGAAAAAAATTGAAATTAACAAATTTCAAAGATTATACGACCGTATTTTTGTGTCGTTTCTCGCGTTACTTTTCGCTTCCGAAGTGCATAATGCTGACTGATTTATAGATAATCGTCACCGGCAAATTTGTAACTTTTGCTTTCAAATAATAAAGAACATCGACCAATAAGAATAGTCAGAAGAAAATTCCGAGAACTATAAGTATTTCTGTAGCAGGTGTAAGAACACTAGCGTTACTTCGGTTTGCGATTTCGTAACGCAAATTTTAGATCAAGGCAATCTGCTTTGTTGTAATAGAATTTTTTTATAACAATATGCAAATATGAACTCTCGCGAGATGTTCAAACAGGTAAATCAGAGATGATTTACATTCTAGTTTTGTTCTTCGTAATAATTAAGTTAGAAAATGACGTTATCGTTATGCGTTACATTTCACACGAAACAGAAGTCCAGTTATTTCCTTTTTTTTTATTAAAATTGTTTTTGTCGTTAAGTTCTAATCATTTCCGGTTATTCGTGAAACATGTGACTAACGTGATCACGCCCTTACGACCGGATATATGAAATACTAGGTCTAAACATTGTTTTTGTTTCCAACGGGATGTTAGCAAACATAATCTGTAGACTTGTTTCGTCTTGTTTAAAAAAGGAAAATACAATTTTCAAAGAGATTGCGCTGGGGGTCTATTATTTTTCCTAAGTGCATAATGTTACATACGATCTTTTGTGAAAATAAATGCCCAATAACTTTACAAAATCGATTTCAGATTTGACAGACGTTATAACACACTTCGTTTCCCGATAACGATGTAAAGGGTCCTTGAAAAATTCAATCGACATTACGTCTCTTATCATTGTGCCGATGCTCGTTGGATTGATTTTGCTTCAGCAGTAAATATTACTGGATATTTTAGGTGAATAAAAATAATTTAATAAAAAATACATGTTAATATACCGTTACACTTGTAATGTACAAAAGTTGTATCTTTGTCACAATTTTTAATTATTTTTTTTTTATTCATGTTCTGCAAACACTTTTCAGAAACGCAATAAACTTGTCAAAGGAGAAGTAAACTTTTACCATGCATGACTTGAAAGGAAGTACTTTATTGATTTTAGCCCACTAAAGTAGGTTAAAATGTGGAAACTATGTAGATGGTGTACAGGTCACAAATATCACATGGTGCTTATTTTAAAGATTTTAATTACAAGTTAAAAGTTTTTTTCTTTACTGGATTTAAAGAATTTTACATTGCCAATGATTTGGAATAAATTGTATATAACTGGAATTTCAAAACCAAATATAAATACATTTTTTTGGCTAAAACATCAAGATACAACAATTATGGTATCCTGTATCAATGAAGAAAATATGGAAATTTCTGAATAAATTGTACTAATTGTTTTCAAAACAAGCACATATTTAGTAGTTTTATAATACTGTTACATTTAAGATGGATTTTAAGAAAAAGTATACTGTTCAGATTATTTTTAGCAGATTTTGCAATAAAATAAAACTAAAAAAATGCTTTCGGTTTCTTATGGTTTCCTGTCGCGTTTAAAAAAAACTTTAATTTAACATTGAAAATAGATTTTAAATATTAACATGAAGCAAGTAACACTAGTAATGGTGTTCATTTATGTCTTTTGAAATATATTGTGCAAAATAAAGAAAATAAAGATTGGTTTCCTGTTTGGTTTCCTGTCACGTAAACGGTGAATCAAAATGTATTAATTTTTTCTTGAAAAACTCAATTGTTCCATTAATACTATTCTAACACCAACACAACCCACAGAATAAAAGTTAAAGTTTTAGAACTTATAAAAAAGGATACAAAAAGAAACCAAAGGCCGAATACCAAATTATGGTCCATATACACAATGCTTATTACCACAAAACACAGATTAAGATTGAATTTTGGTGGCATCACTACACTATAGCTGTTATAGAGTTATGCCCGTTTACAAATGGGAAAATTGCCGAATTCCTAAAAGTACCATACATTTGTACATGTATCTGCAACAAGAAAGATGAGTTTGGGAGGAAAAAACAAAGAGGTTATTCATCATCATTGATCATGTTTATTTTTGTCAATGTATAAGAAAAGATCTGTTTTAAAAAAGGTTGCTTTACAAAAGTGTCTTTTTCTAACATTGTGCCCTCATACTCTTGCTTGAACACCGGTTTTCGGAAATGTTTTAATTTAATTTTCAATGATTTTTTTTAGGTACTTTAAGTGTAGACCCAATCACACCAGACTCACAGAGAAGTATGGAAGTGGATTCGGAATGCTCAGAAAAACAGTAAGTTTGATTTAGAGAAGTATGAAAGTGGATTCAGAATGCTCAGAAAAACAGTAAGTTTGATTTAGAGAAGTATGGAGGTGGATTCAGAATGCTCAGAAAAACAGTAAGTTTGATTTAGAGAAGTATGGAGGTGGATTCAGAATGCTAAAAAAACCAATAAGTTTGATTTAACATTGCTGTCACTGCTCTTTGTGTTGACATAATCTGTGACTAGGAGGGCAATATATTATATTGTAAGAGTATGCTTTATATAAATTTAGATTGGATTCTGGACACCCTTTATAAGAGTATGCTTTATTTTTAGATTGAATTCTGGAAACCCCTTTTAAGAGTATTTTTTTATTTTTAGATTGAATTCTGGAAACCCCTTTTAAGAGTATTTTTTTATTTTTAGATTGAATTCTGGAAACCCCTTTTAAGAGTATGCTTTATTTTTAGATTGAATTTTGGAAACCCCTTTTAAGAGTATGTTTTATTTTAAGATTGAATTCTGGAAACCCCTTTTAAGAGTATTTTTTATTATGCCCCACCTAAGATAGTAGAGGGGCATTAAATTTTGTACACATGTTCCCTATGATATGATCTTTTTAATTTTAATGCCAAATTAGAGTTTTTACCCCAATTTCACTGTCCACAGAACATGAAAAATGATAGTGCGAGTGGGGCATTCGTGTACTGAGGACACATTCTTGTTTTTAGATTGAATTCGGAAAACCCCTTTTAAGAGTATGTTTTATTTTTAGATTGAATTCTGAAAACCCCTTTTAAGAGTATTTTTTATTTTTAGATTGAATTCGGAAAACCCCTTTGAAGAGTATGCTTTATATTTAGATTGGATTCTGGACACCCTTTATAAGAGTATGCTTTATTTTTAGATTGAATTCTGGAAACCCCTTTTAAGAGTATTTTTTTATTTTTAGATTGAATTCTGGAAACCCCTTTTAAGAGTATGCTTTATTTTTAGATTGAATTTTGGAAACCCCTTTTAAGAGTATGTTTTATTTTAAGATTGAATTCTGGAAACCCCTTTTAAGAGTATTTTTTATTATGCCCCACCTACGATAGTAGAGGGGCATTATGTTTTCTGGTCCGTGCGTCCGTCTGTCCGTCCGTCCAACCGTCCGTCTGTCCCACTACAGGTTAAAGTTTTTGGTCAAGGTAGTTTTTGATGAAGTTGAAGTCCAATCGACTTCAAACTTTGTACACATGTTCCCTATGATATGATCTTTCTAATTTTAATGCCAAATTAGAGTTTTTACCCCAATTTCACAGTCCACTGAACATGAAAAATGATAGTGCGAGTGGGGCATTCGTGTACTGAGGACACATTCTTGTTTTTAGATTGAATTCGGAAAACCCCTTTTAAGAGTATGTTTTATTTTTAGATTGAATTCTGAAAACCCCTTTTAAGAGTATTTTTTATTGTTAGATTGAATTCGGAAAACCCCTTTTAAGAGTATGCTTTATATTTAGATTGGATTCTGGACACCCTTTATAAATAAGAGTATGCTTTATTTTTAGATTGAATTCTGGAAACCCCTTTTAAGAGTATTTTTTTATTTTTAGATTGAATTCTGGAAACCCCTTTTAAGAGTATGTTTTATTTTTAGATTGAATTCTGGAAACCCCTTTTAAGAGTATGTTTTATTTTAAGATTGAATTCTGAAAACCCCTTTTAAGAGTATTTTTTATTTTTAGATTGAATTCTGAAAACCCATTTAAGAGTATTTTTTATTTTTAAGATTGAATTCTGAAAACCCATTTAAGAGTATGCTTTATTTTTAGATTGCATTCTGGAGAACCCTTTTAAGAGTATGCTTTATTTTTAGATTCCAGTCTCAGATGGATGTTGATTCTGGAATAGAAACCATGGAAGTTGATGAAACAGAGACTAAATATGATGTGAAACGTCGACGGGTAAATACAAATAAACATGTATATAAACATAAATTCTAGGGAATGTAAATTGATGGTTTTCACTATTGAAATGTAAAATTCAAGAGGAACTGAATAGTCTTTAAGGGAATGTAGATTGAGGGTTTTCACCCTTGAAATGTCAAACCTAAGAAGGCAAACAACCAATAAGCATGATAAGACACATATTTTGGTTCATTTTGTATTTCTCATTGATGTATATCCCACCTCTATTGTTATACTTGTTGTGACAAATGAAATGCTGACTAGACATGTCAGAGAACACTTGATAAAAAATAACAAGAACATGCAAATTTTTAGAAAAGATAACGATGTTAAGTAACCACTCAATGTATCGTGTAATACAAATATTTCCTTGTAGTTTGACTTTAAATCAAGACTAATCATGTGATATTTCAGGAGGTCGGTGCTGAAGCTAATGAAGAACAAATGTTAAGTGCAATAAGGTCAATATTCCTGGTGTCCTGGAAAGAAAGTTCATCTGATACGCTTCATTTACCACAACTTAAGGACTCAGTAGAGGAAGGTTAGTATCGTAGGTTAAAAGGTTATGTGTGACTTGTGTGGATATAGATTAATTTCATCAGTGCTCATTGGCAAAACAAATGCTGGAACAGGCTTGTGGAGACAGTGAAGATAATCCATAGGCATATGATGATTAATATAGAGGAAAATCAAAGGGTCAAAAAGTTTTAAGTGTTCAAGTCTTATATGTATACATATTTGCAGGATTCCTGATTCCTGACAACCTTCCAGAGCCAAATTAGACTTTTGACCCCAATTTCACGGTCCACTGAACATAGAAAATGTTAGTGGGAGTTTCAGGTTTAAGTTTTTGGTCAAGGTAGTTTTTGATGAAGTTGAAGTCCAATCAACTTAAAACTTATGGGTGCTATAAACAGTTTCGTATAAAAAACTAGGGGTTATTCCCCAACTAAAAATAGACATGGAGGGAAGTCCCTTTTTATCAACATAAGTGGTGAAAAAGTATCATGTTTTTGGAATACGATTGCTTTTAAGCAATCTGTAGACTTCTACCGTTGACTCAGGGGCTCATTCCCTCACGTCAACCGTTTTATTCTAAACATTCAGCAACATCTCAGATTCTTATGATTGTCTTGCTTTAAAAGGTAAAAACAAGCAAAAGGATTGAACATAAACAACTTTCCTGTAATGTTCTTCTCATAATCTTCATGTTTGATTTTTCCGTTGACTTATATGCGTGTTTTTAACAACACGGAAAATCAGAATTAAGCAGTATTTATATTTAGTGTTTTTATAAATTTAGAAACACGTCAGAGGGAATTCCCCAGTTTTGATAAATGCGAGAGTTCTTTGAATTTCGATAATTCTATTTCTGTCATATAAGAACTGAAGTTTTCTATATTTTACCGTTATGAAACTGATACTGTACTCTCATATAGAAATTGAGACTCATTCATCATATCATAAATTAAATAAACGTTCTTGTTCCAAATCGCAAATCGGGGGTTTGTTTATGTATTTATGCGCATGCGTATAGTTTTCTTGATTTCAAGGGGTATCAGATTGAGTGGTTGTTCTGGATTCCCCGCTTATTAATTAATTTGAAACTCATTCTATGTCTTCTATGTCTGCCTGCTACTGAGGGTTTAATATTGTTGTTGCATAATTTAAAATCATATGCATCATTTAAATTAAAATCAATGAAGTTTTACTTATAACACCCCTTTAGTCGAAATGGAGTCTTCCATATTATCGTTTCGAGTTGTCTCCCTTTCAGAAGTATTTCCCGTCAAAATCGTCTCAATTTAAACAGAGGAGTGTACGGAAGGATTCATGCCCACTGACCAAAAGGAAATTAATAATTAAAGAGTTAGAAATGGGGTTCCTCCTAGAATTAACGGTGATAAGATACGAAGTAATAGTCCGAGATTACTGGGTACAAGTCAAATCGGCACCCATAGAAAAAGTCAAATCGGCACCTATTTAAAAGTCAATTCGGCATCCAATAATATTTGATATAATATATGGGACTGGGAAATGGGGTTCCTCTTAGAATTAACGGTGATAAGATACGAAGTGAAAAGTCCCGAGATTACTGGGTACAAGTCAAATCGGCACCCATAGAAAAAGTCAAATCGGCACCTGGTTAAATCGGCATCTAGTCAAATCGGCACCTATTTAAAATTCAATTCGGCATCCAATAATACTTGATATAATATATGGGACTGGGACTATTTAAGTTTGTAATTTAAGTATACTAGCATAAAAGTCCCCCATGGTCCCAGCTTGTCTGGCAAATCAGCCGTTGGACATCAGAGTAATCTCGAACTATGAAGTGAAATACCTTCTCTCTCTCTCAGTGACTGCTGTGGAAAGTAAACTTGGAATTGATAGCACACAAATAAAACACAATAAGTACATTGCTCCTACACTTGTATCCGGGATTAGCTATTTTTAAAGTTGAGTGACTATTCAGATTTATATTACCTTTGCATGTGCAGTTGAATTAGTTTTGAAAATAATACTATCCAGCTGTACCAGGCCTTGCGGTCATAAAACTTTCGAGTCAGTTTTTCTGTACTCATACTAAAAAGTCGACCAATGAAATTGCTTGATTTCTTGTTTCGAGCATGATTTTTGTGCTCCAAGCACTGAGCAAAGTTTTATGCCTTCAAGGCCATAGTCCAAATAATTATGACGTCTTGGAAGGCTATCATAATTTTTTTTCTTTGACGCCTTACTTCGACGTCGAAATAAAGCGTCAAAGAAAAAAAATATAATAGCCTTTCAAGACGTCATAATTATTTGGACTATCAAGGCCAGGGCTGCCAAAAATGCGTGAGACTCACGCATGTTCATGCTTTTTTGCAGCAGTATCCTTGGATCAATTTTTTCCTCTTTTTGGCCAAATCTCACGAATTTGCTTAATGAAAAGTTGGCAGAACTGCTATATATGTGTCAATGAAAACTATATGGCAATCGTATCCCTCAGAGCATTCTGCTCTTTGATTTGTATTTGGTTGTAAAGATATGTTAATTAACTTCAATTAAAAGCAGGCGAACGTACCCTGAAGCATGAATTTTTTGAAAGACCAGGTAAAAATCTATGAAATTCATACAACTTTGATAATGAAAAATGTGCAGGTATCATGTCTTCAGGGGTGTGCACATGACCTGATTTCAGGTTTTTTAAGCTTAAATTAGGCAATGTTTTTCCCAGTTTCTCTGGATAAAACTTTTTTTATACTATTAAAAGTACCCTTTTTTTTTTATTCCATTATAAACTAGAGAACATTCTGATTCCAGTGATATCTAGTTTTATACAGGTATCTTTATTAATCAGTCCACCACTAAGGGTCACTTATAAATGGTCCCTCAAAATATGACGTCATAGAAAAAAACTGTTGATTGCACCCTATGTACACATGTTCTGTATGGTATGATCTTTCTAATTTTAAAGCCAAGTTAGATTTTTTACCCAACTTCATGGTCCACTGAACATGGAAAAAGATAGTGCAAGTGGGGCATCCATGTTTGAATACTGAATAACAGCACTTCAGCTCCCTAAAAAAATTTCCTTTTGTTATCAATTTTATATACAGGTTGTATAGATTTTAAAGATTTGGTGAATGAGACAGTAATGGAGGTATTGCTAAAGATACGAGAGAGCCCTGATAATCCTATCCTGAAACTTAGAACTGCATCACCAAGGAAACCAGGCTCCAGTCCTAAAACGTAAGTCTCCAACCCAAACAATTGTATCATCAAGGAAACCAGGCTCCAGTCCAAAAACGTAAGTCTCCAACCCAAACAATTGTATCATCAAGGAAACCAGGCTCCAGTCCTAAAACGTAAGTCTCCAACCCAAACAATTGAGGTTCATGTGAAACAAGTCTATGTAAAACACTGAAAAATGAAAGCAACAAAACGTACACTCAATAACAAAATGAACTTTACATAAGGATGAAGGGTATATTATAAACAAGAAAAGGAAAAATTCCACATTGTCTTTAATTTTCGTATACACATTTCTTTAAGAAGTTTTAATATCAAGGTCTTAAAAGAATCACTTTAACTTAGGCTATTATTTCTTAACTAATCCTACATTTCAAGACCAACATTATTACATGTTTTATGGTTTTATAGTGGTGGACTATTTCTGCTTAATAGTATCAAGGATAATTTGTCCATGAGATTCATTTGTTATATTATTCCATACATTTACTTCTTTCATCTTTTAGCTGGAAAGTTATTAGTTTTAAAAGATTAGTTATGAAGTAGAGACATTAATATTGTATTTATTTATTTAGGTCTTTAGCCCCCAGTTTACAATTACGAAGAGAATTTAAGTATGAACCAGAGAAATGTAAGGATACAGATTTAATAAACTATTTACTGGACAGCTATGATAGAGTAGCCATTGAAGAAAGAACAGCTCCTAAGGTATATACGAATTCTGCAAAAATCTATTAACTACTGTGGATTCATAATTATTCCTTAGATACCAATTTTTCGTGGATTTCGTGGGTACAAGGGAACCACGAATTTAAATATTCAAGGGTTTGCAAATTTTCTTAAGGAATGTATGCAGTCTTTGTCAAAACCAAGAAATTAGATATCCACGAATATGCAAGTTTTCCTCAAACCACGAAAATTGGTACCCACGAAAAGAAATGAATCCATAGTATATGAAAAGCAATGGTTTACTTAAATATCAATATTGGTATATCATAATCACTGCCATCTCATATATGATAAAGTGATATGACTCACACTAACAATTTCTACGTTTGTCTTGAATATGCACAAAAATAATTGCTACAGGTCATTGAGCGAACAGCAATCAATCAATCAATCAAGCACTTAGAATAAGACAATCTTACTGCAGTAGTGATGTCCTTTATTATACGACCGCATAATTTGAAAATTTTTTGGTCGTATATTGGTATCACGTTGGCATCGTCGTCGTCATTGTCGTCCGAAGACATTTGGTTTTCTCACTATAACTTTAGAAATCTATGAAATTTTAACACAAGGTTTATGACCACAAAAGGAAGGTTGGGATTGACTTTATTAGTTTTGGTTCCAACAGTTTAGGAATTAGGGGCCAAAAAGGGCCCAAATAAGCATTTTCTTGGTTTTCGCACTATAACTTTAGTTTAAGTAAATAGAAATCTACGAAATTTTGACACAAGGTTTATGACCACAAAAGAAAGGTTGGGATTGATTTTGGAAGTTTTGGTTCCAACAGTTTAGGAATTAGGGGCCAAAAAAGGGCCCAAATAAGCATTATTCTTGGTTTTCGCACAATAACTTTAGTATAAGTAAATAGAAATCAATGAAATTTAAACACAAGGTTTATGACCACAAAAGGAAGGTTGGGATTGATTTTGGGAGTTTTGGTCCCAACAGATTAGGAATAAGGGGCCCAAAGGGTCCAATACTTTGTTTGATTTCATCAAAAATGAATAATTTGGGTTCTTTAACCCTTTCACCGATTGCTGCCCAGACTGAAGCTACTCTGAGACGATGGCTTCCCTGGCTACTATAACTTAAGTGGGAGATCTTCATAATAAATGTCAATAAAAACTTGTTTGTAGTTATTTCTTTCACTAACACTATGTTCACAGTTTTGTTCATGTTTTGATAATTTTTTCTTCATAAAATATTCAAATTTTAAAATTTTCGGCATTATTGAGGTGAGATTCTCCAAATTCTGCTCTTTGACCCCAAATTGTAATTTTTTAACCCAAAACGGCAAAATTTTGAAAAATTTTACGAGGCTGTACAAATTCCTCACACTGAACGATGTCCATTCCAAGTGTTTTGTACATAAAACGACATTTTATGTAAAAAAAGTATACTAGTTTGGCTTCAATTCTTCCATATTCTTTAAAAAAAATGTTCCCTCATTTCAAATTCTCGTAAATTCCGTAAATTTCCTCTATTTTTGACACGGTTTTCAACAAACGGAAGCACCATGTTTACACTTTCATCCGGGTATTCATCAAAGAAAGATAACTCATGTTTGCACTGTTTTGAGCGGGAAATATAAAAGAGGTATTCCGATCTCGGTAAAACGGGACTCATCGTCAGCTGTCTGAAGAGTGAGTCCCGTACCGGGACTCATTGGCGAAAGGGTTAATATGTCGAATCTAACTGTGTATGTAGACTCTTAATTTTTTGTCCCGTTTTCAAATTGGTCTACATTAAGGTCCAAAGGGTCCAAAATTAAACTTAGTTTGATTTTAACAAAAATTGAATCCTTGGGGTTCTTTGATATGCTGAATCTAAAAATGTACTTAGATTTTTGATTATTGGCCCAGTTTTCAAGTTGGTCTAAATCAGGGTCCAAAATTAAACTTTGTTTGATTTCATCAAAAATTGAATAATTGGGGTTCTTTGATTTGCCAAATCTAACTATGTATGTAGATTCTTAATTTTTGGTCCCGTTTTCAAATTGGTCTACATTAAAGTCCAAAGGGTCCAAAATTAAACTAAGTTTGATTTTAACAAAAATTGAATTCTTGGGCTTCTTTGATATGCTAAATCTAAACATGTACTTAGATTTTTGATTATGGGCCCAGTTTTCAAGTTGGTCCAAATCAGGATCCAAAATTATTATATTAAGTATTGTGCAATAGCAAGAAATTTTCAATTGCACAGAATTTCACAATAGCAAGAAATCTTCCACAATTGCACAGTATTGTGCAATAGCAAGTATTTTCAATTGGAGTTATCTTTCTTTGTCCAGAATAGTAGTTGAATCAACTTTAATCATTGTTTTATACAATATACAATGTATATTCTCTTTTACTACCAACTGATAAATTAAAACAATCTTTACCATTTAGTGATAACAAGCACTTTTTTTACATTTTAATATTTTATGATGTATTTAAATGAGTAGTTATTGTTATTGTTGCAAACTACATTAGAAATTTGAATTGAGATCAGTTTTGGAATGAGGGAAAGGGGGATGTGAAAAAAAAATTGGGGGGGGGGAGGGTCAATTTTTCTCATTTCAGATTTCATAAATGAAAAGAACATTTCTTCAAACATTTTTTTGAGAGGATTAATATTCAACAGCCTAGTGAATTGCTCAAAGGCAAAAAAAAAATTTCAAGTTCATTAGACCACATTCATTCTGTGTCATAAACCTATGCTGTGTCAACTATTTAATCACAATCCAAATTTAGAGCTGAATCCAGCTTGAATGTTGTGTCCATACTTGCCCCAACTGTTCAGGGTTCAACCTCTGCGGTCTTATAAAGCTGCGCCCTGCGGAGCATCTGGTTTTTAAGTTAAATTGGATAGATATCTACATGATTAACTAATAATTACTTCTTGAATTTTAACTTTATGACATACTGTTGATTAAATTATTGCGTGGGTATCAATTTTCGTTGATTGAGGAAAACTTACATTTTTCATGGTTTTACCAATTTGCATAAGAGCCTATAGGAAATTCGTTGAACTTTTCAATTTGTGGTTTACCTGTTCTCACAAAACCCACAAAAGATGGTACCTAATGAATCCACAGTAATGGAACTATATAATAGTCTTGAGTCTTGTCAAATAGTTAAAATTCTGTGACATTATTTCATTGATTTAAAAGCATTCTAAAGATGAAATTCACTATTTATTCAAATGCATCAATATTACAGAGAGCAAGTATGCCACCTATGAGTACAATGTTATCTTCAGCAAGGAACCAGTGTGTCTGTCATACAGCTATGGTTTTACAAGGAGTTTTTACTAGACCAAGGTAGGTTACCAGTGTGTCTGTCATACAGCTATGAGTCCAAAGTTTATACTTAATATGAGGCAGGCATTACCTGTAAATGGGGACGAAGTCTGTATGAATTATTTTTTTGTAGCTTAAATATTTGTTAAAAAAAAAAGAAACGGAAATACCGTAATGTTTCCGATTTTGGTTCTGTTGTTAGGGATTTAGTTGTGACGTTATTTAAATTATGACGTCATATGCATTGTAAACAAAGAAACGCTATCATCAGGTAACGTTTTTTCATATCAAGGAATTATTAAAAATGAAATTTGTATTGCACGTTCCTTCCTATTTTATACTAGACTGATAAATATATATTTTACTCAAAGTTTCATACAAACGAGACCGGAAAAAGGAAGTACATTGTACATTTCTGCGCCGGTCCGGGATTTCAAAACACGACAAAAAAAATTTGAACGATTTTGAGTTCATTAGTACAATGAAAAATTTGGGAAATTTTCCCGTATTTTTTTTTTTATTGAATTTTCGACTGTTATTGGGGACTCCGTCCCCATAATATGTACATCAACTAACACCAGAGGACGTATCATAATGTATGTACAACTTCCTAGGTCAAAGGTCAATGTAAAAAACTTAGGTATCAGTTGACAATCCCATGGCCTATGTTGAGGATACAAATTATTTACCATGCATTATTAACAGCTAGGCCGACATAGATAGCTCTCATCTCAATGATGTCTAGTTTGGTCTACTTATGATACACTGTATGTTCATTGTCTAGTTTTTTGTATGTTTACTGTTTACTGTTTCTTGCTCACCCGATCAAATCCTATGTCCTGTCGGGTGTGTGTAAAACATGTGATATACTGGAGATTCTTTATTTTCTTGGCTAACAATTTTGTGGATTTATGACAAATTCTTTTTTGGTGAATATTTGATTTTGTGGTTTAGCAAAAGTCAATGTACAAGCCTTTAGATAAATTGTACTTCTTTGAACATTTAAAATTCTTGTTCACCTATTTCCACAAAATTGGTACCAAACGAATAATAATGAATCCACAGTATTTGTTTTTTTGTACATAATTGATTTTTTATTTGTTTTTAGATCTGGAATGTCCTTATTATTACCTTATTTATTGTCTCACAACCTTCCACGAGGATTTTTACCTGAACTTGTACAGACAATCTGTCCTGATAAAGATACGTTCTGTATGGTAAGTTACAAAAGTTCTCTGTGGAGCTTTTCTCATCACTTGGCATCCATTGTCCGTCGTCGTTTGTTTACTTTTACAAAAATCTTCTCTGTATAAACTACTGGGCCAAACAAAACCAAACTTAGCCTAAATCATCCTTAGGGTATCTAGTTAAAAAAATTATCTTATGACATTGTTGGAAGCCTTGACTTAAAATAGAACATGGGGGTAAAGCATTTAATTAGAGCAAATCTGACATTGGAGTAAAAATGTTCCTCGGGTCAAGATCTATCAGCCCTGAAATTTTCAGATGAATCAGACACCTTGTTGCTGGGTTGCTGTCCCCTATAAGTATTTATTAGGAAATATTGCAGTTTATTGTTATTACATGTATGTTGAATATTATAAAAGTGATAGATAAACTGGACACAGCAAAATTGTTCAGCAAAGTAAGATCTACAAATAAGTCAACATGACCAAAATTGTCCCAAAAATAAGTTATTGCCCTTTAAAAGTCAATTTTTCGTAATTTGTTATCTATACAAAAAACTTCTTCTCTTGATCTAAATAAAAAACTGTAACCTATGACCCCCAACCATTAACCAAGATGGCTGCTATAGCTTAAAATAAAACATGGGGTAAATTGCAGTTTTTCGGCTCATATGTATCTCTAAAACTAAAGCATTTAGAGCAAATCTGTGGAGAAATATTGCTCATCAGGTCAAATTCTATCTAACATGAAATTTTCAAAAGCATTAAACAACGCTTTGATAAGAAAAGTAAGTTCTTCGAATAATTCAACATGATCCAAATTGACAATTGACGCCTTCAAGATATTTGTTTTTAAAGGCAATTTTTCCTAAATTTTTGTAAATTTTTACAAAAATCTTTTCCTTTCAATTTACTGGGCCACTATCACCAAAACAGACTGAGAGAATTTTGTCATGAATTCTATTCTTTTCTATAATGTGTGTCCCTTGTTTAATATGCACATAGACCAAAATGAGCGACACAAACTCTTTAGAAAGATAAATTCCTTCGGGTATATGCTGTGAATATAGTACTTTAAAAAGGGAAATAACATAAAATTAATGAACAGCAATCAAAATTCACCAAGTACCTCTACTTGGGTTCTTTGGGGGAAAATAGATGAACAAGCAGTAGCAAACAACATCCAACAAATACATATAATGGTATTGTTCAGATATGTTGACCTGGTACGGGGAAACATTATTTGGTAAACCAGTTTTACTTATGTTAAAATAGTAGCTCTTGTTACAGATATTCATTTGATTTATGATAGAATTCAAAACTCTTGTAAAAACAATATCTAAAATTTGTTTCCTGCAGTGTTAATAATCTGGTTCCCTCATTGATTTACACAATATGTTTATAATGATCCTCTTTGTTTACATTGTAGATATTTGAACCAGTTCTCCACTGTTTAACACGGATGATCCATCCTTTGTCTCTAGATAGTGATGAGTATAAGGACCCCCTCTGTGTGTTGACGGAGTTATGTGATATAAAAAGTGGCAATACAAGGCCAGTCTGTTCTCTGGTATGTACAAATCGCTGGTGTTACTTTTAAAAGCCAAGGGCAGATAATTATACTGAAGTTGAAATGACAACTTGTGGTTTTTTTTCTCAAGAAAATAAGGCCTGTGACAGCTATTGTTATTAACGTGTATGTAACACCAAAAGCCCTTGACTGCATCTTTATTATAACAGGACACAATATAATAATTCATATATATATATATATCAATAAAAACAATTTTAAAACTCTTTCAATACAAATTCTGTGGTGATTAATATTATTGTTCTTTCCATTGTATAGATCCAGAAACAGGAGGCAATATAATAATTTATATACATTTTAATAAAAACTGCTTCAATACATGTGTTGTGTTATATTAATGTTCTTGCATTTGTATAGATCCAGGTATTGGGATTGCATGTTTGTATTCCTTTAGATAATTCTTTCGTTGTTTTTATAGATAGTAAAACAGAATAACTGGTTACCTGATTCTTTAACACAAGCGGCAGGGATAGAGTTAGAGAAGTTGTCCATGTTAGGACCATTTCTAGGTTTATCACTGTTTGCTGAAGACAATGTGAGTTAGTAATAAAACACAAAATGGTGGCAAAGAAAAATAGAAGTGCTCAAAGAAAATACAATGAAATTATCAAATAAATTTTAAAACCTTAAAAGATTCCAAAATTTTTACTTTACTGCATCCATACCCATATGAAAGACATGGACAATTATATATAGATAAACTTATTCTATAAAAAAAAAAACAGACACACAAAGTCATAGTAAATTTCACAGAAGATGATTTTTGAATGCATTTTACTATAACAAATACAATACAATTGTCAAGAATTGGAAAAATATTCAAAGTACAGCATTCATTAAGCAGTAATTTTTATCTTATGTAAAAGTTCCACTTGAAAGTGGCTATTATGAAGTCTTCATACAGCCATTGATTTGCTTTTGGAGTATCATCTTGCAGTTATTTTAGTTTTATGTCTAATGTAAATGGCATAAATAAAGGCAACAGTAGTATACCGCTGTTCAAAACTTGTAAATCAATGGACAAAAAACAAAATCGGCGTAACAAACTGAAACTGAAGGAAACGCATTAAATATTAGAGGGGAACAAAGACACAACATTAAAATGTAACACACACAGCTACGGACTAAGCATTAGACAAAATCCGATGAGAATAACCAATATAACATCAAAACCAAATACATGAATTTGGGATAGAAAAGTACCATGACATGTCTTATAGTAATGTGAATTCAAACTCAAGTATAAGAGAAAAGAAATGACACAACGGAAACACAACGTTAAAATGTAACACACACACAAACGAACTATAATATAACAATGGCCATATTCCTGACTTGGTACAGGACATTTTAAAAAAAAAATGGTGGGTTGAACCTGGTTTTGTGGCATGCCAAACCTTCCTCTTTAATGGCAATGTTAAATATAACATTAAAATAACAACATTACATTACAGGACTACAATACAAATAAATAGGAGAACATATTAAACAAAGAAACACATGAATAATAGCATAACCAACATTTATTGATCTGAGAGTTATGTTGTAAAGGAGATCTGTAGTACTTTTTTGCACATTGTGACTTGGATGGAGAGTTTTCTCTTTGATGCATCTTTCTATTTCTGTATATTTCAAAAAGACAGCAGTTGAAACAACATAGAAAATCAAAACAGAAAGTATCATTTCAACAATCAGACATATTCTAATATGTATCATGTCACAAATATATGTTTTATTTTTCCTATGTATTTAATGTACATGTATGTGAATGGTATTAAACAATGTATATTTCAGACTAGAGTGGTAGAAAAATATTTTTCTGGCCATCAGTTAACACCCGACAATATCAGGATAACACAACAGTCATTACAACATGGCTTAGAATTTGTACGGGTAAGTACACACACACTTTTACATATGTTGTGTAGGCAAAACAATTTAAATGAGAAAACTAATGGACTAATTTATAAATGTAAAAACAAAATGAACAAAAACAAATATGTAACACATCAAAAAACCACAACCACTTAATTACAGGCTCCTGACTTGGAACAGACATGTGCATTACAGAGAGTTCCATGGTTAAACATGTTAACGGGATACAAACCCTCCCTGTAACCTGGGACAGTAGTGTAACAGTACAACATAAAAAGGAACTATAAAAATCAGTTGAAAAAGGCTTAACTCATCAGATAGATGCAAATAGAAATACTGTATAGCGGGTTATTTTCGCGGGTGTAAAATTTCACGATTTTAATTGAATACGGTATACGAAATATTCTGGGGGGTTCAAAACTTTTATCAATACCTTTGCATGTACACTTTTATATTGGCGTATTTTATTTTGGTGATTTTTTTCTATCCACAAAAATAAGCAAAATCTACAGACCTGAGAAATAACCCACTATACGGTACATCTAACAAAAACACAGACATGACTGTGTACTTGAGTAACCCAGCAACAAAAAGACACTAAGTACAGATCTGAGAGTATTCTTAGTTACTGACAGCCAGTTCAAAGCCACTAACAACTAATAAAAACAATCATGCACCTAATATACATTTGTTTATGTAAATTTAGTTGGATATTCTTTTTGTTTATATTAATGCAAGGTTTTTATGAGGTTTTTATCAGTATATTGTCATAAATTTATTTTCCATGTCAGCATATTATTTTAATCTTTGAAAAAACTTTATTTTTGATATGTTTCAGAATGAATTATATAAGATAACCCATACTATTCTAGTCAACTCCGAGAGCAGAGATTCAGCCTTGTCTTTCATAGCCACAGCTTTAGAGAGGAACTCCAAAAAATCTCAAATACAGGTAAGTTATATCTACAGCTTTAGAGAGTAGAGATTCAGCCTTGTCTTTCATAGCCAATGCTTTAGAGAGAAACTCCAAAAATATCAAATACAGGTAAGTTATATCTACAGCTTTAGAGAGTAGAGATTCAGCCTTGTCTTTCATAGCCACAGCTTTAGAGAGAAACTCCAAAAATCTCAAATACAGGTAAGTTATATCTACAGCTTTAGAGAGTAGAGATTCAGCCTTGTCTTTCATAGCCACAGTTTTAGAGAGGAACTCTAAAAATCTCAAATACAGGTAAGTTATATCTACAGCTTTAGAGAGTAGAGATTCAGCCTTGTCTTTCATAGCCACAGCTTTAGAGAGAAACTCCAAAAATCTCAAATACAGGTAAGTTATATCTACAGCTTTAGAGAGTAGAGATTCAGCCTTGTCTTTCATAGCCACAGCTTTAGAGAGGAACTCTAAAAAATCTCAAATACAGGTAAGTTATATCTACAGCTTTAGAGAGTAGAGATTCAGCCTTGTCTTTCATAGCCAATGCTTTAGAGAGAAACTCCAAAAAATCTCAAATACAGGTAAGTTATATCTACAGCTTTAGAGAGTAGAGATTCAGCCTTGTCTTTCATAGCCACAGCTTTAGAGAGGAACTCTAAAAAATCTCAAATACAGGTAAGTTATATCTACAGCTTTAGAGAGTAGAGATTCAGCCTTGTCTTTCATAGCCAATGCTTTAGAGAGAAACTCCAAAAAATCTCAAATACAGGTAAGTTATATCTACAGCTTTAGAGAGTAGAGATTCAGCCTTGTCTTTCATAGCCACAGCTTTAGAGAGGAACTCTAAAAAATCTCAAATACAGGTAAGTTATATCTACAGCTTTAGAGAGTAGAGATTCAGCCTTGTCTTTCATAGCCAATGCTTTAGAGAGAAACTCCAAAAAATCTCAAATACAGGTAAGTTATATCTACAGCTTTAGAGAGTAGAGATTCAGCCTTGTCTTTCATAGCCACAGCTTTAGAGAGGAACTCTAAAAAATCTCAAATACAGGTAAGTTATATCTACAGCTTTAGAGAGCAGAGATTCAGCCTTGTCTTTCATAGCCACAGCTTTAGAGAGAAACTCCAAAAAATCTCAAATACAGGTAAGTTATATCTACAGCTTTAGAGAGTAGAGATTCAGCCTTGTCTTTCATAGCCACAGCTTTAGAGAGAAACTCCAAAAATCTCAAATACAGGTAAGTTATATCTACAGCTTTAGAGAGTAGAGATTCAGCCTTGTCTTTCATAGCCACAGCTTTAGAGAGGAACTCTAAAACATCTCAAATACAGGTAAGTTATATCTACAGCTTTAGAGAGCAGAGATTCAGCCTTGTCTTTCATAGCCACAGCTTTAGAGAGAAACTCCAAAAAATCTCAAATACAGGTAAGTTATATCTACAGCTTTAGAGAGTAGAGATTCAGCCTTGTCTTTCATAGCCACAGCTTTAGAGAGAAACTCCAAAAAATCTCAAATACAGGTAAGTTATATCTACAGCTTTAGAGAGTAGAGATTCAGCCTTGTCTTTCATAGCCACAGCTTTAGAGAGGAACTCTAAAAAATCTCAAATACAGGTAAGTTATATCTACAGCTTTAGAGAGCAGAGATTCAGCCTTGTCTTTCATAGCCACAGCTTTAGAGAGAAACTCCAAAAAATCTCAAATACAGGTAAGTTATATCTACAGCTTTAGAGAGTAGAGATTCAGCCTTGTCTTTCATAGCCACAGCTTTAGAGAGAAACTCCAAAAATCTCAAATACAGGTAAGTTATATCTACAGCTTTAGAGAGTAGAGATTCAGCCTTGTCTTTCATAGCCACAGCTTTAGAGAGGAACTCTAAAAAATCTCAAATACAGGTAAGTTATATCTACAGCTTTAGAGAGCAGAGATTCAGCCTTGTCTTTCATAGCCACAGCTTTAGAGAGAAACTCCAAAAAATCTCAAATACAGGTAAGTTATATCTACAGCTTTAGAGAGTAGAGATTCAGCCTTGTCTTTCATAGCCACAGCTTTAGAGAGAAACTCCAAAAAATCTCAAATACAGGTAAGTTATATCTACAGCTTTAGAGAGTAGAGATTCAGCCTTGTCTTTCATAGCCACAGCTTTAGAGAGGAACTCTAAAAAATCTCAAATACAGGTAAGTTATATCTACAGCTTTAGAGAGTAGAGATTCAGTCCTGTCTTTCATAGCCACAGCTTTAGAGAGATACTCCAAAAAATCTCAAATACAGGTAAGTTATATCTACAGCTTTAGAGAGCAGAGATTCAGTCTTGTCTTTCATAGCCACAGCTTTAGAGAGAAACTCCAAAAAATCTCAAATACAGGTAAGTTATATCTACAGCTTTAGAGAGTAGAGATTCAGCCTTGTCTTTCATAGCCAATGCTTTAGAGAGAAACTCAAAAAAATATCAAATACAGGTAAGTTATATCTACAGCTTTAGAGAGAAACTCAAAAAAATATCAAATACAGGTAAGTTATATCTACAGCTTTAGAGAGTAGAGATTCAGCCTTGTCTTTCATAGCCACAGCTTTAGAGAGTGCATGAAGTCTTTAATAATAAAATATAACAGCACACATATTGACCAATCAGGATCAGCCATACTCTTAATTCTGAATACCATGTTATCTTCATAAAATGGATGTGCTCATAAGATCTAATTGTTTATTGTAACCTTAAGCAGATTTTTAAGATGGTTGCCCATGTTTCTTATGGACAGTACACAAAACTTTTTGCTGACTTGTTCTTTATTGTTGGTTATATTTATATTTAATTCGTTGAACCTTATTTATGGCATGTTAAAATGTATATACCTATGGTGTCATTTATTTTCCAGGTAGATGAGCGATACGTTGCAGGAGACGGCTTTATGTTGAATTTGTTATCAGTTTTACAGATGTTAACAGTCAATAAAATAAGTCTAGAAAAGGTTAGTAGCATATTAAGTATAAAGAAGTACAAGTTGTTCTTTTAATAAAGGAGATTGTGGGATTTTAAGGTAAAGTAAGGTGGGCTACCTCCAATAGTTTCTGTGCAATAACTATGAATTTTCCACTAAGGCTTTTCAAATATGTATATATTGTTACTGACGAAAGAATTGAGTTTTTTGTTCCTTTAACACCAACTAAAATTTTAGAGTCCTCCTTGTCCCCATGGTCTAAGTAGTCAAACTACTGATCATTAACAGGTCAACACTGAGGTTGTTGATTCGAATCACTCACGCTGCAGGTGCAATCGACTCTAATCTTCATTGACTGAGATTGTCCGTTTTCTAACCGAAGGTTGGTGGTTTTCTATGGGCACTCCAGCTTCCTCGACCAATAAAAAACATACAGTTACAAAATAGCACAATAGTGTAGAAAGTGGAGTTGAACACAAATCAATCAATCAATTTTATCAAAAAAATTGTGCGTTGATATTGCTGACAAGATGAAGGTCTAGTTTGATATTTAATATTATCACTTTTACTGTTTAAGAGTTATGATCCTTGGTAAATTGTTATTAGGGTCCCGCCAAAGGCGGTATCCTATAGTGATCAGTTTGTCCGTCCGTCCGTCCGTCCGTAACACTTTGTATCCGCTCCATATCTAGAGAACCATTATGATTTCATACTTTATACTTTACATGTTTATTAACCACCACCAGAGGGCGTGTCATGATGTATGTACAACTTCCTAGGTCAAAGGTCAAGGTCAAAAAACTTTGGTTTCAGTTGACAACCCTGTGTCCTGTGGTGAAGATCGTGTCCGCTCTATATCTTGAGGACCGTTATGATTTCAAAGTTTATACTTGACATGTATATGAACCAACACCAGAGGGTGTGTCATAATTTATGAACGACTGCCTAGGGCATAGTTCAAGGTCAAAAACTTTGGTTTCAGTTGACAACCCCATGTCCTATGGTAAAGATTGTGTCCGCTCTATATCTTGAGAACCGTTATCATTTCAAAGTTTATACTTGACATGTATATAAACCAACACCAAAGGGTGTGTCATAATTTATGTGCAACTTCCTAGGTCAAAGGTCAAGGTCAAAAACTTTGGTTTCAGTTGACAACCCCATGTCCTATGGTAAAGATTGTGTCCGCTCTATATCTTGAGAACCTTTATCATTTCAAAGTTTATACTTGACATGTTTATAAACCAACACCAAAGGGTGTGTCATAATTTATTTACAACTTCATAGGTCAAAGGTCAAGGTCAAAATCTTTGATTTCAGTTGACAAACCCATGTCCTATGGTAAAGATACAATTTTTTAATGCACATTATTCACAGCGGGGCCCACAGAGATGGCTCCCATCTCAATGATATCTAGTTGTTTCTGTGCAATAATTTATGAACCATTCAACTTATTCTTTTTAGTTTCATTACATTTTTACAGATGACAAAATGGAGGTCAGTTTCGATATTGAATATAGTTTCTATGCAGTAACTTATGAACCATTTATAAGATCCTTGATAGGTTTAATAGTATTTATAAAGTGAAGGTAAAGTTAACTGTACTCAATGGTTTATGGTCTGAATGTGACATATTTACTCAATATTTATGTAATATATTTATAGGTAGATCCTTATTATCCATTTCATCCTAATTCCCGTGTCAGCATTAAGTCAGAAACGAGACTCCGAGCTCTGCCTAATGATTGTGACAAGTGGACAGAAAAACTAAGTAAGTATTAATCATTTATTAATATTCTTTTAAGTAGTCATTATTTTATATGTACTGTCATGTTTTAAAGAGTGAGTCAAAGATAGATCATCAATGCTTTTTAATTACCAATAGCTATAAAGCAAGCAAAAATCGTTCAATGTGGTCAAGTATTTATCAGCATGTATATATATATAGTCTCTATCTATAATACATTTTAATACTGGTTGTTCTTGATTAAAAAAAAATTTAAGACAGGAAGTTATTTTCTCACCTAAAAAGATCATTGATTTAATTATATATCGTGCATATAATTAGTAGTTTGATGTATCAACTTAACATGAAATATTATAAGTTATCTACAACTTTTATTCATATCAACATAGGGATAGTTAGTGAGATGATTCAGAAATCCTTTCCATAGAATCTTTTACAGCTCTCACTCTAAATTACAACCAATAACATTCATTTTAGAATAAAGACAAATTCATTTATCAATTATTTTTTTTCAAAATATTCATTTAATGAAAAAAAATTAAACCTGATCATTGGTTTTTTTTCAGAATCTGAGAAGAAGCCCCCATGGCAGGATCCTAAGTTTCCTACAGAATGTTTCTTTGTGACGTTACACTGTCATCATCTCTCTATTGTACCTGCCACACGACGTTATCAACAAAGGTTAAAGGCCATTAGGGATGTCAGTCGTATGGTTGATGAATTAGAGAATACAGAACCAATATGGAGTAAACTTCCTAATGCTGCTAGAAATAAAGAACTTCTAAAGAAATGGAAATCTCAGGTCCAGGTATGGCTCTTATATCTCTGATAGAAATAAAGAACTTCTAAAGAAATGGAAATCTCAGGTCCAGGTATGGGCTCTTATATCTCTGATAGAAATAAAGAACTTTTAAAGAAATGGAAATCTCAGGTCCAGGTATGGCTCTTATATCTCTGATAGAAATAAAGAACTTCTAAAGAAATGGAAATCTCAGGTCCAGGTATGGCTCTTATATCTCTGATAGAAATAAAGAACTTCTAAAGAAATGGAAATCTCAGGTCCAGGTATGGCTCTTATATCTCTGATAGAAATAAAGAACTTCTAAAGAAATGGAAATCTCAGGTCCAGGTATGGCTCTTATATCTCTGATAGAAATAAAGAACTTCTAAAGAAATGGAAATCTCAGGTCCAGGTATGGCTCTTATATCTCTGATAGAAATAAACAACTTCTTAAGAAATGGAAATCTCAGGTCCAGGTATGGCTCTTATATCTCTGATAGAAATAAACAACTTCTTAAGAAATGGAAATCTCAGGTCCAGGTATGGCTCTTATATCTCTGATAGAAATAAACAACTTCTTAAGAAATGGAAATCTCAGGTCCAGGTATGGGCTCTTATATCTCTGATAGAAATAAAGAACTTTTAAAGAAATGGAAATCTCAGGTCCAGGTATGGGCTCTTATATCTCTGATAGAAATAAAGAACTTCTAAAGAAATGGAAATCTCAGGTCCAGGTATGGCTCTTATATCTCTGATAGAAATAAACAACTTCTTAAGAAATGGAAATCTCAGGTCCAGGTATGGGCTCTTATATCTCTGATAGAAATAAAGAACTTCTTAAGAAATGGAAATCTCAGGTCCAGGTATGGCTCTTATATCTCTGATAGAAATAAACAACTTCTTAAGAAATGGAAATCTCAGGTCCAGGTATGGCTCTTATATCTCTGATAGAAATAAACAACTTCTTAAGAAATGGAAATCTCAGGTCCAGGTATGGGCTCTTATATCTCTGATAGAAATAAAGAACTTTTAAAGAAATGGAAATCTCAGGTCCAGGTATGGGCTCTTATATCTCTGATAGAAATAAAGAACTTCTAAAGAAATGGAAATCTCAGGTCCAGGTATGGGCTCTTATATCTCTGATAGAAATAAAGAACTTCTAAAGAAATGGAAATCTCAGGTCCAGGTATGGGCTCTTATATCTCTGATAGAAATAAAGAACTTCTAAAGAAATGGAAATCTCAGGTCCAGGTATGGCTCTTATATCTCTGATAGAAATAAAGAACTTCTAAAGAAATGGAAATCTCAGGTCCAGGTATGGGCTCTTATATCTCTGATAGAAATAAAGAACTTTTAAAGAAATGGAAATCTCAGGTCCAGGTATGGCTCTTATATCTCTGATAGAAATAAAGAACTTCTAAAGAAATGGAAATCTCAGGTCCAGGTATGGCTCTTATATCTCTGATAGAAATAAAGAACTTCTAAAGAAATGGAAATCTCAGGTCCAGGTATGGCTCTTATATCTCTGATAGAAATAAAGAACTTCTAAAGAAATGGAAATCTCAGGTCCAGGTATGGCTCTTATATCTCTGATAGAAATAAAGAACTTCTAAAGAAATGGAAATCTCAGGTCCAGGTATGGGGTCTTATATCTCTGATAGAAATAAAGAACTTCTAAAGAAATGGAAATCTCAGGTCCAGGTATGGCTCTTATATCTCTGATAGAAATAAAGAACTTCTAAAGAAATGGAAATCTCAGGTCCAGGTATGGCTCTTATATCTCTGATAGAAATAAAGAACTTCTAAAGAAATGGAAATCTCAGGTCCAGGTATGGGCTCTTATATCTCTGATAGAAACAAAGAACTTCTAAAGAAATGGAAATCTCAGGTCCAGGTATGGCTCTTATATCTCTGATAGAAATAAAGAACTTCTAAAGAAATGGAAATCTCAGGTCCAGGTATGGCTCTTATATCTCTGATAGAAATAAAGAACTTCTAAAGAAATGGAAATCTCAGGTCCAGGTATGGCTCTTATATCTCTGATAGAAATAAAGAACTTCTAAAGAAATGGAAATCTCAGGTCCAGGTATGGCTCTTATATCTCTGATAGAAATAAAGAACTTCTAAAGAAAAGGAAATCTCAGGTCCAGGTATGGCTCTTATATCTCTGATAGAAATAGAGAACTTCTAAAGAAATGGAAATCTCAGGTCCAGGTATGGGCTCTTATATCTCTGATAGAAACAAAGAACTTCTAAAGAAATGGAAATCTCAGGTCCAGGTATGGCTCTTATATCTCTGATAGAAATAAAGAACTTCTAAAGAAATGGAAATCTCAGGTCCAGGTATGGGTCTTATATCTCTGATAGAAATAAAGAACTTCTAAAAAAAAAATGGAAATCTCAGGTCCAGGTATGGGGTCTTATATCTCTGATAGAAATAAAGAAGTTCTTTTGTTCAAGTAGACCTATTAATTCAGGATCATTTACTTTACTTTGTTGAATATTTAATTTTCTGGTTCATATATTATATCCATAAGATCTATGGGGTCCAATGAAAAGTAATGAATCAACAGTAAAAAAAATCTAAACGCATAATCCTTAATATATAAACATCTGTTATTATTGTGATAATAAGATTGATATATTATTATACCCCCGCTTTAAAAAAGGGGGGGTATACTGTTTTACCTCTGTCAGTCCGTCCGTCCGTCAGTCCGTCAGTCCGTCCGTCCGTCAGTCAGTCCGTCCCATGAAACTTTCGTCACATTTTTCTCAGGAACTACACATCCACCCTTTCTGTAATTTGGTATCAACATTTATATATGTTAGCCATACCGTGTGATGCGTTTTCAGATTCATCACTTGACAACTTCCTGTTTACCGAACACTTGTATGATTTTACACATAATAGCCAAGTTGAAAATTTTCGTCACATTTTTCTCAGGAACTACACATCCACCCTTTCTGTAATTTGGTATCAACATTTATATATGTTAGCCATACCGTGTGATGCGTTTTCAGATTCATCACTTGACAACTTCCTGTTTACCGAACACTTGTATGATTTTACACATAATAGCCAAGTTGAAAATTTTCGTCACATTTTTCTCAGGAACTACACATCCACCCTTTCTGTAATTTGGTATCAACATTTATATATGTTAGCCATACCGTGTGATGCGTTTTCAGATTCATCACTTGACAACTTCCTGTTTACCGAACACTTGTATGATTTTACACATGATAGCCAAGTTGAAAATTTTCGTCACATTTTTCTCAGCAACTACAATACAAGGATTTCTGAAATTTGGTTTCAGGATTTATATAAGTCAGCTATACCGTGTGATGCGTTTTCAGATTCATCACTCGACAACTTCCTGTTTACCGAACACTTGTATGATTTTACACATGATAGCCAAGTTGAAAATTTTCGTCACATTTTTCTCAGGAACTACAATACAAGGATTTCTGAAATTTGGTTTCAGGATTTATATAAGTCAGCTATACCGTGTGATGCGTTTTCAGATTTATCACTTGACAACTTCCTGTTTACCGAACACTTGCATATTTTTACACTATTAATATTATCCACTTGCGGCGGGGGTATCATCAGTGAGCAGTAGCTCGCAGTTTCACTTGTTTTATTTTACAGAGACTAAATAAAAGTAAACTTTGTGCTGATGCTGCTGTGTTAGATGAATCTCTGTTAAGAAGATGTTTACAATTCTATGAAGTCCATTCTGATTACATGTTGAAAGTAGCTGATCCAAAAAGTTCAGGGTAAATGATAGTTATTTCTAGACTTTATTTATGAAAGAATCCTTTATTTAATTCATAAATGTATACTTCATGTAGTCATCAATTTAATTACAACATTTATCAAAACCCTTTGTTGTTGCTATATATAGAAACAACAGAGGGTTTAGATATATCAGTCCCAATATTATCAGTCAAAGATTTATTTATATCAAATCAAATCAAATCAAATAATTTTATTTCCTAATTAGATGGCCCTTAAGGGCATATCATTTACACACAAGAAAGTAGTACACAAACATTTACATACATCATTTTAGAAAAAACAATTATTAATATAAAATGTACATAAATAAACAATTTGTGAGAGAGCCGGAAGGGTGCAAGAAAGATAACTCCATTCTATATTGACACTAAGAACAAAAACCTATATTTTCTGTTTCAATTTATCTGTTTTAGAGTAACTCTGCCTCTTCCAACAGACGTCCCCATGCAGTTTGCTGCTTTACCAGATTTTTACATAGAAGATTTGGCAGAATTCTTACAGTTTATTCTTCAGTAAGTAGCCATGATAAACCTTTACAAATGTATAATATTATTAAAACTCTTTAAGGTAGATCAGGTATCTTTTTCTGACCTGACCTTTTGGGCTTCTTGCAAAAATACTTTTTATGCCCCACCTACGATAGTAGAGGGGCATTATGTTTTCTGGTATTTGTGTCCGTTCGTCTGTCCGTCCGTTTGTTCGTCCGTCTGTCCCGTCAGGTTAAAGTTTTTGGTCAAGGTAGTTTTTGATAGGTAGTTTTTGATGAAGCTGAAGTCCAATCAACTTGAAACTTAGTACATATGTTCCTTATGATATGATCTTTCTAATTTTAAAGACAAATTAAACTTTTGACCCCTATTTCACGGTCCACTGAACATAGAAAATGAAAGTGCGAGTTTCAGGTTAAAGTTTTTGGTCAAGGTAGTTTTTGATGAAGTTGAAGTCCAATCAACCTGAAACTTAGTACAAATGTTCCCTATGATATGATCTTTCTAATTTTATTGGCTTATTATATTTTTTACCCATTTTCACGGTCCATTAAACATGGAAAATGATAGTGCGAGTGGGGCATCCGTGTACTTTGGACACATTTTTGTTTGATTTAGAAATATTTTACCAAGTATCTTTCAGAATTCAACTGAAACTTTTAAAAATTGAAATTAAATGATTAAAGTTCCAAGAAATTAAGTGGCTTCAAGTAGATTTAATTTTTTTTGGAAAAATCCTTCTATAATCAAGGGCAGATAATAAAATTGAATTTGATAGGACAATTTGTGTTGGGTTTTTTTCTCAAGAAAATAAGGCCTTTGTGTCCCCTTATTTTAATATTTTAATTTTGTAAGTATTTATGAACAGCACTTCTCTCAGGAAATGTTAACTAATTCTTTTGTTTCATGAGGAAAATTAATGAAAAATTACCTTTCCCCTATGTAACCCATACAAAATAATTGATTTTGTTGATTTCAATGTATTTTAATGAAAAAACAAGGTTTTTAAATTGATATTTGAAAGTTCATTCAGCAAGAAGTCTTGTACCGAAATTTAAGAAAAATTCTACTGTGGACCATTTAGACACCTCAGAAACCTTAAACACAAATTAACAGTTTCTGTTGAGACAGCAGTGGATACACCAGATACTATGACAACAGAAAGCAGTGAATACATCAGCTACTATGACAATTTGTAGTGTAATGTTAGGTAATTATAAAAGGATCCTATATATGTCTATTAGATGTTAGTATTTGTATTCTGTTATAGATATGTACCCCATGTGGCAGACGATCCCTCCATGGACAGAATTCTACACTTGTTGGTTGTATTAGTGTGTAGCAGTAATTATAGATGATAGTATTTGTATTCTGTTATAGATATGTACCCCATGTGGCAGATGATCCCTCCATGGACAGAATTCTACACTTGTTGGTTGTATTAGTGTGTAGCAGTAATTATAGATGATAGTATTTGTATTCTGTTATAGATATGTACCCCATGTGGCAGACGATCCCTCAATGGACAGAATTCTACACTTGTTGGTTGTATTAGTGTGTAGCAGTAATTATAGATGATAGTATTTGTATTCTGTTATAGATATGTACCCCATGTGGCAGACGATCCCTCAATGGACAGAATTCTACACTTGTTGGTTGTATTAGTGTGTAGCAGTAATTATAGATGATAGTATTTGTATTCTGTTATAGATATGTACTCCATGTGGCAGACGATCCCTCCATGGACAGAATTCTACACTTGTTGGTTGTATTAGTGTGTAGCAGTAATTATAGATGATAGTATTTGTATTCTGTTATAGATATGTACCCCATGTGGCAGATGATCCCTCTATGAACAGAATTCTACACTTGTTGGTTGTATTAGTGTGTAGCAGTAATTATAGATGATAGTATTTGTATTCTGTTATAGATATGTACTCCATGTGGCAGACGATCCCTCCATGGACAGAATTCTACACTTGTTGGTTGTATTAGTGTGTAGCAGTAATTATAGATGATAGTATTTGTATTCTGTTATAGATATGTACCCCATGTGGCAGACGATCCCTCAATGGACAGAATTCTACACTTGTTGGTTGTATTAGTGTGTAGCAGTAATTATAGATGATAGTATTTGTATTCTGTTATAGATATGTACCCCATGTGGCAGATGATCCCTCCATGGACAGAATTCTACACTTGTTGGTTGTATTAGTGTGTAGCAGTAATTATAGATGATAGTATTTGTATTCTGTTATAGATATGTACCCCATGTGGCAGACGATCCCTCCATGGACAGAATTCTACACTTGTTGGTTGTATTAGTGTGTAGCAGTAATTATAGATGATAGTATTTGTATTCTGTTATAGATATGTCCCCCATGTGGCAGATGATCCCTCCATGGACAGAATTCTACACTTGTTGGTTGTATTAGTGTGTAGCAGTAATTATAGATGATAGTATTTGTATTCTGTTATAGATGTGTACCCCATGTGGCAGACGATCCCTCAATGGACAGAATTCTACACTTGTTGGTTGTATTAGTGTGTAGCAGTAATTATAGATGATAGTATTTGTATTCTGTTATAGATATGTCCCCCATGTGGCAGATGATCCCTCAATGGACAGAATTCTACACTTGTTGGTTGTATTAGTGTGTAGCAGTAATTATAGATGATAGTATTTGTATTCTGTTATAGATATGTACCCCATGTGGCAGACGATCCCTCAATGGACAGAATTCTACACTTGTTGGTTGTATTAGTGTGTAGCAGTAATTATAGATGATAGTATTTGTATTCTGTTATAGATATGTACCCCATGTGGCAGATGATCCCTCAATGGACAGAATTCTACACTTGTTGGTTGTATTAGTGTGTAGCAGTAATTATAGATGATAGTATTTGTATTCTGTTATAGATATGTACTCCATGTGGCAGACGATCCCTCCATGGACAGAATTCTGCACTTGTTGGTTGTATTAGTGTGTAGCAGTAATTATAGATGATAATATTTGTATTCTGTTATAGATATGTACCCCATGTGGCAGATGATCCCTCTATGAACAGAATTCTACACTTGTTGGTTGTATTAGTGTGTAGCAGTAATTATAGATGATAATATTTGTATTCTGTTATAGATATGTACCCCATGTGGCAGACGATCCCTCAATGGACAGAATTCTACACTTGTTGGTTGTATTAGTGTGTAGCAGTAATTATAGATGATAGTATTTGTATTCTGTTATAGATATGTACTCCATGTGGCAGACGATCCCTCCATGGACAGAATTCTACACTTGTTGGTTGTATTAGTGTGTAGCAGTAATTATAGATGATAGTATTTGTATTCTGTTATAGATATGTACCCCATGTGGCAGATGATCCCTCCATGGACAGAATTCTACACTTGTTGGTTGTATTAGTGTGTAGCAGTAATTATAGATGATAGTATTTGTATTCTGTTATAGATATGTACCCCATGTGGCAGATGATCCCTCAATGGACAGAATTCTACACTTGTTGGTTGTATTAGTGTGTAGCAGTAATTATAGATGTTAGTATTTGTATTCTGTTATAGATATGTACCCCATGTGGCAGACGATCCCTCCATGGACAGAATTCTACACTTGTTGGTTGTATTAGTGTGTAGCAGTAATTATAGATGATAGTATTTGTATTCTGTTATAGATATGTACCCCATGTGGCAGATGATCCCTCAATGGACAGAATTCTACACTTGTTGGTTGTATTAGTGTGTAGCAGTAATTATAGATGATAGTATTTGTATTCTGTTATAGATATGTACTCCATGTGGCAGACGATCCCTCCATGGACAGAATTCTACACTTGTTGGTTGTATTAGTGTGTAGCAGTAATTATAGATGATAGTATTTGTATTCTGTTATAGATATGTACCCCATGTGGCAGACGATCCCTCCATGGACAGAATTCTACACTTGTTGGTTGTATTAGTGTGTAGCAGTAATTATAGATGTTAGTATTTGTATTCTGTTATAGATATGTACCCCATGTGGCAGATGATCCATCAATGGACAGAATTCTACACTTGTTGGTTGTATTAGTGTGTAGCAGTAATTATAGATGATAGTATTTGTATTCTGTTATAGATATGTACCCCATGTGGCAGACGATCCCTCAATGGACAGAATTCTACACTTGTTGCTTGTATTAGTGTGTAGCAGTAATTATAGATGATAGTATTTGTATTCTGTTATAGATATGTACCCCATGTGGCAGACGATCCCTCCATGGACAGAATTCTACACTTGTTGGTTGTATTACTGTGTAGCAGTAATTATAGATGATAGTATTTGTATTCTGTTATAGATATGTACTCCATGTGGCAGACGATCCCTCAATGGACAGAATTCTACACTTGTTGGTTGTATTAGTGTGTAGCAGTAATTATAGATGATAGTATTTGTATTCTGTTATAGATATGTACTCCATGTGGCAGACGATCCCTCAATGGACAGAATTCTACACTTGTTGGTTGTATTAGTGTGTAGCAGTAATTATAGATGATAGTATTTGTATTCTGTTATAGATATGTACCCCATGTGGCAGATGATCCATCCATGGACAGAATTCTACACTTGTTTGTTGTATTAGTGTGTAGCAGTAATTATAGATGATAGTATTTGTATTCTGTTATAGATATGTACCCCATGTGGCAGATGATCCATCCATGGACAGAATTCTACACTTGTTTGTTGTATTAGTGTGTAGCAGTAATTATAGATGATAGTATTTGTATTCTGTTATAGATATGTACCCCATGTGGCAGACGATCCCTCAATGGACAGAATTCTACACTTGTTGGTTGTATTAGTGTGTAGCAGTAATTATAGATGATAGTATTTGTATTCTGTTATAGATATGTACTCCATGTGGCAGATGATCCCTCAATGGACAGAATTCTACACTTGTTGGTTGTATTAGTGTGTAGCAGTAATTATAGATGATAGTATTTGTATTCTGTTATAGATATGTACTCCATGTGGCAGACGATCCCTCCATGGACAGAATTCTACACTTGTTGGTTGCATTAGTGTGTAGCAGTAATTATAGATGATAGTATTTGTATTCTGTTATAGATATGTACCCCATGTGGCAGATGATCCCTCAATGGACAGAATTCTACACTTGTTGGTTGTATTAGTGTGTAGCAGTAATTATAGATGTTAGTATTTGTATTCTGTTATAGATATGTACTCCATGTGGCAGATGATCCATCAATGGACAGAATTCTACACTTGTTGGTTGTATTAGTGTGTAGCAGTAATTATAGATGATAGTATTTGTATTCTGTTATAGATATGTACCCCATGTGGCAGACGATCCCTCAATGGACAGAATTCTACACTTGTTGGTTGTATTAGTGTGTAGCAGTAATTATAGATGATAGTATTTGTATTCTGTTATAGATATGTACCCCATGTGGCAGACGATCCCTCCATGGACAGAATTCTACACTTGTTGGTTGTATTAGTGTGTAGCAGTAATTATAGATGTTAGTATTTGTATTCTGTTATAGATATGTACTCCATGTGGCAGACGATCCCTCAATGGACAGAATTCTACACTTGTTGGTTGTATTAGTGTGTAGCAGTTATTATAGATGATAGTATTTGTATTCTGTTATAGATATGTACTCCATGTGGCAGACGATCCCTCAATGGACAGAATTCTACACTTGTTGGTTGTATTAGTGTGTAGCAGTAATTATAGATGATAGTATTTGTATTCTGTTATAGATATGTACCCCATGTGGCAGATGATCCCTCAAAGGACAGAATTCTACACTTGTTGGTTGTATTAGTGTGTAGCAGTAATTATAGATGATAGTATTTGTATTCTGTTATAGATATGTACCCCATGTGGCAGACGATCCCTCAATGGACAGAATTCTACACTTGTTGGTTGTATTAGTGTGTAGCAGTAATTATAGATGATAGTATTTGTATTCTGTTATAGATATGTACCCCATGTGGCAGATGATCCCTCTATGAACAGAATTCTACACTTGTTGGTTGTATTAGTGTGTAGCAGTAATTATAGATGATAGTATTTGTATTCTGTTATAGATATGTCCCCCATGTGGCAGATGATCCCTCCATGGACAGAATTCTACACTTGTTGGTTGTATTAGTGTGTAGCAGTAATTATAGATGATAGTATTTGTATTCTGTTATAGATATGTCCCCCATGTGGCAGATGATCCCTCAATGAACAGAATTCTACACTTGTTGGTTGTATTAGTGTGTAGCAGTTATTATAGATGATAATATTTGTATTCTGTTATAGATATGTACCCCATGTGGCAGACGATCCCTCAATGGACAGAATTCTACACTTGTTGGTTGTATTAGTGTGTAGCAGTAATTATAGATGATAGTATTTGTATTCTGTTATAGATATGTACCCCATGTGGCAGACGATCCCTCAATGGACAGAATTCTACACTTGTTGGTTGTATTAGTGTGTAGCAGTAATTATAGATGATAGTATTTGTATTCTGTTATAGATATGTCCCCCATGTGGCAGATGATCCCTCCATGGACAGAATTCTACACTTGTTGGTTGTATTAGTGTGTAGCAGTAATTATAGATGATAGTATTTGTATTCTGTTATAGATATGTACTCCATGTGGCAGACGATCCCTCCATGGACAGAATTCTACACTTGTTGGTTGTATTAGTGTGTAGCAGTAATTATAGATGATAATATTTGTATTCTGTTATAGATATGTACCCCATGTGGCAGATGATCCCTCCATGGACAGAATTCTACACTTGTTGGTTGTATTAGTGTGTAGCAGTAATTATAGATGATAGTATTTGTATTCTGTTATAGATATGTACCCCATGTGGCAGACGATCCCTCAATGGACAGAATTCTACACTTGTTGGTTGTATTAGTGTGTAGCAGTAATTATAGATGATAGTATTTGTATTCTGTTATAGATATGTCCCCCATGTGGCAGATGATCCCTCAATGGACAGAATTCTACACTTGTTGGTTGTATTAGTGTGTAGCAGTAATTATAGATGTTAGTATTTGTATTCTGTTATAGATATGTACCCCATGTGGCAGACGATCCCTCAATGGACAGAATTCTACACTTGTTGGTTGTATTAGTGTGTAGCAGTAATTATAGATGATAGTATTTGTATTCTGTTATAGATATGTACCCCATGTGGCAGATGATCCCTCAATGGACAGAATTCTACACTTGTTGGTTGTATTAGTGTGTAGCAGTAATTATAGATGATAGTATTTGTATTCTGTTATAGATATGTACTCCATGTGGCAGACGATCCCTCCATGGACAGAATTCTGCACTTGTTGGTTGTATTAGTGTGTAGCAGTAATTATAGATGATAGTATTTGTATTCTGTTATAGATATGTACCCCATGTGGCAGACGATCCCTCCATGGACAGAATTCTACACTTGTTGGTTGTATTAGTGTGTAGCAGTAATTATAGATGATAGTATTTTTATTCTGTTATAGATATGTACCCCATGTGGCAGACGATCCCTCAATGGACAGAATTCTACACTTGTTGGTTGTATTAGTGTGTAGCAGTAATTATAGATGATAGTATTTTTATTCTGTTATAGATATGTACCCCATGTGGCAGACGATCCCTCAATGGACAGAATTCTACACTTGTTGGTTGTATTAGTGTGTAGCAGTAATTATAGATGATAGTATTTTTATTCTGTTATAGATATGTACTCCATGTGGCAGACGATCCCTCTATGAACAGAATTCTACACTTGTTGGTTGTATTAGTGTGTAGCAGTAATTATAGATGATAGTATTTGTATTCTGTTATAGATATGTACCCCATGTGGCAGACGATCCCTCAATGGACAGAATTCTACACTTGTTGGTTGTATTAGTGTGTAGCAGTAATTATAGATGATAGTATTTGTATTCTGTTATAGATATGTACCCCATGTGGCAGATGATCCATCCATGGACAGAATTCTACACTTGTTGGTTGTATTAGTGTGTAGCAGTAATTATAGATGATAGTATTTGTATTCTGTTATAGATATGTACCCCATGTGGCAGATGATCCCTCAATGGACAGAATTCTACACTTGTTGGTTGTATTAGTGTGTAGCAGTAATTATAGATGATAGTATTTGTATTCTGTTATAGATATGTACCCCATGTGGCAGACGATCCCTCCATGGACAGAATTCTACACTTGTTGGTTGTATTAGTGTGTAGCAGTAATTATAGATGATAGTATTTGTATTCTGTTATAGATATGTACTCCATGTGGCAGACGATCCCTCCATGGACAGAATTCTACACTTGTTGGTTGTATTAGTGTGTAGCAGTAATTATAGATGATAGTATTTGTATTCTGTTATAGATATGTACCCCATGTGGCAGATGATCCCTCCATGGACAGAATTCTACACTTGTTGGTTGTATTAGTGTGTAGCAGTAATTATAGATGATAGTATTTTTATTCTGTTATAGATATGTACTCCATGTGGCAGACGATCCCTCAATGGACAGAATTCTACACTTGTTGGTTGTATTAGTGTGTAGCAGTAATTATAGATGATAGTATTTGTATTCTGTTACAGATATGTACCCCATGTGGCAGACGATCCCTCCATGGACAGAATTCTACACTTGTTGGTTGTATTAGTGTGTAGCAGTAATTATAGATGATAGTATTTGTATTCTGTTATAGATATGTACCCCATGTGGCAGACGATCCCTCCATGGACAGAATTCTACACTTGTTGGTTGTATTAGTGTGTAGCAGTAATTATAGATGTTAGTATTTGTATTCTGTTATAGATATGTACTCCATGTGGCAGACGATCCCTCCATGGACAGAATTCTACACTTGTTGGTTGTATTAGTGTGTAGCAGTAATTATAGATGATAGTATTTGTATTCTGTTATAGATATGTACTCCATGTGGCAGACGATCCCTCCATGGACAGAATTCTGCACTTGTTGGTTGTATTAGTGTGTAGCAGTAATTATAGATGATAGTATTTGTATTCTGTTATAGATATGTACCCCATGTGGCAGATGATCCCTCAATGGACAGAATTCTACACTTGTTTGTTGTATTAGTGTGTAGCAGTAATTATAGATGATAGTATTTGTATTCTGTTATAGATATGTACCCCATGTGGCAGATGATCCCTCAATGGACAGAATTCTACACTTGTTTGTTGTATTAGTGTGTAGCAGTAATTATAGATGATAGTATTTGTATTCTGTTATAGATATGTACCCCATGTGGCAGACGATCCCTCTATGAACAGAATTCTACACTTGTTGGTTGTATTAGTGTGTAGCAGTAATTATAGATGATAGTATTTGTATTCTGTTATAGATATGTACCCCATGTGGCAGACGATCCCTCAATGGACAGAATTCTACACTTGTTGGTTGTATTAGTGTGTAGCAGTAATTATAGATGATAGTATTTGTATTCTGTTATAGATATGTACCCCATGTGGCAGATGATCCCTCAATGGACAGAATTCTACACTTGTTGGTTGTATTAGTGTGTAGCAGTAATTATAGATGATAGTATTTGTATTCTGTTATAGATATGTACCCCATGTGGCAGACGATCCCTCAATGGACAGAATTCTACACTTGTTGGTTGTATTAGTGTGTAGCAGTAATTATAGATGATAGTATTTGTATACTGTTATAGATATGTACCCCATGTGGCAGACGATCCCTCCATGGACAGAATTCTACACTTGTTGATTGTATTAGTGTGTAGCAGTAATTATAGATGTTAGTATTTGTATTCTGTTATAGATATGTACTCCATGTGGCAGACGATCCCTCCATGGACAGAATTCTACACTTGTTGGTTGTATTAGTGTGTAGCAGTAATTATAGATGATAGTATTTGTATTCTGTTATAGATATGTACCCCATGTGGCAGACGATCCCTCCATGGACAGAATTCTACACTTGTTGGTTGTATTAGTGTGTAGCAGTAATTATAGATGATAGTATTTGTATTCTGTTATAGATATGTACTCCATGTGGCAGACGATCCCTCCATGGACAGAATTCTACACTTGTTGGTTGTATTAGTGTGTAGCAGTAATTATAGATGATAGTATTTGTATTCTGTTATAGATATGTACCCCATGTGGCAGATGATCCCTCCATGGACAGAATTCTACACTTGTTGGTTGTATTAGTGTGTAGCAGTAATTATAGATGATAGTATTTTTATTCTGTTATAGATATGTACTCCATGTGGCAGACGATCCCTCAATGGACAGAATTCTACACTTGTTGGTTGTATTAGTGTGTAGCAGTAATTATAGATGATAGTATTTGTATTCTGTTATAGATATGTACCCCATGTGGCAGACGATCCCTCCATGGACAGAATTCTACACTTGTTGGTTGTATTAGTGTGTAGCAGTAATTATAGATGATAGTATTTGTATTCTGTTATAGATATGTACCCCATGTGGCAGACGATCCCTCCATGGACAGAATTCTACACTTGTTGGTTGTATTAGTGTGTAGCAGTAATTATAGATGTTAGTATTTGTATTCTGTTATAGATATGTACTCCATGTGGCAGACGATCCCTCCATGGACAGAATTCTACACTTGTTGGTTGTATTAGTGTGTAGCAGTAATTATAGATGATAGTATTTGTATTCTGTTATAGATATGTCCCCCATGTGGCAGATGATCCCTCAATGGACAGAATTCTACACTTGTTGGTTGTATTAGTGTGTAGCAGTAATTATAGATGATAGTATTTGTATTCTGTTATAGATATGTCCCCCATGTGGCAGATGATCCCTCAATGGACAGAATTCTACACTTGTTGGTTGTATTAGTGTGTAGCAGTAATTATAGATGATAGTATTTGTATTCTGTTATAGATATGTACCCCATGTGGCAGATGATCCCTCTATGAACAGAATTCTACACTTGTTGGTTGTATTAGTGTGTAGCAGTAATTATAGATGATAGTATTTGTATTCTGTTATAGATATGTACTCCATGTGGCAGACGATCCCTCCATGGACAGAATTCTACACTTGTTGGTTGTATTAGTGTGTAGCAGTAATTATAGATGATAGTATTTGTATTCTGTTATAGATATGTACCCCATGTGGCAGACGATCCCTCCATGGACAGAATTCTACACTTGTTGGTTGTATTAGTGTGTAGCAGTAATTATAGATGATAGTATTTGTATTCTGTTATAGATATGTACCCCATGTGGCAGACGATCCCTCCATGGACAGAATTCTGCACTTGTTGGTTGTATTAGTGTGTAGCAGTAATTATAGATGATAGTATTTGTATTCTGTTATAGATATGTACCCCATGTGGCAGATGATCCCTCAATGGACAGAATTCTACACTTGTTGGTTGTATTAGTGTGTAGCAGTAATTATAGATGATAGTATTTGTATTCTGTTATAGATATGTCCCCCATGTGGCAGATGATCCCTCCATGGACAGAATTCTACACTTGTTGGTTGTATTAGTGTGTAGCAGTAATTATAGATGATAGTATTTGTATTCTGTTATAGATATGTACCCCATGTGGCAGATGATCCCTCTATGAACAGAATTCTACACTTGTTGGTTGTATTAGTGTGTAGCAGTAATTATAGATGATAGTATTTGTATTCTGTTATAGATATGTACTCCATGTGGCAGATGATCCCTCAATGGACAGAATTCTACACTTGTTGGTTGTATTAGTGTGTAGCAGTAATTATAGATGTTAGTATTTGTATTCTGTTATAGATATGTACTCCATGTGGCAGACGATCCCTCCATGGACAGAATTCTGCACTTGTTGGTTGTATTAGTGTGTAGCAGTAATTATAGATGTTAGTATTTGTATTCTGTTATAGATATGTACTCCATGTGGCAGATGATCCCTCAATGGACAGAATTCTACACTTGTTGGTTGTATTAGTGTGTAGCAGTAATTATAGATGATAGTATTTGTATTCTGTTATAGATATGTACTCCATGTGGCAGACGATCCCTCCATGGACAGAATTCTACACTTGTTGGTTGTATTAGTGTGTAGCAGTAATTATAGATGATAGTATTTGTATTCTGTTATAGATATGTACCCCATGTGGCAGACGATCCCTCCATGGACAGAATTCTACACTTGTTGGTTGTATTAGTGTGTAGCAGTAATTATAGATGATAGTATTTGTATTCTGTTATAGATATGTACCCCATGTGGCAGACGATCCCTCCATGGACAGAATTCTACACTTGTTGGTTGTATTAGTGTGTAGCAGTAATTATAGATGATAGTATTTGTATTCTGTTATAGATATGTCCCCCATGTGGCAGACGATCCCTCCATGGACAGAATTCTACACTTGTTGGTTGTATTAGTGTGTAGCAGTAATTATAGATGATAGTATTTGTATTCTGTTATAGATATGTACCCCATGTGGCAGACGATCCCTCCATGGACAGAATTCTACACTTGTTGGTTGTATTAGTGTGTAGCAGTAATTATATTGGAAACCCTTACTTGATCGCTAAACTAGTAGAAGTTATCTTTGTGATGAACCCTGCCGTACAACCTCGGAGTCAGAGTCTCAACGAGAAATTTTTAATGCATCCATTAGCTTTACAACATTTAGTTCCAGCTCTTATGAACTTTTATACAGGTTTGTTACAGTAAATTCACAAGTTATTGCAACGTTTTTATTATCGGAAAAATGTGACCGGGTTATATTAGCAATAATTTAAACTAGCATTATTAATTTTTTGTATACAAATCAAACAGGATTTTTCTCAATATCGCAAAAATTAAAATCGCATTATAGTCTTAAATGACAAAATTGCAATAATAAATGCTTGCAATAATTTTTGAATTTACAGTATTTTCATCCTCACTTGTAACACAATAATATTTTGACATGTTTGTCCATTTAGCCTCTTGTTAGTCTTTTAATCTTTGTAGACACTGTAGACCCCCCCCCCTTTCTTTTGGGGTGAAAAATTTGGTTGATTATATAGGGAATCACTGAAGCATGACTGAAACAGGGCCCTCCTTATATCAGTTAGTGGGCCCCCTTATGAAAAGTTCTTGATCCACGACTGCATAAGTAGAGTTTTAAAGCTATTTCATATTTAGAAATACAAGGTAAAAGTCGAAAGATTTAGCATGAATTGAGTTTGTAGACTTTTAAAGCGTCTCAGCTGTCTGTCTTTCATCTTTATGTAATAAAATTCAAATTGAGCATTTATTTTTCATTAGTTATGATCCTTGGTCAGTCAGAGAGATCATAGGTCAAAAGGTTATGCTACACAATACACCATATACATAGAATTTGACAAAAATATTAAAATGAGCTTTACCCTTCTTTGAATTCTGTTATTGAATAAGCATTATCCAAGAATGAAATTTATGGCAACTTTATTTTTGTTACAAATAGTAAATCAGTAGTGACCCTAAGTTAATTTCTATTAAACTTTTGATTTAAATTTTTCAGATATTGAATCCACAGGAGCTAGCAGTGAATTCTATGATAAGTTTGCTATAAGATATCATCTAAGTATTATTCTAAAAGTAATGTGGACAATACCAGCCCATCAGAACAGAATGATAGAGGAAGCCAAGTAAGTTGGGTTTTTTGTCTTCTGTTTAGGATGGTTACTGTGGATTCATTTATTTTCGTGGGTATCAATTTTCGTGGATAGAGAAAAAAAGACGTTTCGTGGTATACGTAAATTCGTGGATCGCTGATTACAAAAAAAAATTCAGATACGTAATTCGTGGAATTCATTTTGATTTAGGAGATCATATAACCTCCTTGGTTTGATCAATAATAAAACAAACAAAAAAGAAGGAATTCATTGAAAAAGTTTTGAATTATCAAAATCCGCGCTTGGTCATTCTAGGTTAAAGTGTTCATTGATAACTGCTATTACAATAATGGACAGTGACAACTAATTATTTGTTTGTTTTACAATTTATAAATTCTTGTCGGAATTCTATAAGGCATTCAAAACTTTATGATTGAAAGCTCATTTCCCTAATCACGATATAATAAACAGTCATGTGTAACTGTAAGTATAAGGTGTGAAAATAAATGTTCCTGTCATAAACAATATTACCTACGGGCAATATCCCCGTACTTAATCCTATTGATTTTAAATCACTAGTAAACCAAACTATGACACGGTAATTAACAACTTGCAGTTATTTTCCCTGAACAGTGTTAATCAATTTTAGAAAGTAAATTATCACTGATATTCGATATATTTATTATTGATTTAATTAAAATACTTGTATCTTCTTTCAATAAAAAACACGTGTTATGTTAACGTTACAATGTTTATCGTTAGTCAACACTATACTAGAACTGCATAACATATAAACCGGAAATAAACACATTTCTCGGGATTATTCTTCGTTGAATTCTTAAATTCGTGGTTCGCTGTGACCCACGAAACCCACAAAAATTGGTATATCACGAATAAAAATGAATCCACAGTAATTGTTTCATTTATATTTTGTTTACCACACATTTTATATCACTAGTGTGTCAAGCAATATATTACTTTGTGATTATGTGAGTTATGTGGAACCACTACTGATACGTCAATGATAATTAGTACGCTGTTTAACATTTGGTATGCTGATTGATATTTAGCATGCAGTTGTATATCAATTACAAGCCTCATTTCCATAAAGATTACATAACCACTCTTCTCATCATGATTCATTGACCTTAACACTTTGCATAGTTTGCATATTTTACATGTTAAAGTTTGTGTTAGGGTCAGTTTAAAGAGAACTACTTATGATAGTCAATGGTATTTGGTAGGCAGTTGTATCAACATTGGTATATTTCCTTTCCACAAGATATTTAGTCTTGCACCTTCAGTCTTGACTGTTTTGCATAATGTTCATCTTACAATTTTTTAAACATTGCTTATTATTGTCGAGCCTTCGAAAAAGCTAGAGATAGCAAACCTGCATTCTGTCGTCGTCATTTGAATAACTTTCTTAAACTATCCTGGATTTGTGTCAAACTTAGATAGAAGCTTGTTAATGACCAAAAGCTAGTATCAGAAGAAAATTTTGTTCAAATTTCCTTCCTGTTTTTTTATATTTTACTTATAAATGGACTTAGTTTCTCTTCCAGATAACATAACATACAGTCTGCAGTTAAGTTTTTGAAACATTTATTAGATTCATAAATTATCCTGGATTTTTACCAAACTTGAACAGAAGCTTCTAACAATCAAAAGATAGTATCTATACACCTTTTTATTAACATTTTTCTTCTTTTTTGTTAAGCCTGCGACTAACAGCAAAAGAAGGCGAGACACTGGGTTCGCCGAACCCTTAAAAATTTTAATGAATTCATTTCACGATAGGTAAATCATTTGTGAAATTTGTTAACGTGTTTACGTTTTATTTTTAGGAAAGGCAAATCATTCGTAAAGTTTGTTAACATGTTAATGAATGATACAACATTTTTATTGGATGAAAGTTTGGACTGTTTAAAACGTATTCATGAAATTCAAGAGGCATTAGAAAATACAGAAGAATGGGAGAAACAGTCAAGGGTAAGATAGTAGTAATATTATTTAGTAAATTCAAGAGGCATTAGAAAATACAGAAGAATGGGAGAAACAGTCAAGGGTAAGAAAGTAGTAATATTATTTAGTAAATTCAAGAGGCATTAGAAAATACAGACGAATGGGAGAAACAATCAAGGGTAAGAAAGTAGTAATATTATTTAGTAAATTCAAGAGGCATTAGAAAATACAGAAGAATGGGAGAAACAGTCAAGGGTAAGAAAGTAGTAATATTATTTAGTAAATTCAAGAGGCATTAGAAAATACAGAAGAATGGGAGAAACAGTCAAGGGTAAGATAGTAGTAATATTATTTAGTAAATTCAAGAGGCATTAGAAAATACAGAAGAATGGGAGAAACAGTCGAGGGTAAGATAGTAGTAATATTATTTAGTAAATTCAAGAGGCATTAGAAAATACAGAAGAATGGGAGAAACAGTCAAGGGTAAGATAGTAGTAATATTATTTAGTAAATTCAAGAGGCATTAGAAAATACAGAAGAATGGGAGAAACAGTCAAGGGTAAGAAAGTAGTAATATTATTTAGTAAATTCAAGAGGCATTAGAAAATACAGACGAATGGGAGAAACAATCAAGGGTAAGAAAGTAGTAATATTATTTAGTAAATTCAAGAGGCATTAGAAAATACAGAAGAATGGGAGAAACAGTCAAGGGTAAGAAAGTAGTAATATTATTTAGTAAATTCAAGAGGCATTAGAAAATACAGAAGAATGGGAGAAACAGTCAAGGGTAAGAAAGTAGTAATATTATTTAGTAAATTCAAGAGGCATTAGAAAATACAGAAGAATGGGAGAAACAGTCAAGGGTAAGAAAGTAGTAATATTATTTAGTAAATTCAAGAGGCATTAGAAAATACAGAAGAATGGGAGAAACAGTCAAGGGTAAGATAGTAGTAATATTATTTAGTAAATTCAAGAGGCATTAGAAAATACAGAAGAATGGGAGAAACAGTCAAGGGTAAGAAAGTAGTAATATTATTTAGTAAATTCAAGAGGCATTAGAAAATACAGACGAATGGGAGAAACAATCAAGGGTAAGAAAGTAGTAATACTATTTAGTAAATTCAAGAGGCATTAGAAAATACAGAAGAATGGGAGAAACAGTCGAGGGTAAGATAGTAGTAATATTATTTAGTAAATTCAAGAGGCATTAGAAAATACAGAAGAATGGGAGAAACAGTCAAGGGTAAGAAAGTAGTAATATTATTTAGTAAATTCAAGAGGCATTAGAAAATACAGAAGAATGGGAGAAACAGTCAAGGGTAAGAAAGTAGTAATATTATTTAGTAAATTCAAGAGGCATTAGAAAATACAGTAGAATGGGAGAAACAGTCAAGGGTAAGAAAGTAGTAATACTATTTAGTAAAAAGGAAATAACCAGTTATGACTCACAGTATATTGTTGAATTATTTTGTCTGAGCTTAATGTCCGGCTGGCTCAAATACATTATGGAAGCCCTGACTGATTTATAATTAACTGTTGAATTATTTGTCTAATTATATCTTCAGGGCAAGTGAGAAACAGTATAGTTATTGGTAGTGTCCACTTTATATAAGGAGCCACAAATGGGATACTTTTTTTTGTCATCTGTACCACACTTTATGTTAAATCACAATTATGTTAAAAACAGATATCAACTAAAATTTCAAACTTTCTTATCAATTATATGAAGATATGAATCTGCTATTATTTTTTGACTGGGTGATTTTAGGCCTAACCCATCAAAAAAAACCATTGTGCTTATGTGGCAGATGAAACATGTCTTCCTTGAAAAACTTGTGTATTATTTTACACATTTACCATTGATTCAAGAAAGAGACATATAAAACTCAGAATTTACATTTATACCTTAATGTCAGCTTTATATTTGAATTGATCTTCAATTTCTAGATTTTATATCAGGTTGGGTCAATTATGTCTATGATGCACAGGAAAAAACTAGGGAGATGGTTGCTAAGATAAGAGTTTTCATGGATTTTGTATTTCAGGAGCAGCAACAATCACGACAACGACAACTAGCTATGGATGAGAAACAATGTCGATCTTACCTCACCCTGGCCACAGAAACAGTTGATATGTTCCACTATCTTACACAGAAAATCATTGGTCCTTTTCTGGACTCAGTAAGTCTTGATTAAATCTTACCATCTTTTTAATACATGGGTTGTTAAAAATGGGTGCTCCTGTTGTTAATTTTTTTAATGTTAAACTTTTTTGCTTGGTAAGCGATAAAAGCTCCTTGGAGTCTCTAATTTAAAGGAGTTGTGTAGGTTCTTTTAAGGACTCATTCAGTGTTTTATTGAATTAACAAATAAAAAGATGGGAGTTCTATTTCAATTTATGATCATTTTACTAATTCCAGCATCTAGATGCCATACATCTATACATCTGTTGTCGAATGTTTTATTAACATTTCTCTATATTGTGATGTAGTATTGACAAATGTGTTTTATTTCAACCACCTTTCTAATTTTAGCATTTAGGGGACAGACTGGCAGCTATGTTAAATTTTAACCTTCAACAGCTATGTGGGTCAAAGTGTAAAAATTTAAAGGTGAAAAACCCAGAAAAATATGGATGGGAACCTAAGAAACTGCTGGATAGTTTAACCGATATATATCTACATTTAGACTGTGATGATTTTGCTAAAACTATAGCTAATGATGAGGTAAGGAATAATCAGGAAATCTATAATTGTTTGTTGACATTTACAAGGGACTGATCGGTCATATGGAGTTAGTACCTATTTCTTGTAATAAAATGACATATATGCAGCTAGTTAGCTAGCTAGCTAGCTAGAGGAATACATACATAAAGACAAAGTAATTCTAATAATAAAATGACACAATCTTTATAGAGGAAAGACAAAGTAATTCTGATTAAACCTGAAAGGGGAAATTATATACTTATGTACTTTAGGTGTTCACTAAGTGCCCTCTGAGAATACCAACAACCAAGTATATATATATAAAACATTGCTGACATAACTTATCTTTGGATAATTTATAGAATTTCATATTTTTGGAATTTCTGTAAATTCACTAAAAAATGTACCAAGATATAGGATAAATAAGTTTTTTCTATCGCTAGACACAAAAGGCCTTAGTAAGATCATGTTCTGAAATGTCATTTATTTCATATGTATCATAACGGAGGCATTTTATAATGAGTGGATCTGCTTTGGTATAGATCTAACAAACTTGATATATTTTGTATTTTAGAGGTCCTATAAAAAGGAATTGTTTGATGATGCAATAGGTAGAATGAGGAGAGCCAGGATTAAGACAGAACAAGAGATTGATAAATTCCGTAAACTACAAGATAAAGTGGAAGAATTGGTCAGGGATAAAAACTTAGCAGAAACGGACTATGGAGAAATTCCTGAAGAATTCAAAGGTAATATTTTGTTAGTTGCATCTACTTTGGACATCAAGGCCTAATTGATGTAGTGTGTTTCTATACACATTGATTTTGCATTTCCCTGTCTGTTTTTTGTGTCCTGCATCATGAGAAGTTGTGGTTTTAAGTTTTTCACCATGAATTCATCATTGCTTCAACATTTAACTTAATTTACATGGTTTACAAAACAAACAAATAAAACAAATCTTTTCATCACGGGTTGAAATTTTAAAAATATATGGCTTATTAGGTTTAAGATATTTCAAGTTATATAGATATACATTCAGTTTTGTTAGTTACAATTTTGTTACATACATATATCAGATCAATATATATATTTTCAGATCCTTTAATGGATACCTTATTAGATGACAGATAGATTTATTGTATCATCTGTATATATTTTCAGATCCTTTAATGGACACGTTACTAGATGACCCTGTGATATTACCTAGTGGAACAGTCATGGAAAAGTCCATTATAATGAGGCATTTATTAAACTCACAGACCGACCCTTTCAATAGACAGCCCCTCACTGAGGATGAATTAAAACCAGGTATGGAAACATAAATTACCCTTGACATTTAGAATAGATCATTCCATCCAAATGGATTATAACCTGTATGTTAACATTAGAGACTTTGAATTCACACTACTGAAAAGTTTAATAAGATCAAGTTTCAAAAAGGCCAAATGAAGTTAGAAGTTGAAGAGCATTAAGGTCCAAAAATTACAGCTTAGGTAATCTACTGCTGAGGTAGAAAATATTTATTGGAAGAACTGAATTTGTAATAGTAGAGAAAATCTAATATCTTAAGTGAACCTTAAATAACAGTTAAATATATATGTTTGTTTATAGCTACAGATCTCAAGAAGAAAATTCAACAATGGAAGATTGAGAAAAGGAAACGTTAGAATGAATGGAATGTTTGTAATGGATGAATCGTCATGGATGTTTGTCAGAAAAACTTGTCCATGTATATGTGAAGTATATGGACTATCTCAAAGATTATACTTTTAGTCATAATTTACAGCTGTATGTACCATCTCAAAGATGGTTCTTGACTAAAATAAATCATTTATTTTGTAAATGTGGATGGATTTTATGACAGATCAATTTTCTCTGATTTGTAAAAACAATGAGTATTTAAAACCATAATATTGTAGCTGCAAGTTGGAGTTACTTTTTATCATAAGATGTCAAAATTTATCTTGGTAGCATTTATTTTACTGGAAAAAAGATTTCATTTAGCATTTGAATTGTCATAATAAGAAAATAGTTCAAAATTGTTAATCTGAATCTAATTATTTCTGAAATGTTTGTCTTAATGTTAAGTGTTAGAAGAAGAAAATACAATAGTGAATAAAGAAATTAAGGGCTACAAAACCAGTGAACGTAAATAGAAAAATAGATTTTGGATGGTTTTATGAAATTCAGTTATTCAAGGATGACCCTAAAAACCCAATCACTGATATGCCACTTCAAATGTTATCAAGATGTTTGTTCTTTAAGATAATCTTAGATGTGATTTATGTAATAAGTCCTATGACCTTTATTCTTGCTGTCTAATGGGATTTAAATCTGATTCAAGTACAGACTTTATGTCCAAGCTTCATTAACAAGGATTAAAAAATCACAGTTCTACTTTCTGTTTAATATACACCTTCAGAAATTTCATTGCATTTGGTTGATGTAATAATAACCAGAACAGAAAGTAGAAAGGAGTGTTGTCAGATCCTGTTAGCTAAACATGGACACAAGATCAGTATTGTAATCAGATTGATGATGTATTGAATGTTCCTTCACATGTAAATGTTATTTATCTATTTAAGAGAACATTGGAGCTATAAAATAGCTATTGTTTGCATTAAGCTCTTAGTTTGTTCCCTTTTCTTTGACTCCTTATGGTGTCAATGTGCAATCTGGTTTGTAGCTGTTTAGCTGTGTTATTAATAAGATATGAATCATTCAAAAGATTTGTTGTGCAAATAAGAATTAAAAACATGGTTTTCCTTGGATTAGGGCATTTGTGGATTTCCAAGCGAAAAGTATGAAGCCTTTGAAGTAAACAATTTCAATACCTATTTCCTTTTGTTTACTTAACCTGGCAACACAGGTTGTGAGTTCAAACCCTGTTCTCGGAATATGTGATAGAGTAAGGTCTTAATTGACTAAGAGCCAGTGAGTTAAATAGAAATACCTAAACGTTTTTCATTAAAATATCTGTTTAAAAGATAAGAATTTCTAATTTAAGAATATACTTATAAATTATATAAATAATTATGTCCGGGATTATTCACATTGGGCATACAACAGTTGTTTTGTCACGGTCTGTTCTCATACGGGACACGAATATAAAGGGAATCCAATATTGGATTGTTCTCAATTTATAACGAGTGATATTTGTAGACATTATCAAGAAGGGCCTGAATTTTCCAATAAGAAAATCTTACTAGCACAATAATTATAGATAAGAATTACATTTATGATCATTCTATTTTGCTGTATTGTGATACAAACTTTAAGGAGTGTTTATAAAGGCATTTTAATGTATATGAATGAACGTGGAATATATTTGTGTGAATATGTGTGTTAATATGCTCAGTTTTGGTTTCCTTTTTCTTTATTGCATAGAAATTGTATAAGTTTGATACTATATATATATATATACATTTGGTCAATATGTCTGTGTTATTAAAAACAAATATACAGGAGTAAAAGAAAATAATGATAAACATTCTCCCATTGTCTGCACATTATAACATTAACCAGTGCACACAATCACTTGTTGATCAAGTGGCATACACATTGGCATGTGTGGCATTGAAGTCCAATACTACAAGCTAGGGAAAATCATTTTTATGCCCCACCTACGATAGTAGAGGGGAATTATGTTTTCTGGTCTGTACCTCCGTTCGTCCGTCCGTCTGTGCGTCCGTTCGTCCGTCCGCTTCAGGTTAAAGTTTTTGGTCAAGGTAGTTTTTGAAGAAGTTGAAGTCTAATCAACTTGAAACTTAGCACACATGTTCCCTATGATATGAGCTTTCTAATTTTAATTCCAAATTAAAGTTTTGACCCTAATTTCACGGTCCACTGAACGTAGAAAATGATAGTGCAAGTGGGGCATCCGTGTACTTGGGACACATTCTTGTTTTCTCTGAATCTACTTGCAAACTTTAACAATTTCGTTTTGATCAAATGAAAAATATGGCACAAAAATATGTTTTGAATTAGATTGCCTAATTTTAAAAAAAATATCCTTTAAGCAACATTGAGACATATTTTGAAACTATTTTGGGATTGATGAAAAATATTTGCATACGATCCTCATTGAATGTTGGGCAGTTTTAAATATAATATATTTGTTCTCATTGAATTCTGATATTTATTTACATGGTTTCAAGTCTCATAAATTAGATGTGTACACATCTTTTTTATTTACTTACATTATGTGATTTAAAACTATGTACCAGCAACAGAGATGTTTGACTTAATAAAATATTACAGTTTCTTTAAGTTATTTTCATTTTTCTACCTTATATCCCATATCTATGCTTAATTAACTGCCATGTGAAACATGACAGAACCTTGACATATTGATATATAAAGTAAATAACAAAAGTAAAAAATACAGAACTCTGAGGAAAATTCAAATGGAAAGTCTTTAATCTAATGGAAAAATCGAAAGTTCATTCACATCAAAAGAATGGATAACAACTGTCATAATCCTGATTTTGTACAGGCATTTTCTTATGTATAAAAATGGTGTATTACACCTGGTTTTGTAGCTAGCTAAATCTCTGACTTGCATGACAGTCGATGTGTTAACAAAACAAACAGACATGGTGGGTAAAAATGTCAAAAGCGTTCTTTTGGCCTCATAAACATTTTTGTGTTTCTCTTTCAATACTTCAATACTTCAGGATCCATTAGAAATACAAAGGTCTTATTCCTGCAAAGTTCCAAAGTTACGGACCAATCCCAAATATTTGGTCAAGCTTATTTCCAAATCTTATGACCTATCGAGGATAGTTGATTTAGCTAAATTCCAAAGATTATGATCAATCAATAATACCTGGTCCATCTAAATTCAAAAGTTAAGGACCAATCCCAAATACTTGGTCCAGCTTAATATCAAAGTTGAAGGACAATCCAGAACACTTGGTCCAGTTAAATTAAAAAGTTCGGGACCAATCAAGAATACTTGGTCCGGTTTAATTCGAAAGTTCCAAACGAATCCAGAATATTTGGTCCAGTTTTTAAAATTCAAAGGTCCAGGAACAAGTCGGAATTCTATGCCCAGCTGAATTCTTAGTTCGAAACCGTCCCAGAAAACTTGGTCCAGTTAAATTCAAAAGCCAGGACCATCCGGAATACTTGGTTCAACTAAATTCAAAACTTCGGGATCGATCTAGAATACTTGGTCCATCTTAATTCAAAAGCTAGGACCTGGCCCTGAAGTCATAAAACTTTCCAGTTAGTTGTTTGTACTCGTACTCCAAAATCAACCAATCAAAATGCTGAATTTCAAGTTTCGAGCTTATTTTGTGCTTCGAGCACTGAGCAAAGTTTCATGACTTCAACCCCAGTCCAGAATACTTGATCCAATAACATTCTGAAGTTCATAACCAATCAGGAGTACTTGCTTCATCTTAAATTTAAAGTTAAGAACCAATCCACAAGATTTGGTTCATGTTATACCAAATCAGGCGGAAACCCGGTTGAAATAGAACAAAAGAATTGAAGCTCTTTGTTAGAGAAGGCGATAAATGCTTACTGTAATGTTTACTATAGTAACAAAATATTTAAAAGTTAATAGAAACAAATTTTCTTCTCAATATCAAAGTGTTCTATTTTAAAAACACCATTTGCATAAGGTTTCAATTTATCTATTACACAGTTAAGCAGAACAATTGGATATCAAGTCGACGACATGGGTATCTATCAAGTTGGATGTAGAAAATGCATAACTTCCGATTTAAAAAAAAAATTACCACGCACATAGAACATATCAATCTATTAGTTCAGTAATTTTCGTGTATGCCCTTCCATAATGTGACTCAAGAAAAAATTCTAAAAAATGGGTAACAATTGTATCGAAAAGAGAAAATCGAGTGCACCTTTTTATGTTAAGGCGTGTTTGAGTTGAATATTTTGTCTTGAACACGTACAAAGCAATAATATTTGATACATCATCTCGCTTCAGATTCTATCATTTTCATATATCAAAGCTACAGGTTGACTTTATAACATAAAAAAAAATCACAGTATGAAAAGATGAAATATATGGGTTAAGTGAAATGCCTATCTAATGAATCATAAAAACAGAGAAGGTGTGTTCGAATAGCTATTTTTTTTACTAAAAGTACTTGACGACAGTCTTGCATGATGAAAATGCATATCTTCAAAAAAATATATTTTTTGTGTGTTAACAAAGGTTTGTAGTCTTTAACCACCAAAAAAATCTAGTCTGTCTGAGTCTCAGTAGACGAGACGCGCGTCTGGCGTACTAAATTATAATCCTGGTACCTTTGATAACTATTAACACCACTGGGTCGATGCCAGCCCACTGCTGGTGGACGTTTCGTCCCCGAGGGTATCACCAGCCAAGTAGTCAACACTTCGGTGTTGACATGAATATCAATAATGTGGTCATTTTTATAAATTTCCTGTATACAAAACTTTGAACTTTTTGAAAAACTAAGGATTTTCTTATCCCAGGCATAGATAACCTTAGCCGTATTTGGCACAACTTTTTGGAATTTTGGATCCTCAATGCTCTTCAACTTTGTACTTGTTTGGGTTTATAAATATTTTTGATTTGGGCGTCACTGATGAGTCTTATATAGACAAAACGCGCGTCTGGCGTACTAAATTATAATCCTGGTACCTTTGATAACTACTTCCACGAAATATATAATTAGAATTTTTTTATAAATCTTTATGAATTTTCAAAATTTCCACCTGGCAACCGATTAGACAATAGTTTTTTAAGTTGAATCAATGCAGACAAGATCATTAACTGATGTTCATAAGTTAGTTGATACATTTGTCTTTTAAAATACAACTGGCATATAAGGATCGTAATTGTGCTATGCGGATAAATTTGTCGGTTTTCAAGAGCAAAATTGGCAGCGCGTCATCCTTACAATGGCTTCCATTTCTATACGATTGTGAAAATAAACTGGCGTAATGGGGAGATAATTTTGACGAAGTAGAATTCTGACTGCAAATGTAAGTACCAATTCAGAATACTTGTTTAGGCAAAAGTACACGACCAATATAGAATAAATATTCAAGCTAAAATAAAAAGTTCAGAACCAATCCGGATAGTTGGTCCATCTTAATTCCAAAGATTAGGATCAATCCCAAATACTTAAGGTAGCACAACACAAAGATTTTATAACTCCAACTCCCAAGTTTTAAAATGCTGTAACTTTCTTAATAAAGCTTGAAAATTTATAAAAGTGGTAGTTTTGGATAGCTAACAGATTACTCTTTCAAATAAATGCAATGTTAGTATTATGCAACAATTATGTAACCAATTATAATGTTAACTGTGTCTAAAATATTTTTCACCAAATTTCCACTTTCAAATGAAATTAGCTTCTGCATAGGTATCCCTAGAGGGTTGATTTTATTATATGTTGTTCCTATGGCCATTATCTACAAAAGGGTGTCTCAGATTTCAGATAGAATGTATAGAACAAATTTTACACCTAATTAATCATTATCTTCTTTTATGTGGTTAGGATGTTTACACAAATTAGAGATTTATGAGAGAATGGAATACCATAGAGACAATCTGAGACACCCTTTTAAAGCCCAAAATGTGTTGATTAAGATTTCGTTAAAATTTTCTGTATAATTAAAGAGATGATAGAGCTAAATTCATTCAAGTGAACTTACCCAGATTTTGCCACTAATTATATAATAATTGATTACATAATGATTGCATAATAAAAATATTGCGTTCATTTAAAAGATAAATCTTTTATCTATCTATATATACATCTTTTATTATTTTCTATGCATTCATAAGAAAGTTACAGCATTTCAAAGGTTAGTGATTGGAAGTAAAAAAATCTTTGTATTGTGCTACCTTAATCCAGCCGAATTCAAAAGTTAAAGACCAATCCAGAATATATGGTCCAGCTTAATTCAAAAGTTCAGGACCAATTCGGAATGCTTTATTAATATGAATAAATTCCTTGTGTTTTAAAAAAATGTTCTTATGTTAAAAATAAGTTCAAGCATATAGTAAGTGTGTTTTTCGTTTACAAACAACATATTAAATAATGAAGCCTTGAAAAAAGTAAAATAACAAAAATACAGAACTGCGAGGTAAATTCAAAACAGAAAGTCCGTTATCAAATGGCAAAATAAAAGGCTCAAAAACATCAAACGAAAGAAAAACAACTGTCATATTCTTTACTTGGGACAGACAATTTCTTATTCAGAAATCCTTAAACCTGGTTTTATAGCTAGCTTAACATCTCACTTGTATGATAGTCACATAAAATTCTATTATATTGACAACGAAAAGCATCTTTTATAATGATTTAACAAATGATACATGAAGAGTACAATGGCACAATAAATAAACCCGTAGAATGCATGTTGGACACCTTGATATCTACGATTAATATGCCTTGTACGTATTATAAAAGGCAACAGTAGTATATCGCTGTTCATAAGTCATACATAGATTGAGAGAAAACAAATCTTAGTTACAAACTAAAACTAAGGTAAACAACAGAAACACTGAAGTGCGATAATGCAACATATACAGAAACGAGCTATTAGATAACAACTGCCATACTCAGAGATAGCAGAGATTGTGGACTTAGATTTAATAGTAGACCTTATAATTTATGAGAATCCACATATGATTAACACCACTGGAAAAATTTATCTCATCACAATATTTTTGTAGGCCATCTTTTATCGTAGAAAGAATAATAGTCAGTACTTTAGAAAGATGTTTTGTCGAACTTCTTGATGATCCAGCTATGTGTTGATCTGTATACGGCCGGAGTTTTGTAAAGTTTTCATATCCAGTGTAAAGACGGTGAATTTTCGTCGTTTTCCTTGATGTTAATAACAAAAGAAAGAAGGACAAATTTGTGATTTTGTAAAATTTCATCCTTCGAAAATGATATAAAAGAATATGCAGGTTTACCAGTTGTGCTGTTTATTTAAAGCTCTGTTGTGAGACATTGCAAATAATGGTTTTTACATACGAAGACAATATTATGCAAACTCCGGATTCCTGAATGGGTTAGAACCCCTTGTGCCCATAGTACATCTAAGAGTCTGAATGCATCATCGAATAGCTTTGATCCTTTCAGATATAGTTACCAATTATATGGTTCGTCTGGTTAGCGCTTTTGCCCTTTCTAGCATAGTCCAAATACTCACAAAGTATTACTCATATACCTATTCTGGTAAGAATTTAGATAAAGTCTAATGTAAATAGTCATATAAAAATTAGCTCACAAACTATAGAATGTATGTCCTTATTATTTTGTATAGATTAGAAGTTTTCCTTCTCCTTTAAATGGATCAAAATTTATTGGATATGATACCGAAACTTTTTTTTCTCAAATCATGGTTTTTGTCACATTTAACTTAGAAATGTAATTGCTTTGTCGAGTTATGTTTTATCCTCATTTACAACAAATTCTATTTTATTCTGATATATTATTGGTAAATAAAGATATATTAATATTATATGCAGGTCACCAGTTATCACTCATTATCAAATTCATTCACCCCGACAATTCAAGTTGTTTCGAATGACACAATACAATCAAGTAACAACTTGTTTAAAGTAAAATGACAAAATCATAAACAAGGAGTTAAAGGTAACGTAGCTTGCATTTTTTATATAACGGGTAAGTTTCATATTCGTCGAGTTTAAGAAATTATAAATCGAACGACTATGACGTATCTACTTGAAAATAGATGTATTATGATTTTGAGATTAACACTTGTTGCTGCATGCATGTCTGGATCAAAGTAAACGAATGAAAAACAGCTTGTTCATTACTTATTCCAATATGAAATTCTACAGAAAATTATTTTTTCTGAAGACTGAAAATATTTATCGTATATCAATTGGGCTACTAGCATCCGTTTTAATCATATCAGCAACTCATAGTTTGTAGTCCTTTTTATCGGAACATAGCATTATATTATGTCCCAGGTTTAACAAAAATAATTAATAACCCATTAGAAAAGTTCTTGATTGATGGTTAAAGTAAAAGTTTTCATTTTACTATTTTATCATTTTAAGGATTATAATTGTAATATCATACAACAATTGTTACTGGTTACAGATATTCGATTTCGTATGTCAATACTTCGTATACAAAGGATGTTGCATTGTGCAAAACCATTTTAAAACAATAAATCACATGTTCTATAGCCTATATATTAAATAATGAACTTTAGTCTCTTGATGTTGTAAGTATTTGTCGAGTTGTATCAGTGCTATGTGCTTGACGACAGACAATATCTGATATCAGGATTGAAAGTAAACATTAAATATAAAAAGGGATACCCATTAGTGTACAAAAACTGTTCTTTTCAATTGATTTACAAAAAAGTCAACATTTGAGAATATTTTATCATATCAAGAAAGGTTTTCAAACATGTTAAATCGAAGAACTATTGTCTTTTAAAAAGATTAAACGCATTAAAAGACAAACACTTTCATCGTCACTATGTAGGCCGAAAGAGATGAACACTTGTTATATTTGCATTGTTTAGCATATATATATATATACTGATAATCTTTCTACCACATTCATAATGTTTGCAGTCATCTTCCAGCACATAACAAGTCCTGTCTACATCCATTTAAACAGAAGAAATTTTTATTGTTTTACCAGCTGGACACGGACGTGTGGAAATCATACCGTAAGAAAAACGAAATGTTGGTTAAATTATTGGTAGTAATACTCATGTGGAATTTGATTGGTACGTATTTTACAATATAATTAAATTGATAAAATAGTTAGTGTTGACAAGGAACATAACCATTTCTATAAAAATTACAAGTTACTTAACATTTACACTTTATTATGATAAAGAAAAACGCACAAGAACGGCTAAAAAGGACAATTGTGATAGATATTTATAATAACTTCGTTATCGAGGACCGACGGGATGATGCGCGAACACCAAATTTTACTCAGTAATTCAATGAACATATGGTATCATTATTTGAATGAGCATCGTAAGTATGACAAGTTTGTTATTTTATCCACTTGATGTTGTAAGTATTAATTTTAATCTACTATAAGTTGCGCACAATAAGTTACACTACATCGAAATAACTAGTCTCTTGCTCTTCAACATCGTACCATTCTTTTAAAGCACTATTTTCTGCATTAGGAAATATCTGTACCAAGTAAGACATATGACAGTTGTCTCATTCCATGTGTTTGAACTTTGATTTTGCCATTTGATAAGGGATTTTCCTTTTTTAATTTTCCTTGGAGTTCGGAATTTTTTGTTATGTAACTTTTTGAAGATGTTGCTTTAATACCGATTTTGTTAAAGATAATACATTTGTTATAATACTAGACCGAAAATATCTCCACCGATAATAGCCAACAATATTGGCGTGAAGGATGCAATGATCATTCAATGCTCTAATTTAGGTCCGTGCGAAAAGATTATGTTTTGAAATCGCAATGTTACAATCGATAACAATATTCAAGTTTTTAGAATATCACTTTTCACAATATTTTGATCAGTGACGCTGAAATAAAAAAATAAAAATGGTAGAATAAAGTACGAAGTTGAAGAGCAAGAGACTATAGTTATTTCGATGTAGTGTAACTTATTGTGCGCAGCTTATAGTAGATTAATTAATTTGCTGTAATGAATAGCAGTGTACGTCAAGATTCCAGAGACCCACCAAAAAATCGGTGTAAATTAGATCTAAAAGATTTCGGTTTAAACTTTATTTTGAGATTGAATATATGTAGACGAAGAAATCTGAACAAGATTTAAGTTACTGTCGTTATTACTTGCTGCAGTAGTATCATAGATGAGTTAACAATTATATAGATGACAACAATTTTACTGTGAGAGAGAGAGAGAGAGAGAGAGAGAGAGAGAGAGAGAGAGAGAGAGAGAGAGAGAGAGAGAGAGAGAGAGAGAGAACTTTGTAAGCCTTTGTTTAAATATTCGATGTCCAAAACCCATATTTGACAATTACTATGTAAAAAGTAAAATCACGAAAAGTCCCTAATCAAATGGCAAAATCAAAAAAATCAAACACATCAAACGAATGGATAACAACTGTTATATTCCTGACTTGGTTTAGGCATTTTCTCATGTTAAAAATTGTGGATTGAACCTGGTTTTAAAGCTAGCTAAAGCTCTCACTTGTATGAATAAATGCAACAGTAGTATACCGCTGTTCAAAATTCAAAAATCAATAGAGAAAAAACAAATCCGGGTTACAAACTAAAACTGAGGGAAACGTATCAAATATAAGAAAACTACAACACAACAGAGACACAACACCGAAATGTACAAAAATGATGTAACACACACAGAAACGAACTGTAATGTAGCAAGGGCCATTTTCCTGACTTGATACAGGTCATTTTATGAAAAAAAATGGTGGGTTGAACCTGGTTTTGTGGCATGCCAAACCTCCCGCTTTAATGGCAGTGTGAATTATAACATTAAAATTACAACATTACACATTGTATGACAGTCGCATGTTTAATTATTTAAAATATGACAAGATACCACCACTTTTATATTTCAATCAGTAGATAAAGTACATAATATATCATATTACAATGAAAACCAGTCCTGGAAAAACTGATCTCTATTTCTTGGCCTCACATTTCAGCATGCATTCAAGATATGAGATTTAAAGAACTGTATCCATCCACACGCATGCGTTTCTCAGATACAACATTTTATCTTTTCCAACAGCCATCAACTGCTTTAGAGGAATGTACAGTAATTTGTGCACAAAACCCTACTTGTAGAACGGTTTTTATTTACCAGGACGTTTGTTTCGGAATATCCACGTTGACGCCAGATTCAAGCATGCGTTCAAAAGTACGGGCATTTGTTAAGCAACCAAGTGACGGTATGTAATGTTTAAGAGGTGTCCATGGAAAAACCAGGCAGTGGATGGCACATGACATATTTTTGTTTTCAATTTTTTTTCATCTATTTTATATCACAAATTCATTCTTTCTCAAAGTTAAATTTTGTTTTTTTATTAACTGCAACAAATAAAGAGAAAAAAAATACATAGAGAGCACTTAAAATTCATTGAAAAGGGAAGATAACTCTTTCCTGAGCCATCCACTGTTGATTCAAAAATATCTTTGACATATATATCCTTTGTATGATATAAACATTGCATTGGAACCAAAAATTAAGTGGGAAAATTTTTTTGTTGTGCCACCCATATCATAGGATTTGCCTGATATTTACTTGGACAGCCTCTTACATGATATCCATATCATAGGCAACAAAGAAGTTGACCGATTTCCAAGACAATAGAACATGTATGAAGAAATAGTTTAGATTGGAAAAATTTATGAAAGAGCTTTACAAAAGACGGCACAGTTTACAAAAGATACATAGTATAGACTATGTGACAAAACAGACAAGTAAACCAATAAAACAATAATACAATTAGTTGAATAAAGCAAAAGCAAAAGAAAAAAACGATAAAGTATGGCTGATTACTTCTACGTCATTTGATCTCTGTTAAAAAGTTGTTTTGTCGGCAATTTGAAAATAGTAAATATTTTGAAAAACATATATGAACAAGCAGCACAAATTTGTTCTTACAGTCATTTCCAGTCCAGCTTAAACGTATTCTGAATTGACTGAAAAGGCAACGTTTTCCATGTTTATCCCGTTGCCAAATTAGCTCTACCTCCTTGCGTAGTGTATGCAATGTACTTAGTTTTTGTTTGATTTCTTGCTGTATATCTCCTCATGGATGTATTAAATTTGAACATGGGTAGACTTCTGTTGCCGAGATTTTATCAGACGGATATTATATAAATATAGGAAGATGTGGTATGAGTGCCAATGAGACAAATCTACATTCAAGACACAATTTATTAAATGTAAACCATTATAGGTCAAGGTACGCTCTTCAACACGGACCCTTGACTCACCCCAAACAGCAAGCTTTATAGAGCACCAAAACAATTACTAGTGTAAAACCATTTAAACGGGAAAACCAACCGTCTAATCTATATAAAAAAAACGAGGAACGAGAAATACTTACGAATCTCATATAAACAGACGACAACCACTGAACACCATATTGGTTAACATAACCTTGACCCCATTTTCTTGGATCATTTTCAGTTTTATATGTGATTAGTAAAGAAGTCGAGACATTTCAGCTTGGACACCCTTGTTTGTATGTTTACTGTTTTTGGCTCACCAATCAAATCCTGTTTCCCGTCTGGTCAAAACAAATCCTCATAGTTCAGTATTTTTGTGATCTTACTTTTTTAATGATACCAGTTTTAAAAGATCTATCTAAAGGGTAAAATAACAGAAGTACCGACCTCAGAGGAAAATTCAAAACTGAAAGTCAAATGACAAAATCAACAGCGTCAACACATCAAACGAATGGATAACAACAGTCATATTCCTAACTTGGTACAGGCCTTTTCTTATGTTGAAAATGGTAGATAAAACCTTATTTAATAGCTAGCTTAACCTCTCACTTATATGACAGTCGCAATGCTGTGTTATAATCCCGATCACTATTGAAAAAACAAATTTGTAACAAAGAAACACAAATATGTAACAAAGAAACACAAAAAGGCTCCGTGTTGAAGGCCGAACCTTGGACTATATTGGTTTACTTTTATAAATTGTTATTTGGATGGAGAGTTGTCTTATTGGCACTCACTACACATCTTCCTATATCCATGTAGACAAATCACATTAGCAATAATGAAAGGTGAGAATACAAAAAAAATCCATATCACAATAGCACAATGACGGGATGTATAGGTGCATAGCCATGTCATATGTTACAAAGAAACACGAAAAGGCATTAAGTGAAAGTAAAGTATGATTCCTTCCAAACGCCACTATATATATATATATATATAAACGTCATATATGTATCACTTCATGCAATAAATTAAACCAAATACAATCTATCAGTCGCTTAAATGATGCAGGTGAATTTTTTCTGCCAAATTTGCCAACTCATGATAATAGATTTCCCAGATACTGTTAAGTCTGTTTCATATCTTGACTTACATCTAGAAATTGAGTTCATCTTCTCGATTATGAAATTTCCTTTTCTGTGTAGCAACATTCCAGTAGTGATATGATATTGATGAGCTTGCGTTTCTGGTCATGATGTTCTTAAGATAGGGTTGCTGCTGTGTAAAACCAAGGACTCCTAGTATGTAAAACCGTTCTTTGGAAAATTTAACAGACGACAACACGAGTTTGTTGGCAGTTATAGAATATTTCACAGATGACGGTGGAAATTTTCTAATTTTCATTACCACAATCCCATTCCCTTTTTCTTCAAAGTGACTGATTTGATTGTTCATCGAGTTTTGCTATCAAATAGAGGCGAAAGATAAAATGAGAATAAAAACTCGAGAATAAATGACAACAACATTGAATAACAAGAAAGAAACCAAAAGATAAATAACTGTATACAAAACATAGAAAACTAAAAACTGAAAGACTGAGCAACACGAAGCCAACCAAAAACCGTGAGTGATCTCAAGTAACACGACTTGTGCCACAGAGTCACCTTTTCGGTGTTATTGATATCATCATGGATTTTTGAAGGGGTTCCTGTTTCCAGTCTTCAGTTTTCTGTGTTGTGTTTGCTGGTTTTTTGTTGCTTTTCTTTCATTTGTGCCATGATTGTTTTCAGTTTGGCTTCGACTAATGAATTTCTCATTAATATCTTCCACTTTTCTATTCTATAGAGCTTTAAAACAGATATACTTGTCAGTGTCCTTTACACAAATCGAACTAACGAGCGAATATTCTGAGGATGACTTTATATGTGTGATGGTTGTTACTGATTATTTTATATGTACCCTCAGAATGTGATGGCTTGAAAGAGGGACGAAAGATACCAGAGGGAGAGTCAAACTCATAAATCGAAAATAAACTGACAACGCCAAGGCTAAAAATAAAAAAGACAAACATACAAATTAGACCGTTGGTTTTCCCGTTTGAATGGTTTTACACTAGTAGTTTGGGGGCCCTTTATAGCTTGTTGTTCGGTCTGAGCCAAGGCTCCGTGTTGAATGCCGTACATTGACCTATAATGGTTCACTTTTTCAAATTGTTATTTGGATGGAGAGTTGTCTCATTGGCATTCACACCACATCTTCCTATATTTATAAACAATAGTACACATGACACAATATAGAAAAATAAACAATAAACAACACGAACCCCACCAAAAACTAGGGGTTTATTAAGATAGGCTATGTATGACGATTAATACTGATGACTATTGTATTTTTATCCTCAGAATGTGATGGCAGGGACTTCGTTTATTATGACGGGTTATGTGTGATGGCTAGTACTGATAAACTGAACTGGTATGAAGCAAGAACATATTGTGAAAACCTAGATGGTCACTTATTGGTCCTGGATTCCGAACAAAAACTGAACAGCACAAAGGAGTTACTACAAACCTACTGTACGTTATGACAACCCTAATGCTCATTAGATTCAGCCAAAATAATTACAAAAGAGTTAAACTTTTATATTACCCTTATCAGACCACATTCAAAATGTGTTATTGCAGATTAAGCTGCAAAACGAAAAACATATGTATGTCTTTCTCTCATTACATTGCATCTGCTAGTGGATTAATTTAAGGTAACAGTAATTTATCGATTTTCAAATGTCACAAATTCATTTAGAAGATACAAATCATGGTTAAAAACAAAAACTGAAAAATTGCACGAACTCCAAAAGGCAAGCGGCACCTGATATGCATTATGGTCTGGATATGTTTTTGCAATCAGTGTGGTTCTTCCCAAAGTAAGATTTTTCGTTTCCTTAAACAATGAATTGATATCTTTTATTCTTATGTTTGTACAACGGTACTGTTAATTGAGAAAAATGATATCGATCTTACAATTGACCATGTGGAATATCAGTTATAGCATAAAAATGAATGTTTTGATTATGACTGAAAACTTGTAACAACTGTGATTGAGAATTTTGGAATATAACTTTAAAGTATCCACATGTGATTGACACCACTCATTGAGTATCCCGGTCACAATATTGTGAAGGCCGTATTTTATTGTAGAGAGACTGGAGATAAAAAAGTTGTTCAATGCTCCGCTGAACATCTATACGACCCGATTATTTAATCGTACTTATAATAATTATTATAAAGTTTGGCACACAGTTTAAAACAGAACATTTGCGTCGTCCTTTTGTATGTTAACGCAAAAAAGAAAAGGACGGATTTTTTATTTTCAAAAATTTCATCTTTCGTGAATAACTCAAGGGTATATGTAAGATTCCCAGTTTTGCTGTCAATTAAAAGGCATGGAAAATAAGTATTTTTTTAATATAAAAAAAAACATTGCCTGCTTCAGCAAAATCACATATATTGTGAGACCTGAAAGAATTCTATAATATCGACCTTCTGAAACGGTTAAACACCCATTGTTATTATGGCTCGTCGTAGCTCTGATCCATTCTGGTAAACCATTTTTTGAAAGTTCTCATCTGCATCTTTCAAAATTCTAAAATTCTTATAATTATTAATTTTTCCAGATGCACAGGTTTGTCTGTTCACTTAAGGCAAATTTTGTTGTGTACACACAGCCTTTGTAGCCAAAGGGGGTACATGAACCTTAATAGCGTTCTTTGCTTAATAAAAATGGAACAAACATTGATAAGCTCAAGAGTTCAGTGTTTTACGGGGGAGATAATATTTTGACACTAAATTTCCTTCTGTGTGACTCGTACAAAAATATACTAGAGGGGCTTTGTTGATATGTCAATCTTCTAATTAATTATCCCTCATTCTACTGAATCAAAAAAGATAACAAACATGCTCATCTCCGAGGCAAATTCAAATAGAGGCTCTAAAGAGCCTGTATCGCTTACTTTGGTTTTTGTGCATATTATACAAAGGACACTCTCCAACATTGTAGAGGAGAACAGACTTACTGACAAAAGTGTCTATTTGTAGATCATGTATTACTGCTTTTCAGTCTGCACATGTTTAGTTTCTTTGTCTTATTTAATAACAGATCTAGCCTTGCTGATTATTTTTGTGACCTAAATCATATTAAAAGTAAAATCACAAAAATACTAAACTTCGAGGAAAATTCAAAACGGAAAGTTCCAAAATGTCACAAATGAAGAAGATTTTTGCAAAAATTAACGGACGACGACGGACGACGGACGCCATGTGATGAGAAAAGCTTACTTGACCCTTTTGGTCTAAGTGGGCTAAAAAAGAGAAGTCCATACAAACTGGAAAAATCAAACGTTATCAATCAACAGAACAAGGGAAAACAACTGCCATGTTGAAGAAAAAAAACATTGATCTGCAAAAAAACTGACATCCATCCTATACTGATATGTTTTTGGGGTCTTAAAATAATGCTGATAACACTATCGACATGTAGCTAGTGTGAAATGTTTTTTTTTTCCATAGGCAGTTTTTTGTAATTGTTTCTGAGGATCTTAACATTTTTTATGGGATTAAAATGGTAAAATTATATAGAACTGTCTACATTTTAATATTTCAGATCAATACTTTGAGTTGTATGTAGGAGCATCTGACGGATCAACAGAAGACGAGTGGAAATGGGTTTCCGTGACAACAGCATCAAATTTTTTCTATTGGCGGATAGGACAGCCAAACAATGAAGATACTCAATATCCCAATAAGACGGCAAACTGTGGAGCTGTTTATCCTAATTCTGATCTGGAATTACAGGATGAATACTGTTACCACGAGAAAAGATTTATCTGTGAAATGTAATCACTTAAACGACTATACCGGGTGATTTCCAATAAGATAACCATCCGACAGAGTACAAATGACGTAGATTTAAGGAATTTTATGAATAATTTTATCCCATATATAAATGTCTGCATTTTCTCCCAACGATGCTTTCTCCTGTCGTGCACATCCTCTTGTTTTCATTCTAAAAATATTAACAAGAATACTGAACTCCAAAATACATTTTAAAAGGGGGAATTCCATAGAACCTGACAAAACCAAATTTTAGCCTGTCATCCCGGTCAAACCTCCTCTTTGCGGCGAGCAGTGAACCAGGGTTCCAGGCTAAATCAAATGCTTGGCTATATCAACCAACAAAACGAAAGGAAAACAACTGCCTTTTTTTCTATTTTGGTACAGGAATTTTTTCAAAGAAAATATAGAGTTTTAAAACATGGTTTTATAGCTAGCTTACCCCCCCCCCCCCCTTCCCACACACACACACTTTTATGACAGTTGTTTATTGAGACAATCCCATATGGGTATGCATTCACATATTTCCACGACTTTTTTTTTTTATCTTGGTGATGTCTAAGGCTACATCAAGTGCAAAATTTACCAATCTGCTTGTGTGTCAGTGTTCGATTAGACGTTAGAATCATTGGTAACTTAATTCATTTCGGATATTTTTTTGGAGGAGTTCTTGTAGGACAATTATTTTGTAGTGTTTTGTGCACGTGTTTGTCGTTTCTTTATTAAGGACATCGAGTTGACTGTACATGCATTTTTCTTGTTTTTGTCCATTTGTAGTTTTCATATATAATTGTGTTTAAATCGTTGTAAAGTTGCTTCTGTATATTGTAACTATATCAAACATGGTGTATGTGTAAACGAAAACAACTCTTATATATCATAAATAAAAGGATTTTTCATGGGCGTAAAAAGGATTTTGTCACAGAAGGAAATATGTAAATATGGTTTGTGTAATATTCAGTTGAAAAAATCATGAATTTACCTGAAACATTTCTGCCGTGCCCGAAAAAAATCCTACTTATTAATATTAAAATCAGATACGATAACTTTTCATTTCAATAGAAGACCCATTATGAGCAACATAAATACCAAGGTCCATTACTATCAAATTTATCACTTATAATATAGATGATAAAATCGAAAACAGTATTAATACTTTTAACTGATTCGCTGTAATTGATTGTTATTTTCTTTACGTCCAATCACAAATATTTCGAACATGTTCAAGACGAGAACAGATAACTCATAAGTACAACATGTAGGTCCTTTATGCAACTGTATGGAGTTTAAACATCACGCATGATTTTAGTTGTTGTGAAATAATTTTGACTCTGACCATTTAGATATTGACAAATATAATGTCTATCAATATTAGAATAGTATAAAGCATGACATTATTCTCATTGGAAACTTTAGAACTTAAAATTGAGATTGAAAAATGGGAATGTGTCAAAGAGACAATAACCCGTCCAAAGAGCAGAAAACAGCACAGGGCCATCAATTGGTCTTCAACACAGTGAGGAAATCCCACAAGTGAGGTTTTGCTTGCATCTAAACAGTATGTTTGTATCCAAGTTCAGCAAATATGAAATTTAATAAAAAAAATCTCCGAAACATATAATATAAAGGAACCAAAATAAGTAGTAAAAAAAAACCATACTAAACTAACATAGGCCAGAGAATCCCGACTTAGAAATGCGGCATGTATATATATAATGGCAGTCAGCAGGGTTAAAGAACATCAGTTGTTCGACCTGTTAGTCAAATGCGTTTTGTTTAAATATATTTTTTCACTACTTTGGTCTTTTGGAAAATGTTGTTTGTGCTGTTTTTAGACCCTTCTACAACGAAATTTGGTTTACATGCACACGTATAAAAATTGCGGTTTTTATCCAACGCAATCATAGGTTTGAACGTAGTTTTCAATTTAGACTCGTATAAATATATATATATATACAACTCGTCTAAACATCAACCCAACAATGTAAACTTGCTTTCGCAAATGTTTTGTTCTTCCCTCGCCGGGACACCAAATCGCCTGCACTGCAGCCGTCCTGCTAGACCTCAATTTATATATAACTTGTTTAGTGAAATCTGACCCCCCCCCCCCATGTATACATCTATCCTATGTGGAATCAACAAACACACAGCAATATGCATAGTAAAAAGAAGTCCGGAACCGATCTTAGAATAGGTAACACAAGAATATTTTAAGACACGTTCGAAAGGCGGCTATCGTGATTATGTCTGAATGTTGCAAAACTGCACGAAAAACGTATCGCATGTAACACACCCACGAAGAGGCTGCCCATGACAACGGAAATAAACCCTAGCACTGAAATGTATTAAAACTACAAAAAGACAAAGAGTACACAAAACAACATTAAATACTGAGTAACAAAACACCTACAAAAAAAAAACAACAGAAAAGTAAACAGATGAATGCATCTCTCACAAAAAAATTAATTGTTTAGCTCTACCAAGATTTATTCTGAAAGTTATAGATTTTTTGGGGGGAAAAAGATCGTGGATTTAAGACTTGTGCCTGATCAAACATATAAATTGAAAATCAGTATTTGCTGCTTTTCCGCTTGACGGGTGTAAAAGAAAATCTTGTCTGCCAGGAGTCAGAATAATGTATTCGAGTAGAAACTCTTCAATTTCGAACTTTATTCGATCGTCACTGATGAAGCTTTTGTAGACGAAACGCGCGTCTGGCTCAAATACAAAATTTAAATCCTTGTATCTACGATGAGTTTATTAGGCTTACTGCGAGTACTCTCATATTTGTACTTAGTGTCTATTTGGTTTTTTTTGGATGTACAAGTACCCGGACACGTCCACGTGTATTTTCATGTAGTATTTGTATCTTTAATCATCTGTCGAGTTAAGACTTTCAACTGATTTTTATAGATCGTTCTTATGTTGTACTATTACACCACTGTCTCATGTATGGGATTGGGTTGCGATCACGCAAACATGTTTGACCCCGCCACATTCAGTATGTATGTGTCTCTCCCAAATCAGGAGCCTGTAATTCAGTGGCTGTCGTTTGTTTCTGTTACATATTTGTTTTTCGTTCATTTTTTGGTACATAAATTAGGCCGTTATTTTTCTCGTTTAAATTGTTTTACATTATCATTTTGGGGTCTTTTATAGCTGACTTTGCGGTATGTTGACCTATAGTTGTTAATTTCTGTGCCATTTTGGTCGTTTGTGAAGAGTTGATGCATTGGCAATCATACCATTTCTTCTTTTTTTTATATTTGCCTTGTGAACTAGCACGCTTAATAAACTGACCCAGTGCGTCATTGTAGTACAAAGTTTTGTTAATTTTCAAATCTCATATATCAATTTCCTTCATAAGACGGCATGCTGGACTCAGTCGTATCTTGGACTGTTCGCATTCGGGATGCAATCTGGACTCAATCGGCAAAAAAAAAAACAGCAATGGTAAATCTTTCTAGATCATGCCCGTTCCACATGACACTGTCCAGAAAATAGTTATCAAAGACACCAGGATTATAGTTTTTTAAGGCAGACGCGCGTTTCGTCTACATAAGACTGATCAGTGACGTTCAGTTCCAAATAGTTATAAAGCCAAACAAGTACAAAGAAGAAGAGCATTGAGGACCAACAATTCCAAAAAGTTGTGCCAAATACGGCTAAGGTGATCAATTCCTGGGATAATGAAATTCTTAGTCCCAGATCATTGTTACGATTTTGATCATCGCGATACTAGAGAATTTGTCACGACATAATAACGATTGTAATTCGACTAGACGAAATTGAATGAGACTTCCCGAATGTTAAGGGACGCACCTAACTGTCGGGGTGCTTGTCCAAACTCTCCGATCCGTAGGAGTCTGAGTGTTACGAACGTATACTACAGCGTTCAGGCAATAACAGGACATTCCATATCATTGAGGATAGTAATCCGACTTTTTAACTTTTCGAGTCTTAGCGCAGTCTGATCTCAAACGGGAGCAATAATCGGCACTGTGTAAACCCCGTTTTAAAGATCATAGAACGATTCTAGCACGCTCATGCCGTCCTAATCACGCACGTCTTACGACCTTACTACGTTTATACTAAGACCATTTTTACGACCATTTTTACTTATAGCCATGCTCGGGCTCATTCTCATTGTCAAATAAAGCATGTAAAAGCTCTCCAGGTTTTGTTCGTCAGTATATAATTTGGACCTAATGTTAATCCGACATCTCATCTGGATCAGGATTCGTATCAGTGGCCAACTTTGAACATGTTCAAAACAATCGTGGTGCGGTCGTGGCGAAATAAGGTCGTAGTAGAAGCGTAGTGAGATCGCACTAAGATCGTAGTAAGATCGCAAAGGTCGCTGTACAATCGTAGCGAGAGCGTAGCGAAAGCGTGATTCTATTCGGAGAGATTGCGCTACGATCTCACAGCGACGTTATCACGACCTTACTACGACCATCACGTTCTCACCGCGACCCAACTACGCTTCCATTACGACTTTACCACGCTGTTCACGACTTTAGTACGATTCTAGCAGGCCCTTGCCGTCCTCATCACGCTCTTCCTACGACCTTACTACGTTCACACTACGACCATCATTTTTATTGTCATTTTCACATAAAATATATAAAAAAAACTCCCTAGATTTTGTTTGTCTGAATATATTTATCCATTTGCTCTAACGGCTCAACCATGCATGCTTCTCGCTTTTATATAGATTAGACCGTTGGTTTTCCCCGTTTAAATGGTTTAACATTAGTAATTTTTGGGGCCCTTTATAGCATGCTGTTCGTTGTGAGCCAAGGCTCCGTATTGAAGGCCGTACCTTCGCCTATAATGGTTTACGTTTATAGATTTTTACGTTGATGGAGAGTTGTCTCATTGGCACTCATACCACATCTTCCTATATATATTGACATATATGTGTCATCTCTGCTATCGTTCACTAAAATATCGTCATTTGAGCTTTATGGACTAGCAATAGGTTGTAATCTAGGTTTGATTGGTCGTTCCGCCATCTCTTGATGACAAGTATTATACTACTTATGTGTATAGTATCAGTTTAATTGAAGTCTGGAGCTGGCATGACAGTTAACTGCTAGTAGTCTGTTGTTATTTATGTATTATTGTCGTTTTGTTTATTTTTTTCAGTCACATCTTCTGACATCAGACTCGGACTTATCTTGAACTGAATTTTAATGTGCGTATTTTATGCGTTTACTTTTCTTCATTGGCTAGAGGTATAGGGGGAGGGTTGAGATCTCACAAACATGTTTAACCCCACTATTTTTGCGCCTGTCCCAAGTCAGGAGCCTCTGGCCTTTGTTACTCTTGTACTATTTTTAATTTTAGTTTCTTGTGTACTATTTGGAGTTTAGTATGGCGTTCATACTTTGCTCCCTCTGCCTCTACATCAACCCCTACCACCACGCCCACGTGTTCTAGTAGATTTTGGTGGCATGACTGTATTGTTTCCGAGAAATCTCCGTTTTAATCAGAAACAGAAGGAATAGAGCTATATTGATATGAAACACGATATTGACGGTATTGCTGAGAACGTAGTACGATCGCGGTATGAACGTAGTATAATCGTGGTAAGAACGTGCTATAATCGCAGTAAGATCGGATAACTCGTGGTATGGTCGTAGTGAGAACGTGAAGAGCGTAGAAAGATCTTTATAAGCGTAGTGAGGTCGCAGAATAAGCGCGGTGAGAACGTGGTTTAATCGTTGTAGAAGCGTAGTAGCTGTATCGTGAAAGCAACGAAAATTAACATTTTCATGCCGCTCATACCGCGACCTCACAACGATCTAAATTTATTTCAGATCGCGGTGAGCGTGGTGCGATCGTGGTCAAGTGGGACTGGGGCTTTAGATAACAGCGGGCAAGCTGAAGAGATGCCGTGCATTTACATTGATACATGTATTATACATTGTATATTTAGTATTGACCATTTACTGAAATAACTATCTATTCTGTCTTACCATTCATTTGTCTTTGTAATTCTTTTGCACTATTGAGGAAGTTATATAATATAAAACGTGGTGAAAACGGGGTATACTCTTGCCGAAATCGTTTTAGAAAAGTAATGAGGTCGTAGTAGCATCGTGAGCACATCCAAAATTTACATTTTCATGCCGCCCATACCGCGACCTCAACACGATCTGAATACTTTTTATATCGCGCTGAGCGGGGTGCGATCGTGGTCTAGTGTGACTTGTTCATAAGATAACAGCGGGCAAGCTGAAGAGATGCCGTGCATTTACATTGATACATGTATACATTGTATATTTAGTATTGACCATTTACTTGAAATAACTATCTATTCTGTCTTTTTGGAACATTACCATTGAACTTTCATTGTAATTCTTTTGCACTATAGAGGAAGTTATATAATATAAAACATCGTAAAGCTTAACTTATAGCTGTTTTGACTTTAGCCAGTGGCTTTATCTCCGAAATCAAAAAATAACAGGAAAGACGAAAACACCTGTTATATTTACCTGAATGTGTGATCTTGGATTGGGTATTAAATAAAAAGACACTTTTTCTATTATTACTGTTACTATTACAAAATAGAAAAGAAATGAATTTCATCTTCAAATTGGTTGCAGTTTTTGCTTAATCTTTCTTCTATATATATTGGCATTCTAAGATATCTTCCTTTTTCTATTAATAAATTATGATCTCTTATTCTAGTTTTGTTATTAGTTTTCTAAATTAAAATTGTGAGTAAGTTAAATATTTTACATTTGTATTATTTAGTCTTACAAGATTATAAATAGTGAGTTTGCTGTTATCCTTCATATCTTATCGTTCACAATCTTTTCTTAAAAATCCTTCAATTTTAATTTTATTTGTTCTCTAATAGTTTTAGTTATCTTATGAGAGGAATATTTCTTGAAAGTGTCTAAATCCATACCAGTTTCTTCTGATACATGTTTTACATATGAGAACCAACTGAAGAATAAATTCGCACAGAATCTAAGCTTTGAGACAAAATAAATGATTCCTTTACAAGAGGATAAATGGCATAAGAATATAAACGTATACCATACAATATAGATTGAAATTTAATATGTAGTTCCGGGGGAAGTCTCTCAAGATCAGCTCTTAGATATAGGAAGATGTGGTGTGCAGTGCCAATGAGACAACTCTCCATCCAAATAACAATTTAAAAAAAGTAAACCATTATAGGTCAATGTACGGCCTTCAACACGGAGCCTTGGCTCACACCGAACAACAAGCTATAAAGGGCTCCAAAATTACTAGTGTAAACCCATTCAAACGGGAAAACCAACGGTATAAATTTGATGAAACTATGCTTAAGCCACGTGTATATTTACAAAATTGTAAGTGTGACTTTTTAAAAGGTGGTTTGACATGAAGTGAATCAAATTATCAAAGGGTATCAAATACATGTAGTTGCAGGGGCGGATCCAGCAATTTTAAAAAAGGGGGAGGGGGTCCTAACCCAGGACAAAAGGGGGGGTTCCAATTACATGTCCCCATTCAAATGCATTGATCGTCCAACAAAAAAGGGGGTTCCAACCCCCGGACCCCCCTCCCCCTCTGGATCCGCGCCTGAGCTGCCACTGACACATTGAGTCTTTTTAGTTTCATGCTCTCTTAATCAACTCAAGATCCAGAAAACTAGTAAATGGTACATATGTACTTTGACCTTCAATGGTTTATCTTTAAAAATTATGAGTTTAATGGAGAGTTGTCTCATTGGCAATCATATGTTATCTTCTTTTATCTATAAAGGTCATGATTAGTATGGCGTTCATTATCACTGGACTAGTATATATTTGTTTAGGGGCCAGCTGAAGGACGCCTCCGGGTGCGGGAATTTCTCGCTACATTGAAGACCTGTTGGTGACCCTCTGCTGTTGTTTTTTATTTGGTCGGGTTGTTGTCTCTTTGACACATTCCCCATTTCCATTCTCAATTTTAAATTTTACATGATACGACTTTCAACTATGAGTAAAATTCGTGCAGCATAGTCTGCTATATGAAAGGCCCCGAAATTACAAATGATAAAACAATTCAAACGAGATGCATCATGATTATAGTTTGTTTTTTTTTTCAATCCAAGAAAATATGTGTAACTGTGTATATAAGATTTACAAATTGCCAATATCTCCTTTTAAGCTCACCAGGCCAAAAGTGGCAAAGTGAGATTATTTATTAAACTTTTCTCATCAATTGTCGTCCTTCGTCCGTCGTTGTCGTCTGATAGCTTTTACAAAGATATTCCACTCTGAATCTGCTGGGCCAAATAAAACCAATTTCGGCCTAAATCATTATTAGGGTATGTAGATAAAAAATTAATTCCGATTCATATGACCACGCTTGTGCACCGAGATGGCAGTCATCGCTAAAAATAGAACATCGGGGTAAAATGCAGTTTTTGGCATACAAATCTCTGAAACTAAAGCATTTATAGCAAATCTTATGTTCGTTCAGTCAAAAGTTATCTGCCAATGCATTAGACAACCCGTTGTTGTGTTGTTTCCTCTTGAACTGATAGTTGAAAGAAAATTTTGCAGTTTTTGGCTATCATCCTGAATATTACCATGTATGAAGAAAAACTGTTGACAGCAAACTTTTTCTGCAAAACAAGGTCTACAAAAAGTAGTTATTGCCTTTTACAGTTAATTTCCCACATTTTGTCTTACATTTCGGTAATCCTTTGTCAAAAAATTCTCCTCTGAAACTACTTGTCCAAATTAAAACAAACTTTGCATAAACAATCCCTAGGGTATCTAGTTCAAAAAAATGTATCCAATGACCAAACATCAACCAAGATGGCAGAATGGCTAAATAGTAAATAAGCGGGGATGCAGTGTTTGATTTATATCTCTGAAACTTAAGCATTTAGTCCTAAATAAGATATAAATGAGAGAAACTGAACAGACTTAAATGACCGCCAATATAAGATAAAAAAAAAACATATCTGTTTTTGTCATTAATACTTTTCTCGTCTACAATGTTGAAGTGAGTCTTTGTCTAATATGATATAGACCAAGATGAGCAACACAGGCTATTTTGAGCCTCCAGTTATTATTAAACTGGCGTTTTTTTTTTGTGTTGTTTTAACTCGCACAATATTCCGGGACAGTAGTGAAAATAGAGGTAATTCGAATCTTTCATTACAGTGCAGACAATGAATGAATAAATAAAATTGAAAGACTTTGTCTAGCTGCAATATTCCTTTTTTCCTCTTTCAGATTGTGATTACTATGACGAAAAAATTATCTACGACACACAATCAGTACATGCAATGCTAAAAACTCGAAAAAGCACATGAACCGCGTAGTGGAGTGACAAATCACGAAAAAGGTGCTTATTTTACGAGTTTAATGGACCGGCATACCTGCAGGCTGAAAATTATATTTTTGCAAAGCCAATACATTAATCTAACTTTTTTGCCCGGTCGTAGATATTTCGTACGGTGCAATTTTTTTTGAGAGTGAAAAGAAAATGAATTTTCGATTTTTACTTGAAATGCATTCCAAAAACATTTTTTAACATGATTTCATTATTATAATCCACAAACTCTTAATTTTAGATTTTATTAAGAGAGTAACTACACATGTATATTATAAAATGAAAATTTGTTCTATTGAACCTTATTTTTAACTTTTTTATCCCCTTTGAAAAATGCATACTCTTTTTTTTATTTGAACGGAGAGGTTACAAAACTTGTAATTCATAATTTATCGATATATTACAAAGTTTTTTATGTGAAAAGTAATAAAACTTCATTTTCTAAACTTATGAGACCAACTTCAGCTCATTCGGATGAGTATAACTATATTTTTAGCAATTTATAAACATTGCTATGAAATTCATTGAATTTCCGGATTTTTTAATTCCTTACCGATACGCAGTATTATTACTTTTGATTGATTTACCTGGATGAATCACATCAACATTTTGTCATAGTATTTTTCGTAGTTGTTCCTTTTCAAAGTCGTTTTATTAATATTTTTGTATTATAGGGTTATTAAACATTGTTAGTGTTTAATTGTTACTGATTAATTTTGAGTCAAATAGTTATTAAAATGTGTTTTTACTTTGACAAATTAATAGGTCTTTTATAATTTAAAAGTTGAATTGGTGCGGATAAGTTGTTTATCCGGAAAATGTCTACTTTTAGTAGCCCATTGAAGCTTACGGCTTCGCAAGCTAAAATTCGCCGTATGTCAAACCAGTGGAATCTTTGCATTATATGTCAAGTTTCAACAGTGGAAAAACTGTCCTCTTTATCTACGAAAGGACAGCAAACACTTTTAGATGCTGTGAATACAAGAAAAGATGACGTGTTTCGTCGACTTCATGATGAATATAGTTCACTTGCAGATGTAGACATTGAAAGATTGTGTTATCACAAATCTTGTTACAAATCCTACACTAGTAGAGTCAATTTAGAAAAGTTTGTAATGCCTGATGTTAACAATCTTAAAGACACTTCCAATGCGAATCAACCATGTTGTTCCCATCCTGTTCAGACCAGATCAATGTTCACGCCGTTTGATTGGACTACTTGCATTTTCTGTAAGCACAAGTCGTATAAGCGCGACAAAAACCTACGTCACTTAGAAAGTGATGAAAGACTACAAAAAATAAGTGAATTAGCAGACCATAAACGTGATTTAGAGTTGAAGTCACTTCTTTTTTCGGAAGAATTTAAATCTAAAGCTCTTTACCACAGAGCTTGCATTGCTAATTATTTACTTAGCATTCCAAAGAAAGAACAATTTAATGATGAGGTGGACATTTCTGTTCATGACAAGGCTTTTCAATCCTTCGTTGGTCACATAAATGAAGACTTGCTTATTCACAAAAAGGCATACCTAATGTCTTTTCTTTTAGAAAAATACTGTTTCTTCTTACCTCCCGAATTAAAAACGAAATATACTTCAGCCAAACTTCAACGAAGGCTAGAAAAGCATTATGGAAATTCTATCGTCATTCAGACACAGAAAGGGCAGGGAAGATCCAATATAGTATTCAGCAGTTCTATATCAATTGCCGAAGCCGTTCAAGCAGCTAGCCATTTGAAATGTGAGTTAAAACTTTCGGAAATTGAAGCTGAAGTTGAAATAGGACCTATAAATGAAGACCAGACTTTACATGCAGCCGCTTCAATAATCCGTAGACAATTGCAGTCCTTAGATATATCAAATGAGACTTACCCAACACCATCTGAAATATCGTTGTCTTATTCTACACAGCACACTCCTTACTTATTAACAAAGTTTTTGTTGTGGATTATTGATGATAAGTCATACAATAGAGAGGGTAATGTTTCTGACCTTCCTGTCGATGAGATGCGTAAAGTCCTTGCAATAGCCGAATGTATTGTTTCATTGAATAAAGGCATTTTTACCCCATTTCATCTTGGTTTGGCATTACAACTCCACCATGAGTTTGGTTCCAAAAACCTGATTGAAAATCTAAATTCACATGGCTTTTGTTCATCATACTCAGAAGTACGAAGATATCTGACTAGTCTAGCAAATTTTGAAATAGGCAGAATCCAAGACACATCATATTTACCTAATGGGATTGCTTCTTTTGAAGAAGGTGGTCATATCATTCAGGAGGGAGCTGATAATATTGATATTAATGCTGAAACCATAGATGGTAAGAATTTTTTTTTACAAAAATGTTTTTTAGGAGAATAAAATTATTAACCCGTATGCATAAATTCTTAAAACATAGGAAACATATAGACAATAACTGTTTAGTGTCTTTAAATATCAGCTGTATGTGTACGAGGCTAAGACACCGGTGTAATGCGAGCTTTAGCGAGCTAATACTTCTGTTTCGAGCCGAGTACAAATACAGCTTAACATTTAATGACACTAAACAGTTATTGTCTTTATCCTGCGTTTAATTCTGTATTTTGTTCGTGTTTTGAAAGACACAAAACTTCACATTTGTTTGCATTTATTTTCGATTTGAAATCCCTTGCGTCCCGCATAGTAATATTAAAATCACAAATTCAGCTAAAGACGGGTTGAAAAAAAAAGAATCTCGAATGGTCAACCATTATACATCGCTTAAGGTAAATTATTGTTTATTTTAACATAACAACTAATTTCAGATCTAGATCTAGGTGAGGGCGTGCAAATATTATAATTTCACCGAGGGGAGCAAAACGAAACACACTGCAATATTTGTGTATGCCAAAAAAAAAAAAAAATAATAAAAAAAAGATACCTCCTTCTTTTAATTTAATCCTTTAAAAGTTACAACATTGTATAGTAATGCAAAATATAAGGATGTAGGAGTGTACCATCTTTCAATGTATTTTGTCCTTCTGTATATACTACGTTACAGTAAAGGATATTTTTTTTTATCGTAGGCGAATATTATTCTCTCAAAATGTATGCCCTCAAAATATTTCTTTATTGTTCAGTAGCTGTCAAAATTCTTATTCTATTTTGATGAACACATTTTAGTATTGTATTTTTTCGTTATAACTACTTTTTCGTCCGGAATATAAGTGAAATACTTGCCACTGTACGTTAAGAAAACGTAACAAAATAAGCTAAAAATCAATTCACAAAGCTATCATACATTATAAAATAAAAAGAATATATGCTAATTTGTTGCTATTATAAGTATTTTTTCGAAGTTATATGTTTTATTATCAATTTTGAATAAGTACCTGTGTGTCGTAAGTATAACGGTGTCGTTCAATTTTTATTCAGTAGGGGTTACGGGGTTAGGACCAACTTTTTTTTTACGATCAATGCCTTTGAATGTGGAAATATGATTGGAACTTCAATTTATCCTGAGTTGGAACCCACTTTTTAAAAAAAATGCTGGATCCGCCCATGAATATTTCCTAATTTCATCAGAGATACTTGTATTTAATAAGACTATCCTTGAATTATCCTGGATTTCCAACTAAACATGACGTAAAATTGAGAATGGAAATGAGGAATGTGTCAAAGAGACAACAACCCGACTAAAGAGTCGAAAACAGCCGAAAGCCACCAATGGGTCTTCAGCACATAGAGAAAATCCCTCACCCGGAGACGTGCTTAAGTTTGGCTCTAAACAAAAATATGTTCTAGTTCAGTGACCTTGGACATCAAGCTTAATCCGAAAATTATAAATAAACATATTAAAATTTAGGCAATTAATAAATTTGTTATAACAATTTTGCCAACGATTAAATCTATCTGAAACAAGTGTACAACAATTAGCAATTTTCTGATTTATTACTAAATAAAATCGTAAATCATCGATGATAAACGTGATTAAACTGTTACATTATCACGATTTTATTTTGACTGTTCAAACAACAGAAAAGTTCCCGATTGTGAAATAGATAACGACTTGTTATTTTTCAACCCAGATGTGAAACTTCAAAGAGTGAAGGTGTGATAGACGGATGCTAAAAATCAACATGTAAATTATATGGACGAGTTATAAAAAGGTGTTACATGTATGAAGTTATTCTGGAAACTGTTATCAATTAGCGAGATTCCGATCAAAGCTTTGTATTTGCAATCTTCGAAGAACCCAAAAAAAGGCAAAAATAAAGAGTGATATTATAAATGTAAAAGTTCAAAAAGTTTATTTTAACATATTTCTATTTCCAAGCCAATGGTCACTTACTCACATTTAACATAAAAACAAATATGTTTTAAATATTTCTTAACAAGATATTGTTTTTAATATTTGGTCTTTCTTCTACTTTTCAAGACATTTCCAATATTTACATATATAATTATATCTATATATATTTAGATTTTCAAGGCAGTTTTATTTCTTTTTCAATAACTTTTAGAATGATTCCCTTCTCTTATTTCTAGTTAATTTTCTGTATTTTATAAACGTCTTTTTTTATGTACGTTAGATATATTTTCTAATTAAATCAACAGTTTAATTGTGTTGAGTTATTTAGGTAAACAGAAAACACAATATAATAAATGATCATTTTCTTCACTGAATATTCTTGCTACATTATGTAAGTATATTTGTGAGCGTAATTCGTCCTGAACATTCATGATATATGTGCCACTGGCATGGACTTCAAGAAACGAACAACCAATCATTACTAGCTAGTGTTTGCACTTGAATAAAAAATAAAAACAAATACACTGTACATGCATATGATAGCGGACTATGCGTGCACTTACAGATAAATTGACTGACTTTGGAAGTACTAGGTTATTTTGAAAAAGGTTAAATATACGGATCATACGCTAATGTAAAAGACGGGAAATGATTACACTAAAGTCATCGAATAAATTGGTTTCCCTCCGTGAAACGAAATAAGAATATTTTTTATCTATTTCTTCGAAAAACTTAATGGACGTTAGTTTTAAAATAATTTACAAACACGAATAGGGTCGTTCATTTCTTTAATAAAGAAAACTATGCAAATAGTTCGAAGTGGATAACGAAAAAGATTGACACACACACATGTTTTGAAAGCATAATATAATATATTCTATTTATTTTAACCAGGGATAGCGACTGCCACTAAATTATGTTTCTGAGATACTCCTTAAATTTTCACGTCTTTTACGATGTACATCTCACTAACTTATATGAAAATAAGTAAAAAAAAATGACAACTTTAATAATAAATATGAATAATAAAATAAAGAATGTTTCCATCCTATTTTTTTAAGAAGAGAAGGTATTTTGATATTTAAATTGATCTTGTTTGCCTTTCATAATTTTTTTATTTTTTTATTTTACTATTTATCTATTCATTTCAGAGCTATCATTTTTATTTTAAATGCAATATCGAAGTAATGTAATGAATTCTATTCATAAATAAACAATGAGTAGTACACTATACCGATTAACTTTGGTATATTTATTCGTTTCATTTGGAAATTTGAAAACTAGCATAATCGCCAAACAACCAATCAGGTGAAATAGTATCGTTTCTGAACGAAACAATGTTTGTTTACACGGAATATATTGATCGTATCGTTTCGTTCACACACGACTTTGAGCGGAAAAACACGAGTTTACTTTAATAAACGAAATGAGTGGAGATACACGATTCTGACTGATTTAACTCGTTCGTTCTCATTTCATTCCATTCGCGTGTTCGTTCCGTGTAAGAGGGAACGTTGAGTGGTTTGGTAGCTGTAGTTGATGTCGTTGTCGTTTCTGAAAATGAAGCAATGCGTCTTTGTTGTCTGATAAATCGTTGTTGTCTGATAAATCGAAAGGCTCAATGCCGAAGATTTTTTTGTAACAGATATTGTAAAGAAGTACGCGAAAACCAGTCTCAAAAGTAAACCGGGGGACAAAAACACAGCTGGTAACAATAAAACAAGCCACCAAACAAAGGACAGCACTACGCAAATAAGCTTAAAATAAAAAGAAGAAATGGGTCGAATTTAGGTTGCCTCTAACAAGACATTTTAATTATAAAAGGGTCAAGTATTGGAAAGGAGGAGGAAATATATGACAGAAGAAGGTCCCCCTTCGTACAGGTCCCTAAACAAGAGACATATATTTATACTACCATACATATCTCTGTCTAAACCAACATAAAAAAGCTCCGTCTAAACCAAAATAAAAAAAGCGATAGGGTTTGTATAACTTCCAATCTTCTGAAGTAACCAGTTGATTGTGCATCACAACTTTGCAACTTCATTGATACAGGTTTTGCAACTTCAATGATACAGGTGTATCACTACGCTTTAAGCTAGGAAGCTTTACGCTAGGAAGCTTTACGCTAGGAATTCTTCTTAATTAAGGAGAGATTTATTTTTATCTCATTTGGAAGCTCTTAAATGCTGGTTCCAAAATGAACACTACCTTTAGTCTTCTATGTTTTTCAATAAAGAATCAAAGTCATGCATGCCCACTATCGAATTACATCTTTTAAATCATTTGATCTAAGCAAAATTTCAATCGAAGACATGAATTAAATAGCTCCTATCAATTTTCACGATACATGGTGTATTCTGATGAACATTTTATTTCAGTAATGGTCGCCAATCAGGTCTGAAAAGGCATAAGAAGGAAACCATTTTATCGATGAAAATTTATCTTTTTTTTTGCCTGATAACAATACAATATTGTGATATAACTATGTATATTATACTTTTCTTCTATTATAAACTGAGGATAATTATTTACAAGTTTGATCCAAATCAATCTTAAAGCGTAAGAAAAGATCTTCAAAAATGTTTATGATTACGCATGAATCAAAATAATGGGAAACAAAGACCAAAGAAAGTGAGGACAAAATCGTTAATGGCGAGAGGAATTAACAATTAAATGAAATAGATTCACTGAAACTTGTAATTGAAATAAAGCAACAACATAGTTAATGACAAGGTAAATAAAAAGTAATACCTACTGCTATTTGACTGAAATCATTTTAACATAACAATATTGACAATAATACAATACTATCAAGTGGCTTGCCTTTATGGCAAAAATTTAATGCAGCTAGTGTTTCTCTCAAAACTGTTGAACAGTAAGGTTTGGGTAATGGACATAAACAAACACAGAACAAATTGTTCACATAAATCTGAAATGCTTATCTGTTCAACACTGTGAACACTTAAAAAATGAATAACTTGAAAAAAGCTCCCTTTGCTGAACATAAAATCATTACACGAACCTCCTTTAAACATAAATTATTAAATAAAGAATACTTGAATCATTTAGAACTGTACTTATAAATTGAGTTAATGTCCATTTTCATCGGAACATCCTGGAATGCCAGCACTATTACACTATATGAACTCTAAACTATGTCCATTACCCAAACCTTACTGTTCAACAGATAATTGAACTCGGACCTAAAAGAAGGATATGTGTCATAAGTTGATGGAATTTGTAATACTCGCCCACATGTATGAGCTATTGGTGACCTTGTGAACCCTTTAGATTAAAAAAACTCAATCGTTATTTTCATTCCCAGCAGGACATCTGAACCTGTGCAGAACCTCAAGAAAGCCTTTTGTTTTTCTCCATCTAGATCTTTGATATATCTTTTTAAAAAGCCTGTACATAGCCTTTCCGCTTCTTTCATGTTTTCCGGTACAATCAAGGATTTCAAAATTTCCTTGGGTGTTGGTTTCATTTCTTGATAAATTTGTTTTAGTTTGCCTGGAGTGACTTGCAACTGTCGTAATTCTGAACGGAAACATTCAATCACGTATCGTGGTTGTTGAATCAACTCTTTATGTACCAACTCTCCAATAATTGGCAGGACATTTTCAGAATTCACCAATTTTCTACAAGAATGACTATCAAGGAATTCAAGGAAGTCATCTTGATCCACATCATTGAAATTGGAAATAGCTTTTTTAACAATCTGACTTTCCATTTCAGGTAAGTAATCTGAAAACAATTCAATCAGACTTGATTCAATGCTTCCATGAATGCACTCTTCGAATATAGCAGGCATAATTGAAATGGGCCAGTTACCACTTACTTCAAACCCCTTTCGTATTATTCTACTAACAGCTTTCCATTCCTCCTTTTGGAAATCATGCATAAGTACAGGTACCTTGAAAATACGACCCTCTGTGCATTGTTCATAGAATTCATCCCAAAAACTGGGTTATACAATCTCTGAAAACACCATCTCCTTCTCCGGCTTCTTCCTTCCCATTGTCTAATACCATGATGGCATCAATGTCTACAGTCATGATGTTTGGATCTTTAAAATGAATTATCATATCCATTAAAGCTGAAGCCCTATGTATACGAATAATTTCTCTCTCCACTGTACCAACATCTCCAAATTCTAATGGTCTGTCCAAAATATCACCACTTCCACTCTCTAATGGTAATGTCGAGTCTAAGCTTACATTGCTTGCCCGTACATTAGAGCCAAATACTATATCACCGTCGAAGGAAAAATCAGAAATATCAAAGTTTGGTCGGATATCTGGAAGTTCTGCATTAAAAAAATCATTAGTGACAAAAATGTCATTTGATTTTTCAGGTTTGCTAAAACAGGTTAGAGGCAAGTCAATAATTTCCATTACTTCAATAACTTCACTCTGAGCAGATGCTGTTGCATTCCTATTCTTTGGAAGTGATAAAGGTGGCAACTCGTCACTCTCAATTGTACTAGTAGCGTCTTCTGTGCAGAATTGTCTCATCTTTAAACGATTGAAACATGACTCCACGGTGGACTGTAAATCTATCTTTTGAAAATATGTGTCAGTTAGTTTTATCTCAAATTCTGTGATTTTACCTCGAATTGTGTTAATATGTCCATTTGGGAAATACAGCTGTTTGGCCAGCTCTAACACTTGCCCCATCGTATCAGATTTTTCCATTTCAAATGATTTAGGTCCACCACCCTTGTTTCCACGTATTTGATGATAGGCTTCACCGTCATGATGGAAACAGCTTAAATCCACCAGACGTTTCTTTTTCTCTGCGTTTTTGTTGCCTTTCAGTTTCTTACTTAAAGATGAACTACGTACATCTTTTTCATCCTCATCCTCATCTCCACTACTATAAGAGGCCCCTCCCTTTAGTGCATTCACTTTTGCCCGAAGTTTTTTCATTAACGACGTCTTTGTCTTCTTTTTCTTTTCACAAGACGTGTTTTTTCTGTCCCTGCTAAAAGCTATTATTACTTTGCGATCCCCATACAGGGGCACAAACTTTGTCAATTCCTCTTCTGACATGTGAATGATAGTTTGAGAATCTATCTGAAATGGACAAAGAGCAAAAAAATAATGGTATGCAAAATTGATGGTTTATAATCAAGTTTAAAACATGGCAGTGTCTGCGCGTACCCGCATCCGTTCGTAGGCTACGCGTACCAACATCCGTTTTTATAATAAAATATCGGATCGGGAATGAAACGTGAAATATAAACGGAAATTATCGATAATATGTGGATTTCGTGTAGAACGAGTGAAGAGTATGAAAAATATTATTTTCAAATTGTATTTATTAGATAATAATACATAATACACATTGCAAATTAAATGCACACTGATGGAAAATGAAACTGTACAGTCCCTGCAAATGAAAAAACATGATAAAAATTAATACTATTATAAAATGCAAATGCAAATTTAAAGAATTATATATAATTACTGAATTTTAAAAATACCCATATGAGATTTAAAAATAATCTTTTAGTAAAATGTAAAACAGAAACTGAAATTTTAAAATATCTTATACTACTAAAATTAAAGCTTGGATGTCTATATAAAAATTAAAGAAGCAAGTAATAATGTCAAAATAAACCAATTTTAAAAGATTCATGTAACTAATTAAGATTTGGAACAAATTTTACCGTCATATCCAATAGGATTGTTTTGGCACATTTTTCAACCCTGCACATTTCAAATGTTGCCAGTCCTAACAACAATCACAGGACAAAGAGTCCTGATCATGTACTGAGGTTTTCTGACATTTGATACATATTACAATTTATTCTGTTAAACTTTAAATCCTTTTTATTTATTTTTTGTGTTTCCAGTTCTTCTTTTCTCTGCAGCTGCAATTGACTCCGAGTTTTTTTTTATACAATTGTATAAAATTAATCGACTGATAGTTTTGAACAAATTGTTCCAATTCTTCATGATAACTACGAAATGTCTTCCCCACATGTATATCACACTAGTCTCTTCCATTTTAAGAATTTTTATTAACTGAGAAAAAAAATGTTCACGTACCTATATATGAATAAATTTAATCTATTTATTCTCTAATTACGACAAATTCCGTATAAATTTAATCATATTTCACGTTTTATTTCCGATCCGACAGCATTTTATTATATAACCGGATGTGGGTACGCGTAGCCTAAGAACAGCAATCTGACTATTCGTACCTGCATGCTGGTACGCGAAGACACTGCCTTAAACATATAGTTCTCGTGCAATCTCTTAAATAAGTATTACATTAACCGTAACGTTTGTAATTTATAAAGATCCATGACAATGAGGCCAAGTGTACACCCTACAACTATTCCATACACCAAATGTAGCCCACCTATTACTTTAATTGGTAACTGAAAAACAAACCAAAACCAATAATTCAACATTGACCAATGAACAATGAAAATGAGGCCAAGGTCACATGATACCTTGCCAGACAGACATGTTCATAGTTGAACTTCTCCTTAAAGTTTTTAAAAACAAACCATAACACATTAACTTAACATTGACCAATGAACCATAAAAATGAGGAAGATGATACCTTACAGACAAACAGGTACATCATACAATAATCCCATATATCAAATATAGCTCACCTATTGCTTAAAGATTAAGTAAATGATAAACAGACCAAAACACAAAAACTTAACATTGAACTATGAACAATGAAATTAAATCAAGGACAATGGACATATAACAGACGGAAATTCGATCTGCAGTGGCGGATCCAGGGGGAGGGTTCCGGGGGTTGGAACCCCCTTTTTTGGACGATCAATGCATTTGAATGGGGACCTATAGTTGGAACCCACCTTTGTCCTGGGTTGGGACCCCCCTTTTGAAAATGGCTGGATCCGCCCCTGATCTGCATACAATATGTGAGGCACCATGGGAAAATAAAGATTTATAAAAATAGTTTACACCATCACAAGCGAGACAAAAATGGTCTTGTGTTAGAAATTGACATAGACAATCAAAGGTATTCCAAATATGTTTGTCGTTTAAAACTGAACTACAAAAGAGATATGTCGATGTAAAACAAAAGCGAAATGTCCCTAAAATTAAGATAAAACAAACATAAAATCAGTATGTTATGCCCTCTATTGATGCAAATGTTGTATGAGTTCCAATGAGACAACTCTCCATCCAAGTCACAATTTGTAGAAGTAAACCATTTTAGGTCAAAGTACGGTCTTCAACAAGGAGCCTGGGATTTTTGTCAGATTTTCGGAATCCTCTTGTTTTAATCCATTTGAATGCCTTAAAAAAAATTGCCCGTTGACCCCCATTTTTCTTTTTATAAATCTTTTACATGTATAATGATAAGCCATCTGTATCTGTAAAAGTCTTAAAATTTTGATTAATTTTTTTTTTTTTGGTTTTTGAGAACTTGAACTTGTCAATGATAAAGCTATGAAAAGTCAAGAGAGAATATTTTCCCGCCAAAATTTCAATGGATTATATCTCGCAACCAAGCACATTGACTTATATTTTTTTTGCTCTTTTGATTCCTTTATTAATCCCCTATCAATATAAACTAAGTGTTTTGAAAAGTTAATGAATTTGAAACTGAGAGGGAAATTCCATTAATAGCTAAAGTGTAAAACCATTCAAACAGTTCAAACAGGAACAAAAAGTGACAAACGTTCTTATCTATATAAAATAAAAGGGTCTCAAGAGCCTAAATCTCTCACCTGTAACTTTTTGCTCAAAATTTCTCATCAATGATTATTTTTGCTTTTCAATATTTTAACGAGTGACTTACAAATGCCATTCAAATGTTCTTTGTATAAGTCATATTTTGTTCAAAAGAAATAAAACTTCATTTTACCCGTATGTTCCATTATGGCAGCCATGTTTGTTGATGGATCCAAACTTCGGATACAATTTATAAACTAGAAACCTTAAGTTACAGTCAGTTACACTTTAGAACTATTAGCCTAGAAGTTTCAGGAGATTTTTTTTTTAAATTCACTACATCATTATGAACAAATTGTGTATTACTTGTCTGTTCATGGCAATAACTCCTTATTAAGCGTTCAATTGACAATTTTGGTTAATGAACTTTTTGGTGGATCTTACTTTGCTGAACATAATTGCTGTTTACAGTTTATCTTCATCATCATCTTCAATAACATTAAAGGTAATAACCAAAACTGCAAAATTTCCTTAAAATTAACAATTAAGTGGCAGAAACTCAACAATGGGTTGTTCCGTTCGTCTGAAAAAAATTCATGACTGATATATCTTGACGTATTGAACACCCCCCTATCAGATTAGCTTTAAATGCTTCAATATTTGAAACAGTTAACCTCGACGACAACGGACTCCAAATGATAGCATAAACTCACATGGGGCCTTCAGGCCCGGTGAGCTAAAAACGCGACACATCAAGAAGCATTTCGGGGCCTTTTATAGCGGACTATGTGGTACGGGCTTTGCTCATTGTTGATTGTTGACGGCCGTACGGCGACCTATAGTTGTTATTTTCTGTGTCATTTTTGTCTCTTGTGTCTCATTGGCAATCATACCACATCTTCTTTTTTATATTTATAGAATTTATCAATTTTCAAGAGGAATTTCAATAAAATGCTTCAAAATAATTCGATAAAGGTGAATCCTATACAAACTCCAACTTTATTTGTTGTTGATATAAAAAAAACTTAACATTATAGAGAAGATGATTTGCATTATACATGAAATTTGCATTATACATGAAATGTAGGGACTAAATAACATATCATTTTGATGAATAAGTTTACCTTTTCCTCTATCAATGTTGTTATAATATCATCTTTAATATTGCGACTTCTCATGAAGTCATAAAGGTCAGGTTCAGACATCTGATATAACATAAAAAATAAATTTATAATTGAAGTATATTGTTGTTCACCTGTCAGCAATGAAGCTTCCTACTTCTGAAAGGAAACTCAAAGAAGTCTGTTTTACCCAATTTTATAGAAGTGAAAGCTAACGATAATCAATTAGTAATTTACTAACCAGTTTCCATAGAAACGTTTTTTTTTTAATCTAAAGCTTGATCCAAATTACTCACCGTTTTTTTAATTTCAATATTTAAAAGTAAAATGGTTCGAAAAATTTAACAAAATCACGGACTTAAAACAGCTGCCCGTCATCTTAAAGGGTGGGGAATCTGATTGGTATTGAATTTCTACACAAGTACATTCTTTGTTTTAAAATAAATATTTCGGATACCAATTTTGAAACATAAGAAATGCATATTAAATCGAAAGCAACCTGCACATTTGCAGAGAATATTCAAGAACCAAACATTTTAAAACAGTAATCCATTTTGCAAGAGGGTCTACCTTATATGTGGCCCGAGAACACAAGTTATTTCGTGGTGCATTTCTTTTAGACAATTAGAAAATTTAGACAAATTATATCAAAATTATACAAAAACTTACTAGTATCAGATCTAACTCACAATATGGACAATTGTATGTTAAAGGGGTGAAGAAATAAATTGTGAAAGGGTATGAAAAACTTGGTAAGTAATACACTGTCCACACTAAGGAGAATATTTTCGAAGATAACGAAAATCAAGGGACGACAACCGTGTTCCAGCTCGTCGTCGCTTATTGTTTCTTTATCGCTTCTTGACACTAACTAGTTCGAACGAAACTCATTTTAAACTGCCGCATGTAACGGGGTTGCGTGTCGTGCAATATCGTAGCAGCTACATAGGGCTACGTAGATTTTTGACTGATGAACGTGTATCTAGCCTAGCTGCTACCTAGATCTATTAAGCAGCTAGGCTAGGTAAATGATCAAGTCAAATATTATAATATTGATAATGATGCGTAAACAAAACAAAAAGACTCAATAAGTAAAAATGTCACAAATAGGGGTAAATAGTCGAATTCGGTAGGTCACATTCGTGATAAAAGGGGTTTCGGACGAGTGGGGTGTCGGGCCAATAAGGTGTCGAACTATTGGGGTGTCGGACTACTGGGGTATCAGAATAACGGGGTACTCCCTAAGATATAAGTATATAGACAATAGATAATTGATCAATGTGGAACTTATTTTCGCAATTCAATTATTTTTCTTTATATAGAAAACAAGAATGTGTCCCCAGTACACGGATGCCTCATCCGCACTATCATTTTCTTTGTTCAGTGGACCCTGAAAATGGGGGACAATCTCTAATTTGGCATTAAAATTAAAATTAGAAAGATCATATCATAGGGAACATGTTTACTACGTTTCAAGTTGATTGGACTTCAACTTCATCAAAAACTACCTTGACCAAAAACTTTAACCTTAAGCGGGACAGACGGACGAACGGACAGATGAACGATCAGACGGGCGCAGAGACAAGAAAACATAATGCCCATAAATGGGGTATAAAAAATCTATATTGGGATCTAAAATTGTTTTAAGTTAAGAGTTAGAGTCAAGTTGGTTAACATTAGGATAATCGGTTTTAAATTAAATGCATTTATAAGTTAAGTATATAAGGTATATAAAGGTAAAGTTTTGCACTGTTATTATTTGTCGATATTTTATGAATTATGATTTTATTATACTTTTCTTGAACAATATACTTATAAAGTATTTTAAGTTAATTTATATATATTGACCCGGACTACTAAAATCTTGTATATATTTTGCCATTCAGATATCAACTTGTTTGCTACTGAAAATGGGAATAACGCAACATCAAAATGTGTAAAGCACCGCCAAATAATTCTAAAATGTACGTACATTTAGACAATATACGTATAGTGTCTTGAAATATGAAATTTATTTGTATGAGGCTTAGAAACGGGGAAAATGCGAGGTTCTACCGAGCATTTTCCCGTTTCGTGCCGAATACAAATAAATTTCATATTTCAAGACACTATAAGTATATTGTTTTTATACTGAAATCGATAAAAAAATAAAAAAAATAAAAAATATGTAACAAATATTGTTAAAAAAAAGTGTTTTGGAATTTCCCTCTTGGGGGTACCGTTTTGGGGTATTTCCCTATGAGCGTATAGTCCAGGCGGTAAGACATTGAAATTTTAAGAAATAAGAAAGGGAAAATGAACTTAAATAATAACATTTAATACACATGGTATATAAATTAACAATTTGAAGATATAACAAGTTTAAATACATAAAAGTTTGACCATTGTTACTACACGTTGTAATGGTTGTGACGTGACGTTGTTGATGAAATACAGGAGTTCCGGTTAGTAGGCGGGGCTTATAGGTTAGTTGAGGTCATTGAAGTATAAAGCTAAAGTTTATACGTATAGCTTTATCTGTATAGTAAAATAGCTGATTGCAGTATAATACCTTTTCCTTCTCAGTGGGCTCTATTTTGAGTTATAACATTTGAACAAAAACATCTCTTTTATATACATGTATACCCGGCTGAAGCTCGTGCAACACCTGGTGCTGAATACATTTTAGAAAACTTCAAAGACATGAACTTTTTTCTCACGCTCCAGACTTACCCATATAAGGATAGCCGACAGGATCAAAGACAAAGTCCATAAAAAGTATTATTGTATAGCAATATAATATTTACAACAGAAAGTAACCAAAATTCTATTATTGCACTAGTGCAATAAATCTGCAAAATTCATGACGTCATCAACGACAAAATCTTAGTTTAAACCAATTTTTACTTTCAAATATTATATTGCTATACAATAAAAGGGTTATTACATGAATATTGGGGAATATTGTCCCTCGTAGAACATATATTGCACTCGCAAGCTCGTGCAATATAAAATTCTACTCGGGACAATATTCCCCAATATTCAGGCAATAACCCTATATTCTTGAATATCAAATGTTATATTGTACGTTACACGTACTGCACATCCACACAGTTTTGTAGAAAAGTCTTTTAAAAAACAATCAATTCATTTGCAATCATCAATTGAGAGACCATCAAATAAGAGATCATAGAGCTATTTCCTTAAATATACAGCCTACTGTTTTAACGTAGTTGTAACAATGAAAACTATCAAGAGCACCACACAATTGAATAATTGCATAAAACTAAAGGGTTGGATTCTTAAGTGCTATTGGGTTAAACTTTGAATCTTTAGTTTTGATTTTGGTTGTATTTCGTTTCTTCATTTTCCCTTTCTTTTCGTTTCGTTGCGTTTCGTTATATTTCGTTTGTTTTGGTTTCGATTCCGCTTCTTATTTTATATGTACCCGTTTTAACAGTTTAAGCATAGATTAAATATGAATTTTGAGGTAAGGATAAGAGGTAAACTCTCTCTTAACCTCAAATGATTTTAGAAGTTGTATTATAGATACCAAATACGTTTCGGACATTCAGTTTATGCTCATTTCGGACATTTGGTCATTATTTCCCCCATGCATTAGTTTTTTTTTTGTCAATGTGAAATCGACAAGAATACGATTGGACCAAATACTTGGAAAATGTTATTTTGTCAGCTTTTAAGCCCATGATCGTTTAATTTGTAATAAGGTTGTAAATCGAATAATTACCGCGCCCCCTTATGTTCATTGTCCTCAGAATTAATGGAGTGATCGTAATATAACGAATGGATTATTCGGGTTAATAAGGTTGTGGTTTATGATTTGACCGTTTTTATAAAAAAAAAAAATAAAACATTTTTATCTCCAATAATGAAAAAAGCATGAATAAGTATGGTTGTTGGAAAGTATAAGTCTCAGACCGCGGCTTCTAACGGTGGCTACATAGATTGAATGCGTTCACACATGCAGACATTTTACATCCATGCATTATGTCACATTGATTAAATATCTTTAAACTTACCTTTCTTCATAAACTTCATCCAAGCAGGAAATGACAATTCACAATGTACAAATCACGCGCATGTCAATAAGGGCTCTAATAAATCGTGCGCACATATTGTGTAACTCGTGCGCACAAGTTAGTAACTTGTGTGCACAAGATAGTAACTCGTGCGCACAAGATACTAACTTGTGCGCACAAGTTGATAACTCGTGCGCACAAGTTATGTAACTCGTGCGCACAAGATAGTAACTCGTGCGCACAAGATAGTAACTCGTGCGCACAAGTTAGTAACTCGTGCGTGCAAGTTATGTAACTTGTGCGCACAAGATAGTAACTCGTGCGCACAAGTTAGTAACTCGTGCGCGCAAGTTATGTAACTTGTGCGCACAAGATAGTAACTCGTGCGCGCAAGTTTGTAACTCGTGCGCGCAAGTTATGTAACTTGCGCGCACAAGATAGTAACTCGTGCGCTCAAGTTTGTAACTTGTGCGCACAAGTTAGTAACTTGTGCGCGCAAGTTGTAATTATTTTTTTGCGTGGCACTCCAGGGCTTCCGTATTTTTCAAATGATTAATTTAGTTTTATTTTATTTTGTGTCGTCGATTAGTTTGTTTTCCTTCAGAAGCATATTAACAATTAAAGTTAAAACAAAAATAATAATTTATAACCAATATCTACGCTTGTGTATTGTGATGCGTTGTCTGTTTTCAAAGTTGGCGATTAATCTCTAAACTTTTATCACAAAATATTATATATTAAAGTGGCAAGTGCAATTTGAGGGATCAGCGTACCAATGTGACCTCTGAGAAATGTCTAATCGTTGAACTATCACTAGTTATTATGGTACTTACAATCAGAGAACCTGAAAAAAAATTATCTGTTGAGTTCTTAACTAGTTTCATTTATTTATCCATTAAACATGTTAAAGAGATAGAGCTTTCTTAGAATTTTGAAAAGTGGAAGCAGTATAATTACTTTAATACACTAAAATATGTAATAAACAAGAAGTAATTGTTACAGGATGCTGTTACGAAGTCTCCCAAACAAAGCTCCCATAATTATCCATTTCCATGGTCCCATATTTTATTAGATTTGTTTTATTATCCCATACATGAATATATATAAGGTTTAGAGGTGGGGATCTCTACTGTTTACAAGTATTCTAACAAAAGGGTGTGGGGTAACCCCATAGACTCCCCCTATATTTGGTTTGATTTGTTAAATTGTCCCATTGAAGAATATATATGGTTAAGGGGTAGGGATCTGAACCGTTTACAAGTTCTCAAACAAGAGGGGGTGGGGGTAAAACCGAAGGACTTCCCTTTTATTTCATTTGATTTGTTTAATTGTCCGAAATGAGAACATATATGGTTTAGGGGTGGGGTTCTGGATGGTTAACAAGTTTTCAAACAAGAGGGGGTGGGGGTGAACCCCAGAGAAATTCCTTTTATTTCATTTCATTTGTTTGATTGTCCCATGCAAGAATATTCTATATATATGGTTTATGAGTGGGGATCTGGACCATTTACATGTTTTCAAACAAGAGGGGGTGGGAATGACCCCTAGGGAATTCCCATTTCTGTCATTTGATTTGTTTTACTGTCCCATGCAAGAATATATATGGTTTAGGGGTGGGGATCTTGATCGTTTACAAGTTCTCAAACAAGAGGGGTTAGAGGTGACCCCCCAGGGACTTCCCTTTTATTTTATATGATTTGTTTTATTGTCCCATACAAGAATATATATGGTTTAGGGGTGGAGATCTGGACGGTTTACAAGATAATAGCACATTCTCAAATTGAAGAGGGTGGGGGTTTCCCCCAGGGACTCACCCTATATTTCATTTGATTTGTTTTATTGTCCTGTGATCGTTTCTGAAGACTGCATGGGTTTATCACTTACAGTTTTCAAGTCATTTGAAATTTTTTTTAAATAAAATCCCATAGTGTAACCCCTCCACTCTTTATACCCCTTAAAATACCCTTTAACAGAAGGGAAGCTTCTATAAAAATGCTTGTTTTGGCCCCTTTTTGGCCCTTAATTCCTTAACTTTGGCCCCATAACCCCTCTAATGAATCATAACCTTCTACTTGTGGTCTCAACATTGAGGTATACTTTCAGAGCAATTTAAATACTCACAAGTATATTAAGTTATTATCCTGAAACTAGAAAAATGCTTGTTTAAGGCCCCTTTTGGGCCCCTAATTCCTAAACGGTTGGGAGCATGGCCCAAGACCACAATTAATGACCCCGCTTTTCGTTGTTCCGAATATAGTTCCCTTTAATTATAGTGTATTTTTTCTTTATTTTTTTTCTTTCCCTTTGTCATTCATTTCTTAGCTTTTCTGGGGTGGAAATGAAAGAAGAGAGCTGAAATAAACTTTTAGATGTTTTATTTTAACTGATTTTAATAAGGAAAGAGTGATTAGGCCAGGTGCAAAAAGGTAATATTTACACTTTTCGGATCATCTCTTGACTTGCCTATAAGGTATGGATGTGTATTGGCCAAATTTGTATGATGTAAATTTTTGGACTTGTACTGTACATTACACACACAAAAAATTAGACAAAAAGAATAGGTAAAACTTTTTTAATGCGAAAAAAACGTTATAAAGAAATGATAGAGGAATTAATTGTGGTCTCGGACCGCATCATCCACAAAAATGATCCCAACCTTCCTTTTGTGGTACTTTGAACCTTCTCAGAAAATTTCATAAAGATCTATTCACTTAAACTAAAGTTATTATCCGGAAAACAATGTGTCTTCGGACGACGACAACCACGACATCATACCATTATACAATCCCCCCAAAAAATTGGGGTCGTATAAAACATAATAAATTGTATACCAATATGTGAATTAAAATATTAAGGTACAATGTAATGTATGTGACTGTTCCAAGTCAGGAGCCTATAATGCAGTGGTTGTCATTTGTTGATGTGTTACATATATTTTTGTTCATTTTTTGTACATAAATTAGGCAGTTAGTTTGTTTTCTTGTTTTACATTTGTCATTTTGGGGGCATTTATAGCTGACTATGTGGTATGGGCTTTCCTCATTGTTGAAGGCAGTACAGTGACCTTAAGTTGTTTATTTCTGTGTCATTTGGTCTCTTGTGTAGAGTTGTCTCATTGGCAATCATACCACATCTTCTTTGTATAAGCATAAATCAAATAAAGTTAAATACAACATTTAAAAGATAAGATAAGATAAGATAATTTTATTAACCAATCATGGTGCCCAAAATTTGAGCTATACAATCAAATGAATTACAAAATAAAGCACAGAAAATGATTAGAATGATTAAAGTACAATTAAACAAAAAACCACATGAATACACATTTACACTAATTAACCTGATATAAACCAAGTTATTGACAAAACATAGTTGTTATGGGTGCCACTGTGACCTGGAGAGATTACATAAATCTTTAGGATAGTTCTAGGTCTATGGGAGACAACTCCTGATCAATTTTAATTTATATATATATATATCTAATATATATTTTTTCTTCTATTTTTTTTTTTTTTTTTTTTAAACAACAATATTTTCTATAATTTTCTTTCGTTCTTCAAAAAGGGAGTGCAATAAATTAGATAAGTTTGAAGTAACAAACAAATCTTCAGATGAAAGAATCCAAACAAATTTCATTTCATCAGGTAATCTTGAAAAATTTTTGAATTTAGAATTTAAATTAGATAGATGTTGAGATCTAGTATCTTTTAGAACAGGACATTTTAAAAGAAAATGTAGTTCGTCTTCAACCGTGTTCTTACATAGCTTACACTTTCTGTCTTCAGCTTTAATTCCAATATACCTCCCTCTTTCTATTTCGAGATCATGACAGCTAGTTCTAAATCTTGTGATTATTTGCCTGTCTTTTTTTGAATTCATTTTTAAATATGGTTCAAACATAAAAATATTTTTAAATTTTCTGTAAGTTCTTAATTTATTGCCAGATTGTAAATTAGTACACTTCCCAGAATTGCTTTCTAAACTCGCTAACCAGCTTTCTTTAAATTTAATAGTTAAAGATGTTTTTACTTTTTTTAGAATATGGTTTTGTTTAAAGTTTGACTGGTTAACAAATAGATATTCTAAGTCTAGAAATTTAAATATATGTTTAATGCTTCCTATCCAAGATTCCTGGTTATGTTTGTCCATAGAATGAGATAGATTTATGGCTTCCCTTAGAATAATATTTGAAGGTTCAATATCTTTCATAAGATGGATCCAATATTTTACCATATTCATTATTACATAATACAGTGTAGGGAGTGAACCTAGTTCTCCTCTACATGCCATATTTGATGTTTTTATATTAACTCCAAGTGAAAATTTACAAAGCTTAGTATGAATTTTCTCTAGTACAAGATAATCAGTTTCTTTTGATATAAAGTTATCCAAATGTATTTGTTTCTTATGTGGTATATAACCCCAAATTTCAGATCCATACAACAAGATTGGTCGGATTGTATGGTTATAGATGTGTAATAAAGTACTAGGTTTTGGGCTTTCCACTGAAAAGGTCTTCCTTAATTTGAAATATGCTTTCATTCCTTTGTTATAAAGTTCTTTCTTTGCTATTTGGAAACTCCCAGACGATGAAAAATTTATACCTAAGTATGTGTAGTTCTGTACACATTCTAAAGTCTGGTTTCCTAATGATATTTTAATATTTTTAAGTCTTCCTGATTTGTTAAATACAAGAACCTTGGTCTTTTTTATGTTAACTGTCATTTTATAATCAACTGTAAATTTATTTAATTTGTTAACACAATTTTGAAGTCCTTGCTCTGATGATGATAAAAGAACTACATCATCAGCATACATTAAAATATTTAAAGGATGTGTATTTAATGGGATTGGGTCACATGTTTGGTCAAGTTGGGTCACATGTTTAAAAGTGTTGACAATGGTTGATGTTAATTACATTTCTGATATATCAGATTTTCTTGAGAATATTTAGAATACAGGATTTTATAAGGGCTTTGATCCCGCTGACATGTTTAATCCTGCCATCTTCTGTGCCTGTCCCAAGTCAGGAACCTGGACAATCAGTGGTTGTTGTATGTTGCTGTGTTGCATATATTTGTTTTTAGTTATTTTATTTGTATATTAATATTAAGGTCATTACTTCTGAATTGTTTTACAATTGTAATTTCAGGGCCTATATATATGACTATGCAGTATGAGCTTTGCTCATTGTTGAAGGCTGTACTTTTACCTATAGCTAACTGACCGACAGAGGGACAGGTGTAAAACAATATGTCTGTCAACTTTTTTCTTACAATTTCTTACATTTCCCATATCATTGACTATTTTATCATTACTTACATCTGTCCATTATTATGCTGTCTTTTAGGTCACATTGCATTTCAAGCTGATGTACACCCAGATAAAAAAAAATCTGCAAAATTAAGATAAAACAGTCTTGTGCAACTGTCACACTAATTTAGATAGACAGTCGTGTGAGTTTCTAACAGAAAATTTACATCACATCAATGAGAAATTCAAAAAAGTAAATAAAATTATACATTTGTCGCTATCGTTGTTGAGGTCACATGAGTGATTTATCTGCCTTATTTTTACATGTTCACAAATCAGTATCCAGGAGAACTGTAAATATATAGAGGTTTTGTACCCTCCCAATGAAATGTTGTGCTCTTAAAGCTTTTTCTAAGTAAGGAAAGAGTTTATAAATTACCCATCATGTCCTCACATCTAATTTATTAATCATTGAAATGTGTATCAGAGCATGGAAGTATTATATTGACGAGAGTGAGAACTTTTCAATGTTCATTTTTTTGGGGGAATATTATATTACCCTAATTTAATATTTTTGTTGTCTTTAATTAAGTAACTGAGACGTACTGAAAATAAAATTTTCATGTCTCTTAAATCCTGGGGGATTAAAACCCATGAAATTGAAATTTTTCACACATAATTGACTAATAGTACTTAGTTATTGGGAATGTAAACATGTAATAATGTTTTCCCAGAAGGCAGTTTAACCAAACTTAAGATAGACAAGACTAAGTCCATACTGTCACTGAGTGTCCCTTTAACAAATAATGCAAAGTTAAAAAAATTCATTTAGATTCTGTGATTTTTTTTAAATTTTAAACATTCTTATAGTTTGCTTGAAATAGATATATACAATTGTTTTATACTTAATCATCTATAGATTTTGTTATTAATGAAAAAAAAAAAAAGAATTACCTTAACTGATTTATCAATATTTAGGTCACAAGGCTTTTTACCCTGATGACAGAAGCGTGTCTAGGAATTGCTTCAGATTACTTTTAACAAATAGAACAGTTTTGAACATTTAAAAGGTCCCAAGTACATGTAAATATTTTAAATTACACACATTTTTGAAGACCAACAATGTATTAAGAAATTTTCAAAGAACATATATATATATATATATAGTTTAAAAATAAAAAGCACAAAAAAACACATTATAAATCGAACATTGTTTCTGTTTGCACTTTCACCGCATCTCCTACAGTTCATCAGACAGAATTGTTATGGTTACTAGTAACAACTTGTGACGTTACCTAATAGTAACGTCATGCGGTAGTTTGTGTATATTACGGAATCTTATTCACGAACCGAATTTCATTTCCTGTTTAAAGTCAGCTTATACAGTTCGAGAAAATAGTGTTCCTTGGCTTCACGTGGAATTTTATATTCGGTCCACATTTTAAACTAGAGGCTCTAAAGAGCCTGTGTCGCCCACCTTGGTCTATGTGCATATCATTATAAACGAAGGACACAGATGGATTCATGACACAATTGTGTTTTGATGATGGTGATGGGTTTGTAGATCTTACTCTATTGAATATTCTTGCTGCTTACAATTATCTCTATCTATAATGAACCCAAGAATCTAAAAATTACAAAAATTTTGCGAAAAAATTGACAAAAATTTACTATAAAGCCTAAAGGGCAATCACTCGTTAATGCGATTTGGTCATGTGGACTTTTTTGTAGATCTTACTTTGCTGAACATTATTGCTGTTTACCGTTTATCTAGAAGTATATCAATAATAATATTCAAGATAATAACCAAAAACTGCAAAATTTCCTTAAAATCACCAATTCAGGGGCAGCCCAAAGACGGACGACAGAGGCCAAATGAGGCCTTTCAGGTCAGGTGAGCTAAAAAGGGATATATTTTTAATTTTCTCTTTCCACATTGGTCAAAGTGTTCCTAAACATGGTGAGTTTCTAATTGACGGGTCCTTTATCTGCTGTCACTTTGTGAACAATTATCTATTGGTTTGACCTATGTTCTTATGATTACAAGTGGGACAGGTTGCACAATAAATATTTTTTTATGATTTACAGTTCATATAAAAAAGAAGATGTGGTATGATTGCCAATGAGACAACTATCCACACGAGACCAAAATGACACAGACATTGACAACTGTAGGTCACTGTACGGCCTTCAACAAAGAGCAAAGCCCATACCTAAAGTCAGCTGTAAAAAGCCCTGTTCATGCTTTTATTCGGTTTAATTGCAGTGCCTGATTTCAGAGTTTTACTTTGTCTCACTTCTAGCATTTCACACATTCCAAATTTTTGTAAATTTCTGCCACCTTCTGTGTACTGAATTTTGCTCATGTACTCATGTAAGATTAGTTTCTTCAGATTTGGTGCTTGTCAACAGCTCCCAATAAGCTGTGATTCATTGACTAGATCTTTCATTTTCTTTAATTGATTCAGAATAGGTAAAAAAACCCTGAGCAGTCGAATTAAAAATCACTGATTTTTTTATTATCTCCCTTTAAAGGACACCTTTCACTGTGAAAAAGTCCTCTTATTGAAAGTCAACCTTGAATTTAATAGTACTTTATCATGAAATAATGTCCAACTAAAGGACACTTTTTCACAGCAACCAATGAATTTAAAATAATATTATAGGCCTGGGTTAATAATAAAAGGGTTATTGCATGAATATTGGGGAATATTGTCCAGAGTAGAATTTTATATTGCACGAGCTTGCAAACTTGTGCAATATAATATGTTCTACATGGGATAATATTCCCCAATATTCATGCAATAACCCTTTTATTGTATAGCAATATAATATTTGAAAGTTAAAATTGGTTTAAACGAAGATTCATGAATTTTGAAGATTTATTGCACGCTTAATTACTGTTATTCCTGGTATATTCATATGATGAAATCATAATCTTTCAATCAGTTTAATTGAAGTCTGGAGCTGGAGTTAATTGATGTCAGTTAACTGCTAGTAGTCCATGTAGTCTGTTGTTATTTATGTATTATTGTCATTTTGTTTATTTTTCTTTGGTTAACTTACATCTTCTGACATCAGACTCGGACTTCTCTTGAACTGAATTTTAAATGTGCGTATTGTTATGCGTTTACTTTTCTACATTGGCTAGAGGTATAGGGGGAGGGTTGAGATCTCATAAACATGTTTAACCCCGCCACATTTTTGAGCCTGTCCCAAGTCAGGAGCCTCTGGCCTTTGTTAGTCTTGTATTATTTTAATTTTAGTTTCTTGTGCACAATTTGGAAATTAGTATGGCGTTCATTATCACTGAACTAGTATATATTTGTTTAGGGGCCAGCTGAAGGACGCCTCTGGGTGCAGGAATTTCTCGCTACATTGAAGACCTGTTGGTGACCTTCTGCTGTTGTTTTTTTTCTATGGTCGGGTTGTTGTCTCTTTGACACATTCCTCATTTCCATTCTCAATTTTATTACTTTTGTTACTATCTGTGGGAAATATTATATTGCTATGCAACAATAAGGGTTATTGCATGAATATTACGGAATATTGTCCCGAGTAGAATTATATATTGCACAAGCTTGCGAGTGCAATATATGTTCTGCGAGGGACAATATTCATGCAATTAACCATTTATTGTATATAGCAATATTATATTTGAAAGTAAAAATTGGTTAAAACTAAGATCTTGTTGTTGATTACGTCATGAATTTTGATGATTTATTGCACTAATGCAATATTAGAATTTATTGCAATCTAACTTTTGGTTACTTTCTGTGGGAAATATTATATTGCTATACAATAATAATAGTAAGTCCAGAGTAATATTTTATTGCAGATTTTCATTGTGATTAAGTCACTAAAACAAGTATTTATATATGTTAATGCCAGCATTTATTGTTTACAAAGAGTCTACAGAACTTTAAATTAAATACAATTAAAAGTCAAGAAAACCCTGGACCCAAAGCCAAAGGTGTACTTGAATAGGTCTATATTTGGTAGTATTGTTTTAATGAATAATCACAGGCACTTTGTGTGAATAACTTTATATCTGAATTTTTTTAAACTGTGTAAGAGAAATTATTGCTCTATCTAATAAGCATAGACCAGTTGAAATTATTGTGGTCAAGCAAATTCAGATTTTCCTCATACCTGTCAACCACAGGCACTTGTTTCTATCCAATGGATATACATTTATATGTACGTTGATAGTGGGTCTTCCAATGGATAGAAACAAGTGCCTGTGCTGTCACCTGGCTGGTCACTGTCAGGTAACCTGAGGATTTCCAAACCGAAGCACTTGGTTCGTCTGAAAAAGTTGGAATTTACAGAATAGGTGACGGGTAACAGGTCTGTGGACGGTGGTCGGTAAAAGTGGTAACCCGAACCCGGACCCGAACCGGAATTTGCCAGAAATTTGCCGAACCGGAATTCTATTTTACATATATTATGATCTTTGCGTTGCGATTTTTTCTACTAACGTTTATGCATTTGATGTATAATTTAATTCTATCTCATGTATGAAAAGATTTTTGTCCAAACATCACTAACAAACAAAAATTTAAGGATCATTAATTTCCACCTTGGTAAAAGTGGTAGGCACTGGCTACGGTTACATGGAAATGTAACAATAATAAAAATATTATTGTTACATTGGAGACTAATTGCCGGAATGCAAAGTTGGGTAAGGAACCGATTTATTACGAATGTAACAATAATTATTGAGGCTACGGTTACATTGCGTTATTGATACATGAAAAACAGACAGTAATGTACGATGGGACTAGTAATAAGTACTAAATAATAAAAGTTGAAGACATTTATTTTATATTTACAATACATACAATTATTGCATACAATTTCTTTAATTTTTGGTGGAAGAAGACGTCAAGTCTTCTGAAGACCTATGGGACTGACTTTAACTCATTGAGCCTCCGTATGCCGCATTCGTTTCTGTGTATTACAATTTCATAACAACTTAAGATTCCTGACACCGATTTTTACACATGATTAAGCATCTGAATCATTTAATTTGTAAATTAGGATTGAAAAACAATCACTATCGTAAATATGACCTTTTTATTTATGTAAATTAATAGATTTCATCTCATCCACATGAAATCCATGAACGTTATTTGTTTACTTGTAACCGGATGTTTTTACTGTAGATATTTGTAGTACGCATGCGTGAATTTGGTATCGCGACAACTCGTCCTGTTTACAAGTTCGCCCTTGAAGTTACGAATTTGCAATCTTGCAGACAAGAAGAATTTGTTTTTAATAAATAAAAAGGATCTATTTCTTATTAAATTGGTGTCTTTATTCATTGTTTTCCTTGTCATGTGAATTAGATGCCTTTCTACTTCAAATGGTTTGAATCTATTTATATTAAAATTATACAAGACTCAGTTGACAAGTTCAGTACGTTACTGTTGGGAGAATTTGATTTAACTCTAAATGCTCATAGAATACATGATAAGAAATATAATTGAAACTGAATGTACCTTCTTCTGAATAATCTATTGCAATCTAAATATAAATCCCCTTTGACAAGAGAAATCTGACTTTTGTCAGAAATATTTTTTCACATGTGCAAAGGTAATCACGTGTGGCGGCCATATTGGTTTGTTTACAATAATGTGAAGAAGCCTGTAGAACCATGACCTAAACATAAATAGTCTCTGAAAGCGTAAACTTTATGCAATACTATTTTATCAATCATGATTATTTTCATAAATTTAAATTTGATTATTTAAAGAAATAAAATTATAACAATTACGATTTTAGATACTCAGACATGCTGTGATCTATTTATAGCCAAATTAGTTTACCTGTGTGAAAATGTTGTTTACTAAACAAGTAAAGACAAACTATGGATGGAAGATAATAATTTACATAAATATTTCAGGACATTTGATTGATTTTAATAAATATAGGATTTAAAAACTGCAAGTGGAAACAAATTTAATCATTAGCTACATAATCAGCTGATAATTTTTCTCGCAAACATCGTGGTGATGTAACTGATAATCAAAGAGCTGATAGCTCTGAAGTGGAAGAAGGTGAATAAAAGGTCAATCATTTAAATTCATTTAATCAACATCCTTTTATGATTATTTGATTAAAATATTAATCATTTATAGTCTTTTTACCATTTACATTTTTAAAAGCAAAATAACTGAAAACAGGATAAAACAAAGGGAAGTAACAAAAAAGTATTTCAATATTCCCAATACACATCGTTTTGATAACACAACGGCAGTTAGCCGGAGGTAAACATCGTTGATTACCAGTATGTTTGACACCCAAGCTGTCAAGTGAAGCCATATAATTATACATCTTCTTTGATGTTCAGGTAAAATTTAACACAGGTGTCAATTACACCCGTACAGTAGTAAGAAATGATCAAATATGGCGTCTGAAAAATTTCATACACGGGAGTTTTTTCTCCTAAACGGGAGGTTCACATGTATGTTACGAAGGGCATCTAATTCACATGACAAAGGAAACCCATGAATAAAGATAACACTTTATATATCCTTTTTATTTATATAAAAATAAAATCTTCTTGTCTGCAGGATTGCAAATTCGTAACTTCAAGGGCGAACTTGTAAACAGGGCGAGTTGTACCAATACCAAATTCACGCATGCGTAATACAAATATCTACAGTTAAAACATCCTGTTACAAATAAACAAATTACGTTCGTGTGGATGAGATGAAATCTAATAATTTACATAAATAAAAGGGTCATATTTACGATAGTGATTGTTTTACAATCATAATTTACAAATTAAATGATTCAGATGCCCAATCATGTGTAAAAATCGGTGTCAGGAATCTAAGTTGTTTTGAAATTGTAATACACGAAATGAATGCGGCATACGGAGACTCAAAGCCAATGGTCGGCCCCTTAAGTCTTCAGAAGACTTGACGTCTTCTTCCACTAAAAATCACTCAATCAATCCTCCAGTCCTTTAGCTGACATTTTGGGTATCCGATTGTCCGGAGTCTACTATACTACCATAAACATGATAAAGATAGTAAATAGAATTTTTTTTCACTAATTTATTGACATAATACTGGTTGTAACATATTTTATTTTTGTATTCAGGTTGTTATTATTGTTACATTGGAGAGTAAATGCCGGAATGCATGGTTGGGTAAGGACGGGCTTAATTACGAATGTAACAATAATTATTGAGGCTACGGTTACATTGCGTTATTGTTACATGAAAAAAGCAATGTACGATGGGACTAGTAATATGTACTAAATAATAAAAGTTGAGGACATTTATTACATACATTTATAACATACAATTTATTTACTGTAATTTTTTATTTACAATGACAATTTCTACAAATCCAGTAAGTTGTTTTTAAAGTCGGACACATTTTTGATGAACGAAATTACGTCCTCCACGCATACGTGTACATACAGAATTTCTTAGTATTTAAGTTACAGTTAGCAAACTTTGCTTTTGATTATCAATTTGAGTCAAGTTATAAAGCTGTATGAAATGTATGTCTTGATATTGTTTCAGTTTTGTTTAAAACGCATCCCAAGTTTTATTTTTTTCACCATAAACAAAATTGGTCCAAAGTATAATGACAGTAATAAGAGTAGGTGTGCAGTTAAATACTTTAAAAAAGTGAAACCATTGAACTATATTTTTCGCCTTTGACAGTCACACTCTAGGACTAATCTTAGGTAGTATCTTTAAGAACATCAAAACCATTAATACGTAGTAAAACTATTCAAGTTGTACACCATTTGTTGAATAATAATATTTTATTATTTATCAGTATTAAACTACAAGTATTGTTTAGTACATATGAAATAATGAAGCAATACAACTATAGAAGATTTAAGTTTAATCAATCTAGCGTACATTGCTGTTTTTCATGTAACAATAACGTAATGTAACCGTAGCCTCAGTAATTATTGTTACATTTGTAATTAATCGGTTCCTTACCCAACTTTGCATTCCGGCAATTAGTCTCCAATATAACAATAATATTTTTATACGACCGCAAAAATTTTAATTTTTTGGTCGTATATTGCTATCACGTTGGCGTCGTCGTCTGCGTCGTCGTCGTCGTCGTCGTCCGAATACTTTTAGTTTTCGCACTCTAGTAAAAGTGAATAGAAATCAATGAAATTTTAACACAAGGTTTATGACCACAAAAGGAAGGTTGGGATTGATTTTGGGAGTTTTGGTCCCAACATTTTAGGAATTAGGGGCCAAAAAGGGCCCAAATAAGCATTTTCTTGGTTTTCGCACTATAACTTTAGTTTAAGTGAATAGAAATCTATGAAATTTTGACACAAGGTCTATGACCACAAAAGGAAGGTTGGGATTGATTTTTGGAGTTGAGGTCACAACAGTTTATGAATTAGGGGCCAAAAAGGGGCCCAAATAAGCATAACTTTAGTATAAGTAAATAGAAATCTATGAAATTTAAACACAAGGTTAATGACCATAAAAGGAAGGTTGGGTTTGATTTTGGGAGTTTTGGTCCTAACAGTTTAGGAATAAGGGGTCCAAAGGGTCCAAAATTGAACTTTGTGTGAATTCATCAAAATTGAATAATTTGGGTTCTTTGATATGCCGAATCTAACTATGTATGTAGATTCTTAATTTTTGGTCCAGTTTTCAAATTGGTCTACATTAAGGTCCAAAGGGTCCAAAATTAAACTTAGTTTGATTTTAACAAAAATTGAATCCTTGGGGTTCTTTGATATGCTGAATTTAAAAATGTACTTAGATTTTTAATTATTGGCCTAGTTTTCAAGTTGGTCCAAATGGGGGTCCAAAATTAAACTTTGTTTGATTTCATCAAAAATTGAATAAATGGGTTCTTTGATATGCCAAATCTAACTGTGTATGTAGATTCTTAATTTTTGGTCCAGTTTTCAAATTGGTCTACATTAAGGTCCAAAGGGTCCAAAATTAAACTAAGTTTGATTTTAACAAAAATTAAATTCTTGGGCTTATTTGATATGCTTTATCTAAATATGTACTTTGATTTTTGATTATGGGCCCAGTTTTCAAGTTGGTCCAAATCAGGATTCCATATCAAGTATTGTGCAATAGCAAGAAATTTTCAATTGCACAGTATTGCACAATAGCAAGAAATATCTAATTGCACAATATTGTGCAATAGCAATTAATTTTCAATTGGAGTTATCTTTCTTTGTATAGAATAGTAGTTGATAATATATGTTGGAAATTTGCCAGACATGACTATGATGTCATTTTCTATTTTTATTTGCCAATAACTTTATGTAAATAACTTCATTGGAAATTTGCCAATATAAAATGTTGCTGATGAAGTTTTTTTTATTGTTTTATACAATAAACAATGTATATTCACTTTTACTACCAACCAATCTTTACCATTCAGTGATAACAAGCACTTTATTTTACATTTTAATATTTTATGATGTATTTAAAAGAGTAGTTATTGTTGCAAACTCCATCAGAAATTTGAATTGATATCAGTTTTGGAAAAAGGGAAACGGGGATGTGAAAAAAAGGGGGGGGTTTAAATTTTTCTCATTTCAGATTTCATAAATAAAAAGAAAATTTCTTCAAACATTTTTTTGAAAGGATTAATATTCAACAGCATAGTGAATTGCTCAAAGGCAAAAAAACCTTTTAAGTTCATTAGACCACATTCATTCTGTGTCAGAAACCTATGCTGTGTCAACTATTTAATTTTAGATTTAAAAAGTTTGAAGAAGAAATCTTTAATTGATTTGTAAAATCTTGACATTTGTTTTGTGTAAAAAAAACCCATGTAATGTCAAAATTTGATCACAATCCAAATTCAGAGCTGTATCACGCTTGAATGTTTTGTCCATACTTGCCCCAACTGTTCAGGGTTCGACCTCTGCGGTCGTATAAAGCTGCGCCCTGCGGAGCACCTGGTTATTATTGTTTCATTTCCATGTAACCGTAGCCAGTGCCTTTTAAGATTTTTATTAAACTCAAAAGTGGGAAAATTCTTATATTTGGAACAACTTTTCTAAATGAGGGGTCAAGTCAATAAAGAAGATATAAGTTTAGAAACAACAGAAAATTCTTTTGACATATTTTGACCATTTAGTACTTAATAGATGCAAAGTTCTTAGGGGAAAGTTTCATCAAATAATATGAATAAAAATGTGCTAATTTTTTACAGTGGGTTGTAATGTTCTTCCAATAAGGTTACCCCTCATTTGGAGTGTTGTTCCCAACCTGTTAAAGGTCCATCTTTGTGTGCATAATTCAAAATTGGAAATTTCAACAAACATCTAATATTCTTACGCAAGAAAATAAACACTGATCTGCTAGCTTCATCTCTTCTACCGATTTAATAACTAGAATCATGCAAACAGACTTAAGAAAAAGGCATGTAAGTTCATCATACAAATATGACACTTTTTCTAGACAATCCAGATCGTGCAAAATACTTTGCTTAAAATTGTAACCTTAAAATTGTTGTTGTGCACTAAAAACCCCTATGGGAACTTTCAAAAGTTGGCGGGTATGTATCAAGCCTTACTATTTTTATGCTCCATTTATGGGCATTATGTTTTCTGGTCTGTCCGTTCGTCCTGCTTCTGGTTATAAAGTTTATGGTCGAGGTAGTTTTTGATGAAGTTGAAATCCAATCAACTTGAAACTTAGTGCACATGTGTTCCTTATGATATGATCTTCTTAATTTTACTGCCAATTTAAAGATTTTACCTAATTTTCACAGTCCACTGAACATAGAAAATGATTGTACGGATGGGAAATCCATGTACTTGTGACCTTTTCTTGTTTGAAGAAAAAAAAAATACATCATAACGATAATGGATCAAAGCAGCCTTGGTAAGTGGGGCTGCTTTTGTGGTAATTCAAGTTACCTTTTATTCACCTTCTTCCACCTCAGAGCTATCAGCTCTTTGATTTATTTACAACAAGGATTTGTATAGTTATACAAATCCTTGTTTACAATGACAGTTTCTACATATCCAATTTTTTTGGTTGATTTTTGTACCATATTATAAAGTAATAACTAATAGTGTAAAAAATAAAATTTGTAATGAAAAAAACAAATGTAAAATTGTTTGCTGAAATTTTTGTATAGTTCACCACAAAGTTACCGGAATACCCCTTCCCCTAGTTTCAAATTAGGCGTGACTCTAAAATATTTATTGAAGATAAACGTTTCGTATGTTTGAACTTCACAATTTGTACGTTCTGATCATTAACCTATTCCTTTCGGTATTAGTTAAAAGAACTGCATACCATTAGGCACCATTAGTTTTATGCAAGATTTCCACAGAGTACCTTATATCATTCGCCTATTTCTGGAATCTTAAGTAGACCGTTTTGTATGGAACAACACACGTCTATTTGTTAGAGGGTTAAATTTTCTTCTATATTTCAACTTATTTGCTATATTTTATGTGCTCTTATCCATACGATCTTATAATAACCTACTAGTACGTAGTATGTAGAAACTTTCATTGTAAATAAAAAATTAAAGAAATTGTATGTAACAATTGTATATATTATAAATATAAAATAAATGTCTTCAACTTTTATTATTTAGTACTTATTACTAGTCCCATCGTACATTACTGTCTGTTTTTTCATGTAACAATAACGCAATGTAACCGTAGCCTCAATAATTATTGTTACATTCGTAATTAATCGGTTCCTTACCCAACTTTGCATTCCGGCAATTAGTCTCCAATGTAACAATAATATTTTTATTATTGTTACATTTCCATGTAACCGTAGCCAGTGCCAAAGTGGTAACCCGAACTCGGCAACCTATTTTTCTTTATATCTCTGTATTATATGAATTCTTGAATGGACACTCAGACTTCGTTTGAAGAAAATCGTCTTTCATATTAAAAACACAAAGATTTTTTCCAAGCTGTATAAAACATTATATAAATAACACATAGCTGAGAGGGTGATAGAGCAGATTGGTACCCCGAGAAAACATTGTCAACCGCGGCGAAGCCAAGGTTGACAATGCTTTTTCAAGGGGTACCAATCTGCTCTATCACCCTCTAAGCTATGTGTCATTTAATTTATTATACTGAACGTCCTACCATTTTTGTCTTTTTCAGATTAATTTTATTTCAAAAGGATTTTCTATGACGTCACGTACATAACAACGTTACGAGTGTTAGAAATAAACAACAAGATGTTTTTTTTTTTTATTTTGACAGTTAAATAATAAAATTTGATCCAAAACGTAAAACTTAAGCATTGTATTCAACTACTTGATGTAAATTCAATCCATTGTCCTTTAAATTGTCGATTTTTGATTGGTTAAGACGAGAGGGTAACATTCAAAAAAATTGTCACCCTCTCAGCTATGTGATAGAGTAAAATGACACCCTCGTATTAGCCAATCAAAATATGGCATTTTAACGTGAAGTATAATAAAACGATTTATTTCATTTCTAAGCGAATAGGTGGAAAACCGAACCCGAAAGGGAGACAACTTCTTCTTTCCTCTATAACTTCCTCCAATAGTTGGAGTACACCAACCTTACTAAATTAAGGTTGGTTAAACCCTTATAATAATTAATTATTCAGTGAAAACATAACTATTTAAAAATAACATTATAAAAAATATATACAGTTAAATCCCTGAAATAATAATAATAATAATAACTTCTATGTACATTAAAAATGTGTCACAATTAAAAGGTTATTAATAGAGTTTTAAGAAAGTTTTGAATATTATTTACAGGACATACATTATAGTAAAAAATCTTTACATTCACTAAAACAGTGTTACTAAAAGGTAAAAAGAAAATATAAAAATAAATAGTTTTCAGATTTCTGCCTGCTACAGCTACTACATCTGTCTATGTGTACTACTAGGCGATATAAAATCAATAAAATCATGCATATAAGCTCATATGTCCTAAGCGATCTAATTATGCATAGCCATTATAACATGTATAACTATCTGTTATATATATATGTGTGTGTAGCTACTGGGTATTAAAGCTAAACATGCATATTTATTCCCTTTATAGGTATAGCGCGGCACAACCACACTGACCAGTTATTCTACTATTTCATGGATTTTCTCAGCATTTAATTTTACATACAGGATTGATAGGTTTAGCGCGGAACACCCACACTGACCTAGTTGTTCTGTACAAAAGGCTTGGCGATGACTTTACATTAAAGATAAGCAATGTTTCATACTACGGAGTTTAAGACAGCAAATGAAGGCATAGCGCGGGACAGCCATATTAACCTAATGAAGATTTAAAATTCGGTGTATAAGATTGATGTAATTAAGGTTTAGCGCGGAACAACCACACTGACCTAGTTGTACTGTCGAAAAATCATTAATGATTATTCCTTAGATTGTCCAGAGAATAAGCCATATTTCATTTCGTGAAATTGAAGATAGCTGATTAAGGTATAGCGCGGTACAACCACACTGACCTTATGGGAACTAGATATTAAGAAAGGATACTCTCTTTAGATGGAGTCTATAACATAGGTTCCTGCTTAGTTCTTCTATTGAATTAAGAAAAAGGTCATCCAGAGGGAGAATATTGTTTAGAGCCAGTTGCTGACAATCCAAGATTAGTTGGGCAATACAAGTTCTCTCGTGAAAGTTAGAATTCCAGTTGCCTAGCCCAATTTTATTGATGGTAATTCTTTTGATAACACCAAGAGATTCTCTGCGTATACCTTCCAGAACGGGACAGCGAGTGAGAAAATGGATGATATCTTCTTCTTCCAGTTGACAGATTGGGCAAGTTGCATCAAGATTCATATTTGAGAAACGAGCTTTCTGCGATTGAAATATATATGTCCCTGTGCATAACCTTGCTTTTATTGTTGCTTTCCTGAGTTCGCCAATGTTTGGTGGTAGACTGTTCCAGATAGAATGAGGTTTTCCTATGTCTAAATTAGGGATGCAGAGAAATTTTAGTGTTGTTTTGCTATTGGCGTCCCTTTGAAGATTCACTTTCCAGTAGCTGTTTATCGCTTCTTTTGCCTTGCATTTCCATGATAACTTTGATGGTAATTGATCTTTCAGATCAGTCCATGGAGGAAGATTATACATGTATAAAATATCTGCTACTCTGTTAAGGAAGGTTAATTCATGTGTTTGCAGAACATATTGCCTCTCTAGAGCCTTTTTTAGATTCTCGTTGTTAGATGAAAAGATGGAGTGGAAGAGGCTAAGAACTCTTTTGTGAATTTCTGCCTCTATGGGGAGAGCACCCACGAGTAAGTATACTGCTGAAATTGCTGTACGTGAAGGAAGAGCTTGTATTTGTCTCAAAAAATTCACATGGAAATCTCTTAGCAACTTAATGTCCCCATTATTGAGTGGCAGAACTTCCAGGCTGTAAAGTAGTCTTGGTAGAACGTATACTCTATATATCATATAGGAAGTTTTAGGGTTTAGTCCATTAGTACCATGTACTCCAACGTTCATAAGAGAGTAAGCTGTTCTTCTGGCTAAGCTTATTCTGTCCTGGATGTTTGTTTTATTTTGGTCCTTAATTGCTCTGATGATACCCAAATGTGTACCTTGTTTAGCTGATGGCATGTTTTTATCATCGAGTTTGAATTGAACTTCACTCTTCGTTGTTTTTGAGTTACTATACTTATTAATTGTAACGCTTTTGGTTGGATGGATCTTGTATCTATGTTTGTCTGAGTATCTTTTAGATGTATCTAGCATAGATTGCATTTCTTCTTCAGTTGATGACAGTAGTATAATGTCATCTGCACAGGTTGGACATCCCGTAAAGTTTGTGCCGATGTACTGGCCCATACCATTCTCTTCAAGTTCTGTAAGTAGGTCGTTAATGTACAGTTTGTACAAATGGGTGGATAGAATTCCTCCTTGGCGGACTCCTTGCCGTACAGGGAAGCTGTTACTAAATCCGTTTTTCCATTTAACTTTAGAGGTAAGGTTGTTGTACATATCAAAAATGATTTCCCAAATATCTGGATCAATATTTTGGTCAAATAACTTGTCGAGAAGAATATCATGATGAACAACATCAAATGCCTTTTGTGAATCCAGAAGTCCGAAAATTAATTTAGATTTTTGTTTTTTTGATATAAGTTCCGATTCAGAGACTAGCAGTGCTGCCATTGCTGGTGAGAGGCCACTTGTGAAGCCAAATTGTAACTCTGATTGTTTATCTAATTTCAGAAGCACTCTCTGAAGGATAACATGTTCAAAAATTTTTCCTATAATTGATGATACGGTGATGCCTCTGTAGTTATCAAGAATTTTGTCATCTTTATTTTTCTTACATACTGCATTAAGAATACCGGTTTTAAATTGGATTGGTACCTTTTTCTCAGCCAATATTTGGTTAAATAGAGAAACGAGATACGGAACAACAACCTCTTCAGCAGATTTGAAGTGTTCAGCAGATAGCCCATATTCATCGCATGCCTTTCCATTGTTCAGATTTGATATTGCCTCAGAAATTTCGGTGGGGTTGAATTTGTCTGAACTAGAATCAGATAAGGTACAGATTTCTTTTATAATTTCACAGCGGAATTGGCAGTTATTTAGAAATTTTTCATCAAAATCAGGATCGTCCTTAGGTGTTGCTAAATTTTGAAAATATTTTGCCATTGCCTCTCTTTGTTCTTCAGGATCAGTGAGATCATGATCATCATATAGTATGGTTGTAGCAAGTTCTTTAGTGCTGTTTGTATTTCTGCGTATTAATCTGAAGAAATTTTTAGAGCTGGGTTCACTTTCCAGTTTTTTATAAAATTCTTTACATTCAGTTGCTCTTTCTTGCCGTAGTCTTTTTCTTACGTTTCTTTTTGCTTCCTTCAGTTCCAAAAAACAAGTGTCCTCACCTCTCTTTCTCCCATGAAGGTCCCATATCCTGTGTTTCTGTTTGCTAATCGTAAGCAACTTTTTTGCATGTTGTGAAACTTTTAGTCTTGGGCCGCGGATTTTCAAAGTTTTTGTCGGAATTGTTTTCCTTGCAGCTTGTTTAATTGCATCTATTAGATTATTTGTTTGGTCTTCTGTTGTTACTTTTCGATTTTTATTTTGATCTAATGATTTTTTTACTGCTTCACTGTAAATAGCTGGTACACACTTTTCCCATTCTGTTTTATGCAGTACTTCGTTGCTGAAATTTGATGATTTTTTTTGTTTTTGTTTGTCGGCTTGAAGTGTTAAAAGAGCCTTGACTGGTACATGGGCTGATAAATTTATTGCATCTTGTGAGAAAGTTTGAATAGAGTGGATAAGGTTGCTATTTGATGACAGGATGTAGTCTATTTTAGATGTAGATTTTCCATTATGATGAAAGAAAGAGTGAAGGTGATCATCATCATCTAGTTGATGTAGATTATAGTCTTTGACAAACTCTTTTAATATTCTATCATGTTGATTATGCCTTGAATTGAGTAAGGTTCCGTTTAGGTCCCCACAGATTATGAAATCCATATAGCAATACTTTTGTATAAGAAATTTGATAATATCTAAATGTTCCCTATATTTTATTACTGAGTTTGTATTTAAAGTTGGTAGGTATGAGTTGATAATACAAACTTGTCGATCCTTGGTTTGAACAGAGATAGCAATGACTCTTTCGTTGCCTTCTGGCAATTTTCTTATTAAATCGTTCCAACTCGTTTTTTTTTTAATAGAATGCGCAGGTAAAATGACGGAATAAAACTGTATCGGATTCCGGATGGACTTTGGTATAAACCCGGACTCTTGAAAAATTTTAACAACGTCGGTGGTAATAGGACTATTGTCCGAAAAAAACAGTAAAAATAACAAAAAGACAAACAATTAAACTTTTAAATATATAATCAAACAAACAAACAATTAAATAAATAAATAAATAAATAAGTAAATAAATTAAATAAACAAACAAACATAATAAATAAACAAACAAACAAAAAAACAAACAAATCAATAAATAAATAAATAAATAAATAAATAAATAAATAAATAAATAAATAAAGAAATAAATAAATAAGTAAATTAATAAATAAATATTTATGATAAATATTCAGCCGAATTGTATATTGTGTATAATTATGAATTACTGGAATTATTGGAAATAACAATATAAGAAAAAAAGTTTAAAGAAATTCATAACGGAAAGCTTTCCACCCCTAAACTATTTTATTTTACTTTCTTATCCTACATCGATCTCAGTTTGGTGTTGTCCCTAACGGAAAGTATAAGCATGCAAATCGAGGCTATCTTATGATTATATAAGCTGTGATTTAAAAATTTAAATAAATCTTCTGAATTTTTATGGCTCTTGACAAAAGAAAATGTAACTCTTCTGGAAAAACTGAGCTGTTATATTTGTTACTGTTTTGAATTAAGGAGATCAGGTTGGAATATTGAGACTAAGTCAAGTAAATGTTTTGAGAATGAATGCATATTATGTAATTATTGTCGAGTCTGTGACAAAAGTCGCAGAAAGCTCGACATAGGGATCGTGGTCCGGCGGCGGCGTTAGCTAACTTCTTAAACGCTTTATATTTTAGAAGTTGGAAGACCTGGATGCTTCATCCTTCGTATATGGCTTTGTATATGGATGCCTCATGTTACGAAGATTCTGTCAGTCACGTGTCCAATGTCCTTGACCTCATTTTCATGGTTCAGTGACTACTTGAAAAAAGTAAAGATTTTTTGTAACGTTAAATTCTCTCTTATTATAAGTAAAAGGAATTCTTTATTTAGGTGATCAAGTCCATATCTCAGATACTATACGCAATAGGTCTAGTATATTCGGTGTTTGGAAGCACTGTAAAGTGTACATGTCAAACTGGCTTGTGTCATCTGACCTTGACCTCATTTTCATGGTGCAGTGATCAAAGTTAAGTTTTTGAGTTTTGGTCATTTTTTCTAATACATGTACTATAAGCAATAGGTCAACTATATTTGGTGTATGGAAATATTTTATGATCTACATCAGTCACGCAGGTTCTATTTGACTTTGACCTCATTTTCACGGTTCATTGCCTTTGACCTCATTTTCACGGTTCATTGCTCAGTGTTAAGTCTTTGGTTTTGGTAAGTTTTTCTTAAACTATAAGCAATAGATCAACTATATTTGTTGTATGGAAGAATTGTAAGCTGTATATGCCTGCCTGGCAATGTTCATCTGACCTTGACCTCATTTTCATGGTTCATTGGTCAATTTTTAATTTTCTTGGTTAATGTTAAGTTTGTGTGACAGTTGTAATAAAGCTTTATATTTAGGATTATCAACATCTATAATACTAAAATTACTATAATACTAAAATTACGAGGTCCAATTTATCAGCCGTCATCACGTAAAAACGATGAATCAAAGAATTCAACTTTATATCTAACTAATATAGTACAATGCTGTTGATTAAAAATTACACCACTCCAGACCCCTTTGTTTCCCACATAATTAATATTGCCAATAATTAAGAAGTTCCGGGTCGAATCCGATACCGATACCAATAGTATATTCACCTGTTACCTATTACCTTATCTGTACGTTCCGCATCTGACAGGCGCACCACCAAACGCTGTATTTAGGATTTTGCTATATACACGGGTCGTAATCACAGGGTTGACACTACTAAATTCAATCATTGTCACATTGTTCCCGATTGTAGTATTTTTATCAGTATGACTTTCTAAGATGACACTACGAATAATATAATTCTGGACTTAAAATAAGGCGTGTACATAGGTACAGCATGTACAGTTTTCAATTTGTTAGCCGGAATGACGTAAAACAGCGAATCAAAGAATTCAACTTTAATTATAACTCGTTAAGGACAATGCTGTTGATTAAAAAATACTCCTTTCCAGGGACTGTTGTTTTCCAAATAAAATTAATAATACCAATAATTGATAAGTTCCAGGTCGACGGGTTCGAACAGAAAGATGTTGAAAGCAGAGAAAACTGTGCATCTTATAATCGGCATGACTTTATCAGATGACAATACCAATACTAAAATAAGGCTTACGCATAATTATATTCTTTAATTCAGCCACAGACCCGCGATATCACGGGTGTGTTCTAGTAATATCAATGAATAGTGAGGAAGGCGAGACATTTCAGCGCGTACACTCTTGTTCTTTTATTCACAATATGTTTATGTGGTTTTTGGCTTTTGTTCTGACCAATGCTTATTTACTAAATATATATTTATATGTGACTATTATTGTTGTTGTTACCAATAATGTAAATCAGTTGTATCTTTAATGGCATTTATGGCCCTGTAATTTGGGTGGAAAATATTCTACTCTATACTGTTCTATTATATTCTATATATAAATAGACTCTTATTTTGAACAATGGGACAACTAAATTTGGTAGAACAAGTGTAAATGTCTGTTTTGAAGGTTTGATATGTCCTTGGGTCTTTTTTTTATGGTGGAACTGTTCTCTGATAGTCTATATATAAGGAATGACTAAGTCTTTCATGTCAGGCCAAGAGTTCAAATTACCTTGAACTAATTTGTATTGTTCATTTGTAAATGTCAGGTTGATGTGAATTGATACATCTGAGCGTATACATCTTGTAACTTTTTAAAGGAAATTTTTCAACTATCGGGCATAACAACGCTCCTTCTCACTACCCCAAAACAGCCCGAAAAAAACCTTAACTTTGAAAAATCTACTAAACGATTTTATTTTATGGTCTTATATTACATTAATAGAATCATATTCACTCTGTGTTATAGATCAACTTTTTTTTCAATGCATATTTTGTTTTTGTTTATATGTTTATTTGTTTGAGTGAATCCATTTCAATTGACATGTTAACATTAACATTTTAAAATTTACTTGCGCCTGTTCCAAGTCAGGAACCTGTTGTTCAGTGATTTTCGTTTGTTGTTGGTGTTCAAAGTTTTTCTCGTTGTTTTTGGTTTATAGATCAGACCTGTTTGTCGTTTGACCAAAATTAAACATTTAAACATCTAATATATACTGCATTTACTTGCGCCTGTCCCAAGGGAGGAACATGTTGTTAAGTGATTTTCGTTTGTTGTTGGTGTTCAAAGTTTTTCTCATTTTTTGTTTATAGATCAGACACGTTTTCCTGTTTGAACAATATTAAACATTTAAATGTTTAATACTGCGTTCACTTGCGCCTGTTCCAAGTCAGTCACCTATCTGTTGTTCAGTGGTTTTCGTTTGTTGTTGGTGTTCAAAGTTTTTCTCATTTTTTGTTTATAGATCAGACACGTTTTTCTGTTTGAACAATATTAAACATTTAAACATTTGAATGTTTAATACTGCATTTACTTGCACCTGTTCCAAGTCAGGCACCTGTTATTCAGTGGTTTTCGTTTGTTGTTGGTGTTTAAAGTTTTTCTCGTTGTTTTCGGTTTATAGATCAGACCTATTTACCTGTTTTTATATGTTTTATGCTAGCCATAAGGGGTCCTTCATAGCTTGCTGATCGGTGTTAGACAAAGCTCCTTGTTGTAAACCGTATTTTGACCTATACTTGCTTACTTTTTACACACAGTGACTTGATCGGAGAGATGTCTCATTGGCACTCATACCATATTTTCTTATTACTATAATCAGATGTGTCGTGTTTAAAAAAAATCAGTATGTTACATGCAATAATCTACTCAGCTTCGAGAGACACTGATGGGTTTTGTGTAGATGAAAACCGGAAATGCCGTTTAAATCATAATATAAAAAAGAAGATGTGGTATGATTGCCAATCAGACAACTATCCACAAAAGACCAAAATGACACAGACATTAACAACTATAGGTCACCGTACGGCCTTCAACAATGAACAAAGCCCATACCGCATAGTCAGCTATAAAAGGCCCCGATAAGACAATGTAGAACAATTCAAACGAGAAAACTAACGGCCTTATTTATGTAAAAAAAAGAATGAAAAACAAATATGTAACACATAAACAAACGACAACCACTGAATTCACAGGCTCCTGACTTGGGACAGGCACATACATAAGCCTTGGTTTGAGTTTTGTTTTGTGTTTGTACCACGCAGAGGCTTGTATATTTTTGAAGACCATCTACTGACTTCTAAATATTTGTCGTTTTATATTGGGCTGTTGATTTAATAAAGCATGCATACGGTACATCTTATATGTATTGCGTAACTCATCTCTGATCATTGGTGGTCATATGTTAATCTTAAGATGTAATAATTACAATAAGAAATAATGACATTATTTGTATTTAATATATCATTATAACAGTAACAAAAACAACTATCACAATTTATATAGATAATCCACTAACATGTCTACAGTTATTGCAAAAGAATGAACAGTCACCAGAAAAGCTATCTTTTGTTGTGTCTTTGACACACCCGTAGTGAAACCAACAGCTGCACTGGGAACAGCAGACCATATTGTCAAACAGGTTTGGCAAATCACATTTAGCACTAGTCTTTTTCAATATTTACAATGATGCTGGTGTTTGTCCGTAATTTTAGGGACTTTCTGTTTTTCTGTCTGGGGAATGGCAGAAGCTGTTGTTTCATAAGACAATGAACCAAGTGGTCTCTCATTTCATTAACATTGAAAGTCAAATCTTTCCCTCCAGTATAGTTGTTGTAGCAGAATTCTGTGGCATATGCTATAGCAAAAACCCAACAGTCAACGCTGTGTGTCTGTTGTTGCACTGTTGACAGTTTGACGGGTATAATTTCCCCATTAGTGTGGTATATTTTTGTCATCTGGATCTGTGTTGATGCTGATACCTTTTTGCGGGGATTCATGCTGTCAATAACATAAACCGTCCCATTCTTGTCTTGAACAGAGACCACCCAATGGTCGTGCCCTGTATGGTGAATCTGCACTGATGGTGCTACCTGGGGTATCATATGTAGAGAATATGTCCATTGACCGTTTTTTGATAGAACGGGTGCGTAGCCAGTATACTGAAATCCGTTAACATTTGGAAACTGCTTTTTCAGTAGGTTTTGTGCAAAGTTAATTATATTGCAAGACAGTTTTCTATCACATTTTATGTCTCTTTTATCGGTGAAAGTTAACGAAATGCTATCAGTTAGTTGAAGCCACAATCGTGCGGTAATGGGAGCTCTAATCGTCGGATCACAACCATTTGTCGTAAGCGGGGTTTCTTTTCTCCGTGAAGAGCCTGACAGCTTTGGAAGTGGAGAATCAATAATATTGGAATCATAGTGGTCACAAATGTCTTTAGGAATTTCTGCTGAAGACGTGAACGGCTGTGGAAGTGGAGAATCTGGAATATCAATTTCATCAGGATCACAAATGTTTTTATGACTATCTGCGGGAGAGGCAAAATGTGGTAACATGTGGCTAAAGATGGACAAGAACATGTTTCTTTGGGATACAGTTGTACGCTGTATTTATTTCCATTTGACCCTTCTACGACGAACGAACCGGCTTCCGGCACATGGTAGACCTTCTTTTGTCGAACACAATTAACAGCGAGAGATCGCTGTGAACAAGGTATGGTTGTTTCCTTGTTTGCTAGGTTGACATTTACAGCTTTTTGTTGAAATGTAACATCATCTGGTTCCCCTTTTGTCAACTCAGCTTTTACCCGACTGACGATTTCATTGGGATCACAAACGTCTTTTGGAATTTCTACATCAGAAGGATCTACTGTTGCAGACATATGTCTCTGTTTTATGTAATAGTTGCCAGTCCCACATAATCCTCTCAGTAGTTCGTGACAATAGTAAACTTGTAGATGATGAAAGCTTAATACGGCACTGTCTATTGTAAGTTCTTTCCCGTCGTTTAGTCTCTTGATGACTGTGTTAATTCCCTCGACAATGTTATTTGTCACTCCGGAGTACGGATCATATACATTTACTGCTTCTAAAATCCAACGTACACTTGATTCTAGTAGCTCATCTCTAAGGTCATCATTGAAATAGTCGTCAAAGGGTTTGCTCCATTTTTGGGAAAGTGTATTGTACAAACTTTCAAACGCTGTGAGGTTGTCTGTTTGCATTAAAGCTTTTACATCTGCTGGGTAAATTGATATGTCGTCTGTCTTGCCATCATGTGTTCGTAGCCACTGTTTGACATCTCGACGAATGTGGTTCCAGCAGTGCAAAAGCTTTGCTTGAGGCACGTGTGTCTTTATGGCGGTGTTTAAGGATTTTTCTCTGTCAGTCACAATAACAACTGTGTCTCTCTTTATATTAGGTACAAGTTAAACAAGTCTCTTCCAAAACCGGTACATCAGCACATTTTCTATCATGTATAAGGAAGGCTGCTGGAATTGTTACTCCGCCTTGAAACAGAACATGTTTGAAGACCAAAACAGACAGGTAGAAGTCCCCAATGTTAAAAGTAGTGTCATATGAAAGCAATGCAGGTTCGTCTGACTTTACCAATAACACCTTGTTGAATTCTGTTATTATATCGGGATGTGCTATAATACAAAAAAAGTCTGGAAATATGGTGATGTCGTAAACTTTTTGAATGATGATCTGTATTATTCTTAGGTATTTCGTGTCTTATTTAAAGTATAACTAAGTTTGAAACTGAAATACAAAGCTTCTTTTCGTAGTTCAACCGCTAAATGGAGAAATTATCATTTCAAAAAATCGCGAAGATATGGGTAACTGTATAGACAGATATCTGTAACTGTAATAGACGTTTAGAGAAGGATATCTGTTGAGTTGCGTTGTTTCTGCTTCATTCATTATCTTCGATTTAATATTTCGAACGATCATTTTTTTCGGAAATAAAACTGTCCTAAATTCGTCAAAACATATTAAATCATCGAGATAAAAATATATGCCCACAAAGTTATAACAACATTAGCAAAATTCAACTGTTTATGATCTTCACACTAAATCCTTCGGATGTTGGATGTGTTATAAATAATAACTTAGTCTTAGATGCATGATTATTTATTAGTCTTTAATAGCTTTTAGCTAGCTTTCAGTACTTTACTCCCTGATCTGTATTTACTATTTAGTGTCTGTTTGTTTTCGAGATGTACAAGGACCCTTCCACGTTCACTTTGTGTAAAATTTATTTTTATTTGTATCCACCTGATGAGTTGAGCCTTTCAAACTGATTTTTTAGCCTGCTCTTATGTTGTACAGTTACACCACTGTCCCAGGTTAAGGGAGGGTTTGACGCCAGCTAACATGTTTAACATCGCCATATTCTGTATATACCTAGGCCTAACCACAATTATGAGCCTGCAATCCAGTGGATGTCGTTTGTTGCTGTTACATATTTGCCTATCGTTATTTATTTTTTGTGTACCTAAATAAGGCCATCAGTTGACTTGTTGAATTGTGCTACATTTGTCTTTCGGGGCCTTTAATAGCGGTATGGACATAGCTCACTGTTAAAGACCGTACGTATAAGTGTTAGTTTCTGTGCATTTTGGTCTCTTCTGAAGAGTTGTCTCATTGACACTCGTACCACATTTTCTTTTTATTATATATATGTTCATGACGACAAAAAGTTAAAAAAAAAAAAATAGATACAGAAGGTACATGTACATGTAAGTTTTGCATCAGAGGCCGTCCTGGATGAAGGTCGAAGACATTTCGACTGCCACGTACGGGAATAGCAGATTGGACAGAGACGGAAATTTATCTTTGCCACATGCCATCTGTTGACCCCTCAAAAAATTGTTACAAGGGTTATTAACGTACAAAGAGCACGGAATTCTCTGTACACGAGGTATCTAATTTAACGTCCCAATTCTGACTGGACGTGGATACGTACTTGTGCATCCCGCACAGCAAAACGGACGCTCCACTTTGACTATGGTTTTCGTGGAGGTATCTACCAATGAATACCATCTCTCCAATCCTCTGTCACTCTTGGGGGTCTTGAAATGTAGTGTTTTGTTACTTGTTGTTTATCAACTGATGTACGATATATTGTGCTTTTGTGTTTTATCTATCATGTCTGTTTGTTTTGCTAAAAAATTGTTGTTGATAAAATGGAATTCTATATGACTCTCGTATACAAGTGAGAGGCTTAGCTAGTAATACAACCAGGTTAAATTTACCATTTTCCACATATGAAATGCTGGTACCAAATCAAGAATATGACAGTTGTTATCAATTCGTTTGGTGTATTTGTGTTTGTGATTTATATATATTTTTTTCAATTGCTAAATGACTGTCCGATTTAAATTTTACTTATATATTTCATCTGTAATCTCCGAACTTTACCGAAGGTGGTCGGTAAAAGTGGTAACCCGAACCCGGACCCGAACCGGAATTTGCCGGAAATTTGCCGAACCGGAATTCTATTTTACATATATTATGATCTTTGCGTTGCGATTTTTTCTACTAACGTTTATGCATTTGATGTATAATTTAATTCTATCTCATGTATGAAAAGATTTTTGTCCAAACATCACTAACAAACAAAAATTTAAGGATCATTAATTTCCACCTTGGTAAAAGTGGTAGGCACTGGCTACGGTTACATGGAAATGTAACAATAATAAAAATATTATTGTTACATTGGAGACTAATTGCCGGAATGCAAAGTTGGGTAAGGAACCGATTTATTACGAATGTAACAATAATTATTGAGGCTACGGTTACATTGCGTTATTGATACATGAAAAACAGACAGTAATGTACGATGGGACTAGTAATAAGTACTAAATAATAAAAGTTGAAGACATTTATTTTATATTTACAATACATACAATTATTGCATACAATTTCTTTAATTTTTGGTGGAAGAAGACGTCAAGTCTTCTGAAGACCTATGGGACTGACTTTAACTCATTGAGCCTCCGTATGCCGCATTCGTTTCTGTGTATTACAATTTCATAACAACTTAAGATTCCTGACACCGATTTTTACACATGATTAAGCATCTGAATCATTTAATTTGTACAAACAAACACCCTTACCTTTAAATTGATAAAGTTCAACTTCTACTACTAACAGTCCAGACATGCTTGAAACTTTTTATTTCTCAAGACCCCATCAGCAGCGCGATAGAAGAACGTCGGTTATCCAAATGCAATCAGGGAACCTGTTCAGGTAAGACAAACTTGTTGTGACCTTGAACTTGAAAACGCAGAGCTTTTCTGAATGAAAACTTGACAGTACGGCGGTAGCCTGTTGTTGAAATTATTTCAATATGGTCCTATGTGGTAAACATTTAGTTAAAACAAGTGTGAGAGTATAATTTACGTTTAAAGAGCTAGGTTTTTTGTTTTGTTCCTTTTTTTTTTCTTTTTTTTTTTTGGGGGGGGGGGGGATAAGGATAGGTCACTAAGTGAACAGTTGGTGGTAAGAGTGGTGGTTTTTTGCACGGAATAAATGTAAAATTAGACATATGTTTATGTTGAACGTTTTCTGTCATGAACGTTGCATGAAAAATAAATGCTTTGGTTTGAACCTTTTTCTGACTTTCGTGGGAAAAATTTGGTTGATTATATAGGGAATCACTGAAGCATGACTGGCGAGGGCCCCCCCTTATGAAAAATTCTGGATCCGCCACTGCTGACTGAGTTGCTGCGCCTTCTTGTATTAACTTTACGTTTGACTTGATATTCCCGATTTAGTATACACATTTATGGTTTACAGCTTTTAAAAAAGTATTTCTTGACGATCCCTGCCAATTTTTTGAAAAAGCGTTTGAATTTTATTTGAACAATACTGAGCATGCAAAATAAGCATTTGAAAATCAAGATGCACATAAAATTAAATAAGCAGAATATGTTGCACGAGGCACCAGTCTTGTAGGACAGAACGTCAAATTAAAAAGTTAAAACAGATAGAAAGTAAAATAAAAACACGGCAATCATGTCGCACAAAAATAACCCATTATCCACCCTCTGTCTCCAAAAGGTATAGATAAGGGAACTTAGTAATCAATTGGTTTCTATGGGGGTCTAGGATGAAAAATTTTGTCCTGCATTCTATTAGTTGTTATGTAATTTTCACTCTTTTCGGTCCTGCCTTTTTTGTACTAAAATAGAGAATGGAAATGGGGAATGTGTAAAAAAGACAGCAACCTGGCTACCAGAAGAGCAGAAACCAGCAGAAGGCAACTAATGGGTCTTCAACATAATGAAAAAATCCCACACCAGGAGGCGTGCTTCAGCTAGCCCCAAAACAAACATGTGTACTAGTGCTGTCTAGTTCATTAGTTTATCCTCCCCTTTTTTACATGCATGTAAATAGATCTTTTATAAGTCATCCTGCCTTTTTTTTGGCAAAGTGTCTCATCCCCTATTTTATTTCTCCAAACTCCTGTCCCTAGGCTTCTTTTTTGGCCCAAAAATGTTTGCAAATTTAAAAGTTATCATACATATTTTTAAATTACTGTACAATATCTAAGGTAGAAGGTATTCAGAAAAACAAAATAATTTTGGACATAAAACAAGTTACCATATTTTGTTAAATTTCGTGATTTTCTTTGTTTTTCATCAACTTTTTAAGTATATTTTAGATTGAAAAAGTATATGTGTGCACCCAAGAAACAACTTTATACTAGTGAGATTATGTTGATAGTTATAATTAAGCTTCTGTTATTTTTTTTTTTTAGCCATGGCTTAGTCAGTTTATTTTCAACCTACGAGTTCGACTGTCCCTCTGGTATCTTTTGCTCCTCTTTTAAGATACAATTAAGCTTGTTTATCCTTAGTTGCCGATACATGTACCATGATGATAGAGGTTTACATAACTGAAAATCAGGGACAAAAATATTTAGAATAGATATTAAGGGACCAATGAAACAAAGAGTATGGTTAATGAGATGCTTAAATATAAAGAATAGAGAATAATGGTAAAAAAATAAAGAAAGAATGACATAAAAAATTAAATAAAACAGAAATTAAGAACCCAACCAAGACCCTCATATCACACTGTGATATAAAATCTACAATATACAATAAACACATTATTGTTTTGGCTTTTCAAGTAAACACAACATGGTGTTAATAAAAATAGTAAGTATGCATTTGATCTTTGATTATGGATCAATATATGTTGAAGTTGAACCTACTTTGAATCAATGACGCTGAGACATAAAATTGTTCGAAATCAGTTTCTGTAACATTCTCGCTGGTTTATAACTCAATGAAAATCTCTTTTTTATTTATTTTTTGGGAAACCCACAAAAAGATTCACAACAAATTGTCATTTAAGGGGAATCACATCTTTGAAGATTCTACTAACAAATTCGACAAATTTTGACCTACATACAGATCTTTTAAAGTTTTGCTATGTAAAGTGACAAGCAATCTTTAATAATTTCCAAAATTAGAGGCAGACATTCAAAATGTGTTAAAACCGCCATCGAAGAGCAACTACTCAAAAAAGGAGAATGAATTAAGAAACTAGATCATAATCCTTATGCAAAGATCTCGTTTTGCTGATAGTTTTGGCTGTTTTAATTGTATATATCTATAATAGTTTTCAGCTGCAAAAACAACTCCCAATGGTAAAAGTCATCATTATATGGCAAAAACTGAAATTAGGATTCGTCTGAAGATTTTAACAATGTTGATTTATATGTAGATATTGTCTTTGAAATTACACGAAGACATTCGGATGATACACTAAAGTCAGGAAATGACAGTAATTTATCTTGGAGTTTTTTTCTCATATCTTCTAACCCTTTAAAAAAAAAATGGCACATACTACAAAATATTGTTTTTATCCTTTTACATTAGAAATCTCTCACCGATCTAGTCAAAAGCTGTTTAGTCAAAAGCTGTTTTAATTTCATCGATATTTTGGACAATCTTTGATTTTTAAACAATCGAATCCTTTCTCTTTGAGACATTCAGACATATATATCCATTCTTATGGAGAAAACACGATGTAATGTTACAAATGTGTCTCTGAATTATCTTTTAGAACGTGCAAACCAAAAATTGAGTTATTTGAAAGGAACGGACCAAAAACTAAATCAAGTTAAATCAACATTTTCTGTAATAATTGACAGAGGTTTTGTTTTCGTCAATCAATCAACTGATATGAATTGGAAATATAACAGTTTCACTCGCATGTATGTTTTTTCACATTAAAATCATAAATATTTACTTTCGTATATTTATTAATAAAATATCTTACTTAGATTATAATATCATTGTGTAAATACACTATTGGAAAGACGTCCATCGTCGAATCAAAAATCAGAGAGAACAAAAGTGCACTTATCTATAATAGTTTGAATGGAAATAAAGAACGAGATATGTTTAAAAGTTTTCAATTGACCCAATCAGAGGACGAATGTTCCATTGTCGACAAGTTGTGTGTCTTCATAAACAATTCCTTTGTAAATTTTCTGCACTCAACTTGATATATATTCATATCGAAACTGTTTGTAAGACCAATGTTTATAATCAATATTTATAGTAAACGTTAATGGAATATCGGATATTTATCGGGTTATGCAGTGCAAGTTTTATGATTACGGACAGAAAAGGAATATAAAAAAACAAACACTGGATAGATTCCGCGCGTTCAATATCCTTTCTTGATAATCCTTTACTTGGAACACTAAAGCCACACAGTTTTGAAAGCATCGGTGTATAAGTGCTGAACATCAGATGAGTTACATGACAAAAAAAGACATAAAAAAGGCTCATTAACATAACGTCAAATTTACATGAAGGAATTTTAATCTTATTCTTATTTATCAACAAAAATTACACAAAACAATGGTAAGAAAAAAACCTACTAGCCTGTAATTAGTTTTCATCAATGTTTGCTTATAATTATCAACCTCAAATAAACTCATCATAGATACCAGGATCAAAATTTTATAATTACGCCAGACGCGCGTTCCGTCTAAAAAAAGACTCATCAGTAACGCTCGTGTGTTCATTCATACTGGGTGATTATTTACATATAGAATATATGAGAATGTTAAAATATTGAAGTGTAACGTTAGCTTTACCTATTGTATTTTTACAACTTACCATCTCGCATAAGAGATGGTTTTTAAAACATTTGATTTCATATTTTTATTAGTTTTTCTTCACTGTATAATGTAAAGATATTCATCAAAATCATCGTATAAAATTATACGACGAACATCGACGTAGTTCAGTTGTTTTAAATGGATATCAAGTTAAAAAAGAGTGTTTTAGATGATTAATTTCATCTCAAGATTTCGTAAAGATGTATATATTATTAACAAAAACATGTATCAGTGTGTTCATATGATAAATTTTTCGAAATATAAATATAATCGTGAAACTGTTAAAATATCAATTAAAAAGAAACGTGTAAACTTCCTTAGTTAGAAAGCGGTGTTAAATGTCTATTTGATAATTCAAAGGAGAAAAGGTATACATTTGACTTCAGTTTTACAAATTTGACAGCATCTATTTCAAATGATGTACATTGTTTTAAAAATTAGTATGACCTCGAAGGAATTGTCTAAATAAATACTGAAATTTCAATAGCAGATATTGTTAAAAAGGTGATTTACAGAGTGTGCATTATTAGATGTATGGAAAATAAACAAAATAGGAACTTTAGAAATACCCTGGATTGTACCTGATTTGATAAATGATATGGTCATTTTTATAAATTTACTGTTTGCAAAAGTAAGAATTATTCTAAATACTAAGGATTTTTATCCCAGGCTTTTATTATTTTAGCCGTATTTGGCACTACTTTTTAGAACTTTGGGTCATCAATGCTTTTCAACGTTGTACTTGTGTGGCTTTCTTTACTATTTTTATCTGAGCGTCAATGTTGAGTCTTATGTAGACGAAACGAACGTATGGTGTATTAAATTGATAAGCCTGGTACCTTTGATAACTAATAGCATGTCCTGTTGTATTGTTTTATCTCTTTGTCCTGAATGTTCTTGAATTTATTTGTACTGTAGTCCTGTCAAGTAATGTTGTCATTGTAATGTGATATTTAACATTGCAACAAAGCGAGATGTTTGGCTAGCCGCAAAGCCAGGTTGAACCCACCATTTTTTTTTTTCTTAAAATGTTCTATAACAAGTCAGGAAAATGGCAGTTGTTATCTTATCTGTGTGTGTTGCATTGTCGTTTTTTTTTTGGGGTTACACTTCAGTGTTTCTGTTGTTTCGTTGTTATTCTCTTATAGTTGGTGTGTTTACCTCAGTTTTAGTTTGTAACCCGGATTTTTTTTCTCTCATCGATTTATTATTTTCTAACAACTAACTGTTGCCATTATATATATACAACTCGTCTAAACATCAACCCAACAATGTTAGATCTGTAAATTTGCTTTCGCAAAATCTTGGTCCTTCCCTCGCCGTGATTCGAACCCATGCTACTGAGATATCGTGACACCAAATCGCCTGCACTGTAGCCGTCCCTCTAGACCACAAGATCACCTGGACTTCATAAAAATGAAGCTTTCGGTGGCCGGGTGTTACCTTTCCACGTCAGTTTTAATCTATCGTCGTACTACAGTACATGATATATAAGGCATGAAGATGTTATTTTTAAAGATCAGCTAAATTATCTATATTAAAGGATCCTACAAATTAATGTAAGATACAGTCACAGAAAATAATTATATTTATAAGTACGTCTGAGTCAGTGACAACTCTACAACAGATTTATCCATCGGATCACCAGAAGTGATGGTGATACAAGGCTAAGAACATTATGTATATGAACCTCGTCTAAACATCAACCCAGCAATGTTAGATTTGTTACTTTGCTTTTGCAAATTTTTGGTTCTTCCCTCGCCGGGACTCGAACCCATGCTACTGAGATATCGTGACACCAAATTGCCTGCACTATAACCGGTGCGCTAGACCACACGACCCCCTGGGCTTCATAACAAAATGAAGCTTTCGGTGGCCGGGTGTTACCTTTCCACGTCATTTTAATCTAGCGTCGTACTACAGTACATGATATATAAGGCATGCAGATGTTATTTTTACAGATCAGCTAAATTATCTATAGTAAAGGATACTCATCGGGCGTGTGCATCTATCTAAATGAAATCGGATGCATGACAAAATTTGTGTAAAAGTTGTTAAACTTTTTACACAAATTTTGTGTAGCTTAAGTTACAAAGATATTTTTTGTCATGCATCCGATTTCACCTAGATAGATGCACAAGCCCGATGAAGCTAATTTGTTTAGCGTAATATTGCGTGAATAATATATAAAATAAAACAACTAATTTTATATCACTCATTAGTGTGTTAAAGTTACATTCTTAGAGACTTGTATATATATTTTTATCTTACCTCCTATACATTTCTAGGAATATGATTGGTTAAAAGCGTCCTCGTGGAGACCGTGTATATTTGATATTAGGTTAGTAAGGAGGCGGGGCTTATTTCATACACGTTTTGTAGTGGTGTTATGTCCCTTTATATTCCATATTAGGTAAAAGGGAGGCGGGGCTTATTTCATACACGGTTAGTAGTGGTGTTACCTCCCTTTATAAAAACAAAACTGTACTGAGAACAAAATCTTAAAGGTTTCAACAGACGAAAATATTGATGATTAAGATGTAAATAAATTCATAAAACGCATTTAAACCCAACAAGTTGTTATTGTTGGCATCTATTTTTGTAGGATCAATGGAAGTAGCTTGTTTCTTAATGCTAACAGTATCGAAGACTTGCTCATTTTGATAGGTCACAAGTCTAAATTTCACATGCTAAGATAGTTAGTAAGATAAAATTCGTTACATAGTGTGCTAGTGACGTAATACGATATATATGGGGTCAGTAAATTCGATATGGGGATTCGAGCTTCGCTCTCACCCCATATGGAATTTACAGACCCCATATATACCGTACTAGGTCACTTGCACACTATGTAACTAATAATATTGTTTTTAAATCCACCAAATACCGATTCCTTTGGTATTCATACGTCTTTTCAAATGATTTTAAGTGAACTATCAACTGAAATTAATCATGAAACTCTTCGATGTGTGTACAAATCATGTTTATTTTCTAGCTGGTTTAATGAATCTTGATAATGATCTTCTTTAAATTACTTTGTCCACAATGTTCGTACCTATTTGTAAAATGAAATTTAATGTTGGTTCCGTCCGTAATACTATGAATTCATTGGGATTACGGAATAGAAATACCGTGAACTAGACTATCAAATAGTCTCTACACGGTTTACATAAATAAATATTTATGCATACTCATATCAACGTACCTATCTATTTATGTGCATGAAAGATAAAGAATAACCGATTATAATACGAATATATATTTAAAGGTTATATTAATGATATTACGTTAACAACAAGGGTGCAACTGTTAAACAGGGGTGGTGGTGTAAAATCGACATATGAAATAAACGCTGGAGGAAGGCATGTACGACATGATTTAATAGAGGACTATGCTAAAATGGTTAAATTAATGTTCATTATTTCTCAATAAAATACAAACACATATATATTAAGGAAAAAGATTTAAACGTTTCGTTCGCGTACATGTGATTTCAATATTTTAGATTAATTTAGATGTGCGACCTACATATTCTTCTATGAAAAAAAAACTAAAATGTTCAGATTTAGAAGATTAAGGTTTAAATGTAGAACCGAAATTATAATGCATTTTCTGATTTATGTCAATAATAAATACTTGACTTCAAACGTTTGTTCAAATAAAATCTGTAGTCTGTCAGTTTCCATTTGTCAAATATCAGGTATCAAATTTAAAATTGAAATACAGAACAACCAGTTATTTTAAAGGTATGACACAACATTCATATTATAATCATTGGGGTTTGTCCACATCAAATTCAAAATATATTTTTAGGTTTAAATGCGGAATCTGTTGTGTTAAATGGAAAGTTATAGCGGATAATATTTCACTACAATGATGAATATCGGTAGATATTGCACAACATACACTATATACTTTCATGTCAATAACTTATAATATATCACACAGCATTTATTTCCTTATCGTGGTCGTATTCAACTCTGGATGAAATAGTTTCAGGTAAGCATTTTTAGTTTAATAAACGTGATCATTGTCAGTTTAATCCTTTTTATAAACGTAAGTTAAACTGGGTTCTGATTTTAGATAATCTACCAGACGGCTTCCATCAGTTTCGGTGCAATAACTTATGAACCGTCCAACCATTAGTTTTCAAATTTTATATGTTAATACTTACATGTATGACAACGTGGAGGTCAAGTTCAATATAGACGATTTTCACCTGTACCGTTCAAGAGTAACCGTAAGTCCCTTGATTCAGATTCAGACTTGGGACAGGCGCAAAAATGCGGCGGGTTTAAACATGTTTTTTGGAGATCTCAACCCTCACCTTATACCTCTAGCCAATGTAGAAAAACAAACCAACACGAGTCCGATGGCATAAATAGGAAACAAACGAAAATAAAATAGTTTGTTTTTCTGATTTTGAGTTTTGTACTTTAAACACATTAAAGGTAGATCATAAGTATAGACTTTATGAGACAGCATTTTCTTATTATTTGCCAAAATGAAGATTTTACTATGCTGTTTTCAAAAATATAATAAGAATTATTGGTCACCGTGCTATTTTTCATGCTATGACTCGTTGCAAATTGCCTAAATTTAGTTAGATTGTTCATGAAAAAACCCATTTGTGTGCATATTTTTTTTTCTATGAAATAGATTTTTGAAATAAATTTTGAGAAGATAGATTTTATTATATGTTTTAAGAAAATAAAAAGAAAAATTGGTGTCACCGAACTTGTTTTCTTGCTACAAGTAAAAATAGAAGAAATCCCTATTAGTCCAGTATACATTTTATACTAAAAGAGTTATCTCTCCTTGAATGGCTCATTTGAAAAAAAATCTAAAAACAAAAAATAATGATATTTGTTTAAATATTTTGAATAATACAATATATCACCTAGTTTTTTTTCTATAATTTAAAAGTCTAACCATCAAATCCAAAATTTGTCTGCAAATTTACAGATTTGGGCAAATAACTAACCGATTTTGTACTGTGATTGTGCAATCCAAGATGGCGGTATACCATCAATCTACCTAAAAAAAGAAAATTCATTTATTTTCCACAAAGTAGAACATTATCTGTTTTCAATATATAAAGTGATTACTCCTTCGTTTGAATTATAAACAATGAAGTTTCACATCGTTCCGTATGCATTCATTCAAGATTTACTTCAATACAAAATACTGAAAACGATACTTAAATTCTTTTTTAAAAGTTTAAATATCAGTTTACCTCAAATTGTTATACTACAATTTTACAATTCTTATTTAGGTCAATGTTAAATTCAAGACTTCAAGTTTTAGTTCAAATATCATTTGCATGGTCTGTCAGTATTCTATTGAAAAATATCAAGTATCCTGTTTAAATGTCTATTCTGAATACAACACGTTATTTAGAATGTGTCACAATATAAGGTACACACATATACATAAAACAGGTATACACATTGGGATAAATGCAAATGAAAAAGCCTCACAAGCAACATTCAAACTTGAGAGAATCGCAAGAACTTCATGTGCGTCGACAGACAAGCGCCATTTTCAAAATAAACAAACATACCCACCATGCTAATAAACAAACACCTAAGTTGTCACAATTGCCAAGATCAAAACATGTAGATAAACAGTACAGACAATCCATCTGATATCCCAAAAGACCACGTAGCATGTCGCCAACATATCATATCGGGCATTCTATTCGTGATTGTGGCCGTAAAATTTCAGACGTTCTTCCTCATAATTCTGTAGGAGCAGTTTTCGTATCCCATGCAAAATCTACAAAATTAAAAGTCACAATATAAGCATATAATATCGTTAATACACGGTAGATGAAATTCTACATTTGTGAACATACTTCCACAATACATATATATATTTGTAATACAAGTTTTAACCGTTGAAAAGAATTATTGGTTATATATGAATAACGGTTATACCAACGATATCTGCCATTTGTATGTCCATAATTGTTTTTATAGGATCACATTATCATTTGTGAACACTTCTGATACGTCATCATAAACGAAAATTTAAAATCGTTATTATTCTTTTAAGATTGATAAAGACAGTGTGTGTAAATGCCATATGTGAACATATTGTATGTCATAGTGTGTATTTTTTCCCAGTATTTATCTAATAAAACATTTACTTGTTATTCATTTCACATTGTGGGGCCTTTATAACTATAAGATAGCAAACCTCTCCTTTTCAAATGATAATATGAAAAAAAAAACACTTTAATTGTTAAGGTAAAAATTATTAAAATATACAAAAATTACTATTGAACAAAATGTATAATAAGATGAACTATTCTACAACTCTCCAAGCATTTTAGTGTAGAAGGAATGATAGAAAACGTATTGAGAAAAAGAAAACCTATTTAAACGATCCGGTTATGTACCGCTCTTTATACTTATTACCTTTTGATAAGTTTAAGTATTAAGAAAGAAGAATATCATATTACGTTTCATTTAAAACCGAAAATAAAAGAAAGGGGATTTTTTTTTAGTGTTGTTGATATATCATTTAATGAATTTCGGGATCATCTGTTTACTTTTGTTTTATTGATATTTAAGAATAGTGAGCACTTGAAGCGTTATATCTCAAGTGTTGTACATCAGATCGTTTTAAAATGTTATTTGAGGTTCCTGACCTTAATCAACATGTTATTATTTAATCTTTACATAAATAATTTAGTAAAAAGTCTCCAAGATGCTAATACAGATCCCATTGTAATTGGAGATACAACAATAAATTCCCTTTTATTTGCAGATGATATAGTTTTATTATCAAATTCTGAAAAGGGACTACAAACAGCTTTAAATGTTCTTAGTGATTTTTGTAAATGCTGGAAACTAGAAGTCAACATAAACAAATCAAAAGTCATTATATTTAACTCAAATGGAAAAACCCATAATAATTTTTTTAAATATAATAACGAATTCCTGGAAACTGTCAAATCATACTGCTACCTTGGCATGACACTGCAGCACACAGGAAATCTAAATCTGTGCAGCTCATTGCTTGTTGAAAAGGGTAGAAAAGCACTTTTTAAAATAAAAAAAACAATTGGACTAAATAACCAATGCAAGCTATTAGAAAAATTATTTGACTCCCTAGTTGTGCCTATTGCTCTATACGGTAGTGAAGTATGGGGAATAGGCAAACAACACAGGGATTCAGATCCCTTTGAACACTTGCAGTATAAATTTATTAAAGAAATTCTAGGAATACATTGTAAAGCATCAAATGCTGCATGTTTAGCCGAGCTAAATAGATTGCCTTTATATACTAGAATAGAATTTTCAGCAATAAAATATTGGCTTCATATACTTGAATCAAATAATTCACTTGCCCTAAAAATATATAAAGCAACAGAAAAAAATAACTCTTGGATAATAAATATGAAAAATCTCATTTCAAGACTTGGTTTTCATTTTATTAATCTAAATCCTATTGATATTAAGATGTATTTAAAACACATTCAAGAGAGAATCAATGATATAGCCTTCCAAAAGCAAGAGACTGACATCAATCAAAATAAAAAAATGAACTTTTTTAATATACTTTATAAACCAAATAAAAGACCCTCGTATGTTGATCAATGCAAATCCAAAAGTGATAGATCAACATTATGTAAATTGAGGTTAAGTGCTCATACTTTATCTATTGAAAGAGGGCGATATCTAAAAATACCAAAGCAGATTAGGGTATGTCTTTGCTGTAACAATGGAGACATTGAAGATGAACTTCACTTTCTTTTAAAATGTTCCTCCTATAAATATGTGAGAGATAACCTTATTAAAAAATTAAATAATGTTCTATTGAACAACAAATTTTCTTCCTTATCATATAACTTGCTTATATCAATTCTAAATAGTAATTCCCAAACAATATTAAAAATTGTTGTCAACTATTTGAATGAATGCTTGTTGGTGAGAAACTCATTATTAAAAGGTACTTGATTTTTGTAATAATGTATATGCTTCTCATTTATTTTTTATATATTTCTCTCATAATTATCCACTGTCACTCCTTCATTGTATATATGTTATTGTAGTTAGTCTTTAATTTGTTGCCATAACCATTTATTGTCAATGTGTTAGTGCTAATAAAGTTATCTTATCTTATCATGTTATCGTCCATATTCAATCTGGTGAATGCATCTACTCCCTAAGTCGCCTGTCTGTATTAACACAAATGTAAGCGCGTGTCAGTTTTTCCATTGATCAGCTGCACAATCAAGGTTTGGAATATTGAAATTTCAAACATAAGGCAGACACTTTATTATTTAGGTGTACTCTGTATGTAATGCCTAATAAAATTGAAACTATTTTACAGAATAGTATTATCGAGGTCTCCCTGTTTATTTATAATTGTTTAATTTCTATTACTGGGTAGTTTTACAAAATACTGTCTTATCATCTCATTATTATTATTTATTAATCATTGCAATGTACAGTTAATGGTCAATTAATTAACCTTATATTTGTTTATTGTTTTTCTTTTTAGATGGCATATATTATAAATGATGAACAAGCATCATGAACATGTTGATCCTACTGACTTTCCTTCAGGTATGTATCATTTATATCTGACACATATGTTTAATTTTCTGTAGCTCCGTCTTGTTTCGGGTTAAGGAGTGCGGTAAGGTAAGTTTACCCCACATTGTCACATTAATATTACACTTTGTTAAAATAGTCATTTTGATGATATAGAAAAGAAAGGATATTGGGTTATCCCACGATTCAGAGATAGCATCAAATCAGGAAATGCACAGCAAAAAAGACGACAAAAAAGCAATGGAACATCCGCCTTTATTGTTGTTCTTCATCTTAAAGTCACAGAGTGGATTCGAGCGTCACTGATGAGTCTTCTGTTGATGAAACGCGCGTCAGGCGTAAATATAAAATTTAGTCCTGGTATGCACGGTGAGTCTATTTACAACCACTAGGTCGATGCCACTGCTGGCGGAATGTTAATTCCCCGAGAGAATCACCAGCCCAATGAATTATTAGTGATAAGGTCATATTTATAAATTAAGCACACATTTTAGGAAATTTGGTCCGCAATGCTCTTCAACTTCGAATTTTTTTTGGCCTTTTTTTTGAAATCGAGCGTCACTGGTGAGTCTTTTGTAGACAAAATGCTCGTCTGGCGTAAACATACATTTTATATCTATTGTGAGTTTATTATGAATTGAGCAAAACCAAAAACCCTCTTTCTTCACTGTCATTTAAAGATGCCCCTATCAACGGTTAGAAGGGACTTTTTTTTGGCAAAATGACGATGATCAATGCGTATTTCGAAGAAACCCGTCTGTTTCGTGATATACGATGCCTATTCTAGAGGTGCTAGAAGTGGCGTGATTCAAATGAGCATACTATCACATTCAAATATCTTATAGAGTACCTAAAATCTAAGACTCGTTCATCTTGAGATCTTAATAACACTTTTTTTTACTTTTCCACATTTTATACAAGATAGGGTTACCCATTCCAAACCAAAAAGACAAATTAAAAGGGTTTGTTCCTGCTTTTTTCATAAGAAAGAGTAGCCAAAGAAGTTTTAATTATAATTAAACTTTATTTTCTGCTATAAAGATGATGTTCTATCACTAAATAATTCAAAATTTGGTGACTATGTTGAACATATCCATTTGTGATAACTAATACACCAGATACAATTCGGTATACCTCATATCTTGGCTAACATACTTATAAGACACTGATAAGCAGGGTTTGTTGATTACAAATCTTCACGACAAAAGAAATTATTTCAGCTTCCAATTGTGACCTTTCCATTTCTATGTAGCAACATTCCAGCAGCGCTTGCAGGCGGAGTATAGATTTCCCAGTTGATACAATATTGTAGGGCTTGTTTGTCTATCATTATTTGCTGCTAATAATGAAGCTATTTTACCAAGAGTTCCAAGTAATAATAGTCATCAAAGTTACCATGATTATAATTTAATACGCCAGACGCGTGATTCGACTACATAAGACTCACCAGTGACGCTCAGATTATAATAGCTATTAAGCCAAACAAGTACAAGGTTAAAGAGCACTGAGGACCCAAAATTAAAAAAGTTGTGCCAAATAGAGATAAGGTAATATATGCCTGGGTTAGGAAATAAGTATTTCAAGAAATTCCTACTTTTGTAAACAGGAAATTTATAAAATGACCACTTAATTGATATTTGATTGATTATTGTTTCTTTGTCAATTTTACGGCACAGTCACGAGTTGGTTGACCGTAATGGAATTACCGTTTCAAAAATGATCCGCTTACCGTTCTTGATCCCCTGAGATCGTTTTAATTTTTTTTTTGTTGAGTTTGTGTTGCTAAGCCTTTTACTTGATATGTTGTGTTTTGTGTACTATTGTTTGTTTGTTGCTCATTTTGTAGCCATAGCGTTGTAAATTGTTTCACTTATGTTTAAATGTTCCTCTGTTATCTGTCGCCTCCAGAAAAGCGCCTCGGACGCATAAATTATGCAAGTTGTTGTTTTCAAATTTTTTAAAGTATAGCAAAAAGCCGGTTCAGGAATCAGAGCTTGCATAGGAGAGATATATATCTTAATTTATAATATTTTCCAAAATGTTGTATGAACAAAGTACTATAACATTATAACCGTACAATTTCGTATTTGATTTGGCCTAGCAACATCATTTGCTAGTTTCCCAACGTACGTCTCAATACATATTTTAAGGCTGGTGTTTTGTACGTGTTTAACATGATTGAAAACCATTTTCTATGTGCGTTTGTGTATACAGATCTAAATTTTAAAAGAATTGCTTGAATTATTGATGGATATGCATTTTTTATTTTGTAGATGGTATATTTGAATGGAGCATACAACTTCACATGTCCATCGCAGGCACACTGGAATCTTCGGGCAAATTCCGAGTGTAAGCCTCAAAGAAATTATGCTTGCTTATTTAACGTAACGTTTAGAGTAAATGTATACAGTGAAACATGTATCGGACCTAGAATTTTAGGTCCTGGTAAGTCTTTTTAAATATCTAAATTGTTGTACTGTTAATAATATCATGGTTTTGACATATAACCAATAGTTTATATATGTAGGACAATATATGTATTTTCATATAATAAAACTGCTTGATTCACAATTAAAAGGAAAAGTTTCTTCAAAATATAATAGCCGTTTTTATTGTTAATTGTTTTGCAGTGTACATGTTAAAATAAATTCTTTGTGAACTTATTTGATTACATGTATCTGAAATACAAAAATGACAAAAGTAGCGGTACATAACTTTTACTATGAATCAAGTAATAAAGCACTTTCTTTATTTAATATTTGCAGGTAACAAATACGTCTTTCAGCCTTACTTCAACAGAGCAGCATGTAGTGGTAGTCGGTATCAGCCTTTTAATTTTGACACAATTGGATACAGTGACTGCATCTACCAAAAATCACTGTGTAACAGCTTAGGCCAGGACATTTATGAAAATGGTAACACTTCTGTCGACAGAAACTGTATTTGTAATACCGATAAAGGATATTGGTTTGTCAGGACCCCGAAAAATAAGTGTTACTGCAATCCTTTAACTGAAGATTGCTCCTGCCATCTGGTTAAAAACCCATACAACAAAACGATCGATTTGACAGGTAAAGTAAAGTATTGTTTTGTCAGATTTAAGTTCTATCAATAATGTATTTAGCTTGTTTATTAAAAATCCAAATTAGATTAAGGGTTGACATTCAGGAGACTTTTAAAAAACGTGTTGATCTATAAAATAAATAATCAAACATTCATCACTTTCGGAAGATATCAATAATAATAGATACGTTATTTTTATGCATATTTAATGGTCATTATATGTCTAAATATTCGTAATACTCAATTTAAGAAGAAAAACATTCGTCAGGGTTACAATATTTATGTCCAGTAGCTTTGTCGTTTTTCATGTATTGATGAGTTTTCCCGTCGCTATATGCCAAATATTTAAATGTAAATAAATAATTTCACTGTTGTTTAAGATTTGTAGGGAGTTTTAAAAAAAAATATTAAAACGTGCCAATATTGTTTTCAGATATCAAATGTAATGATGACAGGAAAATGACAAGAATTCCTTACTTAAGAGATATGTAAGTTTTTTGTTTATTCCTCAAATTGTATTCATTTGTTTTGTCAATTCTGCAAGTTAGTATATATTAAATACATAATATTTCTCTTTCACATCTTGAAATTCATCTATAAAGCAACATACATGTAAGTTGTGTGGATTTTCGACTGATTATGTATTCCAAAGTTTAGGTGTTACTAGTTTATAACAATTCCAAATAGATGAATATGTTTTAACTAAGCCTACGACAAACAGATCCTGAGGTTTAAAAATAATACTTCTGTTTAATTCATTTAAAAAACGACGGATTCTGCTATCAGTTACTTTGCTTTAGATAGTTGAACACTCCGTTATTATTAAAATTTCTATTTGTTTTATTTTCGAGCTGTGATATTGGTCTGGCGGCAGCGGCGTTAGGTAAGTTCTTAAAAGCTTTATATTTTAGAAGGTGGTAGCCCTAGAAGCTTCATACTTTGTATATGGGTGCCTCATGTTACGAAGTTTCCGCCAGTCACATGTCCAATGTTCTTGACCTCATTTTAATGGTTCAGTGACTACTTGCCAAAAAAGTTAAGATTTATTGTAATGTTGAAGTAATAGGATAACTATATCTGTTATGTACGTCTCTTGTAAGGTCCTCATGCCCCTCAGACAGTTTTCACTTGACCTCAACCACATTTTATGGATCAACGAACAAGGTTAGGTTTTGGTGGTCAAGTTCATATCTCAAGTATTATAAGCAATATGTCTAGCTGGTAGATGTCATCTGACCTTGACCTAATTTTAAATGTTCAGTGGTCAAAGTTACGATTTTGAGTTTTGGTATTTTTTTCTAATACTAGGTAAACTATATTTGCTGTATGGAAATATTTTATGATCTATATATAAGTCGAGCAGGTTTAATTTGACCTTGACCTCTCTTTCATGGTTCATTGCATTACTCAGTCTAAAGTTTTTGTGTTTTGGTCTGTTTTTCTCAGACTATAAGCAATAGGTCAACTATATTTCTTGTATGGAAAAATTGTTAGCTGTACATGTCTGCCCTTGGTATGGTTCATCTGACCTTGATCTCATTTTATGTTTCATTGGTCAATGTTTAGTTTTCTAGGTTAATGTTAAGTCTCTTCAACTTTGTACTTATTTTGGCTTTACAGATATTTTGATATGAGCGTCACTGATGAGTCTTATGTAGACGAAACGCGCGTCTGGCGTACTTAATTATAATCCTGGTACCTTTGATAACTATTATGGGAGAGTTGTAATACAGGTTTATATTTAGGACTATCAACATAATATCTATGATAAGTAGAGACATTTCAGCATGTGCACTCTTGTGTTATATTTTCTCATTTAATCTGTACAAAATTATATACCAATATGCACGTGTATGTTTTTTTTTCAGGTTCAATAATTCACGGACAGTAAAGATCATCGAGTTTGACAGCTTCAAATACAACCTTCACTATTGTACAAGTACGTTTTAACCCTATAAATCAAAACAAAATAATGAAGTTATGAAGACAATATATTTGTTATCGTTTTGAATTGCATTTAGTAAGAACATCAACATAACAATTGAAAAGATATCATTAAGCCTAGTTAGGTCAATTGCTTCAAAATTAAGAAATAATTCATGGAAGCCATAGATTGTTCGAAATTTACACATTGCCTGGGCCGTCATATTCAAATTGTATCCTGAGCGTTAGCAAGGGATAAAATTAACAATTATCTCGGCCAGGCCATGTGTAAATTTCCAACAATCTTTGGCTTCCATGAATTATTTCTTAATTTTGAAGCAATTGCCCAAGCTTGCGTGGACTATTCTGTTAACTTAATAACCGCTAGAAAAAAATCTGTTTAATCCTTTAAAATCTCCATCCCAACATTTGCCATTCTTAATTTACATATTTTTCTCGTAAGCTACCGTCAATTCCAAAGTTGACATTTCGTAACTAAGGAGCCGCCATGTTGACTTGCTGAAATCAGTAAATATGCGAATAATGAAATACAATAGAAAATTGAACAAAACCTTTCTCAAAACTCAATTCAAATACAATATTATACGAATTTGGAAGGCTCACGTAACAGAGAACTTTCAACTTTAGCGTTTTCATTTGTATGACATCATGTTTTGAAATGACTTAATGTGCCAAAATCAGTAAAAGACTTTCGCAGATTTCTATTCTATTTTTATTTTGTTAATTTCTTGGAGCTTTTGTGCATTACTTCTTTTTATTATGCATCCGAATAAGAATACAAGTTATTTTTTTTTTTAATTGCAAAATTTAAAACAATAAAATCGGCAAGAGGTTTGCAAAATATATTCCAATACATGTGGATTTACGTAAGAACTATATTGTAACAGCCGTATATCTCTGAGTCTCCGCTAAGTATAGATATATCGATAATTTTATCACGGTGTTGTTTAGAAAGCGAAAGAAGTACGTCATATTAGAATTTAAGATAAACAATGATCAATAGCAATTTCACATTTATGAATGATGTCTGAATTGATCATAATACATAGGAATCAGTTGTTTAAATTTTTTAAATATGCATAAATGATTAAAACGAATTTTGCCAAAATTGTATACTTTTGGTGAACTTTCTGAATTTTGAATAATTATACTAACAACCAATTTAAAAATAAAGACCAACAAATTGAAAAGAGAGGTCTAATTGTTTTCTAATTCTAACTTAATGATAAAGTAATAACCCATTTTAACAGTACTGCAGTTAGTTGAAAGATCTTGATATCCAACTGATACATTAGACAAAATGATAAATCACTCAGCATTATAAGCTGAGGTTCAAGTGACAATAACTTTCACAATACTTTCAATTACAAAGTTATAGTTTGTTCAATTTGTCGAAGTTTGTTTTTGATATTAGGAAACATGTCAGAATAGAAATATAATACTTTTAATTTTCATTTTTCAGCATTAAAACATGTTTGTTTGATTTAGTAAGGAGACAAGATTCTGAAAATCAATGACTATCACATTCTGTTTTATGAAATCAGACTACCAACCACTAAGTGTAGGCAGTTATAGCTTGTTGTTAGGTGTGAGCCAAGGCTCCGTGTTGTAGGCCGTATCTTGACCTATAATGGTTTTACTTTTATAAATTGATATTTGGATGGAGAGTTGTCTCATTGACTCACATACCATATCTTCCTATATCTAGTTAAAAAAGTTGATATTTTACAGCTCCTTTAAAGAGCTGTGATATCAATTGTACAGAAGATACTATTTAAATGTCGACCGTTATTCAAAAACAAAATATACAGATTCGTGCTGTACTTTCTTGTAAGTACAAAAGTTTACTTTTAGCTGTTGACTGATTGATTGCTTATTGGTTTCTTTTCAAGTTAGCTGCATAAGTTTAGAGGAGAAAAGCAAGTTACCTTGATCATATTGATGTCTCTCTGTCATTTTTGGAAATTTTCAGACTTATTACTTTGTCTGTAGTTTATAAGTTCTTTGGACAAAACTGCTCCTTACCTGAACAGATCGTCGTTTAATGATCTTCTTATATCAAAGCTGACCTTTGATTACATAAATTTAACTGTTTGTTTTATTACCAATACTGCAACATACACATTTTAAAGTTTCGTTTTCGCTCATTCGCTCATTCTTGTATCAATAAAATAATGGTTATCGATTTTCGAGAAGACTTTAGGTCAACGTACGGTCTTTATTGAGCAAAGTCCATACCGCATAGTCAGCTCTAAAAGGCCCCAAAATGACAAATGTAAAACAATTTAAACGAGAAAACTGGCAGAGTCATAACAACAGAGTAGGCGTGTTCGAATAACATTTTTTTTGCTTGACGACAAACTTTTCTGCTGGATCTTAATTATTGTGTATGCTATCAAGGATTAAAAGTCTTAAACTTAATTTAATCAAATGCTTAGAATTACATTAAATGACGTTCAATAGCTATTAGATGTGTTTGTCTTTTACAGCTGGTATATAGATTAGACCGTTGGTTTTCCTGTTTGAATGGTTATATATTTGTCTTTTTGGGAGCCCTTTACGGCTTGCTGTTCAGTTTGAGTGATTGATCCGTGTTGAAGACCGTATTTTGATCTATAATGGTTTACTTTTACAAATTACGACTTGAATGGAGAGTTGATTCATTGACACTCATACCATATTTTCTTATATCTATATAAAGGTCGTAACAATACTATGTGGATAAATTTATCGGTCTTCAAAAGCTAAATTGACAGCGCGTCATCAGTACAATGTCTTCCATTTTTACGGTTATTAACCTTAGTTGACGCAATGGGAAGATGATATTGACAAAGTTGAATCCTAACTGGTCGGTTACAATGAAATAAAACTATTAATCATTTAAAAATCAACAATGAATATTATGTTGTAACATGTAAATATTGCTCAATTTCATCTAAAAACCTTAATTCGTATAATTGTAGATCGCCATAAAGCAGCCATATCGATTGTGACATTGTTATTAACATACTGTAAGTATTGTTGATCGCCACAAAGCAGCTATATCGATAGTGACATTGTTATTATTATACTGTAAGAATTAAAGATCGCCACAAAGCAGCCATATCGATAGTGATATTGTTATTAACATGCTGTAAGAATTAAAGATCGTCAAAAAGCAGCCATATCGATAGTGACATTGTTATTAGAATACTGTAAGTATTGCAGATCGCAACAAAGCAGCCATATCGATAGTGATATTGTTATTAGCATACTGTATAAGTATTGTAGATCGCAACAGAGCAGCCATATCGATTGTGACATTGTTATTTGCATATTGTAAGAATTAAAGATCGCCACAAAGCAGCCATTTCTATAGTGATATTGTTATTAACATACTGTAAGAATTAAAGATCGTCAAAAAGCAGCCATATCGATAGTGACATTGTTATTAGCATACTGTAAGTATTGCAGATCGCAACAAAGCAGCCATATCGATAGTGATAATGTTATTAGCATACTGTATAAGTATTGTAGATCGCAACAGAGCAGCCATATCGATTGTGACATTGTTATTTGCATATTGTAAGTATTGTAGATCGCAAACAAAGCAGCCATATCGATTGTGACATTGTTATTAGAATATTGTAAGTATTATAGATCGCAACAAAGCAGCCATATCGATAGTGATATTGTTATCAACATACTGTAAGAATTAAAGATCGCCACAAAGCAGCCATATCGATAGTGATATTGTTATTAACATACTGTAAGAATTAAAGATGGCCACAAAGCAGCCATATTGATAGTGGTATTGTTATTAGCATACTGTAAGTATTGTAGAACGCCATAAAGCAGCCTATCGATACTGACATTGTTATTAACATACTGTAAGTATTCTTGATCGCCACAAAGCAGCTATATCAATAGTGACATTGTTATTATTATACTGTAAGTATTATAAATCACAACAAAGCAGCCATATCGATAGTGACGTTGTTATTAGCATACTGTTAGTATTGTAGATCACAACAAAGCAGCCATATCGATAGTGGTATTGTCATTACTATACTGTAAGAATTAAAGATCGCAACACAGCAGCCATATCGATAGTTATATTGTTATTAACATACTGTAAGAATTAAAGATGGCCACAAAGCAGCCATATTGATAGTGGTATTGTTATTAGCATACTGTAAGTATTGTAGAACGCCATAAAGCAGCCTATCGATACTGACATTGTTATTAACATACTGTAAGTATTCTTGATCGCCACAAAGCAGCTATATCAATAGTGACATTGTTATTATTATACTGTAAGTATTATAAATCACAACAAAGCAGCCATATCGATAGTGACGTTGTTATTAGCATACTGTTAGTATTGTAGATCACAACAAAGCAGCCATATCGATAGTGGTATTGTCATTACTATACTGTAAGAATTAAAGATCGCAACACAGCAGCCATATCGATAGTTATATTGTTATTAACATACTGTAAGAATTAAAGATCGCCTAAAGACAGCCATATCGATAGTGATATTGTTATTAGCATACTGTAAGTATTGCAGATCGCAACAAAGCAGCCATATCGATTGTGACATTGTTATTAGCATATTGTAAGTATTGTAGATCGCAACAAAGCAGCCATATCGATAGTGATATTGTTAATAACATACTGTAAGAATTGAAGATGGCCACAAATCAGCCATATTGATAGTAATATTGTTATTAGCATACTGTAAGTATTGTAGATCGCCATAAAGCAGCCATATCGATAGTGATATTGTTACTAACATACTGTAAGTATTGTAGATCAACACAAAGCAGCCATATCGATAGTGATATTGTTATTAACATACTGTAAGTATTGTAGATCGCCACAAAGCAGCCATATCGATAGTGAAATTGTTACATGTATTATCATACTGTAAGAATTGTAAACCACAATAAAGCAGCCATATCGATAGTGATATTGTAATTAGCATACTGTAAGTATTGTAGATCGCCACAAAGCAGCCATATCGATAGTGATATTGTTATTAGCAAATTGTAAGTACTGCAGATTGCAACAAATCAGCCATATCGAAAGTGTTATTGTAATTAACAAACTGTAAGAATTGAAGATCGCCACAAAGCAGTCATATCGATTGTGACATTGTTATTATGATATTGTAAGTATTGAAGATCGCAACAAAGCAGCCATATCGATAGTGATATTGTTATTAACATACTGTAAGAATTAGAGATCGCCACAAAGCAGCCATATCGATAGTGATATTGTTATTAACATACTGTAAGAATTAAAGATGGCCACAAATCAGCCATATCGATAGTGATATTGTTATTAACATACTGTAAGTATTGTAGATTGACACAAAGCAGCCATATCGATAGTGATATTGTTATTAACATACTGTAAGTATTGTAGATCGCCACAAATTAGCCATATCGAAAGTGTTATTGTTATTAACATACTGTAAGAATTGAAGATCGCCACAAAGCAGCCATATCGATAGTGACATTGTTATTAATATACTGTAAGTATTATAAATCACAACAAACATGACAAATCAGCCTTATCGATAGTGACATTGTTATTAACATACTGTAAGTATTGTAGATCGCCACAAAGCAGCCATATCGATAGGGATATTGTTTTTAGCATACTGTGAGTAGTGTAGATCGCCACAAAGCAGCCATATTGATAGTTATATTGTTATTATCATAATGCAAGTATTATACAATATATTAAAGAGTTCGGAAAATATATGTCTATATCTGCATTTACGTTTTTGAACAGGATTGAAAGAATGCTGTGAAAAATTTGTTTTATTGTAAAATTCTAAACAGTTTCATTTCTTAAACTGTATAATCTATGAAAATACAAAAATTATCCAATATTTGTATACTAAAAAGTAAAATCACAAAAATACTGAACTTAGAGGAAAATCTATTCGGAAAGTCCATAATCACATGGCAAAATCAAATAACAAAACGTATCAAAAACGAATGGACAAGAACTGTCATATTCCTGACTTGGTACAGGCATTTTCAAATGTAGAAAATGGTGGATTAAACCTGGTTCTATAGCGCTAACCCTCTCACTTTAATGACAGTCTCATCAAATTCCGTTATATTTACATTGATGCGTTAAATAAACAGACACAATAAATAAAATAATCAAAATATGGGTACATCAGTCATCATCGTATAACAATTTTAAAAGGAACAATTTACCAGAACACAAAAACATCTACTATTTACGAACACATTGAAAAAAAAAGCTATTAACTAAAACCAATACCATTTTTTAAAGCATGCTATAAATTTCATTTGGCAAATACTTACAATTCTGTTAATTTTAATTTAGACCCGCCATCTACTTTCATCCTTTCCCTTGCACCCGGTACAGCTTACCGATGAAGCAAATTTTAAGATATGTTTGGGGCATTTAGTCTTGTTCCATGGCCATTTGCTGACGTACAGATGTGGTTAAAGGCTCAAAGTATTCCTTAGAATACTAGCAATGTGATTCAATGTGCAACAAACTTCTGTTAATATCAGTCTACTTACTGGCATGACTTTTTTTTCTGTAAAACCCATTTTTTCTTTTTCGAATTTTAAAGAACATTTTCAAAAAGGACATGAAAAAGTGCATAAAACCTGCTCATTTTGGGGGAATTAAAATTTTATTTAGTAGGTGTGTAGTGAGTTTTTGAAGAATAGTATTAAAGTAAAACTTTTTACTGGTACAGTAGTTAAATATGTAGTGTATCAGCGCAGTCACAAACTTGAAATACGCTAAAAATCTGCATCATCTCTACAGATTTTATTGCAAAAAAGACAACTAAAATATCCTGTTTTTTTTTGCATAGTTGAAATAGATGTTACAAAACATAACTTCGTAAGTGTTGGGGTATGCTAGAATTGAAAACACTTTTGTTAAAATGAAGGAACATGTATTTTTCAATAGAAATACCCGTCTAAGAAGTGGACTCCTCTTACATTTGCGTAAAAAATAAACGTTTGGCAACAGAAATGTATCATCTAAACGCATTATTTCAACAACAAAAAACAAGCTGGGTTAGAATCTTCATATATGTTTTTTTTTCATGTCTTAAGTAGAAGACTTAAGTAGTAGACTTAAGTAGTAGACTTAATGTTTGCACCTGTCCTTAGTCAGGAATTTGATGTATACCGTAGTTGTCGTTTGTTTATGTAAGTTATACGTGTTTCTCGTTTCTCGTTTTTATATAGATTAGACCGTTGGTTTTCCTGTTTGAATGGTTTTACATTAGTAATGTTGGGGCCCTTGATAGCATGTTGTTCGGTGTGAGCCAAGGCTCCGTGTTGAAGGCCGTACATTGAACTATAATGGTTACTTTTATAAATTGTTATTTGGATGGAGAGTTGTCTCATTGGCACTCACACCACATCTTCCTATATCTATTAAGTAGTAGACATAAGAACTTCAATTTCAAAAAATTTCAAACGATGACAGTCGTGAAAGGGTATGTTGAACTAACCCAAGGCGAAAAATCGCGTGTTCGAATCTGCCGGAGGGGAAAATCATTTTCTATATTAAATGAAACTTAACTGAATCTCACTGCCGTAGCTGGAAACATTATTTCCTATATTAATTGTTACTTAACTGAATCGCACATCCGCAGGGGAAAATCATTTTCTATATTAAATGTTACTTAACTGAATCTCACTGCCGGAGGTGGAAACGTTTTTTCCTATATTAAATGTTACTTAACTTAACTTAGTTGTACTTTCAATTTCAAAAGGAAAACCAACAAAATATTTATGCTTGTTTGTAGAAGAATGTATTTGCTAAAGTTATTACCATGATTACTGTAATTATATTATAATTTATGTTAATATTGTATAGGGATTAAGTTTTATTGTAATTCATAGTATGTAATATGTTAATTGTTTTGCACAATAGCAAATAGTACACACTTTAAAAAATGATGACTTAATTATGATGTTGTCAAACAATAATGGGTAAGATGGAAAAGAAGAGAACATATTGATTAGCACATTGTATTGGTTTAGAAAAAAAGGGGGATTGTCATTTGGAGGTGTAATTAATATTTTTCGTTTTTTGGTTATCAAATTGATTTTTTGATAAAAATCAGTTCTTTTGAACACATCAATTTTGTGTCACAAACCTATGATATGTCAAACATTCAATCACAACTCAAATTAAGAGCTTTTTTAAGTTTAAAGGTTGTGTCCATACTTGCTCGGCTGTTCCGTGTTCGACCGCTGCAAAACCTGGTTTGTCGTCTGAGTTGCCGTCCCTCTGACAACCTCTTGTTATACTTGAATTTTGGAAATCATTGTTAATTGTGGAATATGGCACCATCATGCATAGATCATAGTACTAATAACTAGAAGTATTTAAAGCCCTTTACCTTTTTTTTAAAATTCTGTGGATTTTTTTTTTATTCACTTTTTGCTGTGTATAGTTAATTTGGAATTGAAAGTAAGTAGCCAATAAAATTTAAGTCAAGCATATATTCTTTCATATGGTATAGAGAGAAAAAAATGTGAAATTAATTGAAATTGATAGAAACCTGTAAAAAATACCAGATTTAAATAAAAAAGGGATGTCTACAAAAGTTGTCTTTTTAGGCTATATCTATACCATGGACCAGATCATTTGTCAAGGTTAGGCTTATCGTTTATGGTAATGTTTTTGTTTTCCATAAATTCACATCAGTTTGAAATAATTCAATACACTGTAGTGTAAGAAGTTGTCTAAATTAATAAAACACTTATAATTTTTTTTTTATCTAAAATAAATGTACCATTACGTTTATTCATGTTTTATTGTATTTTTTATAGGTTTAAATACAATGAATGAAAAAACTAAAGTTGGGAAACACAATTATTTTATATAAATACAGGGAAAGTTGTCAATAATATCAACAATAAACTAAATATGCATACTATTATTATTAATATAACATTATTTTCTTAAAATAACATTTATTTTCATATCGATTGTTCAGAAATACAAAAATGCCGGGAGGAAAGACACAGATAAATATAAGTTTATATTTTAAGGTTTCTTGTCGTAGAACACACCAAGGGGTGTCAGGATTGATCAAATGAAAGAACGGCCGTAGGAAGGATGACATTTCTATCGCGGAATTTATTTTTTTTCAACATTTTATTTGGAATCGAATGAAATATTCAGAAAGATTTTCTTTTGAGTAGCAATACATTTTGTAACAGATAATCATGATATAATTCTATACATTTTTGTACCGCTCCCAATTTTACCCCGTTTTGAGGTACAAAGATATTATTCAATAGAATATAAGAATATTTTATTAGTTGATCATTTTATAGAGTAAATGGTAAAAATAAATGTAAAAAAGGTAAAAAAAAAAATAGCAAGAAGAAAGCACGAAATTATGATACATGTAAACGTAACACGAAAACGAAAATAAATACATGAAGGCCACAGTATGATTTTCTATTTAGTGTAAATCAGTAAGATTTTCAAAATTTTACGCACAAAGATGTCAAAACTGACTTTTGTCTTTCAAAAATGTTATGTGGAAAGTTTTACATCAAAATTTATCTCACATATATGATAAAGTCTCTGTTTTGTAGCGATAAATATACAAAACTTAACATTTTATTTTCTAAAATTAAAATGCGGGCAATGACGATTTATTTTACACCTATAATAGATTGAACTTCAAAATATAAATTGCACAATCGGCTTAAAAAAACTATCAGACGAATATAATAGGTAAATTATAGATTGCATTTTTATTAAGGATAATAATGACCGAACACAGGTCATTATTTTATGCCTTGGAGCATATTTTATTGAAACATGACATCGTCTGGGTTGATTCTTTGAAAGAATGACCTATCGTTCTGAAAGAAAATAACTCCATATAGGTATATAAAGCTTATAATTGTGTGGTCAACATCTGGTTATAATTAGTGATCCACTAAAAAAGTGTGTCCACATAATTTATATCTACATGTAACTGATTACTGATATCATGCTGAGATAAATGTGAAGAAATACATAAGTAAATCCGGGCTTATGTCTTAAAGTGATAAGGTTCTTTCTGAAATACAATCCCATTTACATACTTTTATTCTAAACATGACATTTAATCTATTTTAGTTGTGTGTATAGGAATCCAATTTTGTAGAAGTAAGTACGTTAACATTATAGATACCTCTTAGGATGACTGGGGATAAAACAATGTAATTATGTTAAGTCTTCCTTGCTAAAAGTTTGACATCCATTTTATTGTACATAGTGAAGATACACGTAGGTGTTCAGTCCGATGCTTTGTGTAGAGATTCTGTCCAGCATTTTCCACATTAGGAACCGTTGCAACAACTCTATATTTATGGGTCAGTAGGTCGACCACTACAACATGGAATATTTTTTTCTACAGGTCACGACGGATATCTTCCAATTGTCGTAATAACAATTCAATCTTCTTTTCCTTGAATATTACCTACAAAAGTAGACAATTAACTGGGTTTAAACGGGAGCCATATTTGGGGAAGGATCTGCTCACCCTTCCAGAGCACCTGATAACACCCGAGTCTATGGTGAGGTTTATGTGAGGTTCATGTTGCTCAGTTATAGTTTTATATCTTGTGTTTTGTGTACTGTTGTTTGTCTTTTAAGGTATGTCGTTGTCAGTATATTTTGTTACTTCAGTTTGAATGTCCATTTGGTACCGTTCGCCTGTGTTTATAATGAATTGTATGGTAAATGAGATCATGTCATATTGTCTAAATTATGTTACAAAAACTAATGATGCCCAGTTTCAAATTACATATCTTGATTGTTTTATTTTGTATCATGGTTAGAAATCCAGAAACAACATTCAAAAAGTCTGAAAGTTACAAACAGGATTGAACATTTAACTGCAATCAAAGACGGAACAGAGATAAGACGTTACGTTAGAATTCAGGTTATTGGTAAAGATGGAGTTGGCAAGTCAAGTCTTGTACGTAGATTAGTCGAAGATTCAAATATGAAAGTAAATAGCACGGATGGAATCGATATTGTTAAAAAATGCCAAATAAGATCAACTGATGGTAAATGGGTAATTGGTAGAGGTGAGTTATAATTTTTACCCCTGATTACAAATCGAAATGCAACTTGTTCAGTATCTTACCTTCTTTTTGTGTATAGCAGTTTGTAAATTATAAGAAGTCGGTGGTTCTTTTTTACCAAGTTATCTTGCTACATGACATAAAAAAGAGGAGTTCCTAAATTTTTAATGTAGACAGTTCTTATTATTTAATTCGGTTTCAAGAATTTGTTTTATTTGTGTGTTATTTGATATCGACTGGAAATTTCATTGCAGGTTTTCTCGAATGTTTAAAAAAAAATGCTTAAAATGTAGATTGATTTGACATGTTATAAACAGTTATAAGTAATTGTTGTCGTTTAGCTAGAAACCATAATAACTGTCCCTCTTCAGTGATAGTGGAAGCACAAATAACATATACAAATATTTTTTTATTGGACAACATACTATAAGGTTTTTAATCAAAAGAGCGTATTGATATATTCTGTTGCTGCTATATTTATTTTCATCTAGCCCTGGATAATTATTATTAAACGTTATAAATCATGAATAAGCAATGGGATATTTCCTAGGTACATGGCGATGTGATACTGTTAATTTCAATAATTGTATAATATCTTCGGAAAAAGTTCCTTTATTTGAAATTGGTCATACATCATTGTTTAGCAATACATAGTGACCAGGGAAAATTTAAAATTAACTGAACGAATAAAAACACACATGGGTGTCCATATATATTTATCAGGACTTTACGACAAGCATGATTCAAAGTTGAATAAAAAAACATTAATTTAAAATTGATTTCGTTTACAGTTGCTGAATTTTTTTATAAGACGTTCCTATTTATTTATATTTCTTTGACTTCATTTAAAATGTCTTAGAATTTAGCACAACGTCGGAATCTCTATTAAAGCTTATACATAAACGTATGATGTATGCTATAGACGCTTATAACGAAGTGTGTACTATTCCAATAATTACGTGGTGAATTAAACTAAATCTATCTGTAAATAGGTCATGCTATGCTCGTTATGCATGGCCAAAACACTTACAGGAGTGCACCTATATAAAACTTGTCGACAATATCTCCTTATTTCTACCCGTCAATACAAGTCCGTTTGAGATCTATACTCAACATTTTTTATGGCATAACAAATTAATAATTGATTTTTTTTTATTTTAGCAATTTTTTGCCACATAGGTCCTACACGAGATGTTAAATAATCTTAGTGCGTTTAAACTTCACAATTACGCATTCATGCTGAAAAATTTAAAAAAAATACATTTATATCTCTTATCATATAAACTCATCATAGATACCAGGAATAAAATTTAATATTTACGCCAGACGCGCGTTTCGTCTACAATAGACTCATCAGTGACGCTCGAATCAAAAATGTTATGAAGGCCAAATAAAGTACGAAGTTGAAGAGCATTGAGGACCAAAAATTCCTAAAAGTTTTGCCAAATATAGCTAAGGTAATCTATTGCTGGGGTAGAAAAGCCTTAGTTTTTCCAAAATTCAAAGTTTTGTTAACAGTTAATTTGTAATTATAAACATACCAATGATTACTCAAGTCAACACAGAAGTGATCATGTTATATTGTCAAATATCTTATTACAGTTGAAACAGAGAGGAAGAAAATAATAAACAGGATACTGGAGACCCTACATGAAGAACAAAAACAAAGTGCATCAGTTTCTGTCCAAGAAATTCCATCTGAAAATGAGATCAACGTGAAAGAACGAATTTCGTTTAAAGGACCATTGTCTGAAATTGTTAGGAAACTAGAGAACCACCCGCCAACTGTTTCAATCGAAAAATCATTGACCAATGAAAACAAAGTTAACATAATGGAGACTGCTAACTCGGTTGCAGAAAAATCTAATATTGACAAACCTATAAAAGAAAGTGTTATCCCGTCTACTGACGATTTTCTGAAATCCACAGATTTAATAAAAATTGACGATATGAGGAAAAAGATTTCCGAAAAAATGGATGAAATTCTTGTGAAAGTGCAGAAAGATCAAGAAAAAATGACATCTGAAAGATTGGTAGAATGTGGAATCTGGGATTTTGCAGGCCAGAAAGACTATTATGCTACACATCAAACGTTTTTAAATCCACATGCTATTTATGTTATTGTTACAAATATATCGGAAGACATATCAGCTACAGTAGATGATACAAACTTTGATTCAATTGAAGGTAAGATGTTAAGACCTCCGTCAATAACAAAATAAAACACGTAAAGTTATTACCATTTAATTATTGTAGCCAGTACTGGTAAACTCAATACATTGCTTACTCGCAATCATCTAAAATTTTAGCTAAACGGAAAAACTCTACACAATTTCTACACGTTTGATATATGGCATTTCTATATTTTCAGGAGGACCAATTGGATGTTAGAATATTCGAATCCATGGCAACAGCATTTATTAATATAGTGTTAACATATTTAAATTAACTGTAACTAAAAACTATTCATTACGATTATATTTCATCTTGTTCTTAGACTATTATCTTTGCTTTCAATAAATCTGTAGACTTTAATAAGCAAATTGTATCAACCTGTTCAAATAAACATATAAACATAGCAAATGTATTGTAAATCGAAAACAATATTCATTAACACATTTAACTTATTAAACCAGGACAATACTGAATTGATTTTTACTTTGGAATTAAAAAATATTAACTATAATACCAATAATCTTATTTTAGATATAACTGAAATTATAAAATAAACAGTTGTGATATCTAGACGTAAATCCTCTAAATCCTAGCTTCCTATTCATTAGTCATCTTTTTGTTAAATGTGTTATTCCTAGAACAGTTGTTGTTGATTGTTTGATGCTTAACATCCAGTTTAAATTATTTCATACATGTGCAAGAACCATCTAACAAATAAAATGCAGTAGCTAATTCATGTAATGCAGGCCATCCAGGATGACTGTTTTTGAAATGTGTACTGCGACGTGAACATAAGGGTATATTGGATTGTTACACGAAATTTTCTCTTTGCAACAGTGGTACTCTCTGTAAACGAGGCACCGGATTTAACGTTTCCATCAGTTGTAGCTAAGCGAAACAGACACCCTAATTTGGCAATGGTTTTACCGTGACTCAGGAGGACGCTTTTTTGTTTTTTTGTGGGTGGCACACTAACGTTACCAAACTATAATATAATAAGATAATTAAGATTGTTAAATGCCAAGTAGTCATGAAAATTTAAAAAAAAATCCGTAAAATATGATCACTGTGTAATAAATGAAAATTTTCATAATAAACACCTTACACATTATGCCTGTGATAAATTAATTTCAGTTTTTTCCCCTTCTTTTTAGAATACATTGACTTTTGGTTTGACAGTATTCACTGTTTACGTACAAGTTATCCGGGACATGGTTTATATCCACCTGTCATTGTAGTGTGTACTCATATTGACGAGTATAAGACAGAAAAAGAGGTACAGTATAATAATACCTGCATTGTGTTGTTTTCTGAAATGTTGTACAGTTCTGCATATAAACACACATATTTTCTTATTTATTTCAGAAACATTAGAGAGATTTTGATAAAATGTAAGAAGAAGAAAGAATGGTTTGCTGCTTATTTGACTATGTAAATTGACCAAACTTAAACATAATTGGACAATGTTATCATTGGTTACATTTACAACATGCTAGTCTTTTCTATGGTCGGGTTGTTGTCTCTTTGACACATTCCCCATTTATATTATCAATTTTATTTATAAAAATAAAAATAGCATGCAGTCTTGTAGACGTAATTTGACTGAGTTGTCATTGAAATGACACAATAACGGTTATTTACCAAAATTTTGAAAACAAAATAATTGAAGAAAAATTCAAATATTGTTATTTGTGAAAAAAATTTGCAACAAATAACTGTTTAACAAAATCATGTCATGTATGAAATTGAATGGGTTCAGTGACCAGCTACCCAAGCAAATGAATCTTGCATGGTGATAAAATTCAGAAAACAAACTCGTCATTTCCTTGTCTAAGTTCATACAGGTGTAAAGGTTTTCGATCGTTAAACAAAGTACAAGTTAATAGCAGTATAACATATTTACGCAACTCATCTGCATAAAATGATAGATAACCCTAACTGGTAACCTACAGCAACCATTCCTTAGCCTGCGGACAATAAGCGTCGTTTTGTCAGAAAGTAGATAAATACAAAATGTACTATTTGTATACTGAACGTTTTGGGGAGGGAAACGTGCTCTATGTGATTCCCAAGGATCTGTTAGACAAGCCGTATGATATTTCGTCAATTATTTTGAATTATCTGTTTGATCAATGGCTGTACTACCAATAACCTAATTTAACTTACAAATAGCTGACATCTCCACTAGGGCATGTTGACTTAAGAAGAATTGGCTTTTCCAATTAGGCCTTTCAGATTCTTGTTTAGTTCTGGGAGTAAGCTTAGAACAGCTCAAACAATTAATGACGTTGATTTCAGCTGACGTATCATTATATTTATATTTTACCACATGTGTGTACTCAAAGCGTTTGAAGAACGTCATATTAGAATCATCAATATATAACATGTATAACAATTAACTATTATCAGAATATCTGGATTGACACTTTTTTTTTTAACGAAAACAACATCATATTACTTTGTGAACTTATTATTGGTCATATGAATATTCCGTTGGATTCCGTTATAGTTTAGATTGGTTATGGAAAGTTAAGTTGGCACTAACAAATCACAGTAATATGTGTTACATTGTTTTAACGTGTATGACAGAAGTATATTAATTTCTGTTTCTTTTATTTTTTTATATTCAGGTGGAAGATAGGAAAAAAGATTATATCAGAAGATTTACAGAATATTTTGGAGATCAAGATAAAGCTAATCACAATAGAGGCATCTACTTTATTTCTAACACAGAATTTCTTGAAAGCGACTGTAACAAATTGAAAACCAAGATTTCTGATGTTGCAAAACAGATGATGTATTTCGCCGAGGAACTACCTATGCATTGGATTCAACTTGAAAATGCGTTAAGTGTGTTGAAAGACGACTCAAAACAGAATATATTGTCATGGCAGAGTTTTGTGGATTTAGCCGAAATGCTTTCTATTAAAGAACAAGAACTTCTTCCTTTCCTTACTTACCAGCATAAAATTGGGAACATTATTTTTTTCGCTGAAATCAAAGAGTATATCATTTTACGGCCAGATTGGTTAGTCAAGTGTTTCAGGTGCCTAGTATGCGATAACCACCCACTAAAAAGAAATATTGAAATAGTAAAGTTAACTGATTGGCACAATCTGGAAAAGACAGGACAATTATCAGATAATATAATTGATAGGCTTTTTGAAAAAGAACCTGACTTAGAGTTTGGAAAATATAAAACTCATATACTTCATGTAATGGAAAAATTTGATATTATAGTTAAACCCCAGTTAACAGCCACCGACAACGATTCAAGTCTGATACAAAGTTCATACTATATGCCATGCATGATTACAACGCAATCGACTTCTCTCGATATTATTCAGAATATTTTCGGAAGTGAAAGGAGTAGATTTAGTTCTTCACCATGGTTGATACTTGAATTTGAATTTCTTCCCCTTGCTTACTTCAATCATATTCTATTCTATTATATTACAAAATATACAGTCTGTGAAGAAAAAGAGGGTCGAAAAACCTTATATAGAGGAAAGACATTGGTTAATATAGATAAAACCGAACTCAGAAAGATATGTATCTGTTTCTCAAAGAACGCTATAGCCTTACAGGTATGGAAACTAGCTGATGCCAAGTTTAGCCGATATGACACTATTTTAGAGGAGCTATGTAGAAAAATTGAAGAGTTAAAGAAAAAATTAAGCCAGAACATATCTTACGATATAAAAGCGAAATGCAGAAATGGGGATTACGCTAACACACAAGGCAGAATAACTGATAAAGAACTAGGCGAAATGTGTGAACAAGGACGCTACTATTGTCGTGAGCATACATATACACATAGTAAGAACGACGTAGAGAATACCTGGTTACAGTACGCTGACATGGTAAGTATGGTTTGTTGTTTGAGTTTACGAATGTTTCTGCTATGTTAATCATGTTATTGGTTTGCTTGTATTTTCGTGAACTGTTATTTGGCTTGCGTTAATAGAGAATGAATTAAAGTATTAATAAATACCACCAGCTGTATGATTAACTAATATGATATGGAATATGAATAAACATAGCAGGTTTCGATTATATCCTCTCTTTCTCATTTTCAATATTTGTTAGAATGTAAACTAACTGTTCATATATTGTATACGGTTAATGACATATTCAAACTGGTTAAAAATCAGTGTTCTAAATTAATCTTTGTTTCAAAACAACACAATACTTCTAAGTTTAAGGAGTAATAAACCAATCTCTCTTTTTTTGTTTTTTTGTTCTACGAATAATTTCTTTGTTTAACTTGTTTCACTGAATCTATTTGATTAATCAAACTCTTTATCATAAGATAATAGTTTGCAAATTAATAATTTGTGGTAATTTGCAGTAGTGCACAGTAGCCGGCCACGTCTACTTGTATTTTTGTCCATCTGATGAGTTAAGCCTTTTCAACTGTTTTTTATAGTTCGGTCTTATGTTGTACTGTTATACCACTGTCCCAGGTTAGGGGGAGGGTTGGGATCCCGCTAACATGTTTAACCCCGCCACATTATTTATGTATGTGCCTGTCCCAAGTTAGGAGCCTGTAATTCGGTGGTTGTCGTTTGTTTATGTGTTACACATTTGTTTTTCGTTCATTTTTTTTTACATAAATAAGGCCGTTAGTTTTCTCGTTTGAATTGTTTTACATTGGCTAATCAGGGCCTATTATACATGTAGCTGACTATGCGGTATGGGCTTTGCTCATTGTTGAAGTCCGTACGGTGACCTATAGTTGTTACTGTCTGTGTCTTTTTTGGTCTTTTGTGGATAGTTGTCTCATTGGCAATCATACCGCATCTTCTTTTTTATATATTCACATATACTTTATTCATCACATGTGCCGTTACTTATAGCTGTTATCCCCGGAGTAACATTCATTAAAAATAGTCGACACAAATTCCGTATAAGCACCATAAACCTTAAGAAAACTATGAAACAGTTTTATGTAATTTCGTTATTGATAGTGAGCCTTGATTTAAAAGTCATTCTATAAATAAAGAGATCATCACTATGAAATATATCTTCAAACTTGTAAATAACAAGGCTCCAATTAATGGATAGAAGGTAGCACCGATCCTATGGTAGTAACTTATAAAAGAGGTTTATGTTCACTAACATGTTAAATAAAGGCACAATTATTTTTGTTTTGTTCCAAACATTTATAAAAGCGAAGGAGAGAAATAATAATTCGCTTTTATCACTCAGTGGTTGGTTCAATCTCGTCACAATAAGCTAATAAAACATCGCTAAAAAAATACTTTGAATTAATAATATAAATTGAATGGTCATTGTTTCAGAATAAACCGGCTTTTTTTTTGTTGCTGATTAACATGTATCTAATTTAAAGAAAAATCATCATTTTTTTTCTCATAAATTAAACCTGTTCAATATGTAAAAAAAGCTTTATTGTAATTTTTATTATCATATCCGTACATTTGAAGTTTTCTGTGAAGTAAATACATGGTCGTGAAACTAGTGTTGGCATCTGTGTTCTTCAATATCTATCAGAATGCTCTTTTATAGTGATGGTTCCACTTGATGTGTTGGGGGTTCTCTCAACTTAGGACTATAATATTTCACCTTTCTGAGATGTTCAGGTTGAATTCTGTTTGTATCCTTAGTAATAACGTGACCAGAGGGGATGTACATATCAAGGGAGTGGGAACAGTCACATAATCAAAGTCCTGCAAAACTTGCTTATAGTTATATACTCCAGGTGCAATGGTTTTCGGATAATTGTAGGAAACAAAAGGAACAGACTGATTTTGAAAATAAAATGGAAATGCCTTGTAAAAGAATTTGGAATAAATAATCTCTCAAGTAATCCCACATACAACAACATATCATTTGACATGGACGGGATTTTGACGAAGTCCAACATAACATTATAAGCAAATCTGAAGACTTACCTTGTTTGTATTGAATGCCTTAGCTTTAAAAAAAAAAACCGTATAAACAACGGTAAAATGTCAGCTCATATGTATGTTCTACATAGGAATTGTCCACTAGAATGACCCACATTATTACCGCAGTCAAAATAAGTCTTCAGAAATACTGTATAACCGTTTACTCGCGTAGTTGTATTAACCATATGTGGATTCTAAAAAAAACTCCTAACAACATTTGGATAATTTCAAATCTCGCTCTTTCTCTGAAATCAATTCTATCAAAACTTTTGATTTTCAACCCAGTATACCACCATTCCCCATGTGAAATTGAGAAAAAACGTCTATAAGAAAGAATCCACATTGCTTTTCAACATAAACTTTTTTTTACTTAGGGATACCATACGGCATATTTTGTTAAAGGTGGTAATACGTACAAAAAAGTAAAACAACAAAAATACTGAAAATTCAAAACGGAAAGTCCCATAAAAATGGGCAACATTAAAACTCAAACAAATCGAACTACGCAGAGGAAGAAGTGATCAGTATGCTGGAGTTTCTTATTGATAACCTATTTGTTGAATTTGGAATCAGACTTTTTCATTAAATTGTCGGCATTCCTATGGGAACGAACTATGCGGCTCTCCTTGCCGACCTCTTAATTTCATATGAGTCGGAGTTTCTTCAGACACTTGTTAAAAACACTTTGTTAAAATCAAGAAAATCAAAGAAGCTAGATCATTTAATTTCACATTCATATATATATTGATGATGTTCTTTCCATAAACAACACATCCAAACCTCGTCTGATTGAAATCCATTAATAAATTATCCAGAACTAGAAATTAAAGAAACCACAGACACGGCTTTATCCGCCTAATTTTTACACTTATTGACACAAGCGGTCATCCCAGTACCACAAGCTATGACAAACGTGACGATTTTGATTTTTAAATTTCCCCCATTTTAGCAGAAACATACCAACCTTGACTTCAAAGATATATCAAAGAACGTCTCGGTTTTTTTTTTCTAAAAAAATTCATCGGAAGATACCAAGACCTTTTTGATGATTATTCGTATCAATTTTACATATAATACATGATGGTCTTGGTATGTACTAAAGTTGTTTATCATCTGTATTTGTCTTTTTAAATTATGTACCTTTACTATTTAGATCATTCAGGGTAATATCCTTTTGAGGTGGCTCGGTAGTTATACATCCCGTCATTGTGTTATTGTGCTATGTTCATTTTTTACATTCTTGTCATTTATATTTGCTTATATGCATAATCTATATGCCATTCAAAAAATTTTGGTGACATATTTTTGTTGGTTATTATAGTGAATAATATTGAAGTTGACTTCTGCACCCTATGTTTGACAATTTTCATTATTATGTCTGTTTGTTGTGTGGGCACAAGACAATGTTGTCAATGTACTTGATTGTATGCGACTGTCATACAAGTGCGGGGTATAGCTAGCTATTAAACCACGTTTCATCCCCGATTTACTAAATAAGGACATGCCTATACCAAGTCAGGAATATGAGAGTTGTGTCCATTCGTTTGATGTGTTTGAGGTTTAGATTTTACCATTTTTTTCAGGGACATTCCGTTTTGAATTTTCCTTGAAGTTCAGTATTTTTGTTGTTTAACTTTTTTGTTACTTCTTCGTTGACGGGAGAACGTTGCTAATGGTGATAGCTTCCATTCTTTTATTGGAAAACTGAACTTAAAGAAATTTCTTCTTTTCATTGCTCTGGTTTAAAAAGACGAAAAATAGCTATGTCACAAAATTATACTGACTAGTCTGTATTTTTGAGAAAATGTATTTATGCATCTCTTGTCAATGGCATAATCTCAAATCATCGAAATAATCCCTTCGAATATTTTACGGACGCAATCCAGAGTTGGTTGACTATTATTGAATATATGAGTCACAGATGACAACGGATATGTTTTAACTAACGTAACCACAATTCTGTCCTCTTCTCGCCAAAACTGATCTACAGAATAAGACTTATCACCAGATTTGTACTTACATGAGAAACACAACGGATGCAACATGTGAAGCAATATCTTCTTACCCTTCCGCAGCATTCGTGACCACTCCCAGTGTTTGGTGGGGTTCATGATGCTCTGTATTTTGGTGTCTATGTTGTATTTTCTATACTGTTATTGTATTTTGGTCCTATTTTCGATTTATGGATTTGAAAGTTCCTTTGATATCTTTCGTCTCATTTTCATTTGCACATAATCTATTTTAATCGATATATCTATCACGGATCACCTAACTATCGTAACAATATAAACAACTTACATACCACATCACAATTAAAGAAAACCGTTGACATTTTACTTTGCCGTCAGTTAAGGCTCTAAAATTAGTAAACATTGTATTGGTCGTTGTAATACCAGAATTAGTGTTTTGAGCTGTGCCGTGTTCACATGTATGTCCTACACGACGAAACTGTCTCGTGATATGTGTTTTGTGTGTTTGGTATATGTATGATATACCTATACGTTTCAACTTAGGCAATATCCGTCATCATAAATCAGTTCAATCGAAAATACCTCCTCATTTCAAGCATCAGTCTGTACCAGTCATTTCTTATACCTATACCAAATCTATTGCAACTAAAATTTTCAATTACAAACAGGTTGTGCAGGATCTCAATATTGACGACTTCAAATCTAAACCTCCTGATTGCACTTGTGCTAGTTCCCAATTCACATATAATCCGTTGGCATCGTTATTACCGGTGACCTCAACATTGTTAATAACACCTCCCTACGAAATGTGTTATCCAAAGGTCCGAAATATCGTGAGCCTAAATCCATCAATTGGAAATACAACTTTAAAATTTTGATGGATTCAGTCAAGGATTATGCCAGGCAATGGACTAAGCGCTAGAAGGAAGACGTAGACACTCATTCAGAATGGAGTAAGAAAGCTCGCGGGTACAACAATTTCAGCAAAAAATTAAACATTTATTTTTTTATTACAAATTTTATTGTAACACTATTAGTTATTACTTTATGATATGAAACAAAACCCAACCAAAAAAATCGATTCAGTTTGACCTAAATGACTTTATAAATGTTTATATTATCGAAAAGGCTCCAAATTATCTCCCTTTGGTGCAAAAATGCCATTGTTTTGGCATTAAAATTGAAATATCTTTTTTAACACATTGGTGACCTATATTTTTATTAATGTTTTCAAATAAGCTGTACATAAACTAAAAAAATGTACAATTTAAGCGATTTCTGTAATTAGGTTATTTTTTTATATCTATATTACCTCTTTTTCTCCTATTAGTTCAACAGAAAAAAGGGACATTAACAAAAATGTATGCTTCTTTCGGAGGCAGATTGTGAGCTTGAATGAACGGTGATCGCATTTTTTTATTTCATTTTTCTACTAAGTATAAGATAAAAGTTCGTTTATAGAAAAATATAGCAAATCCTATATTAGAAAAAAAAAATGATTTAGACCCTCGAGCCCCCTTTTAAGTTCCAAAAATTTGTGTGCATAACTTTCAAAAATATTTCGCATGACTTTCATACATGTGCGCTCCTCATTATTGAATCAGTCGACTTTGTTTGAAAGTCGTGGTCACTAGTTTTTAAAGAACCGCAACTATTTCTTGGCGTCGTATATTGGTATGGTGTTGTCTTAGTCGGCGCCATCGTCGTCAGAAGACAAATTTGCCTTCTGGACAATAACTTTGATTTGAGAGAATGGATCTCTATGAAATTTTCCAGATGGTTCAATATCGAAAAAGTAAGCTTGGGATTGATTTTCGCGGTTTTGGTACCATCAGGTAAAGAAAAATTAGGGACCAAAAAGGGACAATAAGAAGTTTTTTTTGCAGTTTCCTGACAATTACTTTTATCTAAGTGATTGAATATCTCTGTTATTCTAGCACAAGGTACCATACTATAAATGGAAAGTTTGGGGGTAATAACTCCAAGAAAGGTTAAAAATTTTGGGACCTCAGGATTTCGTGTTTTTAAGCCAGGGATTTCGGAATGAGGACCCCTTCTACTCCTCCCTCTTTATACTAATACAATAGATACAACATTAATGCAGTTTAAGTTCAAGTCTTAGGTATATTCCTTCCATGGATATATATCAGTTATAAAATGAGAGAAGAGTCAGTAAAATGACAGACTTTTTTTGGTATCAGATGAACTCAAATAAGGAGTTGCGGTATAATTGCCAATAAGACAAATACTCACAAAATACCAAAAACTGATGTGTCTACTATTGGTTTTCTTACAACCTTCTACATTGAGCAAACCCCATACTCTATAGCAAGCTATAAACAATGATAAAAACCAGCAGCATGAACATTATCAAAAGCAAATAAATTAGAAAATCCATGAATGATTTAGGCTTTAACTATAAACTAAGAAATAATATTTATGGCAGACTTTGAAAATTGATTATGAAAATAGGGTATATGTCAAACAGACATTAACTCAACCAAACCAAATGACTACCACTGAATCACATGCTCCTGAATTGGGACAGACACTTACCTTATAAGTAAGGTGAGGGGGTAATTTGTTTACAAACTTAACCCTACTAGTCTTGAACAATAGTGTAAAATTTCGAACCAAATTGGTTCAGAAACTTCCAGCAAATACCATGTAAATTGACTGATTTTAAAGATCAACAGGTTTTGAATTAAAGATGCTTGACCATAGTTGAAATAAAGCAAAAAATTAACATTTAGGTTATTTTAAGAGGATGTTGTGGGTGCTTTAATTAGAAAAAGAAGTTAGATCAATAATTAAGTGAATTTTAATCAGACCAACTCTGTAAAGTTATCAACTGTTAAACATATAAAAAATCTCATTTGTGTAATTGGAAAGGTTGGAATGAATGAACTTGATATTTAAAAAAAAATCAAATCATTTATGAAATTAAGGACTTAGTATTACATTAGAGGGTCATAACCAGGGTTAGTGAAATAAAACAGGGTTAAAATTGTGAATTTTAAATACCCATTAATATGGTAAAAGTTTTAGACATTTAAAACCAATTTAAAAAAAAAATAGCCCCCCCTTTTTTTCAAACCCTGAATCCACCTTTATTAGTCCCCAGTACTTGATAATTGGCATATTCCATCTATAAACAGTTATATCATGAAACAAAACAGTGTAATAATGTTAGTAGATTAGCAGAAGGGTGACGCCAGGTCATCTCAAGTCTTCACCCCATATCTGGCACACTTCAGAAAACTCAGAAAAAATGGGGAAAAAGGCATTTTTGAAACCGTCATCAAAAAAAATCTCTTAAGAGTCTACCCAATTTTATTTTTTTGATTAATAGTATAGATATTTAGTATTAGGATTACATAATACATCATATCACTGTTAGTCCAGAATTTTGTATTTATATGATATAAATCAGGTCGTATTCCTTAATATTTCCAATTTAAATTCCTTTGCATTTTCCTGTTGCCATAGCAACGTATTACAAAAACATCATCACTGATAAAAATGTTTTATATGATTTACAGTGGTAACCTTACTTTGTACTTTTTACAACAAACACACTCCTAGTCACACTTTTGCTCTAGGTAGCCTGCAAATGTGTTGATTTCTGTCTAATTTTGGTTCGCTTTTTGGACTCGTAACTAAGGAAACATTTTCCTTGATATGAGATGTAATGTTGTGATCGAAAAATATTTTTTTTCTCTAACATGTTTTTTATGGTATAAACAAATCAATTAAGAGCACTTTAAACAAAATCTAAATTTTTGCACATTCCATGTTTGTACAGTATGAAGCTCTATGCTTATTGGCACGACCTCTTAAGGCAGTGGTTGGTACAAATCAGAATTAAAAAAACTGAATGGGTCTATGAAATGGCCCATGCTACGTCAATCTTTAACCACCGAAATGTTGCAAAACACTTGTCCCCGCAGATAAAGCCCCAATCAACATCGTTTGTGTGTGTAAAACTCATTACATTAACTGCTTGATAAACAAATTAGGTATTGACAATTCACTTGGAAACTCAACATATACCCTCACGACACTTACCAAAGAGGAAATCCTGTATAATCATAAGTCTGTTCTATGTTCCTTTGGAATTTCAATCAAAGATGAAGAACTGGATCTTTCATCACTGTATTGGATACCTAAACTACTTCTTTGTAAAGGATCACTCTGATTCAAACAAACAATCCTCTGAAATTGACATTATCAAGATACTTGATTTCTTGATTGACAACATATTTATGACGTTCGGAGGACGTGTTTTTCAACAGACCGTCGGCATTCCAACGGAAACAGATTGTGCCCCTCCTCTTGCCGACTTGTTTCTTTATTATTTTGAGGCTGACTTCATGCAGGTACTTCTTAGGAAGAAAGACAAGAAGTTAGCAATATCCTTTAACTCTACTTTCCGCTATATAGATTATGTTCTTTCACTACATAATTTAAAATTTGGTGACTATGTTGAACGCATCTATTCCATCGAACTAGAGATAAAGGATACAACAGATACAGTTAAGTCGGCCTCCTATCTTAACTTACATCTAGAAATTGACAATGAGGATCGGTTGAAAACAAAACTCTACGACAAAACAGATGAGTTCATCAATCCAATTGTGAACTTTCCATTTCTAAGTAGCAATATTCCAGCAGCACCTGCATACGGGGTATATATCTCCCAATTGATACGATATTCTCGTGCTTGCACAAAGAAGCTTTTAAATCAAGAGTTCCGAATGGTGAAGTTGAAATCATCCCTTCGTAAATTTTACGGACGCCATCACGAGTTGGTTGACCGTTATGAAACAACCGTTTCACAAATGATATCGGATATGTTCCTTACGTCGTATCTACAATCCCCTTCCCTTTCATGATTCTGACCTACCGAATTAGACTATTTACCGGATTTATTATCACATAAGCAACACAACGGGTGCCACATTAGGAGCAGGATCTGCTTCCCATCCAAAGCATCTGAGATCACCCCTAGTTTTTTGGGGGGTTCGTGTTGCTTATTCTTTATGTTTGTGTGTTGTGTCATGTGTATTATTATTTTTCTGTTTGTCTTTTTCATTTTTAGCCATGGCGTTGTCAGTTTATTTTCGATTGACTGTCCCTCTGGTATCTTTCGTCCCTCTTTCAAAGTATTTCGCCTTTATTGAACATTTTAAATTGCCGGAAAATTAGTAAGCATGTTTAAAATGTTGGGCGCTGTTATAACATTCAATTGTTTGTGTGCATACATAAAATTAGGTGTCGAGTATACTCCAATGAGACAAACACAAAAGAACCAAGCATCATGTTACTTGTTATATATTAATCAAAAGGATAAAAAGAATCATACAAAAAATAAAAGACAGTCGCCAACACCAGAGTTTTCGTAAACGAACAAACACAAGTAGTCAGAATTTCCTGATTTGGTACAAACACAAGTGGTCAGAATAGCCTGAGTTGGTACAAACACAAGTGTGTTTGAGTCAAATGAATAGTGTTTGCATACACAACTCCTCTGTGTCTATGCAAATCATTTGTTTAGTTTCAAGTTTTTCAGTTTGAATCCTGTATGATGTAGTTTATTTTATCAAATTATCTCGAGTTCGTTTGTCAATAATCATATTTGTATAGATTAAAGTGGATAATGTAGTTACATCACGTTACTTTATTGTTTATTTGTTTATGTTTTTGTGTGTTGCATTCAACAAAGTTACTCATTTGTTTTTTAGGTAAGGGCGAAATTAAACAAAGAGCAGGATGAAAGGAAGTCAACGTTTATAATGGGTAATTGACGTAGTTCTGTTTCCATTAAAACTAAGATTTTTTCTAATAAGCAAGACCTTCTCCACTTGAGTATAAATTTGCAGAATGATTTCGTTATATGAATATATAAAAACGAATTGTACTAGATAGAATGTCCCCTCTTAGGTCATTAATTAATTTTTAAATGTTTCTATTCTTTTCCATCGAAATAGGAAATAGTCATTTACATGTGTGTAAAATCAATCCTGAGTTACCAGTAATTCTAGTCTTTTCAGTTTCACTAGAAAATCTACAAAAATCAAATATCTTCATCAAGGAATTACATTAATTTATAAATAAAAATGGCATACGTATAGCTACAATAGCTTTAGGAAGAGACGTACCCAACGATATATTGAAGAAAATTCCAAAGCAAGTGAAAGGGTTAGAAAACCTAAAAAAAATGATAAAATAAAATGCACCAATAGATATATGGATATTTTTTTTAACCCTCATAAGATAAAAGATAAATAAAAACGTCGAAATCCCGTCCAGTCTAGTCGAATTGACATGTTCTTTATTTTAAAAACAAACTGTATTCAAAGTTGTCTGTCATCAGACCCTTTCTTTTAAGAAGCGATGTCCATCAAGTAGTTTCAATACAATTACAATCCGTCTCACCTCAACCAGTAGCAAACATATGTATGCACACATAAAGTGAAATAGATTAAAGATTTTTGTGATAAAAGTAGTATGTAGAGCAACATTTGCCCCCCCCCCCAAAAAAAATGATGTTCTACAATGTTGAAAATAATGTCCTACTGTGATAAAAATGATATCTGTATAAAACTAAAGAAAAAAATCCTTCTTAGAATTTTTGCATTTTAACGGTTAGACCAGCCATCATTGTAAATGATTGATTGACTCGTATCAAACATAAGCTAATAGAACTCGCAAGGAAATTTGTTTTTGTCACTAGCTGATAAGGCTACTAATAGTATCCTTATTTTTTTACGTACATTTTACATTGAGGTTGCAAAAGAAAATCACGAATTCGCCAACATTCCAACTGACTCCATTTTCGGAAAATGACATCTTTAACATACATAAACTTTATGCTACCTCCTTACAAGCTGAACCAAGTACAATGAAATTTCCAACTATGAACTGGCTTCCGAAGCTGCACAAAAATGCTTACAAATATAGATTTATTTAGTCTTCAAGCCATTGTTTTGCTTCTAAACTATCTATTAATGACGATTTCAATATGTATTCTTAAGAAATTTATAATGACGAACTGACTCAAAACAAAGTTATTACTAACAAGGAACACTGCCCTTTCCTAGATCTTGATATCTATATCTGTAACGGGAAGCTTCAAGTTGATACCAACATTTATGATAAAAGATAGTTTTTTCCTATTGTTTATTATCCATTTTTAGAGGGTGACGTTCCCTTGTCACCATCTTGTATAATTTTGTTATACAACTCAACTTGTTTGATTCGCTCGTGTATGTAACAATAGAACGTATTTGATTTAAACGAAAGAAATCTCTGTATTACTGAAAAATTATAACATCAGGGTTTTCGATATCACAAACTAGTCAAAACATTTACTAAATTTTATCACCGGTACAAGGATATCATTTGTAAATATAAATCAACATGCAAACCTCTTATACGTTCACGTATTTCACATCAAATCTTGTATTGAAATGTTCTCTTCAAAGCACAAAAATGTCGGCATTCTCCTCAAGAGCAAACCAAACTTTTAAACAGATTTATTAAGAAGGAATATAGTTACGATACTTTTGTTACGTTATTAACGATGGCATATTTTGGTATCAAACTTGATTCACTCATAGGGTTTTTGCATTGGAAATAAACATATTTATTCTAAAACCAGTTGTTGGCATGATACGGGTTATGCTCTTCTCATATTTTTTATGATGGTATGATACTAAACCCCTAACGGGAAGGATTGTGCTTGATTTTCATATGATGAAGACATAATATTTCAATCAGTTTAATTGAATACTGGAGCTGGTTTGTAAGTAACTCTGCTAGTAGTCCTGCTTAGTTTCTGATGTTACCTATTCTGACCTTGCACTCGGACGTCTTTTGGACTGAGTTTTACTATGCGTATTACTGTGGGTTTGTTTTTTTCAACATTGGATAGAGGTGTAGGGGGAGGGTTGATATTTCACTAAACATGTTTAACCCCGCCGCATTTTTGCGCCTATTCCAAGCCAAGCGCCTTGAAGTTGGCTAGTCTTGTATGTTTTTTTAAAAAGTTTAGTCCCTTTATATGTTTTGGAGTTTAGTACGACGTCCATTTTCACTGAACTAGTACCTGTTTTTATTTAAGGGTCAGCTGAGGCCCACCTCCGGGTGCGAGATTTTCTCGCTGCGTTGAAGAACCATTGGTGGTCCTCGGCTGGTATCTGTTCTTTGGTCGGGTTGTTGTCTTTTTGACATAGTCTCCATTTCCATACTCAATTTTATTTTGTTGGGTTGCTTAAAGTTTGGTGACAAATAGTTCGTGCATGTTCAGAAGAAGAATTAGCAAAATATTCCATAGTATATTCTGTCAAAGAGGCCGTTAGCGATGATGGTCGGGTAATTTGAAACACCTCTAGAAAATGAGGGTGTATCGGATAAGGACAGACAATTTGCCTTGCAACAGACCTCTCATATAGAAGTTGCAAAACTATTGATTAGAGTAGGTGCAATACTATTGATTTAATTATCAGTGAATTAAAATCAAACTAAATATCATTTTTATATACATATGCACATTCCTGACTCTACAATCTGTTAATACCTGTAACTTCGCATTGCACATGTTTTCTCTGACTATTATTGACGTATCTACACTATTTTTATTGGATGTTGGATGTGTACTGATTAATATTCTAGTCTTAGAAAACACTAATTTAATTCCTTGTTCGACGGACCTGCTCGCACCAATTGTTTTTAAAATATTAATTTTTATTTTTTTTATATTACCGCTTCTCACATCCGGAAATGTAATCATGTCCTTTTCACGCATCGTGTTTTTTGTAAATATTATAAAAAGATACACCTGCATTTAAAATCACCGTCTTACCTGTATATAACGATTTTAGACATATAGGTACCCCACCATGCTGTGTAAATATTTGGGATAATATTTGATTCAGCATGAAACCCATTTATCACAAGTTGGAGTGCTCCGATATAAATATATAACAGAGAAAATTACCTATGCATAACAAAACATTACTAAGCTTCCCCTTACTCATATTCCCTATCACAAAATGTTCGTTTTTAGAATAAAGTACAAAGAACTTTTGAGGGAGAAGAGCTGCATTCAACTGCAATTATATTGAATGCTGGCGAAACAAAACTATCCTTATCCGCTGCATGTTTATGCACCTGTCCTGATTGTTTCAGGGGCATATTGATTAGCAGTTTGTATATTTAAATTAGATAGTTGGTTCATCTGTTCGAATTGTGTACACTAATAATTTTGGGGTCCCTTATAGCTTGCTGTTTGGTCTGGATCAAAGCCATGTGTTAAAGGCGGCACTATCACCTGTATTTGTTATTATCAGGTTGGGAACAACCCTCCCTCAGACAAGGGGTCATTTTACTGTTGTAGAAAAGAAAATAGAAATACAAAGGAATTGTATAGTGCTACTATACAAATCCTTTGATTTTTTTTTTACTTAAACAGAGGAGAAATACATTATATGTTAAACAACTTTTCTAAAACAGGGGCCTACTTATTTTGATTAATTATTAAAGTTAATGTGTTAACATGGTTAAAGTCCAGGAATATTACAAAAATGTTGGACATGTTTTGACCATTTAATACCATATATATATATATATATATATATATATATATATATATATAGGTTCTTTGGGAAAATATGAACCCTTTTGTACTAAAAAATGTTTTTTACCAAAAAATATATTATAACTTATATTGACCCCTCATCAAAGGGATATTTATTACATCGAGGAATTGTTCCCAACCTGATTGAGAATTATTTCATTTGCACACATACATACATCGCATCTAATTATTCAATTATTTCTTCGTGAACAGGGAAAATACTTCATAAATTGAAGAAATGTCAGAGTACAAGTGATAAATCAAGTTTTAATATTGTCAACACCTACTATTTTATGTTTACAAACAAATTTATAATCGCTCGCTTATTCGTTTCAAGCTTAGCCACAAAAATTTGCAAACACACACATTTATTTTTATGCCCCACCTACGATAGTAGAGGGGCATTATGTTTTCTGGTCTGTGCGTCCGTTCGTCCGTCCGTGCGTCCGTCTGTTCGTCCGTTCGTCCGTTCGTTCGTTCGTCCGTCTGTCCCGCTTCAGGTTAAAATTTTTGGTCGAGGTAGTTTTTGATGAAGTTGAAGTCCAATCGACTTCAAACTTGGTACACATGTTCCCTATGATATGATCTTTCTAATTTTAATGCCAAATTAGAGATTTTACCCCAATTTCACGGTCCACTGAACATAGAAAATGATAGTGCGAGTGGGGCATTCGTGTACTGAGGACACATTCTTGTTTATTAAAATTTTCAAATCGCTTGCTCGCCCCAATTTATGGAGTCCAAAAATCCGTAGAACAAGAAATTAAATTGGTGTGGCCTTAGATGCATGATTTTTTTAATGAGTTGTTATTGGCTTTGAGCTAGCTGTCATCTACTGTTTGTACTCTTAGATCTGTACTGCGTTGTTGTTTTTTCGCTGTTGTTGGGATAAAGAAGTATCCTGCCACGTCCCTCTGTGTTTAAGTAAGATGTATTTCTGCTTTGTATCTGTCAAATGAGTCAAGTCCTTTTGAACTAATATTTAAAGTGTATACTGTTAAACCAATGTTCCATGTTATAGAGAGGGTTGGCGCCGTCAAACCAGTTTTTTACCCCGCCACATTCAGCATGTGCCTGTTCCAAGTTAGGAATCTGTAATACACTGATAACATCAGAGAGAAAACATAAGGTCGTGAACATTTCAATGTTAAATAAAAAGTATGCAAAATATAAGAAATCCATCAACATCCCTTTTAGCAGTAAAACGTTATAGATATAGAAATCAATTGTTGTAATAACCAACTCGATACTTCATTATTTATTTTCAGAAAATGCTCCAAACAAAGAAGAAGCTCAGGATCAAGAATCTGTCAAAAATAGCCTCCCTGTTTCTGTCACTTTGCGTAAACAGTTAAATATCAAAAAGTCAACGAATGAATATAATAGAATTTCTAGTTGTATCAAAATAGGCAATAAGTTAGTGTTCACCGACTATTTAAATAACCGACTAATTATTTGTAATTATCATGTAGACGGTACTGATATCCATCACATTCCTCTGTCCAATAAACCAAAGCGCATAAAAGTGATAAATATTAATACTGTGGCAGTATGCTGTGGCAACAATTCCATACTGATAATAAATATATCTACAGGTTCTGTCACCAGTACAATCAAAACAAGTGGTTACTGCTCCGGAATATCATATAATGATAATAACCTGTACGTTATTATTGGTAGGAGGAAAATACATGTAATGACACTGAAAGGTGAAGTAAAACGTACTATACTGTTACCTTCAGACCTTATCACCGATATTACAGTAGACAGAGACAGGTTGGTCTGTATAGACTATAGAGCAATATACAGCTGCTCGTTAGATGGAAAGTTAATGTGGATGTTTGAAAAGGATATACTTAAAGATTTAAATCGTGTGACAACAGATAATGGGGGGAATGTGTATGTGACTGACGGTGGTACCAACAATGTAGTAGTTGTATTTGACGATGGTCAGCATTACACAGAAATTGTAACTAATCCAGATGGATTTGATAAGCCAATGGGAATTTATTTTGACAAACGAGAAAATATTTTGCTTGTTTGTAATTTTGATGACGGAAAGGCTTCTCTTTTTGATGTAAAAAAGAAACCAATATATAATGAACATTAATAATTATATCCTCGCTTTGAAAAAAGTTGGGATATACTGTTTAACATCTGTCTGTCTGTCCGTCCATCCGCCCATCTATCAGTTTGTCCGTCCCATGAATATTTATCGTCGCAGCTTTCTCAGTAACTACATTACAAGGATTTCTGGAATTTGGTTTCAAGGTTTATATAAGTCAGCTATACCGTGTGATGCGTTTTCAGATTCATCGCTCTACAACTGTCTGTTTACCTTATAGTTTTAGCGGGGCGGGGTAGCATAAGTGAGTAGAAGCTAACTGATTCACTTGTTCCTTTATACAATGAGTTTGTTCGAACACGGATCTGTTTGTGTATTTAATCGTTCAAAATGAAATATATTTATCGTATTTTCTTTAATATCAATCTAACTAAATTGATGTTCATGATCTGTACAGTTGTCTTCAGATTTTAGGTTAAACAAAAATTTTGTTATGTCCATTGTTTATTTGGTGATCAACGCTTTAATTTCAAGTTTGACATCAAATCAACTTATATATAATATATGTACATTAATAGAAATGTTACACAGGTGATGTGTTTTTTGATTCACGTCCACTTACTGTTTGATAGTTTCAGAAAAAAATAGTTATTTCAATCAAATCTTTCAAAACTACACAAAAATTGACAGAGTAAAAACTTTCTATACGGATGTGACGGTTGTAAACAAAATAGGAACATATTAAAACATATATTGTGTCGTTGAGTCTGACTGACTTCCCTTTTTTCCTTCATTTGCGATATTTTTTTTGTTTATCCCTATAGATTGACATGTACATTTTATATACGCAGTGGCTATTCGTCCGGCTAGCCGGAAAAATAGTCAAAAATGTCTATTCATCCGGCAAGCCGGACAAATAGCATTTTTACGGTTTTTTGCTATTTGTCCGGCCAAAAATATAATGATGAAGATATAGCATCGTGTTTTGAAGGTTTTAAATAAAGCACGAGTTGTTTTAAAATAATTATATTGTCTAACATCGTTCTATGAAAAAGAACTCATTCTAATAAAAAAAAAAATACAAAAAACTATACATTTGATTCAGATTTTGTTTATTCTAATTTTCTAAAGGAATTTGGGTAGGAGAGGGGATGATTCTCTCTTTTGTAGTTCTGCCTATGAATTTCATGTAAGGTAAATAGTCGGGCCAATCATTATTGGCTTTATATGATTATGCACGATTCTTCATTTAAATTGTTCGGTGATTTTTAATTCATGGGAAATTAGAGAAAAGGGCAGACACGTGCAACCTGTCCCCAAAAGTAGGATTGTGTTTTCGATAAGATTGTTTTAGAAAAAAATGTGTATTAGATACAACAGAAAAAAAGGGGGTACCCCAACCCTGGTGTCTTATTGATTCCCAGTCAAGGCATATCAGTATGTTCATATATCTCCGTTGTAGTATAACTTGAAAATAATGCATCCAAGCAAGTTTGATATAGTATTTTTTCCGAATGCGTTTTGTCTCCATAAGCATGATAAGGTAAATGGGGTTAAATCATCAATAATTATTTCACTTTGATTTCAGGCTTATTCCTCACAGTTAACATGTACACGCTATTGTTCTGGAACCACTCCTATAGACATTTGTTTAAAGCAATCACATTCTCTCAGGTTTACTCTATGACATCTTTAAATATAAATCACGATCTCCAATTCTCAAAACGTCCATTGCATACGCGTGTGTGTTATCCGACACCGCGTGTGTTATCCGACACCTCATCCGGGACACTTTCCGCGTCACATGATACTTTTATTGATATTGAAGATTTACGCATCCGCAGACGGATGGCCGGACGAATAGAGATTTTTAACTATTCGTCCGGCTAGCCGGACGAATAGACACTCCGTTTTATATACATTGTTTATTTGTTCTTATCCTGAATATACATGACGTATGTACCACTGGACGATACACAACATATCAGACTATAACATGTGTTAAGTTTATTCGTGTGCTTCTCCTGATAAAATACAATTTTTTAAGGATGTACTTAAGTGAAATTAAATAAATCAAGAGTTTGAAATTGATACTATTAGTCAGAAGAGCATTAGTTAAGCCCCAAATTAAGCTAAAATTATTGAGCTCCTTTTCTAGATATTTAAGTTTTAGAAAATGGCGAGAAAAGGCTCACTCGGACTTTTACCTTATATTTGCACTCAATTTGGTATTATTTGGAAAGAAAGAAAAAAAACTAAGTCTTCTTAAACTTTAATAAATAACCTTTTATGAGCTATTGAAGTCTTTAATGTTATGGGGCAAAATACTTTTTTCCTTTATTGAAGGGGAAAAAAAAAGAAGAGTCCGAATATTTGACACAAATTCCTAAAGCTCACCTAAGTACATCCTTAAAATTGGATGCAGCATACAGACGTAAATGAATATCTTGCGTCCAGAAAAAAATGTCATTGAAAACAAGATAACAGAAAGTTTTAGATTTCTTTGAAAAATGTAAATTAAATCTTCCTTATATATTGAAATTTAATGAATGTTGTTCGAACCTCTATTTTTTCGTCATTTTAAAAATATTTAAACATGTATTTGTCCTTTATAATTCAATATGGAAAATCAAAAACGTTTTCCGGCTTAGAAAAAATGAGCATGCTCAGTTTTTATGAATAATAAATAGTCTTTTTTGGAAGATAATATCCATGACAATATTATCAGCCGTACTCATCTAAGAAACGAGTTTCTTCTTACTGAATCAAATTGATTGAATGGGCCGTTTGGAATATATTTTTACAAACGAGAAAATATTTTCCTGGTTTGTTATGTGAATGTCGGAAAAGTTTGTTTTATTATGTAAAAAAAGAAACGAACATAAATGAGCATTAATAAGTTTATTCGAACTAAGATAGTTTTACACTAACATGACTATGTCTTTCTAAATTGATTTTATGTGCTTGTGTGTTATCTACCAAATAAAAAATTCAACTCTATAAATTGTGATTTATTTAACATAATTACTTCCCTACCATGTTTTCTTTTACGTTCTTTTAAGATATTTTGTATTCCGATAAAAATTATTGGCATTTTTTATGTGTATATTTATATTATCACAGCTTAAATGTTATATGCGACTACAAAATAGCTTTATATGAAATTTGCGGGCAAACTAACGTAGCAGAAAGACTTGTTGTGTTTGTTTACTTCCACTTGCTAGCTCAGTTGTGATGGTTGGTTCAAATTCTGAAAATGTATTTCAGAGCATCATTTAAAAAACCTCAAAATGGTATCTATATATATTATTAACTTGAGTTGTATAGAACTTTCTGCATGGGTTGTATGCTTCATGTGATTCGTGTATTTAAGTAACACAATGTGTATTGTTTGGATTTTGGCACGCGGCCAGGGTTTTGTTCTTTGTAATAAAGATCATTATTTACATTACAATGATATGTATATCCTTGATCTCAATTTGTCCTCGAATTAAAAATAGTATCTATACGGATGTTTAGAAAAATAGAACAATTATTAAATTTGAATGTGTCAATTTAATTATATATCCCTCCCAAAACAAATAGTATCAACAACAACAACCCCACTACACCTCCTGTTTATCACTGTAGGCATTACTATACGTGTTGTATCAATTATCTGTTCGTCTCGTCCTCAATATGAATGAAATTTTTGCCACTTCCATATCAATATCAATCACTGATCATTATGGAACCAACCATTAATACATCACGTTCTAACAAAAAATGAAGGCCAAGGAAAAAAGCCCAAGTGGTATATGTCAATGACAGCATACGCAAACGAAACAAAATTATGTGAAATATACGTCAATGAGACAGTACCCTAACGGCAGAAATAATTTAAAAAAATCTACGTCAATGATGCAGTACTCCAAGGACACAAAACATAAAAAAAGATGTGACATATGTGAATGAGAGAGTAACCAAACGATACAAAGAAATAAAATAGATATGTCATATACGCCAAGGACACAGTACTCAAACGGAATAAAATAAGAGGTGGCATATATGTAAATGAGACGCAGATAATACAAACGGTACATCATATGAGATACAACATTAACGACATAAATACAAAAGACAGATGTGGCATAAATCATGTTAATGTCAATGAAACATAACTTCATAGAATTTAAACATATTCGGAATAGGTTAAGGAAACATTGAAATAGTATATAGCATATAAATCAATTTCACAGTACTCTAACGAAATGAATAATAAAAAACTGACTCCATTTTACTCCTTTTTATAATCTTTTTCAATGTTTACAATAAATTGAATGCAGATTTCCTAAAAAACACACAATTTTAACAATATTCCATGTTTTTTTTCTTATAATTGATAAAACTTATATTTAATGTTCAGGAAACTTCACAAAATATATGAAAGTTTTAATATATTTGTGGTAAAGATGTATATGTGACAACTTTTTTTTTTTTTGGGGGGGGGGGAAATGTCCCGAAATCATTTTCAACATGATTATTTATAATATATATGTTGTCAAAGCGTTTTTTCAAACAGATCTGAAACACATTTCGGGGAAAATCCCGACAAAAATAAACTAAGTGCCAATGTATAACATAATCTATACCTTAAAATATTTCGGGATTTATCCCGAAACCCCAATGTATACATGTTAGATCTCATGACTAATAATTTCCGGAAAAATACCGAAGATATAAATCTGTTATCAGACACACATTTGTTACATACATTGTAGATCTTTTTACCGAATTCGGGAAAAATCCCGAAAGTAAATCTACAAGCAAAAATAACGTTACAGATTTCTTAAACATTTTGGGAAAAATCCCAAAAAACAAAATCTACAAGATTTTACATACACAGATACATATACATATACATTTTAGTACATTTAGAAAGTTTTTATGTAAATTTGTTTCCAACACTGTTCACTTGTCTAATATAACACTAGCAAATAATATATATATATATATATATATATGAACCATAACGCTCAGTGTCCGTTGACAATGCACTGACTAGAAGTGTCATATAAGTTATGATGAATTTTTATGACGTAAGACTTAACTTCCCTAGTAGTTGATGCAGATGAACTGTTATATATTCATCTGAATACAGGAGTCGCCAAGTACATGTGCTTCGATGACACCCAACACAATAACATGTATATGAATAATTAAGCGCTTATAGTTATGAATAATACACAAATCGTCAACAAATGAATTACTTAGTCCTTCTAGTGACTGATTCACTTGGACAGGTATACTTAATAGTCGTCCAAATGTATTACCTAGTTCTTTTCGTGACTGATGCATATGGACAAATACACTAAATAGTCGTCCAAATGTATTACCTAGCTCTCCTCGTGACTGATCGTCTGGACAGGTATACTCAATACTCGTCCAAATGTTTCACCTTGCTCTCCTCGTGACTGATCGTCTGGACAAGTATACTCAATAGTCGCCCAAATGTTTCACCTTGCTCTCCTCGTGATTGATCGTCTGGACAGGTATACCAAATAGTCGCCCAAATGTTTCACCTAGCTCTCCTCGTGACTGATCGTCTGGACAGGTATACCAAATAGTCGCCCAAATGTTTCACCTAGCTCTCCTCGTGACTGATCGTCTGGACAAGTATACTCAATACTCGCCCAAATGTTTCACCTTGCTCTCCTCGTGACTGATCGTCTGGACAGGTATACTCAATACTCGTCCAAATGTTTCACCTTGTTCTCCTCGTGACTGATCGTCTGGACAGGTATACTCAATACTCGTCCAAATGTTTCACCTAGCTCTCCTCGTGACTGATCGTCTGGACAGGTATACCAAATAGTCGCCCAAATGTTTCACCTAGCTCTCCTCGTGACTGATCGTCTGGACAGGTATACTCAATACTCGCCCAAATGTTTCACCTAGCTCTCCTTGTGACTGATGCACCTGGACACATGTACTTAATAGTCGTCCAAATGATTTACCTAGCTCTCCTCGTGACTGATCGTCTGGACAGGTATACCAAATAGTCGTCCAAATGTTTCACCTAATCCTTTTCGTGACTGTTGTATTTTGACAAGTATACTAAATAGTCGCCCAAATGTTTCACCTAGCTCTCCTCGTGACTGATGCACCTGGACAGGTATACCAAATAGTCGCCCAAATGTTTCACCTAGCTCTCCTCGTGACTGATGCACCTGGACAGGTATACCAAATAGTCGCCTAAATGTTTCACCTAGCTCTAATCGTGACTGATCGTCTGGACAGGTTTACCAAATAGTCGTCCAAATGTTTCACCTAGCTCTTCTCGTGACCGATGTACCTGGACAGGTATACTACATAGTCTTCCAAATATATTACCTTGTCCTTCCCGTGACTAATGTTCCTGTACATGTATACTTAGCAGTCGTCCAAATGTATCACTTAAAATCTAGTCCTTCTCGTGACTGATGCACCTTGACAGGTATGATAAATACTCGTCCAAATGCAAGTTTTGCTACGGGCTCAAAAGACATTCTAATATGTATTGTTAATGTTGGTCCATTATGTATTTGGATTTTTTATACATACTTATGCAGCAAAACTTGCTTGTCCAAATTCTAAGCGAAAAAGTCACACAAATTTAAAGACACAGGTTTGAATTATAAGGATTTATAAGGATTTAATTTATTTATTTTTAAGAGAGCATATAGTTCAAAGAAGATTTCATTATTTTTATTAACCAAATAAACTGATCCTTGTAATAGTTTAGTTATCTCAATATTTAGTGTAGTGAAATTCATAGGAAAATGAAATACATTATCCAATTTACAATTCAGAGCTAGAGCATCTGGAACTAGCTATATCGTCGAAGAACACCTTGATATCTGTCTTTTTCAATCTTAAGAGCGTTTGCTGATGCACACAATCTGATCAATTTGTTTTCTGAATATAACATGCTGTGAATTACAGTTACAAGCATGCTAATATTTTTCAGAGTCAAAGTCCTTTTGATCAGTTTATAAAAACACATCTGCTCGGGGGCCTCCCATTCTTGATCAAATAAAGTGTACATATAACTTACTATTTATTGCAAATAGGTTTTATTAGTTTCCTTGTTGTTGCTTTTCAATTTTGGTAATAAATTGACGATATCTTAACTTTTATGTAGACTTTTTAAAATAGACAAATACTTACTGACAATTCATGTGACATCAATTTGCTGCCCATGAAGCGTGTGTTGTTTGATAATTTTATCGTATACATTCAAAGAAAATGTGCAATGTACTATATATATTTATATCATACGGTTTCTTCGATATTGTAGTGTGGATTAATATGTTAATTCATTCTTTATGAAAACTAATTTATTAAAGATTGAAATTAAAAGTAGTCCGTGTATTAATTTATCTGAATCTAAACGATACAATAAAGGCTTCTCTTTTGGTTTTATTGTATTAGTTGTTGGGTTCGTCTCATAATTCATGAATAACACATCGCCTTTTATTTATATTCATAGTAGACATTATTTGGCAGTGTTATTTAAAAAAATATAAATCATCTCCAGGAATAATTTTATATTCAATACTATAATAGTATTAAATACGCTATATGCATTAGGAGAAATTTATTATTTCATACACATTAGGCTCAGTTCAGTTCATTTTATTTTAGTTCCGTGCATATATATATTTGTAAGTACACATATAAAAACAACTTCAGTTCAGTCTTGGAGAACATGCTTTCTGTTTAATTTGATGTTACCGGCTTTGAACTTTGAACAAGCTTTCAGTAACTTTGAGTATTCTTGGATCGCTACTTTGTGTCTTTTGTCTTTATGTTAGTTGTTTTTGTGTTTCGTGACAAGTTGACGATTGAGTCAATCCATTTTCAACTGATTTTTTGTGTCGTGTCTGTCGAGATTAGCCATTTCCAACTGATTTGTGTGTCGTTCCTATCTGTCGAGATAAGCCATTTCCAACTGATTTGTGTGTCGTTCCTATCTGTCGAGTTAAGACATTTCCAACTGATTTTTGTGTCGTGTCAATCTGTCGAGATATTAGTCATTTCCAACTGCTTGTTGTGTCGTGTCTATCCGTCGAGATAAGCCATTTCCCACTGATTTTTTGTGTCGTGTCTGTCGAGATAAGCCATTTCCAACTGATTTGTGTGTCGTTCCTATCTGTCGAGTTAAGACATTTCCAACTGATTTTTGTGTCGTGTCAATCTGTCGAGATATTAGTCATTTCCAACTGCTTGTTGTGTCGTGTATATCCGTCGAGATAAGCCATTTCCAACTGATTGTTGTGTCGTGTCTATCCGTCGAGATAAGCCATTTCCAACTGACTTTTTTGTGTCGTGTCTGTCGAGATAAGCCATTTCCAACTGATTTGTGTATCGTGCCTATCTGTCGAGTTAAGCCATTTCCAACTGATTTTTGTGTCGTGTCAATCTGTCGAATTAAGCCATTTCCAATTGATTTTTGTGTCGTGTCTTTCTGTCGAGATAATCCATTCCCAACTAAATTTTGTGTCGTGTCAATCTGTCGAGTTAAAGACAAATCCCTCTATTGTTTTTGTGCATATATATATATATATAAGCGCAATAGCACTATATGCCGTCAGCGGTTTATGACGTCTCGGTTTCTGCGAACACGAAACGTTAATGAGAGTTATTCCTCTTTGGCCCGATGGAGAGAGTGACACTTGTTTTGATATGTCTATTTGCCGAGAAGAAAATGAAAAATGTTTTTGTATAATAGACATTCCAGAATGGGATATACACATTTATTATGTGAATTTAGTGTAGCTGAAACAAACAACAAAACAGCAAATAATAAAATATATGAATAAAAAGACAGTCAGCTATACAGCAATCAAACAACAACAACAACAAAAAAAAAACACAAAACGACTGTCAAGAAACGAAACAAAATCTGGATACTCGACAAAAAGTTGAAACAATTAAATTATAATATAATACGAGCAATTGGTGTCTTCTTTATTATATGGCAGATAAAAAAACAAAATAGATGAAGACTAAAAGTAGTTTTTATTAAAAATTCAACACAAATGTAATAAATTACACCTTTTACCTGTTAATTACCTGAAAATGCAGGTAACCTGATAAAAATTTTACTGAAATAACTGCCTAACATTACAGTTCATACTCTCCTGAGCATTTTTCATGCAATAACCTTTTCTGTATCTCTTATAATAAAAAAGATACAGCAGTCTGAAAAGGAATATACTGTTCTAAGGGACCGTTCAATATTTATCAGATGGATGGGCCGGTGCAAAATGGGGCGGGGCAAGCACTTTTTTAGTGGAAATATTTGGATGGGCGAGAACTTTTTTTAAAATATTTAGTGGATGGGCCAGAACATATTTTACAGGAAAAATTTTGCTATCAATTTAATCGGTGTGTAGGAAATTTCTTTTGCAGGCACTCAAAACATGTCTCAACAAACTGGTAGCTTGGTTCATTTCTGTCAATTTTAAGGATTTAATTAAGGAATAAAAAAGCTAGAATTATTTTGACCTACAAATATAGAATACCAAGTTGTTTAATAGTTTGGTGTATTGCTGTTAAATTTATGGATTTAATTAATAGGTTAAAAAAAAAAAAAGCTCAAATTTTCAGGTAAGGCTAAATTCTGATAGTCAACTTTAAGATTTTTTATAACTTTCTCAATTCAACTTGGATTTTCATAAAACTCTACAGCTATCTCATATATATATTGATCTTATAGAAAGCCAGGTTGTTTGGTAGTTAGGTGTATTGCTTTAAAATTTATGGATTTAATTAATAGGTAAGAAAAAAAGCTCAAATTTTCATTTTAGGCTAAATTCAGATAGTCAACTTGGATTTTCATAAAATTTTATAGCTATCTCAATTATATATTGATCTTACAGAAAGAAAGTTTGTTTGTTACTTTGGTGTATTGTTGTCATTTTTATGGATTTTATAAATAGGTAAAAAAAAAAGCTAAAATTTTAAGTTTAGGCTGAATCTAGAAAGTCATCTTTAATTTTTTTTATAACTTTTTTAAATCAACCTGGATTTTCATAAAACTCTACAGCTATTTCATTTATACATTGAACTTACAGAATGCCAAGTTGATTTGTAGTTTGGTGTATTCTGTCATTCTTACGGATTAAATAAAAAGGTTAAAAAAAAAGCTCAAATTTTCAGTTTAGGCTAAATCAAGATAGTCATCTTTAAATTTGTTTATAACTTTTTCAAATCAACATGGATTTTCATAAAACTTTACAGCTATTTCATTTATACATTGAACTTACAGAATGCCAAGTTGATTTGTAGTTTGGTGTATTCTGTCATTCTTACGGATTAAATAAAAAGGTTAAAAAAAAAGCTCAAATTTTCAGTTTAGGCTAAATCAAGATAGTCATCTTTAAATTTGTTTATAACTTTTTCAAATCAACATGGATTTTCATAAAACTTTACAGCTATTTCATTTATATATTGATCTTATAGAATGCCAAATATTTTGGTAGTTTGGTGTGTTGCTGTCATTCTTATGGATTAAATAAAAAGGTTTAAAAAAGCTCAAATTTTCAAAAAAAAATCTTTAAAATTTTTCATAGCTATATCATTTTTATATTGATCTTACTGAATGCCAGGCTGTTTAGTTCTTTTTTTTTTTTGCTGTCATTTTATGGATTTTGTTAAAAGGTTGAAAAAAGCTTTAGACTAAATTCAGATGGTCACCTTCAATTTTTTCACAACTTTTTCAAATCAACTTAGATTTTCATATAACTCTACAGCTATCTCATTTATATATTGATCTTACAAAATGCTAGGTTGTTTGATAGTTTGGTGTTTAGCTGTCAAATTTAGGGAATTAATTGATAGGCTAAAAAGGCTGCATGAAAGTCAAAAATATGTCTGCCTTTACTTGCTTAAAAGGACCATAATTTCTTTTTAGAAAAGTAGAATAGATAAAGGGACATTGATTATTGAACTGGAATTTCTCGCTACATTGAAGACCTGTTGGTGACCTTCTGCTGTTGTGTTTTTTTATTTTGGTCGGGTTGTTGTCTCTTTGACACATTCCCCATTTCCATTCTCAATTTTATAAACATGCTCTGTTATTAGAACAATGATTAGTAATTCAGCATATGATAATATGCTCGCTAGTCCAAGAGATATTGTCCCTGATTTCTTGATTCTTGATTTCAAGACATAAAAATTTAAAAACTTTAAAATAGAAAAAGAACCTAAATCATTTTTGATTGTCTTATAATTCTAGAGGGGCAAGGATTTTTTTTATAGATTTTTTTAGATGGGCAAGCACTTTTTTTCAGAATTTAAAAGGATGGGCATGAACATTTTTAATGAAACAATATTAAGAATGCACCGGCCCATCCATCTAGTAAATATTGAACGGTCCCTAATGAATGAACACAAAAAAAATGCAGCAGCAGCAGCCATTTTTCTATTTTTTTGTGTAGCGTTGAAAGGGCTAAGAGGACAAATTATTCATTTTCTGCACTAGTGAAGCAAGATTTTTCATTTTCATTAAAGCAAGGGACTGATTATTCATTTTCACAACTGTATTTATGATATTTTCGAAAAACATACAATTTTTAAATGATTTGTTTATTATAAACAACATATTTGTGTTTCCTTTAAATTTTTATTTTGACATTATTTTTTTTTGCATGCTGAATTGATATGCACGCAGTTGCGTGTTGGCATATAGGGAGCTACGCACCTGAATACAATTTAATTAAATATATTAAATAACTAGGAATCCTCCCCCTTTATAAGTAGAGACAATCCATAACCTCAGAAATATATTAATAAATTTATATAAATGAAAAGTAAGCTTCCATAAATAAAATTTAACAAAGTTTCTTAAAATTGGTAAAAGTGGTATAGTCATACCCCAACATGTTGACCATAGATACAGTTGTAGACAAACAATTCACTTGCATTCGATTCGCATTTGAACTATGTGTTTGTTAATGTAAACCGTTTCAAATGTGAATTAAACTAATTCAAATTAGCTAATGTCAATGCAATCCAATTTAAATTAGGTGTGAACTCAGTCTGATTGTCAGGTAGTTTCAAACTGAAAGATACTTTTAAGGGAAGGGAAAGAAACGGATAAAACCATGTGTGTTACAAACACTGTTTATTCAATTCAGAATCCTGGATCTCAATAGTACTTTCATAATGTCAAATAAAAACATGAATATGATAGTTACATACAATGCTACATGTATTTAATACGTATTAAATGACATTATTTTAGTGATTGGTATTTAGGAAAAATCTGAAATTCAGGCGTAAATTGAGACAAACAATATCTGAATGCAGTTTCTAGTCAAGTGACCAGCAAACATGGAAATCTACCTTTTGAATGAAAGGAGAACTCTTACATTGAAAATGAATGATGTAAATCTAGATTCTAATAATAGCCGAAGGGAGCTCACATTCACAACAGTTAAAGCATTGCTGAATTAGTGAACAAAGCATTTTTCTCATTAACTTGAAAATCCACCTATTATAATGGAAAAAACCCGAATTTTAAGACATAAATTATAAAATTCCTGATAAAAAGCGGTGCCGAGCATGCATGTAATTTGCTTGAAACATATTCAAAGAATAAAGTTTTATAACTTCCTAATGTCATTTCCAAAATTTATCAAAACCTAAATCTAACTGTGGATTCCTATATTTTTCGTGGATGTCAATTCTCCTGGATTGTTGAAAACTTGCATATTCATCGATATTTGAATTTGTGGTTTTAACAATCCAGACAGACAAATAGCAATAAGGTGTTTAGGAAAACATGACCTAAAACCTCCTTCATATAAGACAAAAATACATGGGAACTAATACTAAATGGTCAAATGTGTTCAATATGAAAATTGCAGTTAAGATGGTAAAATCACAAATCAGCCGTTACTGTAAATGGACTATGACTTTTGAGCAAATTTAAAGGGAAATGACAGGGAAGGGGAGCAAATGCCCTTTCATTTGGTACGCAGGTTTCAAAAATAGAGGGAGAATAAGAGGGAAAGTTGAGTCATCTTTTTAGACTTCAGTTAAACTGAGACTACTATAATGTGTTATAGTAGTCTCAGAGTTAAATAATGACTTATGAAGTTATGTAGACTTACCTTCTAATTTAAAAAAAAAAAACCCACAATATTCAGAGTGGGTCTCATTGGGGTCTAAGCGTGATGCGGGATTGCCAATTTTTTGTAAGCGTGACACGTGAAAGTCAAAATATTGTGTCGTGAAAACGGGAAATGAGGTCTAGCGGGACCCGGGAAATGACAAAAAAATGAGAATTGCTTACGTACATAGTGTAAGCGGGATACGGGAATCTGACAAAACAGTAAGCGGGATCCGGGATCGGAACCCCCCAATGAGACCCCCCTCAGAACTATGTCTAATTCACTTTGACTACTGATATGCAAACCTAAAAACAGAAAAATATATCATAAAATAGTGATTGAAAGATTCATAACACTTTGAAAGGATAATTCAGACACGTGTTACACGGGGTGCATGTTTGTTTACAAATAATAATGTCACGTGATTGCGCAGACCTCACATGTTGCATCGCCCTTACAATCCGCTAATACATAACCCATTATCATGCAAACATGCAACGTGAATGTGATTGGTTATCAAATAATACAGAAATAATGCATGTACAGTTTATGAAGAAATTAGTTAATCAAAAAGATCGACTTTCACTTTTGACACGAATAGGTCGGGTTGACATTTTTGTCATCGGGGATAATATTGAGATAAATGAGATAAAACTGACCGTCAAAAAGGTCTAGAGAAGCACATCAGTAGAACCTTAACATTAATAAGTAATACTTACCAAAATTTCTCTAATCAATAAACTATATAACTGAAATTTCACATAGATAACGGTAAATAATTTTGATGGTGGTCATGCTGGTTAAATTGGCGCGAAATAATATTCTTACTCCTATTGCTTTACGTAAAAAAATGTATAGAATTGAATTTGACTAAAGTTGAGCATAAAAAAAAACGTGAATATGCAAAAGCCTGGTAATATATTAATGATAAAGTGTGTATAAATTTCCGTAAACGAATTTACCCGTATACTTCACTAAGAATTACATTTGAGCGCAGCCAAGGAGATCTATTTGTGAATCGGTTTATATAACCCCGGTTGAACTCAGGGTCGTATTAACGGAATTTTTTGCGTTGCTTTTAAATCATTGAGGCCATCTATTTTTATTACGGGTTTCCACATCTTTAAATCGGAATTATAGAAAAAATGGAATGTTGTTAGCAGAATCAAAACAGAAACGATGAACACTGCAACATTTTCAGCAAAACATAAATAGGATGGAGGATCTGTGTATTCACATTATTTGTAAAACTCTCCTTATTCCTGTGAAGCGTGTGCTTTACATCGAGGCTTTCTATGCTTATCATCGACGCCACAGTACTTCAACCAATCAGACAACGTTTATTTGGGGCATTCGACCTATTTTAACTCAGATTTTGGAATTTTTTAATCGAAATTATAGAAAAATGGAATGTTGTTTGTACATATAAAATAGAAAAAGATGAATACTATTAGCTAAAGCAAGTTTGGATGGGGTTCTGTGTATTTATATTGTTTGTACAACTCTCCTTACTGATGCCATATTTTGGAATTTCCGTGACCTAAATGGTTCGCGAAAATTAATATTTTTATATATAGTATAGTAACTAATTTCCATAATTTGCTACGTGAATGGACTTACCTGTTCTTTAGAGTCAATCTCTTTGGTAGGTTTATAATTGTATTTATATTTCCACAAATCATTAAGAAAGTACGAAAATCATCAATCATGTCATCAAAATTCAATGTATCTATAGCAATAGGTACATCTCGTACATATATATACCTATATATGGATATGGCAAATTGCACATACGTATTTTGAATGTGTACAGCGATTACATTTTTACACGAATATAATATTTAGATTTCTGATTAACACCAACAAAACAGTAACCATGGACGCATACGTGTAGAATAAAGTCCATCTAGAGAAGTTAACATATACGCTTCTAACATAATGATTGTAGGTTTTTGTATTTGAAGACTCCGAGTCTGGTCCGATTTGCCAAGTTTTATATTTATGTTCTAGGTGCACAATTTTTATATAAAAAACAACATAATCGTGCCTGTGTTTAAAAGTGAGAAAAAGAGGTCGGAGTAGGTTCCATTCATAATCACGGTATGACAACTGTATGAGTATACTTAGACTGAGTTTCTAGTAATATTACGGAATATTTCGATATGCACAGATGCCTATGGATGCATGATCAAAACAGAAAGTATGTTAAATAGACCCCGTTAACACTTGCACAAAATTGAATCGATCTTTTTAGAGCATCTCGCGTTTACAATCTTTTTAGAACTTGTGCGTTTACATTTAGTATACATTGCAATCTTAAAATAATCAGTCTAATCATTTCGTTAAAAAAAATCGTATATATATAGTAAGCCGTAAGCGAACATCTGATTCACAACAAAAAATTAAATTATTTTCAGACGTAAATATATCCATACAAAGTTTTCTTTTTATTGTAGTGTACTAAGTATACGGAAAGGAAACGAGCGCTGTACGGAGATTGGTTTCACATAAGCTACTAATCAACGCTGATCTCGAAATCTTATGCGGGTTTGAGTTTAAATCTCGCGATAATTAACGATATCATACGTGACAGGGGCTACTGATATTTAGCAACACAATAATAAATCAACAACATCCAGGGGCGGATCCCGGAATTTGGAAAGGGGGGGCGAAGTTTTTAATGTTCGCCGAGCGGAGCGAGTCGAAAAAAATTTGGGACCTTTTTTAGGCTAAAAACCATAAAATAAGTGTATAATGCACTTTTTAAACGGTTCCTGGCGTGGGGCATGTATATTCTATAGTTGCTGTAAAGTATAAGTGTTGGACATTTTTTTATGCTGTATTCTCCCTATTGATTGTCTGTCATAAAATGATAGTATGGATCCAAAGCTGAAATATTTGATGTGGGACTTGTCAGTAAAAAATAGACATGGAAAATTCTCGTTTGTTGTATGTTAAGTAAGCATAACCTCACAGATTTCTTGTTGTAAACAAGAAATACGTCGGGCTATTCTATGAAATTTACAATACGACCAACACGAGTTAAAAAAGTCAAACAAGCAATTTTTATCCAAATGTTTGGTTGATATGTTTCGCCCAACAAAATTGAGGGAGGTGAAGGGTTCCAAATCAACCAAAGGCTACGAATGAGTCTGAAATGACAAAGAATTTATGAATGATGGTGGACAAATGGAGACACAAAGGCCACACTCAGCAGACAAGTTGCAGTCTGATCTTGAAAATATTCAATATATCAGTTCAACAAAATGGAAATTCTGGTCAGACATGCAAACCCCGGCCCCCAACAAATACGCCCGTTTTTTATTCATGTTCATTTAATACTAAATAATTCTGTTGGAAATTTTCGTTTCTAATAGCAAAAAAGATTATTGTTTTCAATCCAGATACGGCCAGAATGTTTATTAAATGCAAAAATCAGAGTCAGATATTTTTTTCTCAAATACATTAGACTGCCTCCTCAAATCAAATGGTTCGTACCTTAAATAGACTTTAAATCTATCTAGAGCTTATACTGACTGGGGATCATTATTCAGCTATCACGCTATTTTAAAATAGGCTGGGGCGTTTGGGGTTAAACATGTTTTCGTAGGTAAATATTATTGCTGGGATTTTTTTTTCATGAGAGTGTAATAGAGTAGTCCTGTTTGGTTGAATTGTGAAATAGATGTCACTACGTTCTTGCTCAAATCGGTGTCGCTTTGAAGGTATCATGGTTGTCATACTCAGCATAAGCAATGTGTTACTGTAATTTGCAAATTTATTGATATTGAATTTCAAAATAACTAAGTGACGTTTTATTTTACGCACTGATCATCTCCACCATGTAGCGAATCACATGACTTTGACATAATCAGTAAATACCAGCGAAAAATATCTTTATAAGTAAAGAATTGTCGCATGAAAATTAAAAACACGTGAAATGGCAAAGCTCACAAAGTCTAGTCTGATTAATCATTCTACAAAAAAAAAGTCCAAGCAAAAAGGGGGGGGGGGCGTACGCCCTCTATGCCCCCCTCTGGATCCGCCACTGACATCTCTGTCTCTCGTGATGTATGTTGGAGATTTTTTATTTTAAAGATCTTAATAATCGTGTATTTTATATATTAAGAATAAATAGTTTTACCATCTATACAGAGAATAACATAAATTAAAAATTAAAAAAAAATTAGATTAGACATGTGCAGTTAAATGTGAAACTGGTGTATTTTCCTCGGAGTTCAGTATTTTTTATCATTTTTGTGATTTTACGTTTTTATTCAATATAAAGATATATGAATCCAATATTTTTAAATAAGAACACGCCTTGAAATACATAATATACAAATGTCGTTCCTGAGACCAGTTCATCACATAAACAAGTAAACAGGTATTTTGATTTAGATGATTTTAACAAACTTTTACAGAAACGATTAACCAAAGTGTTTGAGCTTTTGATTTTTGCCATTTGCTTGGGACTTTCTGTTTTGAATTTTCTTCTGCGTTCAGTATTTTTTATGATTTTGCTTTTTATAAAATATATATATGATAAAATGTGTATAGATAAACTCATCATAGATATCAGGACAAAATTTTGTATATACGCCAGACGCGCGTTTCGTCTACAAAAGACTCATTAGTGACGCTCGAATCCAAAAAAGTTAAAAAGGCCAAATAAAGTACGAAGTTGAAGAGCATTGCGGACCAAAATTCATAAAAGTGTTGCCAAATATAGCAAAGGTAATCTATGCCTGAGGTAGAAAAGCCTTAGTATTTCAAAAAATTCACCAATTTATAAACAGTTAATTTATAAATATACCCATATCAATGATAATTCATGTCAGCACAAAAAGTGCTGACTACTGGGCTTGTGATACCCTCAGGGAAATAAATCTTCACCAGCAGTGGACAACACCAATAATAAAAAAGGAAAATATATGTTATTGTCTATAAATATTTCGGATAACAGATATCCTTTATCAATTTTAATGATTTCAAATTAACTATATCAATCTATTCTGATTTAACTATTACAATCTTGAAATTTATACAATTAGGACCAAACACAAAAACTCTTGTAAAATGTCAAAAAAATGACTTAGGTTATATAGATATTTACAACATCAGAGACTGCATTATATATGCTTCAAATTAAAATAGTAATGTGCGATATGAACTGGTTCAATTCTAAAATTTCAGAAGTGACGACAGATAAGATGTTACAATAACGACTGTGTGGATATACATTCCCAATAAACAATACTAACCGATCTTATCTAGTAATATATTTTAAATTTGAGAACGGTAATGTAATTACAACTGAGTTAGCATATTTAAGCATCCAAATAAATAGCAGTTAAATAATGATAAAATAAAAATTAACAAACTTTGGAGCCTGTAATTCAGTAGCTGTCGTTTGTTTATGTGTTACATATTTGTTTTTCGTTCATTTTTGTACATAAATAAGGCCGTTCGTCTTCCTGTTTGAATTATTTTACATTGTCATTTCGGGGCCTTTTATAGCTGACTATGCAGTATAGGCTTTGCACATTATTAAAGGCCGGCGTACTGTAATTTTTGTGTCATTTTGGTTTCTTGTTCAAAGTTGTCTCCTTGGTAATCATACCACATCTTCCCTTTTTTTTAATAAACATGTATTTGACTAAGGTTATAAGTAATTAAACATGGCTGCGTACTTCAAAAATGAATAGAACTCTGCGATTTTAAACTGGTATAATTCAAGAATTTTAGAGTTGATAAGGATAAAGAAATAGCAACAGAGACTGTGTAGTAATACGTAATATATCCCAAATAAAAAGCGTTGCTTGAATTAGAACTCATCTTTTCATTTATCCTATTTGGTGCCAAAGTTTTTAATTTGCTTATCCAACATCTTTCCCGAGTGAGTCTATCCTCAATCAAGTAGTGGGCTCTTGCAAGGGATACAGAAACAAACGATGTTTGACTGGTGCACACAATGAAATAAATGAAAAGATATAGTTATAATTCGCACAATGCTTTACATTTGGGTTATATAAATATTACTACACAGTCTCGTTGCTATATTTTTACCTTTGTTTACTCTAAAAAAAAATAACTGTATTAGTTAAAATTGCAGGATTCTATTCATTTTTAATGGAACAAGTTCGCAGTCACGTTCAATTACTCAGCCATTGTCAAAATTTATTATTTTTGAATCAGTTCATCATTATCAAACTTTAATTTATTTGGATTTAAATACGCAGCCTCTGTTGTAATAACTTTAGAGTTGTCAAGTTTGAAATAATATATCAGCTTAGATCAGTCAGTGCCGTTATTTTGGAATGTATTCCCACGTAGTCTTTGTTGTTAAGTCTTCACTGCCATCACCTTTATTAAAATTTAAGAAATGTACCAGTTTATATCGCACATTGCTATATACTCATCATAGATGCCAGGATTAAACTTTGTATTTACGCCAGACGCGCGTTTCGTCAACAAAAGACTCATCAGTGACGCTCGAATTCTTAAAAGTTAAAGAGGCCAAATAAAGCACGAAGTTGAAGAGCATTGAGTACAAACATTCCTAAATGTTCTGCCAACTATACAGCTAAGGTAACCATTCCTGAGGTAGAAAGCCTTAGTATTTCAAACATTCAAAAGTTTTGTAAAAAGTTAATTTATAAATATGACCATATCAATGATAATTCATGTCAGCACAGAAGCTTTATTAGAAGCATATATATGCATTCCCTGTTGTAAATACCTACGTCATTTTTGAAGTTTTAGATTTATGTGTAAGAGTTTTTGTCTTTGTGTTTTTAATTGTAAAAAGTTCAAGATAGTGTACTTAAAAATCAGAATAGATTGATATAATTCATTTTAAATCATAAAACGCTGATGAAGGATATCCATTGTACGAAATAGTGTTATCATAGTTTCTGTTATTATTGTTGTTGAAAAATAAAGTTCAATGGTTTGATGTTAAGAAAATATTTTCACCTAAAGATGTTGAAAGTTTCTATAACTTCAAAAATGGATATTTGAGAGCGGAATTGTAAAGTCTTCACATTGCTGTATCACTCGTTTGTGATGGTTTCACTAAAAATGCGTCGGACTGAAGAAATATATTGTATGCATAATTGTAAAATTCTAATAAAAGTTTTCAAGTTTAATTTTGATACATATTACGATTCCCATAATACATTAGAGTGCTTTAATGTGACAATAACACAAGGTAATCATAGACACAGCTATTATTGTTGAGTTCGTAACTAATCTTATATTGGCTTAGCTGGTACCTTTGATAACTGTTTACCCAACCCTGTATTCCAGCCAAATAGTCTCCAATGTAACATTGATTAATTTATGATTTTTGGTTGCTAAACGTCCAGTGGCAAATATTTCATGCACGTTCAGGACGAGAACAAACTAACAATAAATACAATAGATAGGTCTTGTAATAGAGGTCATCCGAGCTGATGGTTGGGGAAATTTGGACCTCCTCTGGAAAATGAGGGTATATTGGATAGGCCAGCAATTTTGCCTTGCAACAGGCCACCTATGGACCCCTCTTGAAAAGGGTTGTTGCAAAGGTTCTTAACCGGCAAATGCGAAACAATAACGCTTTTATTATTGTTACATTATATTGTAACCGTACCCAGTGCCTAAATTTAATGTTTCCCTTTTAGCTCACCTGGCCCAAAAGGTTCAAGTGACCTTTCTCATCACTTGGCGTCCATCGTCCGTCGTCCTTTAACTTTACAAAAATCTTCTCCTCTGAATCTACTTTGCTAAATTGAACCAAACTTTGCCTTAATCATCCTTTGGGTATATTTGGTTTTAAAAATGTGTCTGATGACCTCAACCAAGATGGCCTAACAAAAGGGAAAAATGCAGTTTTTGGCTTATATCTCTGCAAGTAAAGCATTTAGAATAAATCTAACATGGATGAAATGTTCATCAGATCAAGATCGATCTGCCCTGATATTTCCAGAAGCATGAGACAACCAGTTGATGGGTTGCTGACCCTGGATTGGTAATTTGAGGAGATTTTGCAGTTTTTGGTTATTATCTTAAATATTATATTAAATAGAGATAAATTGAAACAGTAAAATTGTTCAGCAAAGTAAGATCTACAACTAAGTTAGCATGGCCAAAATGGTCAATTGATCCCTGTAGGAGTTATTGTCCTTCATATTGAATTGATTACAAGTTTTTTAAGATTTTAAATTTTTACAAAAGACTTCTCCGCTGGAACAACTGAGACAAATTTAACCAAACTTTGCAACAATCATCATTTTGATATCTTGTTAAAAATGTGTCAGATGACTTGGCCTACCAACCAACATGGTTGACATGGCTAAAAATAGTAAATTTATAGGGATACAATGCAAGTTTTATCTATTATTTTTTTTAGCCGTTATGAATAGATGCAAATATGTTCAGAATAATGAATAATTAGAGATATTGAATATATCCTTATAGAAGACACATTTTACGCGCGTCTGTCGTATATGCTTCGTACTCTATTTGGCCTTTTTAACTTTTTTGGATTCGAGCGTCACTGATGAGTCTTTTGTAGACGAAACGAGCGTCTGGCGTATATACTAAATTTAGTCCTGGTATCTATGATGATTTTATTTACAACCACTGGGTCGATGCCACTGCTGGTGAAGATTTAATTCCCCGAGGGTATCACAAGCCAAGCAGTCAGCACTTTTTGTGCTGACATGAATTGTCATTGGTATGGTTATATTTATAAATTTACTGTTTACAAATTTTTGTATTTTTTGAAATACTAATGCTGATCAATGCTTTTCTACCTCAGGCATAGATTACCTTAGCTGTATTTGGCAAATCGTTTAGGAATTTTGGTCCTCAATGTTCTTCAACTTCATACTTTATTTGGCCTTTTAAACTTTTTTGGATTCGAGCGTCACTGATGAGTCTTTTGTAGACGAAACGCGCGTCTGGCGTATATACTAAATTTAGTCCTGGTATCATGATGATGAGTTTATTTACCATTTATTTTCATTTTTGCCTATTATCGTCAAAACTATGATATTTAAAGAGAAACATTTGTTTACGTTATACTTTATACAATATAATTATAATTGATAGATTAACAATTTATATCATAAACATGATCAGAAATTTGTTATCATATTTGTGTAATTTGTATTTACCGCCAAAAAAACTCCTTGTTAATGCGAAATCCTCGGGTTTTATCTTTCGAATGGAATGAGGAAGAAATGAGTGAGGTTTGTTCTGATTGTTGCTAATATAATATCTATAAGTATTTTGTTCCCCATGGTTCACTCAATTTTTGTTTAAACTTCCTGGAATCCAATTATTGATTTTACGAAGAACTGATATAAAAATGACAGTTAACAAACATACGAAATAACCTTAACTAAATTTGACAAACAAATCAGTCATGTTCTAAAATTATTAGAAAATTAAAACATTTCTATAATAATGAGCTCTGAGAATGAGGAAAAGAATTTTAAAGTGAGTATTAGTGTATGTCTAAGTCTGCTTTTGTCTATAACAATTCCTTTTGGGCAGGTCTGATTCAATAGAGAGTTATTTCTCCGACTAATGCAAACCCAATGGAAAGTGAAAGTAGAAATTTTTGTTCTTATAACTAAAACTTAAATAGGATAATCCCTATTAACCATATCTTTTCTGTGTATTCTTTTATACGACCGCAAAAAATAAAAATTGAAATGGCAGTTGGCAGGTATGAAGGTTGGGATTGATTTTGGTGGTTATGGTCCCAAAGGTTCAGGAATTAGGGGCCCAAAGGGGCCCAAAACAAGCATTTATCTAGTTTCAGGACAATAAGTTGTGTATTAGTATTTCAATTGCTCTGAAATTGTGCCACAATGTTTAATGCCATAAGTAGAAGGTTTAGATTTATTTTAAGGGTTATAGGGCAAACAGCCTAGGAATTAAGGGGGTTATGGTCCAAAAGGTGTAGGAATTAGGGGCCAAAAATGGGACCAAATAAGCATTTTTGTAGTTTTCAGTCAATTTTTCTCATTTCAGATTTCAAAAAAAAAAAAAAAAATCTGCAAATATATTTTTGAGGGGATTAATATTCAAAAGGCATAGTGTATTGCTCAAGAGCAACAAAAAAAAAATAAGTTCATTGGACTACACTTTTCATTCTGTGTCAGAAACATATGCTGTGTCAACTATTTAATTACAATCCAAATTCAGAGCTGTATATTATCAAGCTTGAATGTTTGCATTGCAAAAAAATCTTTTAATGAATATCATGAATATCCTTTTTAAATTAGATACAAATTTTATTAAGTCTGATAAAGTTTTTTCATAAGATGTTTCAACTGAGGCACTACACAGGTGTCAAAAGGCGTCATCATGGAGTAAAGGGGGTGGCGTCAAAAGGCGTCATTATGGAGGAAAGGATTAATTTAGCAAAGGCTGGGATACCATTTATCTTAAACTGATCTTGATATGTTGTGGTTACATTTTTAATGGAAATTATTATATAATTCTTATATGATTTGCATATCTATAAATACTTTAAAAGGGTAGGTCCGTTAGAATTATTTCCCTTGGTTAATTATACTTGGATAAACCAAACTTGCGAAACTACTTTTGGTACCTTCACTGTGATCTATTCATGCACAATATACACGCTGGCAGTGATCTCATGATTTTTAGCAAATTGAGATTTTTAAACAATTGTTTCTATTCTAATGCATATAACAAATAGAAATAATACAGTAAATTAAAGCTTTTAAAATTTATGGAATTAAAATTAAACAAAATTTTGAAACTACATGAAATTTCATGAGAGATCTTAGCGAACTAATGTCATGGCAAAACAAAGTTGAAGTCGTATGAAAGAAAAGTTTCAAGCGAAAGATATTCCGTCACGTGTACGCTTCAAGCTTCAAATTTCCAATAAGATCTGAATAAAATAAAGTTTTTGCTATTTCATTTTAAAATAAAGTTTTTAAAGTAGGTGCTATTTCTCCTAAATTCTGTTTTTTATTTATTAAACATTTATGGATTTAAGAAAGTTATTATAGCGGTAACTTTTAGTTTGACAAATCAAATCATTTTATTGGTGTTAAAACCAAACATGACATGTCAATTGCGTATTTGATGGTTAATGAAAGCCATTTAACAAAAATGAAAACATTAATTAAATTTGTTAAATAACAGTACTGTGGTCATTTACTGCCATGTCTAATGTATTCAAGAGGTGTTTTACTGAACAACTTTCTATTTTGTTTACACTTTCCATTGTACAGAGAACACGCTATTCCACTGACTTAGATTGTACTGTTCCATATAAAAAGAGAAAAGTTACCACAGAAATTTGGTTGAAAGTTTCTCAGGTAAACTGTCACCAAACATGCCATACATGGGCAGGCGGGCGGGCTGTAGAGTAAGGGAAACACCAAACATTGCCTAGCACACACATGACACAAGCTTAAGGGAAGTTTTATGGAAGTTTCCCAGGTAAACTGACACCAAACATTGTCAAACATGCAGGTTTAATGTAAAGATCGGGAAACACCAAACATTGCCTAAACTCACCGGTTTACAGGTAGTTTGAACTCAATTTAGAGCCAATAACCCCAATAATTGGCCTTATAAAGGTGTATTTCTAAAATGTCAGTCATTGTTTTGTTAGTACATGTAAATATCATGAGTATGATTCAAATTGAACTTTTGAAGGAATCATTCCCCTGAACATGCTGAATGGACACCTGTTATATTAATTGTGAAATCTAGATGTGTAGGTTTGGTATCTTCTTTTTTAAATTTTTTTTTTATTGATCATACTACATTTCTATATATATACTATACAATCGTTATACATATCATATTTTCAATATTATGAAGATAGTCCATACAACACTACATACATGCATACTCTCACACATTACATCATTATCATTAAGATTTTTTTTTTCTTTTTTTCTTCTAATCTTTAAATTTAAAAGAAATTTAATGAAACTATCTAAAAAACAACAACAGTCAATCATATTAATATTTCACAACATTGCTCTCAGTCACAATGGTTATTATATTGTTTGGTATCTTTAGCCTCTCTTTTGCAAATGGTTTTTGTCTTTCTTTTTATACGACCGCAAATTTTGAAAAAATTTTCGTCGTATATTGCTATCACGTTGGCGTCGGCGTCGTCGTCGTCGTCGTCGTCGTCGTCGTCGTCGTCCGGCGTCCGAATACTTTTAGTTTTCGCACTCTAACTTTAGTAAAAGTGAATGGAAATCTATGAAATTTTAACACAAGGTTTATGACCACAAAAGGAAGGTTGGTATTGATTTTGGGAGTTTTGGTCCCAACATTTTAGGAATTAGGGGCCAAAAAGGGCCCAAATAAGCATTTTCTTGGTTTTCGCACTATAACTTTAGTTTAAGTTAATAGAAATCTATGAAATTTTGACACAAGGTTTATGACCACAAAAGAACGGTTGGGATTGATTTTGGAAGTTTTGGTCTCAACAGTTTAGGAATTAGGGGCCAAAAAAGGGCCCAAATAAGCATTATTCTTGGTTTTCGCACAATAACATTAGTTTAAGTAAATAGAAATCAATGAAATTTAAACACAATGTTAATGACTACAAAAGGAAGGTTGGTATTGATTTTGAGAGTTTAGGTCCCAACAGTTTAGGAATTAGGGGCCAAAAAGGGACCCAAATAAGCATTTTTCTTGGTTTTCGCACCATAACGTTAGTATAAGTAAATAGAAATCTATGAAATTTAAACACAAGGTTTATGACCATAAAAGAAAGGTTGGGTTTGATTTTGGGAGTTTTGGTCCCAACATAATAAGGGGCCCAAAGGGTCCAAAATTAAACTGTTTGATTTCATCAAAATTGAATAATTGGGGTTCTTTGATATGCTGAATCTAACTGTCAATATATATGACTGTGTATGTAGATTCTTAACTTTTGGTCCCGTTTTCAAATTGGTCTACATAAAGGTCCAAAGGGTCCAAAATTAAACTTAGTTTGATTTTGACAAAAAATGAATCAGTTAGGTTCTTTGATATGCTGAATCTAAAAATGTACTTAGATTCTTGATTATTGGCCCAGTTTTCAAGTTGGTCCAAATCGGGGTCCAAAATTAAACTTTGTTTGATTTCATCAAAAATTGAATAAATGGGGTTCTTTGATATACCAAATCTAACTGTGTATGTAGATTCTTCATTTTTGGTCCTGTTTTCAAATTGGTCTACACTAAAGTCCAAAGGGTCCAAAATTAAACTTAGTCTGATTTTAACAAAAATTGAAATCTTGAAGTTCTTTGATATGCTGAATCCAAAAATGTACTTAGATTTTTTATTATGGGCCCAGTTTTCAAGTTGGTCCAAATCAGGATCTAAAATTATTATATTAAGTATTGTGCAATAGCAAGTCTTTTCAATTGCACAGTATTGCGCAATGGCAAGAAATATCTAATTGCACAATATTGTGAAATATCAATTTTTTTTTAATTAGAGTTATCTTTCTTTGTCCAGAATAGTAAGCAAGAAATATCTAATTGCAAAATATTGTGCAATAGCAAGATTTTTTTTTAATTGGAGTTATCTTTCTTTGTCCAGAATCAACTTAAATCTTTGTTATATACAATATACAATGTATATTCACTTTTTACTACCAACTGATAAATTAAAATAATCTTTACCATTCAGTGATAACAAGCAGTTTTTTTACATCTTAATATTTTATGATGTATTTAAATGAGTAGTTATTGTTGCAAACTCCATTAGAAATTTTAATTGAGATTAGTTTTGGAATAAGGGAAAGGGGGATGTGATTAAAAAAATTGGGTTCAATTTTTCTCATTTGAAATTTCATAAATAAAAAAGAAAATTTCTTCAAACATTTTTTTGAGAGAATTAATATTCAACAGCATAGTGAATTGCTCTAAGAGAAACAAAAATTTTAAGTTCATTAGAACACATTTATTCTGTGTCAGAAACCTATGCTGTGTCAACTATTTAATCACAATCCAAATTTAGAGCTGAATCCAGCTTGAATGTTGTGTCCATACTTGCCCTAACCGTTCAGGGTTCAACCTCTGCGGTCGTATAAAGCTACGCCCTGCGGAGCATCTGGTTTTCAAATAAATGAAAGTATGTTCCCTTCATTTCAAATAGCCTGCTCTTGTTGTGTAATGTAACCTTCTGTGTATTTATAACTTATTGATGACTTTAATGCAGACCATGTGAGGTAAAACGTTTATTTATATAATCTTAAAATAAGACTTTTATGGCATTTATGGTTTGAGTCCAAATCAGATGTTTGATAATTGCTAGTAATTATGTACAGAAAACATAGACTGAAATGGTTTGAGGTCCTAAACATGTTTAAATTATGATACCGTAACCTGGTACACTATTCTTTTATTAACATTCTTATATCATAAAATTGAGAATGGATGTATATAGACAATAGACAATAGACAATATTTTATTCGCACAAACACATTTACATTAAATGGTTATGGCATACAAAATTCAGACAATAAACTTACAATAGTTAAATTGATTACAATTATATTAGAGTGACAGTGGTATTCACAGCAAAGAAGAAAAAAGGCTATAAATTTCAACAGTTAACACATTATTAATGTTCATGAACAATTGAAAAAAGAACACAAACAAAAATTAGGTTGGCAATGCATATTAAAAGAAATACAAGTTATACAGATGTTCTTAATAAAAGACAATCATTAATATACTTTATGGTGATTTTTATAATGACTGGTAAACTGCTATTTAAAAGTACAGTCAAATGCTTAAGTGTTATAGTGGACTGCAATTTAATAAAATTGAAATTAAGATACAAGTAATTAATGTTGTGTTGAAGATCAATTTGTGGGCTTTGGCTGTTTTCCGTTCTTTAGTCGGGTTGTTGTCTCTTTGACACAGTCCCTGTTCTATTCTTAATTTTACTTCTTAAGATGTCTTATCATTGCTTATGCATATGTGTGATTTACATTTTTTGATAAAACTTGAGTAGAATATGTGATTGTAGGTTCTATATGCAAGTGTCAATTATAGTTTCAGGTGGAACTTTAGTTTTATTTGTGATATTAGATTTTATACATTCTTGCATGTAGGATTTTTGTTACATCACAGTAAAGTGTGATATGTTTTTCAGATAAAACCTGGTACTCGTGTAGTACGAGGTCCTGATTGGATCTCAAAGAAACAAGATAATGGCGAAGGCTTCCTTGGAACTGTGATATTTGTACCTAAACCTGGTTCAGATGACAAAAAGGTTACCGTCATATGGGACTCTGGTCGTGAGCTGAGATATAGGGCTGGGGAAAATGGAAAATATGACCTTAGAGTGTTTGACACTGCACCTTCAGGTAATATAGATAGATATCCAGGGCTAGAGAGAATTGAAAATATTACCTGAAATGTGTGGCTGTTTAGAAAAAAAGTCTGGTCAATGAAAGATTGCATAAACTTCAATTTTTTTTTCTGAATTATGTTTAGACTGGCAAACCCATGTTAAATGTCTGTTTCAGGCTCAGCATTACAAGTCAAATTAAGGAATAACAGTACTGTAGTTGAAGAGTTGCCACCGTCAATTGTAGATTTGACGGTCGCAAATGCAGTTTTACTGGCAACAGGTAGTGGAGACAGTAAAACAGAGATTTGCGACCTTCAAATCAAAATTGACGGTGGTAACTCTTCAACTACAGTACTGTTATTCCGATTCTAATGCATTACAAAAAGAAAAAATACGATAAAACTTGAAAAAATGTCTAAATTTGTCAAATAAAAAAAAATCCGGGAAACTTTATGAATGATTTTGGCACAAAGACGTCATGGCTAAACGTGACGTCATACAAATGAAAACTTACAAGCTGGTGGTTATAACGTTACTTGTTCGCTTCAAATTCGGATAAAATTATATTAAAATGGCAAATTCGAGGTAGGTGTTGTTTTATTTTTGATTATATAGTAGTAATCGAACATTTGTTGATTCATCAATTGAAAATGGCAGGTCCCTCCTTAGTTACGCCTGGTCAACTGTTGAGAAGGCAACTTTTAGCCAATGAAAACAATTGTTACATCCAAATTGCATTAGAATATATATAATTTATTGGTCAATTCTGGACTAACAACCCTTTATGACATTTCAACTTGTATAAAATAAATGATGGTTTTTACATTAATATTTATTTGCAGTCTTAATATAACTTGTATTATGATAACACTGAGGAAGGAATTATTATTAATTGAATTTGTTTTTAGGAGTTTGTCATCCTAACATAACTTGTGATATTTGTGGGGAGAAAGGAATCCATGGATTACGATGGAAGTGTTGTGATTGCCATGACTTTGATATGTGTAGTCCATGTTATATGGCCGATAAGCATGACCTGAAGCATGCATTTGTACGAGTGGACACCCCTAACTCTACAGCGTAAGTACTATTGTTTTACTTAGTGAGTTATTCAAGTCCCTGGAGCATCTAGTTTATCCCCTTGTATCTTGGAAATGGAGTGTTTACATAAAAATAAATGAAAACAATAATTTTTTTTTTTTTATGAAATTAATTTGGCCACAATCCTCATATAATTTGATAAAAACCATTAAAAGCAAGGAAGATATTTGTGTAAAATTAAGGAAGATATCCCCTTGTGACAAGAATACTGTGTGTCTATTTTTAAAATATATACAATTCTAATATGACGTGCTTCTTTCGCTTTGTAAACAACACCGTGATAAAATTCTCGATATATCTATACTTAGCGCAGACTCCAAGATGTACACAAATGGCTGTTTAAATATGCCTCCCACGTAAATCCACATGTATCGTAACCTATGTGTAAGTGGTTGTGGATTTCGCTGTGTTAACAATTACAATTGAATAAAACCCTACAGAACATTTATTCTGATTCTGATGCATAACAAAAAGAATTTACACATTAGAGAACGGAAAAATGGACAAAAACAAAACAAATTAAAATTCCGCGAAATTCCAGTAATGATTTTTGCGCATTAAAGGGCAATTCCGCAATTTTTTACTTATCATCTAATTATGTTCATCTTAACATAAAAAACACATTTGCAAAGTTTTAAATTTATATTCCTTCTAATAACGGAGAAAATCAAGTATTTGTAACTTTTTTGGTTGAATTCTCGAGTGGGTCGTGACGTTTTAGCCCGATTTGTTGAATTCTGGGAAAAAATAAAATCTGTTTAACTCTTATAGCTTATCGACAATATACGTAATTAAAAGCGCACAGCTGACGAATGGTCGTAGTTATTAACCACAATATAAGAATGAACGAAAATGAATATGAATATACCGTTTTGTATTGATTAAATTAAACTCCTATAAAATGATCTCTAGTAAATGTTTTGGAATAAATTTCATTTATTATTGTTGAGATTTTTTTCATAAAATATTTATTGAACATTTTTACTGATATTGAACTGAAAATATTTCAGTTCTATTTACGTTATTGTTTTGATAATCATTTCAATGCAACTAATGTGTGAGCAGAGTGTGTATATTATTTTGTAAAGGTCACTGTATATTTCACGGCTTGAGGTCAATTCGTTTACCTTCTAGCTATTTAGCCGCAGGTGTGAGTTCAAGCGTACACAGGTATGAATGTTATTATTTGGAAAGGATAAACAGAAAGGATTAGAAAGAGTATGCTGTATTTAATACACTTAGATTTAATACACGATGAGAATAAAGATACAATAATTAAATTGTGTAAATTAATTGAAAATAAAATTCAGATTCGTAATTCCGAAAGTGTATAAAAATAAAAGGAAACAATTTTGGATTACTTTCTTAGCGGCAATTGGCGTAAAGATTCAAATATGAAGTAAAAAATAGTAGTTTTAATCTTTAATAAAAACTAAATGCAATATTACCCAATTTGATATACCATTGCACATCTGTTTGATATCATTGACTTTACCGGAATTTCTTAACTTGTATTCAAATCTGGCTGTGTTTAAATGCTCGCAATTTTAAACTTTTTAATTGAAAAAAAATACAACATACAACATGCATGATTTTTTTTAGTTTCTTTTTAACATTTCATTCTTACATAATTAAATTCATTAAACAATCATTTACACGAACTTTTTGTAAAAAGAATACCAATTATCTAAGCTAAGGCATTATTTTTTTTGAGGATTTTTGAACATTTTTTTAAAAAATTCTATGATAATATTTGTGCAATGTTGAACATGATAGCCGTCATTAATCCAAATAAGTAATACAGTAGTTGTAATAAAACTTATATTTTAGTCATGCATAACTGATATTGACGAATTTAGAATAGTTCGTCCATACATCGTTGTTCTTGAAATAATCATTATATACTTGTAAGTTTCCTGACATATAAGCGCCATTGAGGATGAGCTCCAGAGAAAGCAGACTAGTAGCGTTTCGTTCGTTTGTTTGTTGGGAAAGGACCATGAGTTGTCAATCTGTATGGAAAGATTTCCAATACAACCATATTATTGAGAAAGAATGTTTACATGCTCTACTCTCGTACTAGTATTACAGGGTTCTTGTGGCGTTCACCTTAGACACACATCTTTTTAACGATGTTTAAAAAAAAGACAGAACCAATTTAATGTCATACTTCCTTATTTTTTAAATATAACTAAAAGTCTTTTATCTGACAAGAATACCCCTATTTAGCGGACAAGTAATTTATTCTTTTTTCTGTTATTGAATACCAAGAAAGAAAATAAATCCCGAAATTAATTTGAAACTTTGATACTCAATAGTTTCTCAGCAAAATATTCACATCCCTTGGGGATAATAAGTGTTCGTCCAGTGGCATATATAACAATTGTGATGACGAATTCCTTCCTTTGTTCGAGAACAATCTTATTGAAATATAAATCTGTGATTTTACTATGTCCACAACTTCAATGAACCAAAGCAAAAGTTATACATCGACCTGTATTTAAATCAGATTGGTTCTCTTCTTCTTCTTTTTCTTCTTCTTCTGGTATACAATAGTCTATCGACATTCGATGATTACATACTGTTGGCATACGTGGACTAGTCTATTTACAAAACTTTTACCCCAATTTATTCAGAGTATATGTTTTTTTCTTATGTTCAATGTATACATGTATATATTTTAAATTGCTCTATAGTTCCGTAACTTTCTACCCAGTCGTATAAACGAATCGTCGACAAGTGCGTACATTTTTTAAAATCAATATTTCTGGTATGTTCCAATCTGTCCTTCACTATTGACAATGAGTATATATTACATTTTTCCAAATTCATCCTTGAAAAAAATATTTGAATAGATTTTAATTTCATCAAATCTTATCTTTTGGGTATTATTTATATTTTTACGAATAATATTCTTTACACCAGAAATGTTATTTATAAACAAGCGTATGAGTTTAGTAATGACAAGTAAGACAGAGTTGTATATTATACATCTGATAGTTCAAATTGGAAAGTTATAAGTTTTCGGCCGTGTACACTGATCAATATCTCAGAAGTGAAAGATGCATGAACTTGCAAGCCCGACAGGAAATCGCTTGAATACCTGGACGTGTCACCTCACACCCTTCACAATACCTTTGAAAGTAATACCTTTAGCCATGCTGGTGATCAGATGAGGGAAGATCAGAATTTATTTGAAAAAAGTTTATTACTTTAAAGAATTATGAACAAATTAGATTTTCGAAAACAATTTTCACGGAACACTTATTTATGATTTCAACTTTGACTTTTTACCTAATTCCAATATCAACAGTTTAAAAACAACAGACCATGGTAATTTAAAAAAAATCGGTTACTGTAGTTTTGTTCCTTTGTGGTTTATAGACATATCGTTGTTATTAATCAGGAAAGAAGACAAAATGGCCGAACGCAGATAATTGATACTCTAAATTTAAAATCGATGGTGATCGCTTATCTAGCGGAATAAAACTTTAATATCTATGAATTTGAGCATTTTTATACAGAATGAACATAATATCAATTTTTGATTTTTTTGCGAAGTTTCCCTTTAACGTCATTTCAAAACATGACGTCATACGAATGAAAACGTCAAAGCTGAAGGTTTTTCTATTGCGTTTACCTTCTATGGCGGCTCCTTGGTAACAACATGTCAACATGTCAACAGTGAATTTGACGGTAGCTTACGATAAAAAATGCAAATCTAAGTTGCAAATGTTGGGTTTACTGAGAGGTAAAAAAAGTAATCACATTTTTTTTTTAGCGGTTAGTTAAATAATCATTCATGCAGGCTTATAAGATTTGTTTTACATTTATCGAACAGTGGGTAAAATAGAACAGCCACACACACGGTATACCCATCATCGCTTCAGTTTTTTAATGATTGTATTTGTCCTATTAGAATCGAAATAATTCATGGAAGCCATAGATTTGTTGTAAATTTTAGAACCATACCATTCATCAATGGCAAAACTATTATACTCATGAGAACAGACTTTGCAAGGATTCAAAGAGAATTTCTGTCATTTGATCTTTTCTAGTTTCAATGTACCTACCAGATCAAAAAGTGGCAGTAATAAAAAGACAGCCAAGGGTATATTTCCTAATGCAGAAGTAATGAGAGGTCCTCACTGGAAATGGAAAAATGATGATGGTAAATATACATTATTATTCACTTATATAATGGGTTATCTCCCCTGATCCAAGGGGATAAGGGGCCCTTACTGGAAATGGAAAAATGATGATGGTAAATCTACATTATTATTCACTTATATAATGGGTTATCTCCCCTGATCCAAGGGGATAAGGGGTCCTTACTGGAAATGGAAAAATGATGATGGTAAATATACATTATTATTCACTTATATAATGGGTTATCTCCCCTGATCCAAGGAGATAAGGGGTCCTTACTGGAAATGGAAAAATGATGATGGTAAATATACTTTATTATTCACTTATATAATGGGTTATCTCCCCTGATCCAAGGGGATAAGGGGTCCTTACTGGAAATGGAAAAATGATGATGGTAAATATACATTATTGTTCACTGATATAATGGGTTATCTCCCTATACTGGATTGATAAGGGGTCCAAATAGGAAATGGATAAGTGATGATGGTTAAAACTGTGAATTTAGAAATTATTGCGATATTTTTATTATTGCTAAAAATGTGACAAGGTTATAATTGCATTGATTTAAACTCGCATTCTGATTTTTTTCATATGAATTAAATAGGAATTTTTGCAATATCACAAAAAAAATGAGAAGATGGCAATAATAAATGCATGCAATAATTTCTGAATTTTCAGTAGACATTATTACGGTATATACTTTTATAATGGTTTATCTTCCCTGATGCTGGAATGATATGGGATTCAAATTGGAATTTCAAAAATGATGATGATAAATATACATTATTATTCACCGATATAATGGGTTATCTCCCTTGATGCTGGGGTGATAAGGGTTCCTCATTGGAAATGGAAACATGATGATGGTAAATAGACAGAATTTTACACTTTTATAATGGATTGTCTCCCCTATAGGAGTGATAAGGCTTCCAAATTGGGAATGGGCAAATGGTGATGGTAAATATACATTATTATACACTAAAATAGTGGGTTAGCTCCCTCTGACAAATGCCTGATGCTGGAATGATAAGAGGTTCAAATATAATGATAAATATACATTATTGTAGACTAAAATAGTGGTTGAGATTCACTTGATTTTTATCATTTATATACAATTTAGCACAAGGTATATCCCTTATATGCAATTCAGCACAAGATATATACATTATCTGAAGTAAATATGAGGACCTTATTTTTCAGGTGGTGAGGGAGGTGTAGGCCTTGTGAAGGCACTGGAGACCTGGGGTAAAGATTCATACAGAGGAGCCGTAAAGATTTCATGGAAAGCTGATAATTTGGTTAAGAATTATCGTGTTGGCGGAGAAGGTTGTGTAGATGTGATTTACACACGGATGACAGAAACAGCCTCTGGTGGCAATTACTACGCAGATCATCTTCCATTTGTTGGTAAGTAGTGGTGGGTTTAAGAATTTTTCTTCCTAGGAGAGGAATTTAACATTATTTATACATTGGTTAATTAGTGGATGATTTGTAATAAGGCCAAATAAAAATATATGTGTGGTTCCAGTAACCCGACCGACCCTAGTTAAAAAAAACCATCCCTAGAACTTTTTTTTTTCATTTCTGAAAAATAAATTTTCAAACAATCAAATTTTGAGGATTGTGAATTAAAATAATTAAATTCATAGATTTCTGTCATCACAAGTATCTGTTATGGCTAAAATGCAAGAATTCATAACAGAATGCAACAAAATTAACTAAAAACATATCATGACTGTTTATTTCACAACCAAACACATGTAAAAATGGCAGACTTCTGGTTGGGGCGTGTATAATACCGGAAACAATCTCGGTAAACACACGATTTTGACATTAAAAAAAAAAAAAAAAAAAAAAAAAAAAAATTACTGACCTACCGACCCTATTTTTTAAAAGTATGTAACTGGAACCACACATATATTTATTTTTATTTGGCCTAAAGAACAAGCATCAAAATAGAGCGTTGGAAATATTGTTTGTAACTTTTCTTTATCAAAAGAAAATTAAAAACTAGTTGGATCGAAATTAAGATTTTCAAATTATCTTTGGTCCAATAATTTACAAAAATTTGTAAAGCTTTGTGTCAGGATGATTGTCATCTGATCATTGTAAGATTTGTTTCAGATGTGGTCAATCCTGGACAGATTCTGTTGAAGATTGGTGACAAAGTAGTTATCACTTTGCCATTAAAAGGATTTAGACAGTTACAGGATAACCAAGCCTATGGAGGATGGGATGATGATATGAATCAGGTAAATTCACTGTGTACATTTAGTGTCTAGACAACCAAGCCTACGGAGGATGGGATGATGATATGCATCAGGTAAATTCACTGTGTATGCTAAGTGTCTAGCCCAGAAAAGATGAAGGAACACACAACTAAATAAACAGCAGTGTATAGAATTGTACTACATTTGGTAACCTGCTGGTTTAAAACCAGATAGGGTGAGAAATTCAGAGGTTTTCGTAAATAATTTTACAGAAACTCTTTTTTGTAGTATGTGTAATAGGCAAATATTTTTATGCCCCACCTACGATAGTAGAGGGGCATTATGTTTTCTGGTCTGTGCGTCCGTTCGTTCGTCCGTCTGTCCTGCTTCAGGTTAAAGTTTTTGGTCAAGGTAGTTTTTGATGAAGTTGAAGTCCAATCGACTTCAAACTTAGTACACATGTTCCCTATGATATCATCTTCTCTAATTTATATGCCAAATTAGAGTTTTTACCCCAATGTCATGGTCCACTGAACATAGAAAATGATAGTGCGAGTGGGGCATTCATGTACTGGGGACACATTCTTGTTTTTTATTCATTATGCTCACCTTAAAAATTAAACAAACAATTATATTCCTATCGACAGAAAAAGGGTTCAGATTAGACTGGATTAGAATATGTGCTAGCATTTTTAAAAACACGGCTTTAAAAGCATTAGAATTCCTATTATCGAAAGGGTAATTATTTTTTTGCCCCACCTATGATAGTAGGAGGGCATTATGTTTTTTGGTTTTGCGTCCGTTTGTTCATCCTTCCTTCTGTCTGTCCCGCTTCAGGTTAAGTTTTTGGTCAAGGTAGTTTTTGATGAAGTTGAAGACCAATCAACTTGAATCTTTAATAGTACACAGTCATGTTCCCAATGATATGATCTCATCTTTTTAATTTAAAATGCAAAATTAGAGTTTTTACCCCAATTTCACGTTCCACTGAACATAAAAAATGAAAGTGCGAGTGGGGCATCTGTGTACTATGGACACATTCTTGTTTTTCTTTTATATGAAATAATTTATATCTGTTGTTTATATGGAATGTCTACACTTCCAAAGACAAAGGGTTACAGCGCTAACTGACGGTAACTGTTCCTTGACCAGTAGTATTTAGAAGAAACAAATACACATTGTACAGTAAAATTATTTTTTGTGATTTTAGTGTTTGGAAGAAACAGGAACCATCGTTGGCTTCCTTTACAATGGGATGAGTGTTAAAGTACAGTACGAAGACAGTAAAACTTGGGTCATCAATAAAGTAGCTTTAACCAGGGTGAGTTAACGTTTAATGAAATAAATCTTGATCATCAATAAAGTATAATTAACAATAGTGAGCAACTTAATGTCATTAAAACTTGAATCATTTATGAAGTAGTGAACTAAGTGAGCAAGTAAAAAAAAAGGTAAAAAAGAAAAAGACAGGAGTAGACACTGTCTTTAAAATAAGATGAAAAAATTGAACACTTTCATCATTTGCTTTTTTTGAACAAAATAATATTTGTTTACAGAAACACACCTTTAATCCATATCTGTTTACAGAAACACACCTTTAATCCATATCTGTTTACAGAAACACACCTTTAATCCATATCTGTTTACAGAAACACACCTTTAATCCATATCTGTTTACAGAAACACATATTTAATCCATATCTGTTTACAGTAACACACCTTTAATCAATATCTGTTTACAGAAACACACCTTTACTCAATATCTGTTTACAGAAACACACCTTTAATCAATATCTGTTTACAGAAACACACCTTTAATCAATATCTGTTTACAGAAACACACCTTTAATCAATATCTGTTTACAGAAACACACCTTTAATCAATATCTGTTTACAGAAACACACCTTTAATCGATATCTGTTTACAGAAACACACCTTTAATCAATATCTGTTTACAGAAACACACCTTTACCCAAGGAGATCCTGTTACTATTCTGGATAATTATAATGCTGTCAAAGAGCTACAGAAAGGTCATGGTGGATGGAATGATGAAATGAAGACTGTAAGTAAAAGTCAACATAATAACCTTTGGACAAGTGAGGGGGTATAGGACCTTTTTCGGGACTCCGGGATTGGGTGTTTTCAAGCTCGGGATTTCGGGATTGACCCTTTCGGGATCCGGGAATTCTTATTTTTCGGATTTATGGACCTCAGGATTTCGTTTTTTAAGCCCGGGATTTCGGAATTTCGTGTTGTTAAACCCGGGATTTCGGGATCAGGACACCTCCTACCCCCCCTCACAAGTCCTGTGATAAAATGAAGATTAAGTCAAGGTCAAGGTTTAAAACATTATAAACTATAGACAGGTCCTATGATAGAAAGATAAAATGAAGACTAAGTCAAGGTCAAAGTTTAAAACATAATAACCTTTAGAAAGTCATTTGATTGAATGATAAAATGAAGATTAAGTCAAAGTCAAAGTTTAAAAAGATAACCTTTACACAAGTCCAATGATAGAATGATGAAATGAAGACTAAGTCAAGGTCAAAGTTTACAACCTTCAGACGTTATTAATAGATTATGGTTTTATTTCTAGGCTCTTGGAAAGAATGGTAGAATAGTTCGCCTTGATAGTGATGGTGATATGAGAATTAAGATAGGAGATAAGACCTGGATATTTAACCCAGCCTGTATAATGCCAATAGACGATGCCAGCACAGCTAAATCAATACCAGTCTTGTCTAGACAGGACACCAGAGATCATTCGGATGATGAATCAGAGACAGGATCTGAAGGGGATGAGGGTGGACAGGGTATGTGTATTATACTGTATAGAGGGTAATTTTGTGGTGTGTTTATTTTCGATTATTTTGGCAGATGAAGGAAAACCTTGAAAAGAATTCCACCAAAATTTATGCTTACATTCAGGACTTTCTTATAGCTAAAGCATTTTGGAAACAATCTATGGTATTTTAGGTCGACTGGTTGTTTGATAGTTTAACCAGAATTTGTCTGTATATGTATTTAGTATAGTCCAAGGCTTCCAAGACAGTCATATATTCCAGTCATTTCTATAATATCCGATAAAAGTCCGGCTGAGCAAAGCATGAAACGGTCATCTACTTTTTAGTTTTCAAGGCTTTTTCAGTCATTTTAACATAATTCATGATCTTTTTGACCCAACCTTTTGCTTTTAACATCCACACATTTCCAGTCATTAAAGTGACATGATGATTAATTACAATCAAAACAACCCCTACTTCAATACTTTCTAATTTTAATCAAGCCTAATTAGTTGTTGGACAGCTGAAATCTACCTGTTCAGATGACAGGTAACTATTCTTAGTACCGGACATCGTAAAAATTATCGATCTATTCACAATTATTTTTTTTACATTTCAGCGGTTTGTATCTAATTGATTTAGTCCCAAAATTTAAAATTATTAGAAATTAGATTTATCAACATGATTTGATGAAAAATTTAAAAAGGTTTTAAATGAAAACTCGTCAGAACTACGTTGTAAGAACTAGAACACGTGTGCGCATGTGCACAGGTGGGAAATTTAATTATGCATCATACATTTCTTCAAAAATGCTAAAACTAAAATTGATACCTGTATCTAACGTTCATTTCAAGTATTCTATTGAAGAAATAACGTGGAAAGAGCTTCACTTAGTCGTGCTTTGTAAACATACACGGATTTTACGTTTCCGTTTCTGGTCCATGTTTTACCATTGTCAAGTCAACATCCGGTTTAGTTAAAAACGAAAGTAAAGTTTTTGTCAATGTCATTATGCACAAATAAAGAGTAGGTGTACACTCACATAACACTAGTGAGTGTACACCTACGGGTGCGGGAATTCTCGCTACATTGAAGACCCATTGGTTGCCTTCGGCTGTTGTTTGTTGCTCTATGGTCGGGTGGTTGTCGCTTTGACATATTCACCATTTCCTTTCTCAATTTTAAGGCTGATATGAACATGCTGATGTGCACCCTATGAATGATGCACCGCCAATTTATCAGTTTACATCCGAAAATCAAATTCATATCAAAGTAAAGTTTAAAATCGCTTTTTTTTTTATCTAGTGTCAATCATTGGAATGGCCAATCTGATTACCATAATTGCCTTTTGTCAATGTTTGTGACTAAGTCTTAAGAGATTAAAATCGGGATCAGATATAAAATGTCTGGCTGGCTCAAATATTTTTTGGAAGCCCTGGTATAGTCTATATAATGAAAGATTTCAAGAGACTGTAAACTCCTCTCATCTGGAAATAATCATTATATTTATTATAGCTGTCGCTGAAGCCATTGCTCAGCTCCATGTAGCCATGTTGAGAGAAGGTCCTGGGACTGAAGAGGAGAATGATTCTATAGTAGAGGCTGCAGCCAAAGGAGAATTTGATGTTGTCAAAAAGATTGTCAAAAAACACCCAGATAAGGTAGGATATTTCATATAACATCCAATGTTTGGGATTATTGTATAAAAATAAGGAGATGTAGTATAATGGCCAATGAAACACTAACCACTAGAAAGAAGAAAAGGGGTAGTAAGTAATCATAGGCCACTGTATATGCCTTCAACAATGAGAAAAACCCATACTGCTATAAAAAGCCCAAAAATGAAAAATGAGAATCAATTAATTCAAACAAGAAAACTAATGACCAGTTTTATAACAAAACAATTTATAAATTAAAAAAAAGGACTGACATAAACCAAGGACAACACTAGTGAGTGTACAACAAGCTTGGGACAGTCTCATGAAAATTTCTTTATTTTATATGAAACATAAAACAAACCAGAAATTCTCAGATGAAGAAAGAGCACTCACAAACATGTTTAATCCCGTTGTAAGTGCTCAATCTTCATCCAAGAATTTTTGCGATTTGTTTTATGTTTCATATAAAATAAAGAAATGAAATGCTAAATTAAAGCTAAAAAGATATCAATAATTTTGATGAATTCCTGTCTGTAATGTTAAAGTTCATTATTATGTTACTGTGGATTCATTAATATTCGTTGGATAACAATTTTCGTAGATTTTGTTGGCACAGACGAACCCTGAATTAAATTGTTCATTGAATTACAAATTTTCCAAAGGAATGTATGCAGACTTTGGCAAAACAACGATATCTAATATCCATGAAAATGCAAGTTTATCCCAATCCATGAAAATTGGTACTCACGTAAATAAATGAATCCACAGTACTATGTAACAATTTCAGATCAATACAAAGATAGAGGGTAAGACAGCTTTACAGTTAGCATGTTACGAAGGTTATTACGATATAGTAGAATTCCTCGTGAAGAACAAAGCTGATGTCAACATAAAGGATAGCGAAGGAGATCCAGCATTACACTATGCTGCTTATGGGTAATTATATTTCATCCCTTCTTAGGACCATTACCAAAAGAGGATACCAAATATCCCTAGATAATGAATATCCTCAAGTAGATTTCATCATTTACCATGTTTACAGATAATGAAGTGAGATTTAATAACAATAGGGAAATTATCATACAGTGACAGGATTGTTTCTATTCTGCAACTGCACTGAAAAAGGGAAACCATATATGATGGACTGGATTTGAGGCTTTGTCATTATGGATCTAGAAAGGAATTAATCTTTGGTTTTGTGTTTATGAGTCCTGTCACACTTCCCCCACCTCAAGGGGTATCATACTATTATATCTTAAGTAACACATACCCTGGCTAGAAATCCTCTCTCTAACCACTATGGGTTTTTGAGTTAGACATCAAATAGAAATAGAGAGTATGATTAACAGATTTTCTTATTACAAAATCTATTTGCGTTTTCCAGGACCTAATACCTGTGACCTCTGTGTTATAAGGCAATGCTTTAAATACCCGAGTCAGAGAAGTTATTACCTAGCTCAACCTCTTGTGGCTGACTAAGCATCTACTTAATGTTCTAAGGGAAGCAATGCTGTCACATTTATTATCAATTAAAAAAAAAGATTGAAAAATTACTTCTGAAAAAGTCACAAAATTACTGACATTTATGATAAATGTTTACTGATTACATCTAAAAGAATTTTTCATATCTTGTATTTATGAATTCCCCTTGGATAAAGTTGAATATTTCATTTACAGGAAGGAAAGTAAAATACTCCAAGTTCTATTAGACAATAAAGCTACAGTCAACGCTGTTAATGCTAAAAAACAATCAGCTTTACATATAGCAGTCAACAAAGGTCAACCTAACTGTTGTAAAGTATTGGTAGACAAAGGCTGTGACCCAAATCTAAAGGTAAGAGGTCAACTTAACTGTTGTAAAGTGTTGTTAAATAAAGGATGTGACCCAAATCTAAAGGTAAGAGGTCAACTTAACTGTTGTAAAGTGTTGGTAGATAATTGTAAAGTGTTGGTAGATAAAGGATGTGACCCAAATCTGAAGGTAAGAGGTCAACTTAACTGTTGTAAAGTGTTGGTAGATAATTGTAAAGTGTTGGTAGATAAAGGATGTGACCAAAATCTGAAGGTAAGAGGTCAACTTAACTGTTGTAAAGTGTTGGTAGATGAAGGATGTGACCAAAATCTAAAAGTAAAAGGTCAACCTTACTGTTGTAAAGTGTTGGTAGATAATGGATGTGACCAAAATCTAAAGGTAAAAGGTCAACCTAACTGTTGTAAAGTGTTGGTAGATAAAGGATGTGACCCATATCTAAAGGTAAAAGGTCAACCTAACTGTTGTAAAGTGTTGGTAGATAAAGGATGTGACAAAAATCTAAAGGTAAAAGGTCAACCTAACTGTTGTAAAGTGTTGGTAGATAAAGGATGTGACCCAAATCTGAAGGAAAGAGGTCAACTTAACTGTTGTAAAGTGTTGGTAGATAAAGGATGTGACCCAAATCTGAAGGTAAGAGGTCAACCTAACTGTTGTAAAGTGTTGGTAGATAAAGGATGTGACCCAAATCTAAAGGTAAGAGGTCAACTTAACTGTTGTAAAGTGTTGGTAGATAAAGGATGTGACCCAAATCTGAAGGTAAAAGGTCAACCTAACTGTTGTAAAGTGTTGGTAGATAAAGGATGTGACCCAAATCTAAAGGTAAGAGGTCAACTTAACTGTTGTAAAGTGTTGGTAGATAAAGGATGTGACCCAAATCTGAAGGTAAGAGGTCAACTTAACTGTTGTAAAGTGTTGGTAGATAAAGGATGTGACCAAAATCTGAAGGTAAGAGGTCAACTTAACTGTTGTAAAGTGTTGGTAGATAAAGGATGTGACCAAAATCTAAAGGTAAAAGGTCAACCTAACTGTTGTAAAGTGTTGGTAGATAAAGGATGTGACCCAAATCTAAAGGTAAAAGGTCAACCTAACTGTTGTAAAGTGTTGGTAGATAAAGGATGTGACCAAAATCTAAAAGTAAAAGGTCAACCTAACTGTTTTAAAGTGTTGGTAGATAAAGGATGTGACCCAAATCTAAAGGTAAAAGGTCAACCTAACTGTTGTAAAGTGTTGGTAGATAAAGTATGTGACAAAAGCCTAAAGGTAAAAGGTCAACCTTACTGTTGTAAAGTGTTGGTAGATAAAGGATGTGACCCAAATCTGAAAGTAAGAGGTCAACTTAACTGTTGTAAAGTGTTGGTAGATAAAGGATGTGACCAAAATCTGAAGGTAAGAGGTCAACTTAACTGTTGTAAAGTGTTGGTAGATAAAGGATGTGACCAAAATCTAAAGGTAAAAGGTCAACCTAACTGTTGTAAAGTGTTGGTAGATAAAGGATGTGACCAAAATCTGAAGGTAAGAGGTCAACTTATCTGTTGTAAAGTGTTGGTAGATAAAGGATGTGACCAAAATCTAAAGGTAAAAGGTCAACCTAACTGTTGTAAAGGTTGTGACCCAAATCTGAAGGTAAGAGGTCAACTTAACTGTTGTAAAGTGTTGGTAGATAAAGGATGTGACCAAAATCTAAAGGTAAAAGGTCAACCTAACTGTTGTAAAGTGTTGGTAGATAAAGGATGTGACCCAAATCTGAAGGTAAGAGGTCAACTTAACTGTTGTAAAGTGTTGGTAGATAAAGGATGTGACCAAAATCTAAAGGTTAAGAGGTCAACTTAACTGTTGTAAAGTGTTGGTAGATAAAGGATGTGACCAAAATATAAAGGTAAAAGGTCAACCTAACTGTTGTAAAGTGTTGGTAGATAAAGGATGTGACCAAAATCTAAAGGTAAAAGGTCAACCTAACTTTTGTAAAGTGTTGGTAGATAAAGGATGTGACCAAAATCTAAAGGTAAAAGGTCAACCTAACTTTTGTAAAGTGTTGGTAGATAAAGGATGTGACCAAAATCTAAAGGTTGGAGGTTAATTTGTATTTGTTCTCCTGGAAACTAGTTTAGTTGTATCAGCATCGATTTATACCATCTCACAACAAAGGATTTAGTGTAATTTACTATCCTTGTAGCTTTATACTTCATGACAAAAGTAAGCATTGGTTGCAATTTTCTTCCTTATAGGAGTTGTATATGAGAAGTATATTTTCAAAACTGATTCGATATCAGTTTAATATTCTAACAAAGATGATATTTTTTACATTCCATACTATATATTTTATGTTTTTAGCTCATGTGGCCCTAAGGGCCAAAGTGTGCTTATGCCATCACTTGGCGTCCGTCGTCGTCCGTCGTCTGTCGTCGTCTGTCGTCGTAAACTATTTCAAGAATCTTCTCCTCTGAAACAACTAGGCCAAATACTTCCAAACTTTAACTGAATGTTCCTTAGGGTTTCTAGTTTATAAATTGTATCCGTAGTTTTGATCTATCAACAAACATGGTCACCATTGCTAAAAATAGAACATAGGGGTCAAATGCAGTTTTTGGCTTATTACTCAAAAACCGAAGCATTTAGAGCAAATCTGACATGGGGGTAAAATTGATTATCAGGTCAAGACCTATCTGCCCTGAAATTTTCAGATGAATCGGACAACCTGTTGTTGGGTTGCTGCCCCTGAATTGGAAGTTTTAAGGAAATTTTGCTGTTTTTGGTTATTATCATGAATATTATTATAGGTAGAGATAAACTGTAAACAGCAAAAATGTTCAGCAAAGTAAGACCTAAAAATAAGTCAACATGACTGAAATGGTCAGTTGACCCCTTTAGGAGTTATTGCCCTTTATCATGTTTATAGTCAATTTTTAACCATTTTTCATAAATCTTAGTTATCTTTTACAAAAATCTTCTCCTCTGAAACTACTGGGCCAAATTGAACTAAACTTGGCCACAACCATCATTGGGGTATCTAGTTTGAAAATAGTGTCCGGTGATCTGGCCAACCAACCAAAATGGCCGCCATGGCTAAAAAAAGAACATAGGGGTAAAATGCTGTTTTTGGCTAATAACTCAAAAACCAAAGCATTTAGAGCAAATCTGACAGGATTAAATTGTTTATCAGGTCAAGATCTATCTGCCCTGAAATTTTCAGATGAATTGGACAACCCATTGTTGGGTTGCTGCCCCTGAATTGGTAATTTTAAGGAAATTTTGCTGTTTTGGTTATTATCTTGAATATTATTATAGATAGAGGTAAACTGTAAACAGCAATAATGTTCAGCAAAGATACATTTACAAATAAGTCATCATGACCGAAATGGTCAGTTGACCCCTCTAGGAGTTATTGCCCTTTATAGTCAATTTTTAACCATTTTCGTAAATCTTAGTAATCTTTTACAAAAATCTTCTCCTCTGAAACTACTGGGCTAAATTAATCCAAACTTGGCCACAATCATCTTTTGGGTATCTAGTTTAAAAAATGTGTTGGGTGACCCGGCCATCTAAACAAGATGGCTGCCACGGCTAAAAGTAGAACATAGGGGTAAAATGTCAAAAAACCAAAGCATTAAGATCAAATCTGACTGTGGTTGAATTGTTTATCAGGTCAAAATCTATCTGCCCTGAAATATTCAGATGGATCGGACGACACGTTGCTAGGTTGCTGCCCCTGAATTGGTAATTTTAAGGATATTTTACAGTTTTTAGCTCACCTTTCCTAAAAGGAAATGTGAGCTTTTCTCCTCACTTGGCGTCCGTCGTCGTCGTCTGTCGTCGTTAACAATTATTCAAACATCTTCTCCTCTGAAACTTCTGAATGGATTTGGATGAAACTTAGCATGATTGTTCCTTAGATTATCCTGCACAAAGTTTGTGCTTCGATTTTTGATCCGTCAAAAAACATGGCCGCCGTTACTTAAAATAGAACATAGGGGTCAAATGCAGTTTTTGGCTTATATCTCAAAAACTAAAGCATTTAAAGCAAATCTGACATGGAGTAAATATGTTCATTAGGTCAAGATCTATCAGCCCTGAAATTTTCAGATGAATCAAACAACCCATTGTTGGTTGCTGCCACTTAATTGGTAATTTTAAGGAAATTTTGCAGTTTTTGGTCATTATCTTGAATATTATTATAGATAAAGATAAACTGTAAACAGCAAAAATGATCAGCAAAGTAAGATCTACAAATAAGTTAATATGACCAAAATTGTCAATTGACCCCTTAAGGGGTTATTGTCCTTTAATGACAATTTTTCACAATTTGTTCATCATATTTGCTAACTTTAAAAAATCTTCTCCTCTAAAACTACTCAACCAAATTCAACCAAACTTCATTTGAATGATCAGTAGGGTGTATAAAATAAAGTTTGTGTTTTATTTTCTATTTCGTCAAAAAACATGGCCGAAGTCATTGTTTATCAGGTGAGCGATTCAGGCTCTTGAGAGCCTCTTATTATATGTTTATGAACTCAGGAAGAATTTGACATATAATTAACCAGGAGAGTGCAGGCAAACAATCAAAAGAACAGCATTGCAATATGTGTTATATTATTCAGAAGGGTGATAAATAATTCCATTTCTATGCAGTAAAGACATCTTTTTGTATTTTTCAGGATGATGATAATGACACAGCAATGCACGATGCCATATCACAGAAAGATACCCCCAAAGATATATTGAAATATGTCCTGGGATCTAAAATGGCAAAGTTTACAACAGAAAATAGTCGTGGTTTCAATGTTCTTCACTGGGCAGTTTTAAAGGATAATAAAAAGTTAGTAATTATTATTATGATAAACAATTTAAGATTTACAATTAATAAATTGACAGTGTTATAGTTACACCATTTCAAGTTGTCTCCATTTTATAAGATTGAATTCAAATCTATTAAAAGTTGTTTAGTAAGCAGTTTTTATTACCACCACTTGGTGTCTGTTCTCTATAAACTGTCACATCTTGTTGTCTGAAACTGCTTGTTTAAATTATTAATATACATTTCTGTTTACAGCTCTGTAGAGATGATAATAGGCAATGATAGAACCTGTGTAAATTCTAAGATGAAAGATGGTAGTACAGCCATGCATATAGCTGCTGTTAATGATAGAGTGGAGATTGCCAGTATTCTTCAGTCTGTAAGTAAGATTATACAATAGGTGCCACATGTGGAACAGGATTTGCATACCTTTTCCGAGCACCTGAGATCAACCCCAGTGTTTGGTAGAGTTGGTTTCTCTAGTTTTCTGTATTGTGTTTTGTGTACTATTGTTTGTATTTTGGTATTTTTTCATTTTTAGCCATGGAATTGTCAGTTTATATTTGACTTATGATTTTGAATGCTCCTTTGGGGTCTTCTGCCTCTATATTAACCGTTGATTCATTTTATTTACCAAAAATTTATGTTACTTATTATGTATTCTCACCTAAATAAAGTCCTTTAGAAAAGTTCAGTTGTAAAATAAATCAAGGAATAATAATCAAATTCTATGGAAATATGAATAAAATTGAAGAATATTGTCATATCTTTTCAAAAGCCTTTTTCTACTTTAAATAGTTACCTAATTTCTAGGTGTTTTTTTTTTAATCTATTTTCTGGTTTTTACCAATAGACAGTTAGCAAACCATAGCTAGAAATAAAATTTAAGGACAGACTTTTTTTTATGAAAATAATATCTTATTTTGCTAACAATGAGTAATAAAATAGCAAACAATATTTGAACATTGCTTTAATGATCTTTTCAGAAAGGTAACGCAGACATAAACATAAGCGATAGTACGGAGAGGACACCTTTGATTTTAGCTGTTTCTCAAGGCAAAAAGAAAACAATGGAATTACTGATAACTGTTGGTGAGTCTTATATCTGTTTCATAGAATTAGTTGCATGTTTTTTTTTTGTTTTTGGGGAAGGGTACAGAGACAAGAGTAAATGTTATCTCTGCATCAAGGCAATATATATAACTACTGTTAACTGAGTTTTGCATCTATTTCTAAAGGGATACAGGGAATATGTAAAGAGAAAACTTCTTATGTTATCTTCCTCAGAACCACGGCATGAGGAATATCTAAGGAATAGTTTTAAGAAAATAGGGGATCTGTCAATAGATGTTATTTCATCTTCTTGATTTTAATGCATCAGCTGCTTTTGGGATACGATTAAGCAATCTGTAGACTTATACCATTGACTCAGGGCCATGCCCTCACGTCAACTGTTTTATTCTAAACATCAAGGAACATCTCAGATTCTTGAGATTGTCTTGCTTTAAATGGTATAAAAAACAAAAGGATTGAATTTAAACAACTGTCCTATAATGTCATGTTTCGATATTTCCCTCGACTTGTATGCATGTTTTTAATAACACGGAAAATCAGAATTAAGCAGTATTTATATTTAGTGTTTTTATAAATTTAGAAACACGTCAGAGGGAATTCCCAAGTTTTGATAACATGCGAGAGTTCTCTGAATTCAGATCGATAAATCTATTTCTGTCATATAAGAACTGAAGTGGAGTTTTCTTATATATCACCGTTATGAAACTGATATTTGATATATATTGTGCTTCCATAAAGAAATGGAGGTCATTTCATTAACATTTAATATACGTCCTTGCTACAAATCACAAGTCTAGGGTTTGTTTAGATAATTATGAGCATGCGTACAGTTTTCTTGACTTGAAGGTTGCAGTCTTGTAATTGACTGCTCCATAGGCTTACATGCTAAACAGCTGATCTTTGAAAATAAAAAAATAAAAAATGTTACATAGAAAAAAAATTTCATGTTCATTTCATGTATGTACTAATGTGAAATTGTGATTTAATCGAGAAAAAAAAGTGGGTCATGCCACGAAGAATAAAAAGTTACGTAACCCCGAAGCCAACATTTTTTTTCTACTTTCTATTTGCTGTTTTTACTAGGCCGCACCACTTCCAGTAAACATGATATCCTTCCACTTTCCTGAATTGATATCCCCAAAAAGATGCAAGAATTTTTAAAAATCTATATATATGTTTCAATTCAGCATAAACCTATAATCAAACAGAAAAAATTGAGTCCAGAAAAAAATTCAGAAAAAAATGGACTATTTTGTTTCCCTCCATGTTTTGACATGCACCGGAAACTGGAGTCGTAATACAAGACTGGTACCTGAAGGGGTATCAGATTGAATGGTTGCTCTGAATTCCCAACTCCCTTGATTAATTTGAAACTCACAAGATCGTTTCTATGTCTGTCTGCTATTGACGATTGTTGCATAATTATACCCCCGCTTTAAAAAAGGGGGGGTATACTGTTATACCCCCGCTTTAAAAAAGGGGGGGTATACTGTTTTACCTCTGTCTGTCAGTCCGTCCGTCCATCAGTCCGTCAGTCAGTCCGTCACATTTTTCTCAGGAACTACACATCCACCCTTTCTGTAATTTGGTATCAACATTTATATATGTCAGCCATACTGTGTGATGCGTTTTCAGATTCATCACTTGACAACTTCCTGTTTACCGAACACTTGTCTGATTTTACACATGATAGCCAAGTTGAAATTTTCGTCACATTTTTCTCAGGAACTACAATACAAGGATTTCTGAAATTTGGTTTCAGGATTTATATAAGTCAGCTATACCGTGTGATGCGTTTTCAGATTCATCACTCGACAACTTCCTGTTTACCGAACACTTGTATGATTTTACACATGATAGCCAAGTTGAAAATTTTCGTCACATTTTTCTCAGGAACTACAATACAAGGATTTCTGAAATTTGGTTTCAGGATTTTTATAAGTCAGGTATACCGTGTGATGCGTTTTCAGATTCATCACTCGACAACTTCCTGTTTACCGAACACTTGCATATTTTTACACTATTAATATTATCCACTTGCGGCGGGGGTATCATCAGTGAGCAGTAGCTCGCAGTTTCACTTGTTTTAAATGATATGCATCATTTAAATTAGAATAAATGTAGTCCACAACGTAAAAGTGTAACTAGAACACCCATTCAGCCAAAATGGAGTCTTCCATATTATCACTTTGAGTTGTTTCCCTTTCGTAAGTCACTTTCGTCAAACAATGATACGTCAAGAAAAATTAACTTGTCATGCCCACTGACCCAAAGGAAATTAAATATTTAAAGAGTTAGGAATGGGGTTCCACCTAGAATTCACGTAGGAAAATAGGTGATAAGGTATGAAGTGAAATACCTTCTCTCACTTCAGTGACTGCTGTGAAAAGTCAACTTGGAATTGATAGTTCAAAAATAAAACACAATAAGTACATTGTTCATACACATGTATCAAAATTGTCTATTTTTAAAGTTGAATAACTTTTCAGATTACGTAAATTACATTTTAAGAGCATTTTACACATGCAGTTGAATTATTTTTGAAAATAATACTAATACATGTATCAATAAAAACAATGGCAATCGTATCCCTCAGAGCAATCCACAGGCACTCGTCTCCGAAAAAAAATTCCTATATACCTTTATATAACACAAGGTACTTAACTCGCGATTTAGAAAAATATCAAAAGGTGACGAAATTCTGTTATATGCCGATTTCTCGGCTGTCAACCCCACTAAAACTTGTTATGTCGTTATCTTCACAATGGTGTATAACAAGCCTACTTTTGTTGTTAGAATCATCCATAACAGTCCTACCCAAGTATGTCAATCGTAATTATTTCGTCTACCTACACAGAATTGGCAATAAACGTCTCGCAGTAAATGATTAATTATAAAATCAATTTCAGAAAAAAATGTTATTTTTTGTCTGAATAGAACTTGTCCCCCACTTAGTAAAATTGTATAAGATACCTTGAAAAAAAACCTCACAAATGTTATTTGTGGTATGTCTAATAAGTTACGAGTTTCCTTTCTTAGATACAAATTTTCCCATGACGTCAATGTCATTCAGACTCCCTCTTGACTTTACGTATGAACATGAAACAAGATCAGATAACTCTGATTATCATTTGAACTTTCCCATAAATTGACCAATCAGAAACCGAGATATATAAAGAGACGTGACATGTTTATTGCCAATTCTTCAGCGGTTGGCGAAATTATTACGATTGACATACTTTGGTAGGATTGCTTTGGATGATTCCCACAACAAATGTAGGCATGTTATACACCATTGTAAAGATAAATCAATTTAGATTTACGATATAACAAGTTTTAATAGGGTTGACAGACTAGAAAGCGGCATATAACGGAATTTCGTGACCGCTTGACATTTTTCTAAAATGTAAGATAAGTACCTTGTGTTATATAAGGGTATATAGGATTTTTTTTCTGAGACGAGTTCCTGAGTAGCAATCTGCTTACCAAATCCCCTGATTCCGTATATGTTTACTATGTTGTGTGGTATTTATATGTTAGACTTATATTGTAGGCTGTGATGTAAATGCTCAAGATAGTAGTGGAAATACAGCTTTACATGTGGCACAGGTCAAGAATAACTTAGGCAAAGCGGTAAGTAACATGTGGCACAGGTCAAGAAAAACTTAGGCAAAGCAGTAAGTTACATGTGGCACAGGTCAAGAATAACTTAGGCAAAGCGGTAAGCATACCTGCCAATTTTTCAAAATCCCCATGGGGGTTTTGCGTGCAAGATGGCTGTCAGAGTCCTAAAAAACCTTCTAGGGGGCCTGCAAATACCTTTTAATGTTGTTTTTTGGCTTCTTCATACTTTTATAAGCCTTAAGTCATTGTAAAATTAATTGTATTTTTAAATTGTGGACAAAATTGCTCTTTCAAAATTTCAATTTGGGAGCCTCCATGGGGGAAATCCCCCGCAAATAGTGACCGTTGGCAGGTATGGGTAAGTAACATGTGGCACAGGTCAAGAAAAACTTAGGCAAAGCAGTAAGTTACATGTGGCACAGGTCAAGAATAACTTAGGCAAAGCGGTAAGTAACATGTGGCACAGGTCAAGAAAAACTTAGGCAAAGCAGTAAGTTACATGTGGCACAGGTCAAGAATAACTTAGGCAAAGCGGTAAGTAACATCAGTCAATCTGTAGGCTACATATGAGAAGGTTAGACCTGAATTTAAGTACTTAGACACAAAAATTCACTAGAAAAAAACCAAACTGAAGTCAAACAGTAATATTTAGCACAAATAAAAATAACTTGAAAAATTATGTTGCAGAGGTCTACATAGGAACCTTGTGGCTAAGGGACAAACTATATGTAGCACATTTCAACAAAAATGAGTCCAATCTCTCAAGTTACATCAATGATTTAATTTTATTTGTAATTATGAATATAGAATACTAATGATCCAGGGACTAATTATTTTTCTAAAATTATCAGAACCAACATCTGTGTTGATAGGATGACCAGGTCATTTCAGGTGATGGCCTTGTACTGAATCTTGGATAATGACATAAAAATCACATGTTTAAGTATCGTACCTCAATTTACTTCCCAAAAATCACTTCTTTAAGAATCATTATCTTAATAACCCCCACTAATTTCAACACCCCCGAAAAGTGAAATTTTTATCGCAAACAGTAGAACTTTATTACAATCTGAAAGATGAAACCTTGAACTTCACAGGAAAAATACTCCCACTGCTGGGAAAAATCTTTTAAGAAAGTATCAGTTCATTATGTAAAGCCATAATTATACCATTTTTATGCCCCACCTACGATAGTAGAGGGGCATTATGTTTTCTGGTCTGTGCGTCCGTTTGCCGTTCGTCGATCCGTCCGTCCGTCTGTCCCGCTTCAGGTTAAAGTTTTTGGTCAAGGTAGTATTTGATGAAGTTGAAATCCAATCAACTTCAAACTTAGTACACATGTTCCTTATGATATGATCTTTCTAATTTTAATGCCAAATTAGAGTTTTTATCCCAATGTCATGGTCCACTGAACATAGAAAATGATAGTGCGAGTGGGGCATTCGTGTACTGAGGACACATTCTTGTTTCAACTAAAATAGAATTTGCAGCTAAATGATAGCATTAAAGGGAAACTCTGCAAAAAAATCAAAAATTGATATTATGTCCATTCTGTATAAAAATGCTCAAATTCATAGATATTAAAGTTTTATTCTGCTAGACAAGAGATCACCATCGATTTTAAATTTAGAGTATCAATTCACTGCGTGTCACCATTTTGACCATCCTCTCGGTTTTTAACAGAGCTTCTGGGGGCCTTCAGCGGCCTCAGACCCTTCCCAAAAAATATTCGCCTCGCTACGCTCGCCGAATATATTTTGCCTCACTTTTTAAAGAGGCTAGTTACGGCCCTGGCCTGGATAGAAAGTTACGGAACTATAGATAGTTGCAATTTAAAATTATATACATTTATACATTTAACATAAGAAAGAAATATACATTTTGTTTAATTTGTGTTAAAACTTTTGTAAATAGACTAGTCCTCCTATGACAACAGTATGTTATTATGGGAAATCGATGGACGAAGAAGAAGAAGAGAACCAATTTGAATTAAATACAGGTGGATATTTAACTTGCTATGGTTCATCCAAGTTATGGACATAGTAAAATCACAGATTTCTATTTCAATAAGACTGTTCTCGAACAAAGGAAGGAATTCGTCATCACAATTGCTGGGTATAGTGTATTATATTGTGAACATGGTTCTGAAAGTACTTTATGCCAAATTTCCTGTTCCGACATGCATGTTATATATGCCACTGGACGAATACTAATTCTCCCCAAGGGATGTGAATATTTTGCTGGATAACTATCAAAGTTTCAAATTAATTGTGGGATTTATTTTCTTTCTTGGTATTCAATAACAGAAAAAAAAGAATAAACTGCTTGTCCGCTAAATAGGGGTATTCTTGCCAGATAAAAGACTTATAGTTATATTAAAAAATAGGGAAATATGACATTAAATTGGTAGTGTCTTTTTTTGGAAAATGACGCTTTCAGCGTCTTGTTCCAATACTGCTGACCTGAACTTCCATTACATTTCTCTGACTTCCGCGCTTGGTTTCGTATATTTTTTTCCCCATTACATTTCTCCGCCTACCGCGCTTGGTTTCGTATTTACTATTTTATATACAAACTGGAATCTGCTTGTATTATCATGTGTAGAAATCAACCGGGAACCAGTTTACATACCTCCGGTCCTTCTTATTACCAAAACGATCGAAGTGTACCAACCAATGTAGTTAAGATACTCATAAATCTATTTTTATAACTTTATTGATTATGTGAAGTAAAACTAAAACATTGTTAAAACATTAAAGATATATAATTAATCGGGGAATACTTGATAGTCCTTTCGTTTTACCAACAACTTCCTTTTTTATAAGAAAATATAATATGTCCGTGTTGGTCCCCTTTCTACTGGTTATAAGACAGATCGAAGTACCGGAAATCTGACTCAATCTTTGTTTACAAAGTTACACTTGTAGAGTCTGTAACAGACTGTATCTGTATGACATATGAATAAATTTTCGATGTAGATGCTGGCTTTAATACAACGGTTTGAGAGAGCGCCGCCGATTTTTTGGCGGGGCGGGAGAACAGATTTGAAGCTCTCTACGTTTGATGCGTGCACAACAGTGTCGTCATAGCTGATTCGGCGCGATCACTGTCAAAGGATGAGTTTGCAAAATGTACGGTGTTTTATTTTATAGTGGAATGTCAATAAACTCACAGTAAGAGTTATTCTTTACTTGCTTTTCCATTGTTTTCCACAATAATTGTTGCGTGGTATTCTTTGAATTTCTCTGCAGTTATGGTTCTCTTTGGACATGCTTTTTTTGAGGAATTCGTCTGGTTCAATAGCGTAAATCAGCCCCTCAACTACTTTTTACATAAATACTAACTTTGGCTTCAATTTCTTCAACTCCTTGTTCGTCCTTGTCTGGAGATCTTGTTGAAGTTCCAGTTTGGCAAGCATTTTGAAGACTTATCCATCCTCTCTTGACTTGTAATCTCTGGTGATAAATTTTGCCGCTTGACATGTTTTATTTTGTTACCGGGTAGGGGTCCCATACTATGGTTCCATATTAAATAATGAGATCAATTCCTAAAGGTCTAGTTCCTTATCCAATCTGACACAAATTTCAATAACTGGAATGCCACCCAAGTTGAATATATGGTGACCCAATATAACAGCATAATTACTTGGAATTAAAGCATAAACTTAAATGGAGACAGAAATTTGACATGAAATATTGTGGATTAGTGTAAATTAAAAATTAACTAACTATGATATATGTTTAAAGAATGAATATCAAATTGAGCAGAGTTGTTATTTAAAATATCAATATGGCAGAGAAGTGGTTTCACGTTTCATATAAAGGGACCTGACTGACATGAAATAATAAATCAAAGGAGTATCCCTATATGTCTTATCTTCAAGGTGAAATAAAACAAGTATAACAATATTATGCTATTGTATAAATCTACAGAAATAGAATTTGCTTCAAGTAACAGAAATAACTATGTCACTAGTAACTTATCTAATGAGTATGTGGGTAATTAGTCCTATAACATATGACCTTGGGAGCATTTACTATTATTTACTATTTCTATTTACTGTTCTGATAAAAAAAAAATTACTATCAATGTGTCACACTTCGCATTCAAAATTAAAAAAAATAATGAAAATATCAGTTTAAAAATGTTAAAAATTTAATAAGAATGCGAAGTCATATGTTATAGGACTAGTAGGGTATAAGAGCTTGTTACAACAGGCTCTTCATAATCATTTGGTTTGAAAGGATACTAGTCCACTTGTATTTTTGTCTGTCTGATGAGTTGAGCCTTTTTCAACTGATTTTTAGCTCACCTGGCCCAAAGGGCCAAGTGAGCTTTTCTCATCACTTGGCGTCTGGCGTCCGGCATCCGTCGTCCGTCGTCGTCCGTCGTTAGCTTTTACAAAAATCTTCTCCTCTGAAACTACTAGGCCAATTTTTACCAAACTTGGCCAAAATCATTATTAGGGTATCTAATTTAAAATTGTGTCCGGTGACCCGGCCAACCAACCAAGATGGCCTCCATGGCTAAAAATAGAACATAGGGGTAAAATGCAGTTTTTGGCTTATAACTCAAAAACCACAGCATTTAGAGCAAATCTGACATGTGTAAAATTGTTAATTAGGTCAAGATCTATCTGCCCTGAAATTTTGAGATGAATCGGACAACCCTTTGATAGGTTGCTGCCCTTGAATTGGTAATTTTAAGGAAATTTTGCTGTTTTTGGTTATTATCTTGAATATTATCATAGATAGAGATAAACTGTAAAAAGCAAAAATGTTCAGTAAAGTAAGATCTACAAATAAGTCAACAGGACCAAAATGGTCTGTTGACCCCTTTAGGAGTTATTGCCCTTTATAGTCAATTTTTAACCATTTTTCGTAAATCTTAGTCATCTTTTACAAAAATCTTCTCCTCTGAAACTACTGGGCCAAATTAAACCAAACTTGACCACAATCATCATTGGGGTATCTAGTTAAAAAGTTGTGTCCGGTGACCTGGCCAACCAACCAAGATGGCCGCCATGGCTAAAAATAGAACATACGGGTAAAATGCAGTTTTTGGCTTATCACTCAAAAACCAAAGCATTTAGAGCAAATCTGACATTGGGTAAAATTGTTTATCAGGTCAAGATCTATCTGCCCTGAAATTTTGAGATGAATTGGACAACCCGTTGATAGGTTGCTGCCCCTGAATTGGTAATTTTAAGGACATTTTGCTGTTTTTGGTTATTATCTTGAATATTATCATAGATAGAGATAAACTGTAAACAGCAAAAATGTTCAGCAAAGTAAGATCTACAAATATTTTGGTCTGTTGATTTCTTTAGGAGTTATTGCCCTTTATAGTCAATTTTTAACCATTTTTCGTAAATCTTAGTTATCTTTTACAAAAATCTTCTCCTCTGAAACTACTGGGCCAAATTAAACCAAACTTGGCCACAATCATCATTAGGGTATCTAGTTTAAAAATTGTGTCCCGTGACCTGGCCAACCAACCAAGATGGCCGCCATGGCTAAAAATAGAACATAGGGGTGAAATGTAGATTTTGGCTTATAACTCTGAAACCGCAGCCTTTAGAGCAAATCTGACATGGGGTAAAATTGTTTATCAGGTCAAGATCTATCTGCCCTGAAATTTTCAGATGAATCTGACAACCTGTTGTTGGGTTGCTGCCCCTGAATTGGTAATTTTAAGGAAATTTTGCTGTTTTTGGTTATTATCTTGAATATTATTATAGATAGAGATAAACTGTAAACATCAATAATGTTAAGCAAAGTAAGATTTACAAATAAGTCAATATGACGGAAATGGTCAATTGACCCCTGAGGAGTTATTGTCCTTTATAGTCAATTTTTAACAATTTTCATAAAATTTGTAAATTTTAACTAACATTTTCCACTGAAACTACTGGGCCAAGTTCATTATAGATAGAGATAATTGTAAGTAGCAAGAATGTTCAGTAAAGTAAGATGTACAAACACATCACCATCACCAAAACACAATTTTGTCATGAATCCATCTGCTTCCTTTGTTTAATATTCACATAGATCAAGGTGAGCGACACAGGCTCTTTAGAGCCTCTAGTTATAGTTCATTCTTATGTTGTACTGTTATACCATTGTCACAGGTTAGGGGGAGGGTTGGGATCCCGCTAACATGTTTAACCCCGCCACATTATTTATGTATGTGCCTGTCCCAAGTCAGGAGCCTGTAATTCAGTGGTTGTCGTTTGTTTATGTGTTGCATATTTGTTTTTCGTTCATTTTTTTTTACATAAATAAGGCCGTTAGTTTTCTCGTTTGAATTGTTTTACATTGTCTTATCGGGCTTTTATAGCTGACTATGCGGTATGGGCTTTGCTCATTGTTGAAGGCCGTACGGTGACCTACAGTTGTAAAGTCTGTGTCATTTTGGTCTTTTGTGAATAGTTGTCTCATTAGCAACCATACCACATCTTCTTTTTTATAGTAGTCTGTATTCTTGATTTAGCAAATGTAATTGCAAGAAAAAAATTACACATTACTTAGAGTACTTTAGATCATTCAGGTAGTATTTATTTAGTATGTACAAAAGAACAGCCAGTAGCCATTAGATATTGTAGATCATTTAAATAGTCTTGACCTTTTTATTAGTACAAAAGAACAGCTAGTAATAATTGGATATTGTAGATCATTCCAGTATTCTTGATCACCTATATATTTGTACCAAAAAAACAGCCAGTAGTCATTGGATACTGAAGATCATTCAGGTAGTCTTGACCTATTTATTTGTACAAAAAAAACCCAGTCAGTAGTCATTGGATACTGTAGATCATTCAGGTAGTCTTGACTCTTGATCTGTTCATTTGTATTAAAACAAAAACCAGTCAGTTGTCATCTTCACTTCACACACGCATATACTAATATCAATTATATGCTTACGAGACATGTTGCCATGTTAAACTTATTACGGTATGTGAAAATCAAGACTTGCATAAAAAATATCCCAATATTAGAGGCAGTGGCGTCATTTTTCCTCAGAGCTTTCAGCTCTTTGATTTTTAAACATCGTTAAAAAGATGTGTGTCTAAGGTGAACGACACAAGAACCCTGTAATACTAGTACATGCATGTTGTATGTTGTATTTTTTTTTTCAATAAAAACTTTAAAATTGCGATAGTTTTAGGATTGTTAGCATTTAAACACAGCCAGATTTGAATACAAGTAAAGAAATTCCGGTAAAGTATATCAAACAGATGTGCAATAGTATATTTTTATCAAATTGGGTAATATATTTCATTTAGTTTTTATTAAAGATTAAAAGTACTATTTTTTACTTCATATTTGAAACTTAGCGCCAATTGCCGCTAAGAAAGTAATCAAAAATTGTTTCCTTTTATTTTTATACACTTTCGAAATTACGAATTGAATTTTTATTTTCAATTAATTTACACAATTTAATTATTGTATCTTTATTCTCATAGTGTATTAAAACTTAGTGTATTAAATACCGCATACTCTTTCTGGTCCTTTCTGTTTATCCTTTCCAAATAACAACATTCATACCTGTGTACGCTTGAACTCACACCTGCGGCTAAATAGCTACAAGGTAAATGAATTGACCTCAAGCCGAGAAATATACAGTAACCTTTACAAATTAATATACACACTCTGCTCACACATAAGTTGTATTGAAATGATTATCAAAATAATAACGGTAAATAGAACGGAAATATTTTCAGTTCAATGTCAGTAAAAATGTTCAATAGATATTTTGTGAAAAAATCTCAACAATAATTAATGAAATTTATACGAAATATTTACTAGAGATAATTTTATAGGAGTTTAATTCAATCAATACAAAACGGCATACGCATATTCATTTTCGTTCATTCTTATATTGTGGTTAATAACTACGACCATTCGTCAGCTGTGCGCTTTTAATTATGTATATTGTCGATAAGCCATAAGAGTTAAACAGATTTTATTTTTTTCCAGAATTCAACACATCGGGCTAAAACGTCACAACCCACTCGAGAAGGTCAACCAAAAAAGTTACAAATACTTGATTTTCTCTGTTATTAGAAGGAATATAAATTTAAAACTTTGCAAATGTGTTTTTTATGTTAAGATGAACATAATTAGATGATAAGTAAAAAAATCGCGGAATTTCCCTTTTAAGGCAAAAACCTTGCTACTTAAAAGAAGCAAAAAGGTCATTTTTTTCAATTTTACTAATGAAAAGACATTATTTAACCTATGTGTTTAAAATTTTGGTAAAACTACAAAATCACACTTTGTGACAAAACTTTGTATTTGCTACTTAAATAAGTGATTTAAAAATCACTAATTTAAGTAAGTCCCCTGACTGTACATGTGACATGGGTACAGCCAATTATTATGTTATGTGAGGGTACTCAAATTGCACATATTTTGACAGTTTTTATACGACCGCAAAATTTGAAAAATTTTTCGTCGTATATTGCTATCACGTTGGCGTCGTCGTCTGCGTCGTCGTCTGCGTCGTCGTCGTTGTCGTCGTCATCGTTGTTGTCGTCCGAATACTTTTAGTTTTCGCACTCTAACTTTAGTAAAAGTGAATGGAAATCTATGAAATTTTAACACAAGGTTTATGACCACAAAAGGAAGGTTGGTATTGATTTTGGGAGTTTTGGTCCCAACATTTTAGGAATTAGGGGCCAAAAAGGGCCCAAATAAGCATTTTCTTGGTTTTCGCACTATAACTTTAGTTTAAGTTAATAGAAATCTATGAAATTTTGACACAAGGTTTATGACCACAAAAGAACGGTTGGGATTGATTTTGGGAGTTTTGGTTTCAACAGTTTAGGAATTAGGGGCCAAAAAAGGGCCCAAATAAGCATTATTCTTGGTTTTCGCACAATAACTTTAGTTTAAGTAAATAGAAATCAATGAAATTTAAACACAATGTTAATGGCTACAAAAGGAAGGTTGGTATTGATTTTGGGAGTTTAGGTCCCAACAGTTTAGGAATTAGGGGCCAAAAAGGGACCCAAATAAGCATTTTTCTTGGTTTTCGCACCATAACGTTAGTATAAGTAAATAGAAATCTATGAAATTTAAACACAAGGTTTATGACCATAAAAGGAAGGTTGGTATTGATTTTGGGAGTTTTGGTCCCAACAGAATAAGGGGCCCAAAGGGTCCAAAATTAAACTTTGTTTGATTTCATCAAAATTGAATAATTGGGGTTTTTTGATATGCCGAATCTAACTGTCATGACTGTGTATGTAGATTCTTAACTTTTGGTCCCGTTTTCAAATTGGTCTACATAAAGGTCCAAAGGGTCCAAAATTAAACTTAGTTTGATTTTGACAAAAAATGAATCAGTTAGGTTCTTTGATATGCTGAATCTAAAAATGTACTTAGATTCTTGATTATTGGCCCAGTTTTCAAGTTCGTCCAAATCGGGGTCCAAAATTAAACTTTGTTTGATTTCATCAAAAATTAAATTGAATAAATGGGGTTCTTTGATATACCAAATCTAACTGTGTATGTAGATTCTTCATTTTTGGTCCTGTTTTCAAATTGGTCTACACTAAAGTCCAAAGGGTCCAAAATTAAACTTAGTCTGATTTTAACAAAAATTAAAATCTTGGGGTTCTTTGATATGCTGAATCCAAAAATGTACTTAGATTTTTTTATTATGGGCCCAGTTTTCAAGTTGGTCCAAATCAGGATCTAAAATTATTATATTAAGTATTGTGCAATAGCAAGTCTTTTCAATTGCACAGTATTGCGCAATGGCAAGAAATATCTAATTGCACAATATTGTGAAATAGCAAATTTTTTTTTAATTAGAGTTATCTTTCTTTGTCCAGAATAGTAAGCAAGAAATATCTAATTGCAAAATATTGTTCAATAGCAAGATTTTTTTTTAATTGGAGTTATCTTTCTTTGTCCAGAATCAACTTAAATCTTTGTTATATACAATATACAATGTATATTCACTTTTTACTACCAACTGATAAATTAAAATAATCTTTACCATTCAGTGATAACAAGCAGTTTTTTTACATCTTAATATTTTATGATGTATTTAAATGAGTAGTTATTGTTGCAAACTCCATTAGAAATTTTAATTGAGATTAGTTTTGGAATAAGGGAAAGGGGGATGTGATTAAAAAAATTGGGTTCAATTTTTCTCATTTGAAATTTCATAAATAAAAAAGAAAATTTCTTCAAACATTTTTTTGAGAGGATTAATATTCAACAGCATAGTGAATTGCTCTAAGAGAAAACAAAAATTTTAAGTTCATTAGAACACATTCATTCTGTGTCAGAAACCTATGCTGTGTCAACTATTTAATCACAATCCAAATTTAGAGCTGAATCCAGCTTGAATGTTGTGTCCATACTTGCCCCAACCGTTCAGGGTTCATCCTCTGCGGTCGTATAAAGCTACGCCCTGCGGAGCATCTGGTTTCACCTATGTTTATTTATGATCCAGACAAAAGTTCCCATTCTGTGTTTATTTTATAGGTGTATCATTATTTACTATATGGTTCAACCAATTTGATTTTGAATCCATCTGAATCATAAAAAATGGGTTTCATTTTTAAAAGATTACCTTTTGGCAAAGTTTCTGTTCATTTTAATTTTTGCAGTTATACTTCATCTGTTGATGTATACTGTGAACATTTGTGCATATTTCAATATATATTTAATGTCAAATGATAAAAGTACAAAGTGTTTCGTTTTTTAACAAAACATGTTAGATTTTTGCTACTACTTTTATTAAAAAGGTGCAATTTGGGTACTGTGACGATATATTATTCCTGATATTTTAATTTCAGGTTGCATTAGACAAGGCAGCCAGTAGCAGTCAAGATACAGCTATCATATGTTTACTACTAGAAAGTGGAGCAAATATAGAAATAAAGAATAATGAAGGGAAAACACCATTAGACTTCGCTAATGATGAAATGGTCAAGCATTTCATGAAAACGTGAGTTTATACAAATTAGACAAATTTATTTTGTCAATAGAATTGTTATGTGAGGCAGCAAATGTTAACCTAGGATCTCTATGTTTAAAACATTGGTTACTTTTATGAGCCAGCAAGCCAACCATACAAACTAATCATACTTAAAAAAGGTGTCTATACCGTCTTTAATGTTTGACACATATTTGTATTGTTTGTTCAAGCTACTCAAAAGACAAGGTTTCCATTTTTGCTCCAATGTAAAATTATAGCATGAATAGTTTTATTTTGAAAAGATGGCTGACAACCTATTAACTTTTAATTTCAAGACCTTTAGTTTAAAGGGTGTGTAATGTGTAACATGCTGTGTACTGGCCGGACCAGTGAGTGTAACCAAGATGACTGGGTTTAAGTAAAGATAAAACAATCAGGAGCTGACTTTTATTTCACTACCAATTCAAATGGTGAAAAACTGAAAATACAAATATAAATACAATTTTATAATGTGTTCAATGATAATTAAAGTCCATTAAATATACAGATAAACAGTTCGTAGATATATAAAGCTGTTAATGTTCTTTATAATAATAAAAAGATGAATATTCTTGCACACGTCGGGTTTTGTCTTGAATTAAATCGTGTACGCAATGAAACGTTAACAATATAAAATGATGATCAAATGAAGAATAAATGATGAATAAGTTCCAGAACACTTCCCGTCTGAGGTCTTTCTGACATCACTATTCCATTATCAAAAACAAATAAAATGTTAAATATATAACAACAGTCCAAAGTTCCACTTAGAAGTAGTCCAACGAGAGGCTGGGTATTTCACAGCTTCTATCCTAGACAAGGCGGTGTTTCCGACGAGATCGCGGCGATCTAAGATCCAACTCCATGGCTGTAGTTCTAATTGAAGAATCTCCTTTCGACACGGATATGCGATCTAACGAGGACGTCTTGCGAGACGGACGCTTTCCTTTATGTTTACGGCATACAGTAAACCATCCCGTGCCATGTTCCTTTTCTCTGTGACTTACGTTGGAATTGTCTATTCTGCTTTCTTCTTGTCCTTGCGTATCCAAAAGCGAATTGAAGCTTTCCTTGGGAATTGAATGTTTTCGGATGTACTTTTCTTTGTTGACATTCACTTTTGGTGGCTTTCGAAGTGAACTTTTCGGCTTCTGCAAATCTGACGATAGAAGTCGCTGATTTCGTTTTTCAATTGCCCATGTAAACGGGGATAATGTTTGAACAAATCAGTTTGAATTTCATTTGACTGGGTGTTAGTTTTATTACATGACTGGGTGTTGGTTTTATTACACTCAGGTAATTTCTTTGTATGTGGTTTCACAACACTTCAAGTTGGATTTGTTTCCTCTGTAGTGAGTTCAAGGTGAACATGTTGCTAATCGGAGCGTATTTCTCCAACGATAATCCAACCCAGGTTTAACTTTTGCGCAAATGGAGCCTTTGGTGGTCTTAGACGTTGATCAAGGACATGATGTGCCTCTATAAGGTCTCTTCCAATGAGCAATAGGATTTTGCATTTTTCATCAGTCGGAAGAATATGTTTTTGTAGTTCTTGCAAGTGTTGATATTGCAATATATCCTCAGGTGTAGCAATTTCGTTCCGATTATTGGGAATGTTATCGCATTCAATCAGTTCAGGCAGATTGAATCTAGTATTGTCTTGTACAGACTTCACGACAAAGCCGTTTCCTCGTTTGCCGGAAGTAACCTTGCTGCCGGAGCATGTGGATAACAAATAGTCTTTTGTTTCTGCCTGTACATTGAATAGGCTGAAGAATTCAGAAGCCACGAGAGACCGGTTGCTTTGGTCGTCAATAATTGCATGTATTTACATGCGAATTACTTTGTCCTGATTATCTTTGTGAAAGACATTCACAGGAAGTATCTTGGCACAAGATTTACTACTGTTGCCGTCTTTGGAGATATCTGTGCAAGTTGAACTAACAGAGGTTAGCTTGGTTTCAGCTAACTCAAGTTGCTCCCCGCCGTCGACTGATCTAGGCGGTGAAGGCGGTGCACCTTTGGGTTGGTACACTCGATTTGTGTGTAATGAGGTGGTGTGTTGTTTACTTCCGCATTCATTGCAACTGATACTCGCGTTGCAATCACGACTTCTGTGCATAGTCGAATCACAGCATTTGTAACAGAGATTATTTTGCCTCAACAGTTCCTTGTGTTCCTCTATAGTTTTAGCTCTGAACCCACGACATTCATTTAGCGAATGTTCGGTATTGTGTTTAATGCACAGATTTTGTAGCTGTGCAGTCTCTCCAGATCTTTGTTCGACCGCTGTCAGTGTCTTGTGAACGTTGATTTTTGTTCCAGGCTGAGGTGTGAACCTTGGCGCAGCACCTTTTGTAAATGGTGTGACTCTTGACCCAAAAATAAATCCAGGAACGTTTTTAATTTTACTGATTTCACTGATAAATGCAGAAAATTCTGTAAAAGAAGGAAACGGTCAGTGAATCAAAATATGCTAGCAGACATCCCAGCTTGGGGTTTTGAATGGAATGTGATATGACTGTCATACAAGTGAGAGGTTTAGCTAGCTATAAAACCAGGTTCAATCCACCATTTTCTACATTTGAAAATGCCTGTACCAAGTCAGGAATATGACAGTTCTTGTCCATTCGTTTTTGATGCGTTTTGTTATTTGATTTTGCCATGTGATTATGGACTTTCCGAATTGATTTTCCTCTGAGTTCAGTATTTTTGTGATTTTACTTTTTCCTTGTGGTATTCTATTTCTGATAGAATGTCAGACAGTTATAGAGATATGCGTTGTCCTTATTTGTCAATATTGGGAATTTGTCAAGTTTACTCCTGAGAGAGGCTTCCAACATTTCTGGAGCTCCATATCGCTCATCTAGTCTTTGCCATAACCTCTGTAGGCCTCTAGTAGGGTTGTTGGCATTCACGCTCTTATGCTTATGGCATGTTTAGCAGACTCAGGACCGAGCCACTTGATCAGTAAGTCGATCTGTTCTGAGTCAGAGACTTGTAACTCATCAGTCACGTTCTTGAAGCTCGCTTTCCATGTATGGAAGGATTCTGCCCGATCGTTAAAGCTTGTTAATTGGGAGAAAAGCAGGTCCTTATGCAAGAGAAATCTAGTAATCTCCGAAGTGGGGTGGATTTGTTGCTGGTGTGCAACAGGGATCTCTTCTTTAACACCCTGTTTTTGGTGTTCAGCAGGGACATCATCTGAAAGGCCTAGTTTTTGTATGCCGGTTACTAATCCCAGATCTGGGTAGTTAATACAGGAAGTTTATTGACAAAATCTTCACACGCTGGAGCGGGTCTTCCTTTTCGTCAGGAAGATCGCTAACTGCTTGGCTTCCGTCGTCTTCCAGGACATGAGCCTCGGCTTCTGCGGCTACAGCTTCTCTTTTTGCTTCGAGAATGTTCCTAGCGGCCTTAAGTTCGTCCTGTTCTCGGACCGCACGTGCGGCTTCCTGTTCCATTTGAGTTTTCCTACGAACGGCTTCTTGTTTTGAACAGATTGCTTCTTGTTTTGAACGGATTTCTTCTTGTTCTGAATGGATTGCTTCTTGTTCCATTTCGGCCTTGATTTCTGTTTGTCTGTATAGGGTCTGTTCCTGTAATACGGCTTCCTGCTTTATGAGGGCAGCTTCTTGCTCGGCAAAGGCTATCTTCGATCTAGCGGACTCTGCCTTGGCACGCTTTCTCCGTGCTAGACTTGACAGGTCAGAGACATTTGAGCTCCCGCTGTGCGAGGTGGTCTTGCCCTTAGATGTCCTCGTTTTTGTAGATTTAGCCTTTGTCATGGTAAGGCGATGCTCGTGCAAAGTTTCAATTGCCAGGTCGACTTTAGACATTCAGATATCCGTTGAGAATTTGCACGTATCAATGTCTTGAAGGCTGTCTAATGTTCTTGTATTTTTGAGAAATTTCAAGTACTTGTCTGTGAGCCTGCGATAAGTGGTACAGGCTTGTACAATTTTATCTTGTGCTGTTAACAATTGTTGGAGGTCGTTAGGAGGATTGGTCGTTTCTATAATAACTGGGATTCTAGGTTTGACCATAGAGCCTGTAAGTCGTGATAGAACTTGTCACGTTTTTCTATAAAGGCTCCCTGTCCCTTTTCGGTAAGTTCACACACTCGCCTGGTCTCGGCATTTTCATCTAAATTTGTTGTTTTAGACGGATTTTGTAATAGTTCTAGATCTGGGACATTTCCCTCTGGGGGCTGTGTCTCTTCTTGTTGTTCCGCATGACTGGGATCCATGATGTAAATCAACTATTTGTAGGCAATGTTTGTTCAACGTTGTTGGTTTGCTGCCTAGGACGCACAAGATGTGTTGCGTAGTGTCAAGGTAACAGCTACGAACGATGCTGGGACCGTTGTATTTCCGGTTCAGGAGATGTGTAGACAAGTTGTTGTCAATTTACTAGCACGAAACGTTCTCCTTGAAACTACGTTGTTGGTCTGTTGACTGTCGTGGAGTGGCATATGTTATCCATGAAAAACAACAGGCAAGTTGTAGCTTTTTCACTATACTGGCCGAACCAGTGAGTGTAACCAAGATGACTGGGTTTAAGTAAAGATAAAACAATCAGGAGCTGACTTTTATTTCACTACCAATCCAAATGGTGAAAAACGGAAAATACAAATATAAACACAATTTTACAATGTGTTCAATGATAATTAAAGTCCATTAAATATACAGATAAACAGTTCATAGATATATAAAGCTGTTAATGTTCTTTATAATAATAAAAAGATGAATATTCTTGCACACGTTGGGTTCTGTCTTGAATTAAATCGTGTAATCACAGATACGAACAGTTTGAACGGTAAAATGTTCATAGTTTCTTTATAACATAGGGAAATATATTAAAACAGTTCATCGCTAATGTAAAGACATGATTTGTAATGTTTTAAATGTAACTCACGTTGTGGTTAGCCACAAATTGTTCCTTTGGACAACGTGGCTGATGAATGTTCCTTGTAGTTGTGCACACGACTCGCTGAGCAGTTTTACGTCACTCAGAAGAGAGAGGAAAGTAACACGGATTCCTACACTGTCCTGTATAAAACCCCTAAAACTGGCGCACATAAAGCTATGTACGCAATGAAACGTTAACAATATAAAATGATGATGAATAAGTTCCAGAACATGCTGCTTTCTATTTTAGGTTAGCTAAACGAGCAAAAAAGAAAGAATTTGCCACCACTGCTAAAGGTCTTCCTGCACCCTCCAATTGGACAGACATGAGTGGGGCAACTGCATTGAAGGTTTCTATTGGTCCAACCAAAGGTGGTATTATGCAGATAGAATTTGACAATGTAAAACAGAAGTTTGAGAAGACCCTACCTCAAGCCAGAATTATATCAATTCATAGGATGCAAAATATGTTTCTATGGGAAATGTATTACTTGTAAGTCATAACTTTGTCGTCTCTTGTTTGTATTTATGTCTGTTGGAAATGTTTTACTATAATCTCCCTTTATGCAAATCTTCTGTAGGAAATGTGTTCTTATCTTATTTTCGAATGTAAATTTTTTTTAACTAAAACATCTTTTTAGATAATTTTGTAATCTTCTCTGTAAAAAAAATATATGTTCACCATTTATACATATAATTTCACAGGTACTCCAAAATAATGTATCAACAATTTTTTCCTTCTTTTTATACGACCGCAAAAATTGAAAATTTTTTGGTCGTATATTGGTATCACGTTGGCGTCGTCGTCGTCCGAATACTTTTAGTTTTCGCACTCTAACTTTAGTAAAAGTGAATAGAAATCTATGAAATTTTAACACAAGGTTTATGACCACAAAAGGAAGGTTGGGATTGATTTTGGGAGTTTTGGTCACAACATTTAAGGAATTAGGGGCCAAAAAGGGCCCAAATAAGCATTTTCTTGGTTTTCGCACTATAACTAACGATTTCTATTTGAAAAAGAGAAAATCTATTTTATTCTCTTTTTCCCACTTTATTTCTATGAAATGTGTATAGATTTTATATTGGCAAGCTTGTGTATTTTGGGGCACAAGCCCCAAAATGATAAAATAACAGCATTTAATGAGGAAGCAAGCTATCTCCATTATTTTCAGTTTGGGGCAAAGTCCCCAAAATGAAATTACAACATATAATTTAATATGTCTGTATTATATGATTATGTTGCTGATTCAAACGAGATATAGATTTGATATTGGCAGGCTTGTATATTTTGGGGCAAAAGCCCCAAAATGATAAAATAACATATTTTTGAAAAACAGCGTTCAATGAGGAAGCAAGCTATCTCCATCATTTTCAATTTGGGGCAAAGTCCCCAAAATGAAATTACAACATATAACCTTGTCTGTATTATATGATCGTGTTGCTGATTCAAACGATATATAGTTTTGTAAGCGTATAATGAAGATCTTGTAAAAAAAAATGTCTAAAGAAAAGATCAAATTAGAGCATACTTTCCGATAAGAGCAAGAACAAAGAAAATATCAGTTTGCTTGAATAACAAGTCAAAACGGAAAATATCGTAAAATAAACGTTTTCTATTATCTTTAATTAGTAACAACATTCTTCCTTCAGTCACAATGCCGTTTTGTTATAAATCAAACAGTTGGTGTTTTTGTTTTCGTTTGTATTGATTCACAATTTTTTTTTTATGTCGTGTCCTTGTAAAGCTGACTGACTATGCGGTATAGATTTTGCTCATTATTGAAGGCTGTACATTTACCTAACGTGTAAATGATTAAACCCGATTCATACAGACTATGTTAGATACTAGTAGTTGTCTCATTGGCAATCATACTTTATCTCCGTATGCACTTCCTTTCACACATTGTTCTAATCAGTCAATCAGTTTAACATAGAATGCATGACAATAATTGGTGCATGTAACATTAGGCCTAAATGTGGCAGTTACTGCTTTGTAATGCCTACAAGTACAAATCTGTACAAAAGTGTTTGATAATATATTTTAATGGTATTCCAAACAATATTGTATGCTACACTTCTTTTTCACATAATAGCCTCAGTTGTCCCATATTCGGCTCGAGTTCAGGAGGTTGTTGGCTCAATATCCGGCAGAGTCAAACTACAAGACTTGAAAACGTGAATTTGGTGTTTTACCACTTAACACACACAGTGTGAACTAGCCCTCAGTGTATCTAGTGAACTAGCGCTCAGTGTGTAGGTCCAGTACAAAACAGTGATTATATTCATGTCACATTATCATGTTCTCGTCCTGAATGTGTATTTTATTTGTTGCTGGACGTTAAACAGCCATCAATCCTTCTTTTCTTCTGAACATACATTACGTCTGAAACAAATAAATAAACATATGATATCTTACTTTAAAACATAAAAAAAATAATGGCCAACAAGAGATATCGATAAAATAGCGACATACTCATTGCTGATTTATTATATTTAGCATATTAAATTTAGATGTTAAATACTGAATTGAATAAAATGCTTCCCTGAGCACAGCCTGATACGACCGTAGAGGTCGGACCTTGAACAGTAAGGGCAAATTTGGACACAATATTCACGCTTGATACGATCTGAATTTGGATTGTGATAACATTTTTTACAAAGTATAGGTTTCTGACACAAAATAAATGTGGTCAAATTTGTAAAATTTTAAAAGAAGAAAAAAATATGAACTCCTTCAAAAAATTTGAAAAAAAATTATTCCCCCCCCCCTTTTTTGAGCAATTACACCCAAACTCAATCCCAGCCTTCCTGTTGTAGTACGGAACCTTGTAGTGCAATTTTAAAGAGATGTTTACACTTAAACACAAGTTATTGTACGGAAACGACACCAATGCTTGTTTTTGCCGTTTTCCCTATAGCATTATACGAACCCATAAAAAGAAAAAAGAAAAAGTGGTATGATTTCCAATGAGACATCTCTCTCGTAGTTTATTTTGCTAGTTCTGTGAAATGTATATTTACCGATATCTTTTGATGTTTTAATAAATTCTTTCAGAAAAAGAAAGTACCGGCATATATTTACATGTATATTCAAATATAAAATACTTGCATGAGGAGATTCTGAACGAATACTTTTACGCAATATGCTATTATTATATTGCCAGACTGTCTATGACATGTTTTATTCATATATCCTCTATTTGACAAATGGCTAGTTTAGACTCCTAGAGTCGATATTAAGAATTGAACGATAGACAGTCAGTGCATGAATTTTTCTTGCTACCTGATTGGAAGATATTACGAGACGTGAATAATCAAAGTTTATTGATTGGTTAGGACAATCCAAACCTAGTAAATGTCCTTCAATCCCGTAGAGTATCGGATTTATCCTCTCTATTTTAGCAATTATATTTTGCCTGATCGGAGATCATTAGGCTGTTGACCACTGTTGCGCATATTCATGATATTGGTACACAGGTAACTTTTATCTATAAATAGTCGAATCTTCTGGAGTTTCGTAAACAACAACGTTAAACGATATATACTACTTCATAACGTGTGACCTCACGTGTGTGGTAAAATTTGTTGAATGATGCACGTGGCTATTCTAGAAAATGAATAAATCTACAAAGCTAGAGCACTTTCCATTTTCATCAGCTACGAGTCGACTAGCCCTTTTTGAAAGGCTAATGCTTGTTTTCTGCAGTTAAAGTTGAACTGTCAGATGTACTTTTAAAAGACAAGTAATGATGCCTTGGTTTGTAGGGTAATTACATTAGTAATGCCTATTAGTTTTGAGTAGAGAAAAAGTAATTAAACTTTCTGTTAAGGGTCAGTTGGTCAAAAGACTGACAGATTGTGTATCAGCTGTGATACTATAAGGATGTGATTTTCCTTGAAGTGTTAAATAAGTCTGCATGTTATAAAATTTCCCAGCCTAACACAAAAATAACAATTTATTTGTAATGTAATATAATATCCCAACAGCCGACAGTACACTGGAATTTGGTTAATTGGTTTAAGGTCACTCACTCCCATCTCAACATGTCAACAATCTAGTGTTTATACAACAATGACATCTGGAGTTTTACAAAATGCTTTACTGTCCAGAAATGAAAAGTAGAAATAACTCTGTATTACTATGTATTACAAGAAACTAATCTTATCAAACATACATGACTTTTTGTATTTAAAAATGCTGGATACTTTTCTTGGCTTAAAACACATTGCTCTCCCCCTTTTATTTGTTTGTACTTATTGCCGTTTTTTTTTTTTTGATATCAGATCAGATATATACATTGAGCAAATTAAACGTAATCAGAATAAGAAATGATATGATTACTAAATTAATGAACTAACTATTGCTTAAAGTCAATAACTATAACATAATAACCAAACGGCAAAGATAATAGTTAGTCCTGAACTTTCTTGAAGTCCTTGTAATATGGACAAACGTTCAAAATTTGTGAATTAATTTTAAATGATAGATCTATGCCGTGATGGGGTTTCAAAAAGTTGTCCGTGTTATCAAATATACTTTTGTCAGAGTGAAATTTAAGAGAAATACACCCATTGGAAATTCTCCCGTTCCGACAGTTAAAGCCTTTCTAAAGTTGGGAACCCGTTTTGCCGTGCGGGACAGTGTATAAATACGCACCAACGTCCGGTGGGAATGATCACTTCAATAACTATTGCATCATCTCTGTTCAGCAATTTTCAGGGGTCTGTCCCTTTGAAATATATCCTTATTTCCTGTGAGATATTCCGATCTTTATACCAGGACGAACCCTATTAGAGTACCAAACTGTTCATATATTAATTCTTATTTGTTTCACCTGAACATCCCTAAAATATTTGCCACTGGACGTAAAGCAAACAACAATTGATCAAGCAATCATCTTGCTTTGTCTAATTACTGGGACTAGGCTTCGTTTGATTAAACAAATTTGTGTTATATGCATTCTACATTTTACTGACTGAGAAAATTATTAACTTTTACTTTCACTTTTACTCTAAATTATTACTGTGTAATACAGGCTCACATATCAGGCATTTGTCGCCGCTAGATATAGCCTTTTTGTGTTAATGCGGCGTAAAACAACCAAACAATCAATCAACCTATCAGGCATTTGTCTATATACAGAAACCATACACATAACTGTTTTAGACTGACAAAATATTCAAGTTCAACTTCTATTTTTTTTCAATGTTATCCCTTCTATTAAATGCTACATGGGGAAACTTATTTTTGGGTCAATATTTCTGAAAAACAGAAATCCTGGGTGTGTCAGCAGTAAAAACCCACCATACGCACTCTTAATTCGTTATATCAAAATAATTTATTTACCCTTAATTGTCTTCAAAGCTATTGAAATGTTGTCCTGGAAAACAGCATTGCTCTAAACTCCACTATAGGAAGATAGTTTTGCGTCTTTCATTTTCTCCAAAAATCTGTAGTGTACAAAGATGCTTGTTTAGAGATTAACAAATCTAACCTGATAAACGACAACTAAGGGAACAGTCATTATTTATCAGCTGAGGGGGTCGGTGCATTTTAGGGGGGGTCATTGCCAAAAATATCATACCACTGGGGGGGGTTACCATCAAAAAATATTTTAACTAGGGGGGGGGTCACACAATAAACTATAAAGGTTTTTTTATGTCTGACTTGTATATAAATTGTTGAAAAAATTGAAGTGAGTGTGCGATCTGTGACATAATGTCTGTTTATTAAATCTTTGATAGTGTAAACTGTAAAGCACCATGCAGCAGGATATGCCTAATTTCTCAAGGGCAGTGAATCTGATCACTCCTTAACAAAGTTGTGTAAATTTACAATCAATAAATTAACAACACTATGAAACGTTTCTCCTTAGTTGTGACCACAGGAAACAGTGAGTTGGAAACTTAAGGTTTCTGGACATGCATAATTAACTTTCTATTAAGTCATGATAGTGTTTAAATCATTTTGATGTGATTCTTGAGATGAAATGGGTGTGTATATATAATTATTTTGATGAAAGCAAGGATGCGTGTTAGGTATATGTCCGTCACGTGGTAATAAGTATACTTATTTTATGAAATTATTACAAAGATATCGAATAAGAATAAAAGATGATCTCGATATTATAGGTATATCCATAGATGTAATACCCATAGTATTACATCTATGGTATATCCCTTCTGTATTCTTTAATTTTTAAAGGTAATATTTTTCTATTCGTTAGTATTTTTTGCCCTTTTCTCCTTTTATTCATATTTTAACACCAGTGTTTTCTGTTCTTTTTATTTATTTATTTTTCTGTAAATTTTATCCATTCTCCGATATTCTTTCCTATCCAGATTTCAGACCTTAATAAAAAAAAATATACTTGATGGGCGCCATGGTATTCACACACACTAAACAATACACTATATGATTTGGAAAAAGAACAAATATTCAGCTGGGGCCCCGTAACAAAAATGTGTACTTCTTCAAAGAAAATTGATAATACACTAAACTCTTAAAACATACATCTGTACAAAACAAAGAAAGGCCAGAGGTTCCTGGCTTGGTTGTATATTTCTTTATCTCACATAAACCATTTACATATTTAATCAAGAAAGGACAAGAACCATTTAATTGGTGTTATTTTATTTGCACTTCCTAAATCATTTGTACATTGGAATCCTGAACCCCCATTCATAACTAGATATTTTAAAGTTCAAAGGTTAAAAAAAATAAGATACAAGGGCCTGGGATTGGGATTAAAATAACAGTCAGTATTGAAAGTTTATCTACCAGTATTCTGATAAAATTTGTAGAATTATAGTAGCAGTAAAATAAATTAATAAATTGGAACATACAATTTTCTGTATATTTTTTTCTATTTTTCTACATGCACGTGTCAGATATTCCTTTTTGAAAAAAAAAACAAGAAGAAAAGCTGTTTGTTATACTCAGAGCTTCTCAAAAGCTGGTTACTATGTAGCTGGTCATCATCTCCTCAACACAACTGGGAATTTTTTTTTTGGGGAGGGGGGGGGGGGGGTCAAACTTTTGAAATTATGTTCTTAGGGGGGGTCATTATGTGGTTTTATAAAATAATGGGGGGGTTCCCAACATAAAATTTTGTATCAAAAATTTGAACCGACCCCCTCATCTGATAAATAATGACCATTCCCTAAAATAAAACAGTATTGAAAGAAAATGGGGAATGAGTCCATGGGAAACAGATGATGCCCCAATTGCATATCATATAAAGTTATAAAGGGACAGAATAAGTAACATCCCAAACACTCAAACTTTATCTGTATCTTTTGGTAATAAGCATTGTGTATAATTTCATAACAATTGGTTGCGGCTACTCTCGAGGCTACTTAATTTAGAGAACGGAAACGACAAATTCAGCATTTTTTTTTCCATTTGTAAAGGAGCATATTAACTCTAGAACAGTAAAAGTGACACCCCCAAAATTCAAACTTGATCTGTATTTTGTGGTAATTAGCATTGTGTATACATTCATTACAATTGGTTGAAGTTAATTTAAGTTAGAGAATGGAAACGAAAAAGTCATCAATTTTTCCATTTGCAAAGTGGTAATAGCTACGGCGGAGGCATAAATATGATTAAAAAAGTTACCCCCCCCCCCCCCCCCAAAAAAAAGACACTCTTAATTACAAACGTGAAATACATATTTTAATACTCATAATGCAGTTGTTGTATGCGTAACTATAACTAATATGATTGATTGCGTTATCAATGTAAATTTTGTAAGCTGTTTTTTTTTAATTTAGCTAATATAATAAAAAGTGTCAGTTTACTAATCACATGGCTGAGAATAGCAATTTGTTCAATAAGGTGCAGATTAACATGTAGGTGATCTTTCAGCAGAGAAAAAGGTTATTTACTTAACTTATTGTATGGTTTGAAATTAAAGATCAACAATCAACAAATAAAAATTATAAGTTACATGTATGAAGAATTAAACAAGCATTCTGTTAGTATTGCATGGCAATACATAGTCCCCTACCGGTTAGAAATTCATTGTATTGGAACAAAATTCTGACTTAATCTATAATAACTTGTCATGGTGTAAACTATATGACAAATACCAAATCAATATCTACAAAAATAACGACAAAAAGTGTTGCAAACTGATTTTTAAGTGAATTTACTAAGTCCAAGGACCATAACTCTGAACAATATTATCAAACCGGAACAGAATTCGAATTTGATCTGTAACCTGTCATGGAGAAACTATAAATTAATTTTCAAATAAATATCTTCAAGCATGACGTAAAAAAGTGCCGAAAACTGATTATTTGAGTGAATTTTCTAAGTCCAAGGACCATAACTCTGCACAAATTCATCAGACTGGAACAAAATTCAAATTTGAACTCTGTAGTAACATGTCAGGATAACAAAGTACCAATTATCAAATCAATTTCTTCAAGAATGAGAAAAAAGTACAGAAAACTGATTATTTAAGTGAATTCCCAAAGTCGAAGGACTATCTTCTAGCATGACAAAAAAAGTGTGAAAAACTGATTTTCCGGACTGACGGATGGACAGACGGACGGAGTGCAAACCTAAAGCCCCAGTCGACTTCGTCGGTAGGGGACTAAAAAGCATTAATAGCGTTATGGAAGAAATAACTCATATCTGCAAGGATGGTAACGCATTTTCAAACCTTCAAACATTTTATAGTCGGTCTCGCCTTTGGCTCAGTCGATAACAAAAGTATTGACGGAACGAACATGTTAATCGATACTTCATATTCAGTCCTAGATCCATCTATAAAATGCTAAAGAAGTGCTATAAATCTGTCATTTCATACTGATATGGGACCGATAATATTACTTAACTAACAGTATTTTAAACACAAAATTGTAAAACTTTTAAAGTTTTAAGAAAATACACAGACACATTTGGGGTTGACCCTCCCCCTTTTTTAATTAAAAAAAAAAATGGAAATATTCTTTGATGTGTTATGACTTTCAAGATTTAATTGAAAACTAATTATTTTTATATATGGTTTTTCAATTATTTTAATCTTACAATTTATTGAAAAAAAAAAATTGTAAAAAAAATCGAAATCTCATATTTAATGAAAAAAAAATATACTTTCTTGATTGGTATTGTGTATTTCATTTTTATCCCTTCTTGCAACAATCATGAAAATTGTCACCTATAAATTTAGAGAGAAACCATTTGATGTCTGTGAAATAACATAATATAATTGACATGATTGATGTGACAGTTTAATTTGAAAATATGGTGTTTTCTAAGTGGTACAGGAAATAAGTTCCCTTTTTATTCAACATCATTTTGATGCAAATTCTTGGGCTTAAATCATAGACTGTATTATGTTTTATTAATATGCGTACGTGTAGATTGAAAATAGACTTGATAAAGAAGTAAATTCAGAAATGTGATTAAATTTCAAAATGTTACATGCACCATAATAACACATGATAATTTATTAGGAATCAAAGCTGGATTAGTACCTGAATGCACTCCAGTATAATAAAGGTCTATTGTATACATGTATATTATTGTCATTTTATTTATTTTTTTTGTTACATCTTTTGACATCGGACTCGGACTTCTCTTGAACTGAATTTTAATGTGCGTATTGTTATGCGTTTACTTTTCTACATTGGTTAGAGGTATACGGGGAGGGTTGAGATCTCATAAACATGTTTAACCTCGCCGCAATTTTGCGCCTGTCCCAAGTCAGGAGACTCTGGCCTTTGTTAGTCTTGTATGATTTTTAATTTTAGTTTCTTGTGTATAATTCGGAGTTTTTAGTATGACGTCCATTATCACTGTACTAGTATATATATTTGTTAAGGGGCAAGCTGAAGGACACCTATGGGTGCGGGAATTCTCGCTACATTGAAGACCCACTGGTGGCCTTCGGCTGTTGTCTGCTCTATGGTCGGGTTGTTGTCACTTTGACACATTCCCCATTTCCTTTCTCAATTTTATATGATTTGTTAGATAAACTGCACAAGCATGACACGGAATCATTTCTTTTTTTTTCTACTTCTACTGTGGATTCATTAATATTCGTTGGATACCAATTTTCGTGGATTCCGTGGGGACAGGGGAACCACGAATTTAAATGATCAACGAAATACAGATTTTCTAAAGGTATGTATGCATAATTTGCCAAAACAACGAATTTACATATCCACGAATATGCAAGTTTTCATCAATCCACGAAAATTGGTACCCACGAAAATAAATGAATCCACAGTATATGATAAAAAAAAGTAAAATATTTACCTCCAATTTTCCAAGGCTACCATCTTTATAAACTATCTACAGATTTTTCTCTATCTGAATCTTGAAAATGTTGATTTTCTTCAATAAATACATCCTACCTACGTATCCGTGTCGTTCAAGTACATGATAACAGATGTTGATATTTGTAGGTCAACACAATATTTAAAATGTACTACTTATGTTTGTGAGAGTCGTAACTTTTTCTGCTGAATTTGACGCCCACACATTTATTTTGTCACTGATGCCACTTTCAACGTACAGCATGATAAATGCTACTACAAAGATATTCATGTATTGTTTTTGTCTTCTGTTTAAAACTTCGTGTTGCAAAAGAAGGTCATCACTTGAATACATTTAAAGGAAGATGAAGAAGAAAAGACAAAGACAATGAATAAAAAGGTATGGATACTTTCAGTGTTTACACAAACATGTACATGTGTTGTTGCATGAAATATTTGCCACTAAACATTAAGCAATCAACAAACAATCATTGATTATTACTGTCAAGTTTTCTCATTAAACTACAATTTTCTGAACTTTGAGGGGAGTGTACACCTTTAATCATAAATAACCCGAACTGCTAATTAATGTGCCCTTGTTTCATACATGTCAATTGTCATTTGGTCAGTTGAATGTGATAATATCTGAAAATAATTGTTTTAGAATATAGCTCAAAATTACAATTACCGAAATTATTTACAAGAATGATTGAACAGTTATACTTGCTAAATCTGACATGGTTGTGAAAATCAGAACACTTTTTTTTCCAAAAGGCGGGTTTTTTTTAAACGAAATTTTTAACAACTTATTTCATGATAGATATTTGAATACAATATTACAAGTCTATAAGGAAATGATGCATTATCCCTAAGCCACAATCAGAATCATTCTTTTTTTTTTCTAAATGGATGAAATTGTAAACTTGTATAAAATGTTTACTACTTTAGTCTAGTATTTTGGAATATATTTTATATTCCTTAGGGTTTCTTATTCTAGAAATACAAATTAGAATACCAGTTTTCAGTTTCGATGTAAGAACTATTTATGATGATCCCTGTTACAATTGTTTATTCGAAAGCAACATTTGTTTAATCTGAACAAAAATTGGTTTTCAATTAAATTTTGTAGAAGTGAAAAGTGCAACCATGTACTGTACATAAACACTACAGTCTGTGACATTGGTGTATTGCTAAAACAGAGATCATAAATTTTGGTTTATCTGTTACAGCTCTTATCAAGTGAATACTCTGACATCCATAAAGTAATCTAACCTGACATGACCGTTATATATACTGTTTCAAAATTTTTAGCGCAAACTATTCCTTACAAACATGTTGAACTTGTTAAGCTATTAATTTCAAATTATTTCGAAGGTTATAATATTAGCACAGTCAGACTTATCACAAAAGAATCAAGAAAATTTTCCAAGTTAGCATTTGTTTTCAATGATACACGCATATCTCGTATACACATTTTTGAAATCTAAATTACAGAATTAAATTTTAATTAATTAGAATCTTTCAAGATACGGAGTTAATTTGCTATAACGGTCAATTTCGGTATTTTAATTACTTTCATTCAAAATTCGTTATAAAACAAAATTTTGAATTTATTTCAAAGTATTGAGTCAATTATTATTATTCGAAAATACGGTATTTAATATTATGATATTAAATCAACAATCACTAGAAAAAAAGAACTTAAGTCGGTAAGAACTAACTCCAACTCGTCCTTTGAACTCCCATTTACAGATGTAAGATGGCAAATCTTTGTCCGTCCGTCTGTCGTCAACACATCGTAAATGCTTTTAACAATTTTCATGAAACTTTGGTGAATTGTTTTAAATATCTAACGACGTTAGCTACCTTTCGGTTGCTATATGTACATTTTTGATTTTTGTTTCCAAGTTATGGGATTTTATTGATAAATGAATAGGGGATTTTGTAGTTTAAACTTTTCGGACTAATACTCAAAAATACTTTCCCAATTTTCGTGAAACTTTGTTGAATTATTTATGTATATTGACATACTTAAATATGAATACGGATGCGGCCACTTTCATTTTTGACAAAAGCCTTCTGAAAAGTAACTAGTTTTTTTGCATATTTGATAGATTTTTCATATTTAAGCTTGAATCGGAGCGTTTTTAATGACTTAATCAGTTAAAAAGTTTCACATAAACGAATTAAATCAATTGAAATAGACACTAAAGTGTTTAAAGAGGGTCCAAAATATTTCGTTCGATGAACCTGAAATTTGAGGCAAAAATTGGCCCTTACCGGACCTACTCCTTTTTTCATATCACATTGCAGAGTTATTTGGACGGTTATAGAATTTTATTAGTTAAAATGGGAACCGCAACCATATTTAAATTTGAGGAAGCTTTCATAGCACAGGCACTCGTCTCAGAAAAAAAATCCTATATACCCTTATATAACATGTTATAAAGAAATTCCTATATACCGTTATATAACATGTTATATAAAGATATATCGGATTTTTTTTCTTAGACGAGTGCCTGTGCTTCATAGTGCCGACTTATATAGATATAGGAAGATGTGGTGTGAGCGCCAATGAGACAACTCTCCATCCAAATAACAATTTATAAAAGTAAACCATTATAGGTCAATGTACAGCCTTCACCACAGAGCCTTGTGTCACACCGAACAAAAAGCTATAAAGGGCCCCAAAATTACAAGTATAAAACCATTTAAACAGGAAAACCAACGGTCTAAACTATATAAAACGAGAAACGCGTATAAATTACATAAACAAACGACAACTAATGTACATCAGATTCTACAGGTAAATGAAAAATAACTAAATTGTTTTAAGTATACTACGTATGTGTATAAAATTCTTTCAATAATTAGGAATACCAAAAAAGTGCTGTCATATAAATACATAATTTAACACTAGATACACATGGGGTGAATATCAACAATAAAACTATACAAATTAGAGCTAGCTAAACTTCCCCGTACAGATAAAAGGAGACTAATCTTGATGTTCATACAAAATGTAGTACAAAGAAGTGAAAATTAGTAGATATTCCAAATAATCAAAGCTGGTAATTATAGATCCATATTAATATAAAATAACAAAAAAACATTATAAACAGTATCAACAGGTCGAATTAACAAGAACATACGATTTGAGAGTACTCGCAGTTACTGACAGCTAGTTAAAAGCCCAAAAGAATTAGTAATAAAAAATCATGCACCAGAGACTAAAATCAACTAAAACACACATCCCAGGGATTTAGTATTTTACAATGTAACGTCATGAACAGTCAGAGAAGACATGACTTGTTCAATGCAAAAAATAAATGTATCGGCAGGTAGTAGGGTAGTGAAGAGCGACTTCTTTAGACGTGTGTGTGTCTATATACATCCCGCCTCAAAAGAAGATACAATTTAGTTTTAATTTGCTAATGACAAAATCGATATTAGTGACAATGTAAACTATAATCAGAGATCTAATTACAATATTGGTACGATAACCCTTACTTATAAGTTTGTTTAAAGGTTCGATGAGTTTACACGGATCACATAGTGATTAAATCCTCGCTTTAAGTACAATATTACCGTCAAATTTAGGATGTAAAATACCATTTTTAATAAGTTTTATACAGGTACAGTCAAATTTAGTAATAAGATTTTTGTATCTATGAAAGTATTTAGTAAAAGTTTTAATTAATTAATGGTATCGAAATCCCTGACACAATAATTTCCCAGTGATGCATTGATTACGTTCGTTAAAATCTATGACATCAGAACACACAAGGGCATACCGAACGAGTTGGGATATATAAACACCGTATGATGGAGCCAAAGGCACATCGCCGTTTAAAAAAGGAAAATTAATGATAGGAAATTAAAAATCGTCTCTTTTGTATGTACACATGTATTTACCCGTAAGAAATTGAAATGTCTAAATCTAGAAAAGGACAACTGCTGCTGTTTATGTTAGATTTAGTTAAAGTAAGTTCTTTGGGGTAAATTTCGGAAGTATATTTAAAGAACTCAGAATTATTCAACGAAAAAATGTCATCCTGGTAACGGTAGGTATTTTTGAATGTATCAACCAAATATAACAATGATGGGACATTACTGAGTTTGGTCATAAACTGAGATTTATAGCATTTATAGAAATAAATCTGCTATTAAAGGGGCAGTTAGTGCCCATAGGAATATACCTTCTACCTGATGATACACTTTATCACCGAAACGTACATAAATATTATCAGTTTCAATCATATCCTCACATTTCCCGTAAGTGTAACTATTATAATTTCCTTTTTTCGTTACAGAAAAATCCTTAAACGAGTTACAGCAAATGAAATTACAATGAGATTTTTCGAACGACCATTTTATCAAATACAAAAACTTTTTCTTTATAAGATTGTGTGGAAGTGTAGTGTACAGAGTAGAAAAATCATAACTGTCAACCGAATTATAAGGACCATCAAAAGCATGTATTTTATATAAAACCTCTAAAGAGTTTTTAACACTCCAAAAATAATTAATATCATTATTTTCATAAGCTTTATTACAAAAGATAATAACTAGTTCTTTGATAGTAGTAATGGAGGCAGTTAGAAACACTGATATATAAGTAGTAGAACACTTATTCGATGCGGAAATGAAACGGAATTTAAAGGTTTTTTTTGTGTAATTTCGGTAACCAGTACATGGCAGGGACTTTCAAATGTTCGGCTTGGTAGTGGCAGTGGTATGCTTGTTAACGATTTAACTCTCTGTGGTGCGCAAAGACCTGAATGTAGAGGATCATTTCGTTTTGAAGAACTTCCGTGTAGTATATGCGTCACACCACCACTACAATATTGACTGCCTACATGTGTTATGTCAATGTGTTCCATTGTGTGTGCATGTCTTCTTTTTATTTGTGATTGGGGTGTCGGGGTGGTTGTATGGGTTGGCTTTTGATCAGTGCTCACAGTATTTCAAGTTGATCATATAAATTCATTTAATCTTCAGTAACTATATATACGTTTCTTTTTATAGTTAGAATTTGGCAACAAGAGTAAGAAGCAACCATCTAAGGCATGTATGGGTTATGCTAAAAGACAAAATATAATTCAAATAGGCGAGTCAACAAGTCATGTCATAGACAGTCTGTCAATAGCATGTTACGTAAAAGAAGTCGTTCCGAATTTCCTCATACAAGTATTTTATAGAATATACATGTAAATATATGCTGGTACTTTCTTTTTCCGAAAGAATTTATTAAATCATCAAACGATATCGGTAAATATACATTTCACAGAACTAGCCATATAAACTACGAGAGAGATTTTTTTTATTGGTTCGTTTAATGCTATAATGTCGTCGTCGTCCGAAGACACATTTGGTTTCCGGAAAAAATAACTTTAGTCTGTTGCTCGAAAAAAAAGGGGGGTCAATAAGTTTTTTTTCAATTTTTTTAAGGGGTTCAAAATTGCCCAAACTGTTCAAGGTCCGACCTCTGCGGTCGTATCAGGCTGCGCTCAGAGAAGCATTTTATTCAATTTAGTATTTAATATTTAAATTTAATATGCTAAATATAATAAATCAGCAATGAGTCTGTTGCTATTTTATCGATATCTCTTGTTGGCCATTATGTTTTTTACGTTTTAAAGTAAGATATCATATGTGTGTTCATTTGTTTCAGATGTAATGCATTTTCAGAAGAAAAGAAGGATTTTTGACTGTCTAACGTCCAGCAACAAATAAAATACACATTCAGAACGAGAACATGATATTGATAATGTGACATGAATATAATCACTGTTTTGTACTGGACCTACACACTGAGCGCTAGTTCACTAGATACACCGAGCGCTGGTACACAAGATACTAGTCCACACGAAGACCCGGTCGTTAACATTCTCTTACTACTGAATACTGTGTGTTAAGCGGTAAAACAGCAAAAAACTCGTTTTCAAGTCTTGTGGTTTGACTCTGCCGGATATCAAACCAACAACCTCCTGAACTAGAGCCGAATATGGGACAAACGAGGCCATTATGTAAAAAAGAAGTGTAGCATATCAAATTTTTTGGAATACCATTAAAATATATTATCAAACACTTTTGTACAGATATGTACTTGTACCTACTGGCAAGTGTTAACCATAACTTGATGGTAACAAGTATCCGAAAAAATATTGAGTAATTTCAGGCAAGGTGTGTTATTGGCCAAATGTTACTTGTAGCCATTACAAGGCAGTAACTGACACATTTTGGCCCAATGTTACATGCACCATTTATTTTCATGCATTATGTTTAAACTGATTCACTGATTAGAACAATGTTTGAAAGGAAGTGCATAAGGAGATAAAGTATGATTGCCAATGAGACAACTACTAGTATCTAACATATTCTGTATGAATCGAGTTTAATCATTTACACGTTAGGTAAATGTACAGCCTTCAATAATGAGCATAATCCATACTGCATAGTCAGCTTTACAAGGCCACGACATAAAAAAATTGTGAATCAATACAAACGAAAAAAAGTTATAACAAAGCGGCATTGTGACTGAAGTAAGAATGTTGTTACTAATTAAAGATAATAGAAAACGTTTATTTTACGATATTTTCCGTTTTGACTTGTTATTCAAGCAAACTGATATTTTTTTTGTTCTTGCTCTTATCGGAAAGTATGCTCTAATTTGATCTTTTCTTTAAACATTTTTTTTTACAAGATTTTCATTATACGCTTACAAAACTATATATATCGTTTGAATCAGCAACACGATCATATAATACAGACAAGATTTCATTTTGGGGACTTTGCCCCAAATTGAAAATGATGGAGATAGCTTGCTTCCTCATTGAACGCTGTTTTTCAAAAATATGTTATTTTATCATTTTGGGGCTTTTGCCCCAAAATATACAAGCCTGCCAATATCAAATCTATATCTCGTTTGAATCAGCAACATAATCATATAATACAGACATATTAAATTATATGTTGTAATTTCATTTTGGGGACTTTGCCCCAAACTGAAAATAATGGAGATAGCTTGCTTCCTCATTGAATGCTGTTATTTTATCATTTTGGGGCTTGTGCCCCAAAATATACAAGTTTGCCAATATCAAATCTATACACATTTCATAGAAATAAAGTGGGAAAAAGAGAATAAAATAGATTTTCTCTTTTTCAAATAGAAATCGTTAACTTTAGTTTAAGTAAATAGAAATCTATGAAATTTTGACACAAGGTTTATGACCACCAAAGGAAGGTTGGGATTGAATTTGGGAGTTTTGGTTCTAACAGTTTAGGAATTAGGGGCCAAAAAAGGGCCAAAATAAGCATTATTCTTGGTTTTCGCACAATAACTTTAGTATAAGTAAATAGAAATCAATGAAATTTAAACACAAGGTTTATGACCACAAAAGGAAGGTTGGGTTTGATTTTGGGAGTTTTGGTTCCAACAGTTTAGGAAAAAGGGACCAAAAGGGTCCAAAATTGAACTTTGTTTGATTTCATCAAAAATTGAATAATTAGGGTTCCTTGATATGCCGAATCTAACTGTGTATGTAGATTCTTAATTTTTGGTCCCGTTTTCAAATTGGTCTACATTAAGGTCCAAAGGGTCCAAAATTAAACTTCGTTTGATTTTAACAAAAAATGAATCCTTGGGGTTCTTTGATATGCAGAATCTAAAGCTGTACTTAGATTTTTGATTATTGGCCCAGTTTTCAAGTTGGTCCAAAATTAAACTTTGTTTGATTTCATCAAAAATTGAATAATTGGGGTTCTTTGATATGCCAAATCTAACTGTGTATGTAGATTCTTAATTTTTGGTTTCGTTTTCAAATTGGTCTACATTAGTGTCCAAAGGGTCCAAAATTAAACTAAGTTTGATTTTAACAAAAATTTAATTCTAGTGCTTTTTTGATATGCTGAATCTAAACATGTACTTAGATTTTTAACCGGATTTTTGTGACAAAAATGTCAGTTATTGATTTGGGGATGTACGGCGGGCGGGCGATCGTGAGGCCGGGCAGGCGGCAACTAAATGTTGTCCGTGCATTTACTCATGAACCGTTCAACCAAAGCTTTTCAAATTATAATATGTTGTTACAGACAACAAAATAAAGGTCAAGTTCAATAATGACGATTTTGAATTTTACCGTTCAGGAGTTATGGTTCTTGAAAGATTGAAAAATGGCATTTCCAGTCGTGTCCGTGCATTTACGCATGAACTGTTCAACCGAAGCTTCCCAAATTTTAATATGTTGTTACTGATGACAAAATGGAGGTCTAGTTCAATAATGACAATTTTGACTTTTACTGTTCAGGAGTTAAGGTTCTTGAAAGATTGAAAAATGGCTTTTCCAGTTGTGTCCGTGCATTTACTCATGAACTGTTCAACCAAAGCTTTTCAAATTTTAATATGTTGTTACTGATGACAAAATGGAGGTCAAGTTTAATAATGACGATTTTGACTTTTACCGTTCATCAGTTATGGTTCTTGTGATATTGGCAGGATACAAATAAATGTTAATAAATCCGGTTTGCTGTCGTTGTGACAGCCTCTTGTTGATTATGGGCCCAGTTTTCAAGTTGGTTCAAATCAGGATCCAAAATTGTTATATTAAGTATTGTGCAATAGCAAGATATTTTAAATTGCACAGTATTCAGCAATAGCAAGAAATCTTCAATTGCACAGTATTGTGCAATAGCAAGAAATTATCAATTGCACAGTATTGGGCAATAACAAGAAATCTTCAATTGCACAGTATTGTGCAATAGCAAATATTTTCAATTGCACAGTATTGCGCAATAGCAAGAAATATCTAATTGCACAATATTGTGCAATAGCAAGAAATTTTCAATTGGAGTTATCTTTCTTTGTCAAGAATAGTAGTTGAATCAACTTAAATCATTGTTTTATACAATATACAATGCATATATATTCACTTTTACTACCAACTGATAAATTAAAACAATCTTTACCATTCAGTGATAACAAGCACTTTATTTTACATTTTAATATTTTATGATGTATTTAAACGAGTAGTTATTGTTGCAAACTCCATTAGAAATTTGAATTGAGATCAGTTTTGGAAAAAGGGAAAGAGGGATGTGAAAAAAAAGGGGGGGGGGGGTTAAATTTTTCTCATTTCAGATTTTATAAATAAAAAGAAAATTTCTTCAAACATTTTTTTGAGAGGATTAAAATTCAACAGCATAGTGATTTGCTCAAAGGTAAAAAAAATATTTTAAGTTCATTAGACCACATTCATTCTGTGTCAGAAACCTATGCTGTGTCAACTTTTTAATCACAATTCAAATTTAGAGCTGAATCCAGCTTGAATGTTGTGTCCATACTTGCCCCAACCGTTCAGGGTTCAACCTCTGCGGTCGTATAAAGCTGCACCCTGCGGAGCATCTGGTTTGTATTTTCAAATGCAACTTCTAATCATTACTTGTCATCAGTAACCCAACTTTTGCCACTAGTGGAATAAGATCTAGAACTGCTTGCCCTTCCAAATAGACAAGAGGGGCAGAAAGGGGGTATTTGCACGGAGAATGCGAAATAAAATTGCCATTTCACGATAAACAAACAATAAAAAATGTCTTGCACATTGATCTTTTTTACTGATTTTACAAAACACTATGAATAATGAACCTTTTTCACGGCTGCACGTGAAATAAAAATGGAAAAACATGTTGCACGAAAATAACCCTTTACAACCCTTATGGAAGTATAGTGTTATTTTTAGCTCACCTGGCCTTTAAAAATCAAAATAGAGCATATGGGTAAAAGTGCACTTAAAGCCTAATATGTCGCCAAAACTAAAGCTGTAAAAACAAAGTTGAGTGGGTAAATATTATTATCAGGTCATGGTCTTTTATCCTAGAGAATGTTAAAAAAATATTAATATTTTTTTGACAGGAAAAAAAGGAAGTTAGAATATGGTTATGGAAATGGATGTGCCAATGAGTTAACCTTGTTCCATGGTACAACTCCAGATAAACTGGATGTCATTGCTGAACAAAATTTAGATCCACGACTTGCTGGAGGTCGTGTAGGTGCATTGTTTGGTAAAGGTACTTACTTTGCCACAGATGCTAAATATTCAGATTTGTACTCTCAAGCTGATCAGAACGGACATAAATTTATGTTTCTTGTGAAGGTGTTAGCAGGGAAGACTTGTATCGGCAGACCAGAATATTTGAGACCACCGCCACAAGATCATAAGAATCCAAACGGTCCAATATTTGATAGCTGTGTTGACAATGAGAAGAACCCTAGGATTTACTGTATATTTCATGATACCCAGTACTATCCAGAACACCTTATTGAATACACATAAACTTTTATGGAAATGATGTTGTGCTTTTCCTCAGTTTTGTAAACATTGCAGAAATGCATAACTTTAACCTTAACAAGATTTGCAGCTTTAATATAGTTAAGGTGGCTGAACTATATATCTGTTGAGAGTGAGATATCTTGTGATGTCAGCTTTTTATATATATAATTTTGACTAATTGTCATACTTGTATGATAGTAGTTGTTGGATGTTATTTATTTATCACAATAGCATATACTGTGGATTCATTGTTTTTTGTTGGGGGCCAATTTGTTTGGGGTTTCATGTGTACAGGTAAACCATGAATTAAAATATTCAACCAATTACAAATTTTCTATAGGCTTTTATGAAGAGATTGGTAAAACCTCGAATATCGAAAATCTGTGGAAATGCATGTTTTCTTCAATCCACGAAAATAAATGAATCTACAGTAGTAAAGGTATATGTGGTTATCACTGTACTTGAACAAATATCTGGATGGACATGATGGAAAAGATGTCGAGATATTTGTTTGTGTTAGTCACTGTGTAGTTTGGTTTGAAAACTGACAATGTATTCTTGTGTAATCACTTCAAACAATTTTCCTTTTTATGGTCAAATGAAAGCAATTACATTTTACATGTTTGTTGAATTTTCTGATATATATTTTAAACTTCTTCAACCTTAAGGATGTACTTAGGTGAGGTTTTGGAATTCGTGTCAAATTTTCGGACTCCTTGGTGTTTTTCAATACAAAACAAGGTAAAATATTTTGCCCCGCAACACCCATTTATTTTTTCATATTAGACTAAATAGCTTATGAAAGGTCATTTACTAAAATTTTAAAAGATTCTTAATTTTCTTTCTTTTGTTTTGGGACCCAAATAATACCAATACAAACATAAGGCAAAAGTCCGAATCAGCTTTTTCCCGCCATATTTTAAATCTCAAATATCTCGAAAAGGAGGTCCATGACCTATCAATATTTTTAGCTTATTTTTATCATTAAAGAATGCTCTACCAGCTTATAGTATCAATTTTAAATTCTTGATTTATTAATTTTCACCTAACCTCACCTTAGTACATCCTTAAGTAAACATTCTTTTTTACCTAGTTATGGAAGTACACCACTAATTCATGGACTATTGCTTTTCTCTGTTTCAAGCAGACACAACTCTTTTGTTTTAAGTTGGAAAAAAGTAACCATCATTGCATGTCAAAGCAACACATTATGGTGTCTTGTATTGAAAAAAAATCAACATAAAATTGAGAATGGAAATGGGGAATGTGTCAAAGAGACAACAACCCGACCAAATAAAAAACAACAGCAGAGGGTCACCAACAGGTCTTCAATGTAGCGAGAAATTCCCGCACCCGGAGGCGTCCCTCAGCTGGCCCCTAAACAAATATATACTAGTCCAGTGATAATGAACGCCATACTAATTTCCAAATTGTACACAAGAAACTAAAATTAAAATAATACAAGACTAACAAAGGCCAGAGGTTCCTGACTTGGGACAGGCGCAAAAATGCGGCGGGGTTAAACATGTTTGTGAGATCTCAACCCTCCCCCTATACCTCTAACCAATGTAGTAAAGTAAACGCATAACAATACGCACATTAAAATTCAGTTCAAGAGAAATCCGAGTCTGATGTCAGAAGATGTAACCAAAGAAAATAAACAAAATGACAATAATACATAAATAACAACAGACTACTAGCAGTTAACTGACATGCCAGCTCCAGACTTCAATTAAACTGACTGAAAGATTATGATTTCATCATATGAACATCAGGCACAATCCTTCCCGTTAGGGGTTTAGTATCATACCATCATAACATATATGAGAAGAACATAACCCGTGTCATGCCAACAACTGTTTTTAGCATAAATGTGTTTAGTTCCGATGCAAAGACCTTATCAGTGACTCAATATTAACGCCAAAATATGCAATCTTTTTAATAATGTCATATTAAAAAAATGGTTCCCGGAACTTATGATGTATGAAAACAGGTACTTCAGATCTGATACACAGGCAAAATGTACCCATTTGATTCCAAAAATACTTTAATGTTCTACATATTTTTAAATATTTTGTGTTAAATATATACTCCTTTCTGACTGGGCCTTAATTAGTGGTGTTACACCTTATGCAGCTAAATATTAAGAGACAACTTGGTTAATAATAATTCATTATTTGTATGATATAATTACTTTTTTATTAGTCTAATCTTTCAGTTAAAAGGGTTAATAGGCCAACTTTGTTACAGCTCTTAATGAAGAATGATCATTTTTATATTGTATCAATATTAATGTCGGACACTGATGTCAGTGTAAAATTTAAATCTTTTCCATGTATACTATCTTCATGTACTCTATTTTTATGTATTTATAGTTCAACATGAGTGAATGACATGCAATGTAACCAAATTAATGTGTGTTTTATATTTTTTAATACACAAGTTTGTTAAGAAAAGTGTTAAACTGTTAGGTTGTTAATGACATTGTAGACTTTATAGGAATAAACATATCTTTCTTTATGTGTCATAGTTTCAAATTTCAACATTCTTTTAGTGTGAATGAATATAAATTCATGTCGAAGTTCATTATATTAATATTTTTACATGCAGAAATGCTTTAAACTGAATGCCATCAATGAGTGTACATTAAATAAAATTCATGGCTACTTGAATGGGATTACATTTCAGAGAATAATATAACCTGCATGGTATTCAAAGTACTGTGGAATTATTTTTTTCAGAAACCCTAGGACATGACTACAGCTTATTTAAAAAGAACAATGTACAAATTGTATCTTCATGTACTGCTTTTCAGTTTTTTCACATTAATTCATATTTATTGATACTAAGATCTAGGAGAGCGTATATGATAATGCTTTTCAGACGTTAATATACCAACAAAATACTTTAGAATTGTAATCCGGTGAGAAAGGCTTTGTTAAGTGAGTGATTTTGTCAAGTTTTACATAAGAATAAAGTGTATCCATGTTTTTATGTCTAGTTCCCAGGTTTCCATTTCAGTTGTTAGAAATTGAAGATGTGTTATAAGTGCCAATGAGACAACTCTCCATCCAAGTAACAATTTATAAAAGAAAACCATCAAGGTACCGTCAAGGTACGGCCTTCAACACAGAGCCTTGGTTCATACTGAACAGCAAGCTATGAAGGCAGTGGCGGATCCAGGGGGGGGGGGGGGGTTCCGGGGGTGCGCACCCCCCCTTTATTTTTGCTGATCAATGCATTTGTATCGGGACATATGTTTTGCACCCCCCCTTTGCCCTGGGTGCCCTGGGTTAGCACCCCCCCTTTCGAAAATTCCTGCATCCGCCCCTGGAAGGGCCCTAAAAATTACTAGTGTAAAACCATTCAAACAGGAAAACCAAGTCTAATCTATATAAAAACGAGAAACAAGAAACACTTATGAACCACATCAACAGATGACAACCACTGAACATCAGATCAGTTGTCCATACTTTATTGCCCACCAAGTTTCTCTTACTTTTTCCTCTCCATTAAACAGGAAGAGATAGATGCAGAACAACACAAAAAGATACACCACATCACTTATTCAAAACAATTAAAAAAGAAATGAGGAACAAATGATGAAAAGAAATTTCCCACAAAATTTATTACTTCACAACCTATAAAGCATATGTTATTGCAAAGCCTGCAAAGTACATTTCCTGAATAGTGAGATATAGTGATCTTAGAATCCTTTGTCAGCTTCCAGAACATTTAGGTCCAGTCTGCAGTAAAAGATTTCAAAGACATCAATAATTTTCATGGAATTTCATGAAGTTTGTACAAGATAGATATAAGAAAATGTGGTATGAGTTCCAATAAGACAATTCTTCATCCAAGTTACAATTTTGTCATTTTTGTCAAGCCAGCGACTTTTGTCACAGAAAGCTCACATAGCTATAGGGATAGTGATCCTGCGGCGGCTTCATTAGGTAACTTCTTAAAGCTTTATATTTTAGAAAGAGGAAGACCTGAATGCTTCATACTGTGTTTATACATAAAAAAAAGTTTTTTTTGTAATGTTAATATTCTCTCTTGTTATAAGTAATAGGATATTTATATTAGGTATGTGCATATTTTGGAATGTCCCCATGCCCATCAGACAGTTTTCAATTGACCTTATTTCATGGATCAGTGACCAACTTCTTAAAGCTTTATATTTTAGAAAGTGGAAGACCTGGATGCTTCATACTGTGTTTATAGATGCCTTATGTTATTAAGTTTCCTTCTATCACATGACCATTGTCATGACCTCATTTTCATGGTTCAGTGACTCCTTAAAAAAAAGATTTTTTGTAATGTTAATATTCTCTCTTGTTATAAGTAATAGGATATTTATATTAGGTATGTGCATATTTTGGAATGTCCCCATGCCTGTCAGACAGTTTTCAATTGACCTTATTCCATGGATCAGTGACCAACTTCTTAAAGCTTTATATTTTAGAAAGTGGAAGACCTGGATGCTTCATACTGTGTTTATAGATGCCTTATGTTATTAAATTTCCTTCTATCACATGACCATTGTCCTTGACCTCATTTTCATGGTTCAGTGACTCCTTAAAAAAAAGATTTTTTGTAATGTTAATAATCCCTCTTGTTATAAGTAATAGGATATTTATATTAGGTATGTGCATATTTTGGAATGTCCCCATGCCCGTCAGACAGTTTTCAATTGACCTTATTTCATGGATCAGTGACCAAGGTTAAGGTGTACAAATTATACATTTTTGTTTAGGGGCCAACTGAAGCACGCCTCTGGGTGAGGGAGTTTCTTGCTGCATTGAAAACCCATTGGTGGCCTTCAGCTGTTGTCTGCTCTTTTGTCAGATTGTTGTCTCTTTGACATGTTCCCCATTTCTATTCTCAATTTTATTAAATTAGGTGGTCATGTTCATATCTCAGATACTATAAGCAATAGGTTTAGTATATTTGGTGTGTCCAACTGGCAGGTGTCATCTGATCTTGGCCTCATTTTCATGGTTCAGTAGATATAGTTTACTTTTTGTGTTTGGTCTGAATCTCATATACTATATGAAAAATTCCTAAGGGTTCCACGGAACCCAGTGTCTCGCCTACTTTTGCTGTTAATCGCAGACTCAACAAAAATGAGGAAAAACATTAATAAAAATTTCCCTCTCGATACTGTCTTTTGATTGAAAGAAGCTTCCAAGTTTGGTAAAAAAATCCAGGATAGTTTATGAATCTAATAAATGTTTTATAAACTTTAACTGCAGACTGTATGTAATGTTAACTGGAAGAAAAGTCCATTTATAAGTAAAATACGGAAAAAGTGATATTTTTTTTTACAAAATTTACTTCTGAATAATATCTTATGATCAGAAACAAGCTTTTGTTTAAGTTTGGTAGAAATCCAGGATAGTTTAAGAACATTATAAAAATTTAAAAAACTTAAACCACAGAGTGAATGTTTTGTTTCTGGCAAAAAAATTAAGTCCATTTATAAGTAAAATACGGAAAAATGTAAATTTATTTTTACAAAATTTTCTTCTTGATCGATCTTATGATCATAAACAAGCTTCTGTCCAAGTTTGATACAAATTAAGGATAGTTTATGAAAGTTATTAAAATTTTAAAAACTTTAACCACAGAGTGAATGTAATGTTTCCTCGCAGAAAAACTAAGTCCATTTATAAGTAAAATACGAAAAAAATGAAATTTTATTTTTACAAAATTTACTTCTGGATACTTTCTTATGATCATAAACAAGCTTCTGTCAAGTTTGGTAGAAATTCAGTATAGTTTAAGAAAGTTATTAAAATTTCAAAAACTTTAACCACAGAGTGAATATTTGTGGACGCCGCCGCCGCCGCCGCCGACGGAATGTAGGATCGCTTAGTCTCGCTTTTTCGACTAAAGTCGAAGGCTCGACAAAAAGGTCTATATTTAGTGTATGTAAAGATGGTAAGTTGTACATGTCAGCTGGCAGGTATCATCTGTCCTTGACCTCAGTTTCATGGTTCAGTGGTCAAAGTTAAGTTTTTGAGTTTTGGTCTTTTTTTCTTATACAACCAGTCTGCTATATTTGGTGTATGGAAATACCTTATGATAGACATGTCAGTTTCACAGGTTTTATTTGACCTTGATTTCATTTTCATGGTTCATTGCTCAGTGTTATGTTTTTGTGTTTTGGTCTGTTTTTCTAAAATTATAAGCAATAGGTCAATTATATTGGTTTTATTGAAGGATTGTAAGCTGCACATGTGTGCCTGGCATGATTCATGATTTATTGGTCACTGTTTAGTTTTTCTTGGTTAAGTCTATTTCTTAGAAACTATAAGAAATAGGTCAACTTATATTTAGTGTATTGAATAATTGTTAGGTGTCCATGTATTTCTCTTTTGGCTTATATGACCTTGACCTCATTTACTTGTGTCGTGTTTAGTTTATGTGATAATTGGGCCTAAATCAAAATATTGTTTGTTTGCCCTTTTCCGACCCTATGTTTTGAAACAGGGTAGGTAGGTAGGTAAAATATTTTCTTTTTCTTTCCTTAAAAATAACATAGCTCGGTACATTTTTTGTCATGGGAAGGCAGGTAGGTATAATATTTTAATTTTATAGATACAAAATCTGCATGATGTCATTTTGTCTGTATTGCTTTTGTTTAAGTATGCTTTTCCTAATAAGTTTCTGGAACTATTAGTATAATAGTCCCAAGTTTTGAAAAAAAAATATCTATAGAATGTGAAGTTAATTCACATGCACTACTATTTTTTTTCAAATATCAAAATATAGGGCTGTGCGGAATATTTTAAACCTTGTACGCTTACCCAGACCTAAAGTTTTTCTGTAAGAAATAACATGGTCCTGGTAAAATATGTCCGGGCAGACATACATTACTAGTAGAAAAAGTCCCTAGAGTGTTTTAAAAAATTTTGTGTGTGCCTGTGTTTCCAATAAAATGCTACAAGACTTCAAACTCAATTGTCACTTTTTAACATCGCATAAATGATCTGTATGGAAAAACTTGGCGATTTTACTGCCAAATATTCTCCACTTTACAGACCTTTGGTTCATGTTAGATATAAATAATATATCAATATCGAAGGCATCCTGATCTAGGGACTACCAAAGGCCATTCCTACATAGGATACAATGTCCTTTTACAAAATATTTTGTACACACATTGATATGTGGACGAAGTCCCCTATTACAGTAGAAAAATCAATAAAAAAAATCAGGAAAATTTACTAATTTGAACTCAAAATAGTTCAAAAATTTTTTTGTCGCTTTTTTTAGTTCCCGCATTTGCGCAGAACGCAGAAATCTACTTAGTTCTTCTGGTCTCATTGTCGTGAGACTTTGAGCAGTCTAGTAAAATATAGGAACTCAAGGAACACAATACCAATTTTTCATTTTTAATAATTCTTTGTCGTTGATATGAATTAACTTTACCTGATGCATTGCATTTCTTTGTTTACATTAAACATGACGTCATAACTTAAATAATGTCACAAGTAAAATCCCTAACAACAAAACCAAAATCGGAAACGTTACGGTATTTCCGTTTCTTTTTTAACAAATATTTAAGTTACAAAAAAAATAATTCATACAGACCTCGTCCCTATTCACAGGTAATGCCTGCCTCATAATAATTTTGTATTGGACGATTTTTTTTTTTTTGAATGAACCCTGCTCTTCAAGTATAAAGACACAAGAGAAATTAAACGTTCATCATATCATGATTTCAAAGCTTTCAACATCGATTTCAAACAAAGCTTTGAAACTCTAAATGCAAGTGTTCATTCATGTTAACCGCTCACCTGATACCAAACGGACTATACCTTATATGGGAAAGATAAAACCAGAGGATTTCGGTAAAAAAGTTTGGAGTGGGAAATACAAATATAGGATTTTTGGTAGGAGCGAAAAAATAAAATAAAACAAAAATCTTGCTGGTAAATACAAATAAAAGATTTTCAGGGGAAACAAATTTATAAGGTCGGTCCGTAAAGGGCAAACAAACAATATTTTAATTTAAGCCTTGTAGAAAAGCTTTCTATTAAGGACTATCAACAAAATATCAATGCTTTAGGCACACTACAGATTGTTCAGTAGTGTTTGCTTGAGGCACACTGTTTTTCTTCCATCAAAACTGATATAGCCAAAAGTGCTGAAATTGGCTATAAACACCAACAAGCATCACCAATTGTAAACATTAGTATAAAAAAGGCACAAAATTAACATAAAATACATTTATTATCTGTGCAAAGATATCTTAGAATGTTTATTTTATATTTGAATGCCGAGAAAGACATCTTTGTACAACCAATGAAACTTAAAGATGATATTAATGCTGAATAGGCTCTTCTTCTAATTACCATTCTGTATACTCTCTTTCTGACTCAATTTCTGAATAAAATAAAAATCAATTTATAGAAGATGAAATGATATACATGTTCAATTAGATCTTACTAGATACTTCAAAATTGAGATAAAATGCTTTTTTATGTATATGATATATATTTCGCAGATAGAACAAAATCGCCAAAATAAATTCTACTAATTTAAAAAGTTAAATGCAAAAGTATTGATGAAAATGTTGAATCGGCCAAAATATTTCATATACCTTTTTCAATGAAAATCGTGAAATTTTACACCCACGAAAATAACCCGCTATACAGTATTTTGGTAAGTTGGTTTATTGGATATTATTGTTGTTTTCATTGTCCTTCATGTGATTTATTCAGTATAAACATGATAAAGGATGGAGTGTTTAAACAAACCAAATACCAAATTCAAATATCCATAGGTTGTATTTTGGGTAAATTGGTTTATTAGATATTATTGTCCTTTCAGCAGGTTTTTATTGTCCTTCGTGTATTGTTTTGAACAGAGAGTTACCTTCCTAGCAAATTCTGGTAAAACGAATGCACTGCTGTGTATACTAGAGTTGTAATACTTTAAATCTAACTTCTCACTTTCTTCAGGTGTCAATTTTCTCAATGGTTCTGCAAAATTGGTATCCTGAAAGAAAAAAGAAAAGATAAACATTCAAACTTTTTTAACTTTGTGATTGATAGTAAAATGAATGCTTGCATTTAAGTAAACCGAAACAAACTTTGACTTAGTCTGGCGTACTAAATTATAATCCTGGTACCTTTGATAACTATTTGAAGACAAAATCATTAAATTTTTCTTTCTAAAAGTTACGCCACCAAATAATCTGTGTTTCAAGTTTATCAGCATTGATCTATAAGATCCATAACATTTGGATGTGGCAAACTTAAAATAGAGAACTGGTATGCAATATTATGCAATTTCTCCATTTGTAAAGGGGCATAACTCTTGAAAAGTATAAATGACACCACCCAAATTAAATATTAATCTATGGTATAGTACTACAGTCTTACGTATATACAAACCAACAAGAATAAAAGTTTATGCCTCCTCTGCTATGGCAGGAGCATAAAATCCTATCTGTTCACATATATAGGTCTATTCAATTTTACAACACATGAAAAATCCTATATATCCACTCATACAATGTATTGGGGGAAAATGTCACTAGGGTAGTTGGATAGTTACTTGGTTTTTACAACACATGATAAATCTTTCCACTAGGATAGGTGAATATTTACTGGTTTTTACTGAACAATCACACGATAAATCTCCCAATAGGAAAGTTAGATAACTACTTAGTTTTAATACATATGATAAATCATTCCTGTAAGAAAGTTGGAAAGTTTCTAGATTTTTACTACACATGATAAATCCTTTTTGCCCACTAGGGTAGATGGGTACTTACTGGGTTTTTACTACACATGATAAAACCTATCTGTCCACTAGGGTAGGTGGGTATTGCTGTGTAGGCATAACTTGTTACAGCATACAGATTGCCACAAAAATCTAACATTCCTTTAATTAGGTCTAAATGAAGCCATAAACACTCTCCTGAAAGAAGATTTCCCAGTATAAATCAATCATACATATATAGAGATTGTTCTTTAAATCAGATCTTTATCAGGAGCTACATGTAATTCATACCTTTTCCAGGACACATTTTGACAGGTTATTTCTATTGTAGAATAACTACATTACCCCATTGCATTAACATGTGTCTTTTGAAAACCAGGTATTACTGTATGGTTTTGTTTGTTGATAAAGAAGTCAGATGCATGTCAATTAAACAATGGTATCAACATGGAAGTATTATCAAATAAGTTATTCAAATATGGAAGTAAGAGGCAAGAACAGCGCTCTAATATAAATACATTTAAAATTCAAATTACAAAACTATATTTCAGGCTGATATATTCATACAAACAAAAAACTAAATAAAATCTGTCAGATTTAATCATAAAAATTTAATATATATAAAAGTTAACTAATCACAATGAATGAATTATGTTTACATTTATCTATACTTATAGCAGATTAGCAGTTACCTTGACAACAGACGATGCCACCTGGTTTTAATGCGGTCTTCATCAACTCATAATATGATTTCTCAAACAAAGAAGATGCTGGTCCTACAATAAACCAATATAAACCTAGCTATTATCATTTAGATCAAAGGTTTTATCATGTTTATTAAGGCATTTCAGGGTTATCAAGTCAGGAATTTTAGACAATTGTTTTCCATAAGTTTGATGTGTTTAAAAGTTTTTAATTTTGCCATTTGATGAGGGACTTTCAGTTTTGAAATTTTCTTGCAGTATGCAGGCCCATTGGACTCACAAACTCGACTTTAACAGTCACAATTCGAACAGAACATTGACTTAAACAGTGCTTATTTGTTTTCAAGGGGGGTTCATCCGAACCCCCCCTGGCTACGGGTATGGTATGTTTTTGTATGTTATTTTCAGTACTGTTTTTGAAGATTTGCCACTGTCAATTGAGTTTAGACAGTCACAAACTATAGTGTTGCTGTCAACACGGAAATAAGAGACCAATCAAATTCCCAACTGAGTTATTCAAATACAAACTGTCATTCTAATGCAACAACGTTTGTAACAATCATTTTGATTGGATAACGTCACTTTCTTACATGGCATCAATTGACAATTGATGCTATGGGACATACACGCAAGCGCAGACGGCATATGACAGATTTAACGTTGTTTTCTGTCAGTTTCATTAGAATGGAGATAACAATATTGTATTTTAAGCTCCGACGGCATCAATTTGGGATTTGATGGTCGCAAATACCCGTTTACTGTCTCCGCTAACGCGTCGCCAGTAAACTTAATTTGCGACCATCAAATCCCCAATTGATGCCGTCGGAGCTTAAAATACAATACAGTTATCTCCTAATTCTTAATTATATTTTATAATAAGAATACAATTTGTTTATTGTAGTGTCACATATTTATACTAGTTATATGTTCAAAACACAAATAACAAATTCTGATTCCTAAAACAACATTTTATGCCAATAATTTTGACAGCAGATGTTATCCAATCAATGTTTAGATATCAGATAATCAGGATAATAATCTGTATTATTCATGTTATTTTAATGGTGGTACTCAAAATAATCTAATAGTTCCTAAGCCAAAAACTGAACCATGTGAACTGTTTAAGGGCATACGATACAATTTTGATCCTGTATTTACAGTTTGATGAAAATTTCCATAAAGGCTATTTTTTGCCTGATTAAATCAAATATGTAATAAAATATATACCTCCATGTGCTACTTTTTGAGTTAAATGAGGTCGAAATTTTGTATATTTGCTCAAAATTCGTATTTGTGGCCGTATTTTTCCTTTCGAAAGAAAGACATAACTTTTTTGTTTTAAAAGATAAACACAAATTGTTTTTTGTTAAATAATTTGTAATTTCTGTATTTTATAAGTATTCTAAAAATTTATGCATTTTTTATTCAGAAATAACTCATATTTATCAAACGGTCATGAATTGAGAAAAAAACGTCATTTTTTGCTGTACTTTTATTAAAATTAAAAAAAATGCACTATTTACGTTTTCGTGAAAATTGGCACACATAATCTTCTCGCGAAAACAAACCAAATGGCATTTTAAAAAAGAGGGGTCCATGAACTTGTTTTCAAGTTAGATAAGTTTGAATGATAAAAAGCAGTCGAAAACTGAATCTTTTCCCGAAAAGTCGTAGTTTGACGTCACGAAAATAACAATTTACGTTAGCAACGTCATTACCTCCCCTGTAACTGTATCGTATGCCCTTAAGATTTTTTTTAAATTTCTAGATCAGTTCAATGGAATTGTCTGCCATACACAAAATACATAAAATTTAAAACACTTTATTACTTTTAATCAAAACATTCAGAAATACTTGACACCGATAAGTTTATGAATGATTTAGAATGTACGTAGTATTGATTGGTACATCAAGTACATGTATATCTCATGTTTTCATTTTGACTACATGTACCTCTTGAACTGTTTTATCTTTTATAATGTTACGTACATTGAACTATAAGATTGTAAATAATCTATGTGTAAATATCTGTTTTTGATTATATCGTATGTAAGGGCCTCAGGGAAGATAAGCTTGTAACTTACTGTGTTTACCCTCTTTAAATCAAGAATATTATCATTATTATCACTGCTCTTTCTAATAGTTCAATTTGTTCATTTTATATTTGCCACTGGACGTTAAGCAACCATCAATCAATCAATCAATCAATCAATGTTCATTTTAAAAAAGACTGAGAAGTCACAAGGAAAAAATATCAATTAATACATCTTTTTCAACCTCCATGTTAAAATGGCCACTCTTTTGAAAATATATTTTATACCATATAGTAATGGCAACTAAACCGTGTAATTTTTGTATGTATTCAAACGGTACCTAATTTGTCTGTAATTTGTCACTATTACCATAATTAGTAACAATAGATTACTTACCAATCGGATCTGAGGAATCTGTAATAATGACATCAAATTCACCCTGGTGTTTTTTCATGTATTCAAATCCATCTCCTATATGAAGAGTTAATTTGTCACTGTTAAACCCACATGACATGTTGGGTAAATACTTTTTCGATACCTCTATCACTTTCTGAAATTAAAAAAATAGAATAAAGTTTACAGCTAATTTCCTAATGCTTGTAGAGTTAAACTTTGGTAGGCTTGCTTGCTCTGTTGTTAATTCAAGCTTCGTAATTAACATTGACATCTTCAAACAATATATATAGGCATAATTTAACCTGTATATATTATATTCAAATTTGATTGGATGTTGTCCCAATTACAATTGTACAATATGCAAACAAAGCAAGCAAGCTTACCAGAGTCTTGCTTTACAAGCATTAGGAAATTAGCTGTAATGGATGTTTATATATAGATTAAGTGGTTTATTTTCTTTTTCAACATGCTGTTTCTGTTTGGCATTTATTTTTATAGCATGATGTGTCCTATAGTAGACATATTTGGAGTGTTCTTCAAAAATGGATTGTGCCCTAAACAAATAGAACCAAAGGATGTTATTTTCAGTATAAAATGTATAATAGAAATTCATTACCCATATAATACATTTCAAAATATAGTATGAAAATAGCGAGATAAGTATATATGCAGGTGTGATTGTCAATGAGAATAAATGGAGAATGTCTCTATGAGTCATTTGTAAAAGTGACACCACCCACCTTGAAACTTGATTGTTGTTTTGTGGTAATTAAATACAGTCATGACAGTGTATAAATTTTATAACATTTGATTGAGGCAAACTAAAGGTACAGAACAGAAACAACAAATTTCCATTTATAAAGGGGCATAACTCAAGATTGGTTAATGGAGCACTACCTATATGACCTACAAGATAATAATTCAACATCATTGAGCAGTACTCATGTTAGAAAAAAAACCTTCAATTCAACCCCTTAGCTAGAGATGGTTTGAGCATGAATTAGGCGTGTTCAGTTATTAAAGAGGATAAGAATCTCAAAATTGAAAGAATAACAAAGGAAACAATTTGATTAAACTAAATCGATCCAAAATAACTCATTCTTTTTATACAGGTAAAAACAATGATTTATAAAATATATTTTTAGCCTGTAATATGAAATCAAACAGACCTAGAAAAACCTAATTGAACTAGTTTGCTATCTATCAATTTATTTCTATATTTTTTGTTTATATCATGTTATATGACTGTCTGCAGTCTTTGGAGGTCTCCTCAATGGTTCATTAGACATGTTAGATGGTATCTGGACGAAAATACACACGACCTGCTGATAATATTATCGAGCCCATGTATTGTAAATTGTAAAAATGATGTTAATCTAATGGTAAATGTTTGAGGTAAATGAGGACATAAGAAGAAAAAACATAAACAATGTAGATGATGTGTTTACTGTTACTCAGAGATCATGGAGATATATCATGTATATCTTGCACCAATTACAAAAATGTTGATGCTATAATAATAGATGAAAAAGCACACCTAAATCTCCCTCCCAATTTAAGTCAAAGACAAGACCTTGTAGACCAAATGCAATGAAAGTTAGTCTCAACCCTTCCAAATTAATTCACAGAATAGATAAGTAACTAGATTAAAGCAAGCAAAGTATATAATCAAAGCATGTATATCATGTATATTTAGGTGCAGACTTTTACTTTCAATATGTTATCCAGAGTGTACCAAAATAATTAGTGGACTATTTTCAGCATCAGCTCAAAGATCTGACAGTAAGTAAATATTGGTATATATGCAGTGTGGAAAATCTACAAGAAAATTCAATAGAACTTGATGTATGTAGGTATAAACTAATATAAATATTTAAACAGGATTTCAGAGAGATGAAACATCAATGACTTGTATTAAACCCTCAAAAATGCAATTCTTTGTTTCAGTATTAGAAAAATTCCAAAAGAAAAAAAAACAAATAGCTTGATTGGTTTCGAGTTAGCCTAAATTTACTGAAGAGTAATTACAAAATTCTGTTTTCCCCAAGAATAATTTCAATTCCCTGTCTTTACCCAGTGATATTCCTAATTCCCTGTTTTTAATTCCCATATTTTCTCAGATATCTTTATGGTATCCATGGTTTTACCAAATTTTTTTCAATTACCTGTTTTTACCAAGAGATATTTCTTATTCCCTGTTTTAACCCAGATACATTTTCATTCCATGTTTATATCCAGAGACCAAGATAGGTATTTAGGATTCCTTGTTATATATGTCAGGCAGGTGTTTTTGAAATACCTGCTATAATTACAGGAATTATTCATATAGGTATTTTTTATTACTTGTTATATGCCAGGCAGGTATTTAACTTTCTATTATCACAATGACACCTATATTTACATAAACTTCATTAGTGATACATGCATGACATTCACAGGGATTTCCAAGAACACTTTGTTTTATCTGTAACCTGGTTACATGTGACTTATTCACAATTCAAGTAAGGACTTATTTTCATACAACAAAGATACCTGTTTGAGCATACTGTTTATTGATTATTGGCCCTCTGGAGGTTTGATACTTGTACAAATAAATGTTGTATTAACAATCTAATCTTTTTCACATATAATCTGATGACTCCAGTTGATGCTTGATTACCTCCCTTAATACCTATCAACATACCTCGTCTATTTCACACATATATACTGAAGACACCTGTGGATGTTTAACAACCTCCCTCAGTACGCCCCCATCACCTCCACCAATTATCAAAACCTGAAAAGAAAATTTAAACATTGTTAAAATGATATAAATTAAATTGAGAACATGGAGAAATTGGATGAATGCATGACATGTTACATTTTAGAACTTGACATAAATTTCAATTTAAATACCTTTCAACATTTTCTTAAGAAAATTAGTATGCATATTATTTGCATACCTGTTTTTCATGTACCAATTTTTTATGATAACTGTGAACCACAAATTCAGATCTTTTTTTTAAATTAAAAAAAAAAAAATTATGCAAAAATCACTTAAAAGGGCGACTCTGAAATCACTTGTACATGTATAATAAGTACCCTTGAATGATAAAGTTTTCATATAAAACTTTGATGAAGGTTAAAGATTTTAGATTTTTATATGACTTGGCAAAGAGAACCTTCATGACCTTACATTAATTTAAATAATCATGTGCAAAGTCCCCCTTCCCAAACTGTTGAGTATTCATGGTATTACATGTATTAATTACCTTCAGATAAGTGGATCTTCCTTTCCCAAACTGTTGACAAGTAAGGATTATCTTAGAGTAATTGGGCCTCCCTTTCCCAAACTATTCTCTGGTAACGATTACCTTAGGATAACTGAATCTCCCTTCCCAAACTGTTCTCTTGTAAAGATTACCTTAGGGTAATAAGATCTTCCCTCTCCAATAAGTTGACTAGTAAAGATAACCTTAGAGTAATAGGATCTCCCCTTTCTACACTGTTCACTAGTAATGATCACTTTGAAGTAATAAGGTTTCTCCCTCCCAAACTGTTAACTGGTTAAAATTACCTTATGATAATTAGATATCCCCTTTCTTAAACTGTTCACTGGAAAGGATAACTTAGGGTAATTAGATACCCCCTTCCTAAACTGTTCACTGGTAAGGATAACCTTAGAGTAATTTGATCTCCCCTTTCTACACTGTTCACTAGTAATGATTACTTTAAAGTCATTGGATTTCTCCCTCCCAAACTGTTCACTGGTTAAGATTACCTTATGATAATTAGATATCCCCTTTCTTAAACTGTTCACTGGTAAGGATAACCTTAGAGTAATTAGATCTCTCCTTTCTAAACTGTTCACTGGTAAAGGTTACCTGAGGGTAATTGGATCTCCCCTTTCTAAACTGTTCACTGGTAAAGATTACTTAGGGTAATTTGATCTCCCCTTCCCAAACTGTTCACTGGTAATGATAAACTTCGGGGTTATAAGATCTCTTCTTCCCAAACTGTTCACTGATAAGGTTTACCTTAGGTTGATTAGATCTCCCCTTCTCAAACTGTTCACTGATAGAGATAACATTAGAGTATTTAGATCTCCCCTTCCTAAACTGTTCACTGGTAAGGATTAACATAGAATAATAGGATCTCCCCTTCCTAAACTGTTCACTGGTAAGGATTACCTTAGGTTGATTAGATCTCCCCTTCTCAAACTGTTCACTGATAGAGATAACATTAGGGTAATTAGATCTCCCCTTCCTAAACTGTTCACTGATAAGGACTACCTTGGAGTAATTGGATCTCCCCTTTCTAAACTGTTCACTGATAAGGATTAACATAGAATAATAGGATCTCCTCTTCCTAAACTGTTCACTGGTAAGGTTTACCTTAGGGGTAATTAGATCTCCCCTTCCTAAACTGTTCACTGGTAAGAATTACCTTAGGTTGATTAGATCTCCCCTTCTCAAACTGTTCACTGATCAGTCAGGGGACTTACTGAAATAAGTGATTTTTAAATCACTTATTTGAGTAGCAATTTCGAGGTTTTGTCACAAATTGGGATTTTGTAGTTTTTTCAAAATTTTAAACACATAGGTTTAAATAACATCTTTTAATTAGTAAAACTAAAAAAATATGAACTTTTTGCTTCTTTTAAGTAGCAAGGTTTATGCCTTTGATGCTATCATTTACCTGAAAATTCTATTTTAGTTGAAAAAATGCTATAATAATGGCCTAACTTAATGAACTGATACTTTCTTAACAGATTTTTCACAGCAGTGGGAGTATTTTTCCTGTGAAGTTCAAGGTTTCATCTTTCAGATTATGTAATAAAATTCTACTGTTCGCGATAAAAATTTCACTGTTCGGGGGTGTTGAAATTAATGGGGGTTATTAAAAGAATGATACTTAAAGAAGTGATTTTTGGGAAGGAAATTGAGGTCTGATACTTAAACAAGTGATTTTTATGTCATTATCCTAGATTCAGTACAAGGTCATCACCTGAAATGACCTGGTCATCCTAGACAACACAGATGTTGGTTCTGATAAGTTTAGAAGCATAATTAGTCCCTGGATCATTAGTATTCTATATTTAAAGCTACACTAATATTAAATCACTTCTTCTAGTGATTAATTTGTACTACTTAAATAGGTGATTATTAAAGAAAGACAACTCTAACTTCCAACCTTTATGGAAATAATGTTACTTGAATCAGTGATTTAGAAAATCACTTGTTTAAGTAAGTCCCCTGACTGCTGATAGAGATAACATTAGGGTAATTAGATCTCCCCTTCTCAAACTGTTCACTGATAGAGATAACATTAGGGTAATTAGATCTCCCCTTCCTAAACTGTTCACTGATAAGGACAACCTTGGAGTAGATGGATCTCCCCTTCCTAAACTGTTCACTGGTAAGGATTAACATAGAATGATAGGATCTCCCCTTCCTAAACTGTTCACTGATAAGGACTACCTTGGAGTAATTGGATCTCCCCTTCATAAACTGTTCACTGGTAAGGATTAACATAGAGTAATAGGATCTCCTCTTCCTAAAAGGTTCTTTGGTAAGGATTACCTAAGGGTTATTAGATCTCCCCTTTCCAAACAGTTCACTTGAAAGGATTAACTTAATGTAATTGGATATCTCCTCCCTAAACTGTTCACTGGTAATGATTACCTTAAGATAGTTTGATCTCCCCTTCCCAAACTGTTCACTGGTAAAGATTACCTTCAAGTTATTGGATCTCCCCTTCCTTTTAAACTGTTCACTGGTAAGGATTACATGTACCTTAGGGTTATTGGATCTCCCCTTTAAAACTGTTCTATTTGCAAACCTTTTGAGGGTTAGGATGAGAATTCAGTGGTAAATGTGCCAACATTTCTTGATATGAAAATTCATCTCTTTCTGTGCACTGTATTACACCATCTAACACCAAAACATTACCATAAGTTTTACTGAAATAGACAACACTGACATATAATATTTACTGAGTGAAAGAGGGAACCCTTTGACAAATGTTTGACATGTAATATTACAAAATGTAACTGAAATAGGGATCACTGACAAATAGTATTTACTGAACATGCTGAAATAGCACTGACATATACATGTAAGTTTAACTTTATTAGCACTGACATATATATATAATTATATAAGTTTTCTTAAATAGCACTGCCATATAATTTAAACTTAAATAGCACTGACATATATATAATTTAAACTTAAATAGCACTGACATATATATAATTTAAACTTAAATAGCACTGACATATATATAATTTAAACTTAAATAGCACTGACATATAAGCTTAAATTAAATAGCACTGGCAATTAAGTTTAACTTAAATAGCACTGAATATATAATTTAAACTTAAATGGCACTGACATACATGACATATATATAATTTAAACTTAAATAGCACTGACATATATATAATTTAAACTTAAGTAGCACTGACATATAATTTAAACATTTAAACTTAAATAGCACTGACATATAAGCTTAAATCAAATAGCACTGACAATTAAGTTTTAACTTGCAAATGTAAATACCACTGACATATAAGTTTAATTTAAATAAGATTCAAGATTCAAAGTTTTATTTAGAGTCGATATTCAATAAACTACATTACACAAGCTCTAGTGAGCTTTAAAATAGCACTGACATATAATTAAAATTTAAATAGCACTGACATATGTAAAAGTTATATTGATCTGTTTATCATGTTTATTTGAATATGTACATGTCCCATGATAGGGTTTCAGGTTAAGGTTAATTATAATTTCACAATTCTGCTTTTATGAAAAATATATTATATTTTGCCTAAAACCAATAAAACTTGTAAAAAAAGAATATTTTAACACCTTTTTTGTTCATATTTTTTATTCTCAAAATTAGCAAAAAAATATTAGGCTTATGATAAGCTGAATGATTATGCCCTTTAACTTTATTATATATCTAAATATATACACGATTGTTATACATGTTATACTTGTACTAAAAATTGGAAAACATTCATCAAAACCTAGATGTACTTATTAAAAACTTTGAAAAAGCAAATAATTCTTTACAGCTAAATTCTAAGTAACATTGTATCTTCTTTTATCTTTTAATTTTAGCATTGACTGAAAATGCATCATATAAGATAAAATAACAGTTTGGACACGTGTGTTGTTTATACAGTGAGAGATATCAAATTTTACCTTTTAAATACAATTAAATCCTGATATTTAGATTTTTCATGAAACAACAATTCTTCCACTTGGAGTGACATGCACTGTCCTGGCCATAGTTCACTTAATTCACTAAACCACCCGTCTTTAATTAAATCCATTGGTAATCAGCTGATGAACCGAAAAACGGAAACTGTTAACTTCGGGTGTTCTCTTGGATTTACCAGGTAGACGTAAAAATCAGAGGATTCCAGAAAATGGCCTCCTCAGACGAACCCTTGCCAAAATTCCATGAAAGGGTTGGATCGCTTGTCCAACTAAGTAATGAGAACAGGACAGCACAGAGAAACCATCCCGCCCAAGAGTTCAATAATGGTGTCGCTATTAGCAGAGACCCATTAAAGGAAGACCAATTATTTGAAGTCAAAATAGACAAAAAGGTTGTCCATGTCTCAGCATGTCTTATATTTTTTCTTACTTTGTCAGCGTTTCCCCAGTCCCTTAAACCAATATCAGCCTTAAATTGGTGCGATATGTCTTTGCTAACATTTTAACCAAAACCATCTGTGCATACCAATAAACAATTGATTGAAGGGTTGCCATGTATGTATGTACTTCGAGATTCCGCCAATTTAGACGCACCCCATGATTGACTACTAGGGTACAGTGGTTCCATGTACACTCCCTAAGGATTAATGGAGATGTGTCCTTTACAATATTATCCCACCACCAGAACAATCCCCACCCAACACTGCCCAAGGGAGCGTATAGGACACAGAGAAGTCTGTTATTATGGTGGAGGAAGCCGAAGTACTTGGAGAGAACCACCGGGCCACTCGGTGGAAACAGACAAACCAGAGAGATATCAGAAGATTGATCTCCAGGTCAAAGTAGGGGACAACTTTGACCAACCGAGGCCCCCAAAGTACCCATTCTAGTTTAAACTCTGGTCTGGGTACAAGAGATGTGTGTGAGAGGGTGAACATTACCCTTCTGATGTACTGATATTTTTAGCACCCCGAGTGAGAATCGAACTCGGACCTTTAGCACTGTAGCCATCGGTCTTAACCACTAGACCACGAACTCACATAATGTACATGGTCTAAATCTATACTATTATAAAACAAGAAGACCTCATTTTGTGTGTCGCTTCTCTTCCTTCCACGATAAATTAATCATCATGGAGAAAAACGAAAAAAAAGGAGTCCGAATATTGATTACATCATCAGACTGACTTTTAGTCATAGATAAACTTCCGGTTTGAAACACGCACAAGTACAACCAATCGTATGATAGATAACAAAAATAAAAAAATAAATAAGCCAACCAGAGCGTTCTCCATATCATGGTGTTTAGGTCGCCAGAACCACAACTATTATACCTCCTTAGAGAGGACAATAATTTTTTGCGTTTATCTACATGTAAACTACGATTATAATACTTTAATATATAGAGACTCTCTGTATTCTGTCTGCAGTTTTCTTTGAAATATATTACTATTTTTAAAAGGGGTCATACCAGTTGAATATATAGTAAAACATGTGGAAACAAGAATGTGTCCATTGTACACGGATGCCACATCGGCACTATATTTACTAAGTTTCGAGTTGATTGGACTTCAACTTCATCAAAACCTCCTCGACCAAAAACTTTAACCTGATGCGGGATAGACGGAAGGACGAACGAACGAACGCACAGACTAGAAAACATAATGCCCATAAATGGGTCATAAAAATTTATTGTTGGAAGTGAAAGTAGTGATTTGGCAAAAATGAAAGTAGGGTAGAGATTAGAGGGAGGCAGGACCTTTTTTGGGACGTCAGGGTCGTGTGTTTTAAGCCCGGGATTTGGGGATTGTTTTTTACGGGATCCGGGAATATATTTTTCGATTTCTAGATATGAATTTCTCTAAATTCTGCATCTCAGGATTTCATGTTTTTAAGCCCAGGATTTCGGGATCAGGACCCCTCCGACCACCCTCAAATTGGCCTTAGTCGGTCTTAGTTATTTATACATGATTCATATCCTACCATTAGCATGTTAACAAGGCTCTCAAAAGAAAAAGCACTTATGGATTGTCCTAGAAGCATATTTTATTAGACTAATAATGGTCTTTATATAAGCAGTTACATTTATTTCATGTTTGAAGCCGTGCAAATTTTTAATTTAATTTGACTTTTACCAAAAGATGCATTGTAGCAAAGGAGAAGAATAATTGTGGTCTGAGGCACGAAACACGAAAATAATTGAATTTAACAGAAAGGAAACAAATAATCGGACTTTGCAAAAAGGGAGAGGGCTTTTGATACCTTTTATGAAATTCTCCATACATAATATCTTTTACAAAAAATCACCCTACAGCAGTTCACAAGCTGTATATGCACACGATTTCGCGGGTGTGTTCTAGTATTTATGACGTCTGGCAAGGCTATTTTACTTTTTTCTGGGTTGCCTCCCTGCGTCCCAGAAATTTTTTAAAAATAGCCTTGCCAGACATCATAATTATTTGGACTACCATGTACAGAACATGATCTTCCAGTATCAGTCTTTCACTGAAAAAGATTGTCAATTGAAGACGTCATTTACCAGATAGAAGGCGCGCCTGTATCCCTGCTCTACTAATTAAGAGTGTCCAATACTTTCAGAATCGTCATTCCATAGGGTAGCACATGTACCTCAATATTTTATGTTCCGTAAGTATGGAAATTATCTTGATTCCCATACGTCTGGGTGACCATTCTTATTAGATTTAAGTTTTCCAAATATTTTGTGCAGTCTAAAATCAAACTTTTTCCTCTGTTTGTTCAACTCGGGCTGGAGGTAACGAGGCCTAGGTTTTCATGGTTATGGTCACATGGTGATGGAAGTCATATGACAGATTCAACTAAAAAAGGTATCTGGAACTGCGTACATGTACATTTGTATATGGCCATAGGCCACTTCAAGTTTGATGTATCATACCTGCTAATCCTCACGTACATGATATAATACTGCACGAATATAGGGGATCACATGATAGGCGATCGGATGATAGGCGATCACATGATACGCGATCACTTGATCAGGTAAATGACATTATGAAGGTGTGCATAATTAATGAACTTTTCAAGGACAGAACTGGAAAATTATGTATTAGTGCCTTTCCCATTTATGGAACATTTTGATGTACTTATCCGATTTTGCACAGGTCAAATGTTACATTGAAGAAGCACTGTTTTTTGCATCCTTGGTATACGTATGTCGTTTCAATATTTTGATATATATATATACATTAACACAAACAATAAAACACTAAGGTCGAGTAATCAATAAAATGATATCCCATAAAAAGAAAATATATATGTAATGTATACAGTTGCATATTGTTTGCATACCCATAAGATTTAAGCAGTATTCAGTACTATAGTTTAACATTGTTATTGTGGAAATCATTTTTTGATTGTTTCAGGTTAATTCATGGAGTGGATCTATAGAGATTGGAGTTACTACATGTGATCCAAATAACCTGAACTTCCCTATCAGTGCAACAGGTTTCAGAGAGGGAACATGGGTTATGTCTGGTAGTTCTATACTTAAGGATGGACATTCTATAACAGAGGAGTATGGGGCAGGTAAGGTTTCAGAGAGGGAACATGGGTTATGTCTGGTAGTTCTATACTGAAGGATGGACATTCTATAACAGAGGAGTATGGGGCAGGTAAGGTTTCAGAGAGGGAACATGGGTTATGTCTGGTAGTTCTATACTTAAGGGTGGACATTCTATAACAGAGGAGTATGGGGCAGGTAAGGTTTCAGAGAGGGAACATGGGTTATGTCTGGTAGTTCTATACTTAAGGGTGGACATTCTATAACAGAGGAGTATGGGGCAGGTAAGGTTTCAGAGAGGGAACATGGGTTATGTCTGGTAGTTCTATACTGAAGGGTGGACATTCTATAACAGAGGAGTATGGGGCAGGTAAGTTTGTTTTTATTATGGCCCATTTATGGGCATTATATTATCTGGTCTGTCTGTCAGTCCATCCCTCCGTTCCTCCGTCTGTCCTGCATCATGTTTTTGGTCGAGGTAGTTTTTGATGAATTGAAGTCCAATCAACTTTAACCTTAGTTAAGTATCAGTGCTCTAGCTAGAAATCAAAAGGGGCAGGGTGCCAGTGGAGGGCAGGGCACTTTTTATGATAAGAAAAGGCACTGCTAATTTTTTTGTCTACGTTTCTGTGTGTATCACGAGTTAACAAATCTCTTTTTTTTTACTGTATATGTTGTTTTTTTTTTAAATAAAGATGCATTTTAACTATAGTCTTTATTTCATTGTTTGTGTAGTTATGAATTATATAGTACATCTTCATCAACATATTATGTTTTTATAGCTTAATTTCACTCTACCCATTGTCAAAGAATATTTTTTTTTATCTATATGCAAATGTATTAACAATTTCAGCTTTTTATACATAATGACTCTAAGAAAGTGTGTATTACTAATTTATCAATGTTTAGAACATGGATTGCTAAAAGTATAATTATCAAACAGAAATTGCAATATATTTTTTTTAATATGTTCAAAGACAGTTAATATCCTTAAGGTAACATTATTATGTTATTATATATTCAATTGATTCTTTATTCCTTTTTTTGATACTAGATAATATTTTTAGAGCACAAATTTGTAATAAGCTAAAACAGGGGAAGTAACTCCAAAATTAATTTCCAACACGTTTGCGTTAATTAAAAACTGTGCTTGTCGCTAACAAGTTGAGATGGAAGGCATTTCTGTGAAGGCATAGTTTTATTTTGATGACTTAAATTCAATTCTAAAGTCATGAAAGTCTTCATTTATACACTCTTCCATTGTGACTTGGAAATCGAAAATACCGACCCAAGCTAAACACACTCGCTGACACATTCATCAAATGTATGACAAAAAGATACATTGTCCTAATTAAATTACCTAGATATTAACACCTTTGAAGTCTTTATCATTGTAATTGATTGTAATCATTGTAATTGATTGTAATGACATGATTAACCTGGGGGCAATCACACAGGTGTCATATATGTAATTAACTTGGAGATCAGAAATCGATGAAACAAAAGGCAATTTTACCAAAACGGCACAAGAGAATTTTGGAAAAAGACGTCAGGGCAGAAGGGCGCGGATGAAGGCACCCAGGGCGCGGCTGAGGGCACCCAGGGCGCGGATGAGGGCACCCAGGGCGCGGCGCCCTTCTATTTTGGGCTAGCGAGACCACTGAGTATACATGTTCCCTATGATATCATCTTTCTAATTTTAATTCCAAATTAGAGATTTTCTCCAATTTTCACGGTCCACTGAACATAAAAAAATGACTGTGCGGATGGGGCATCAGTGTACTGGGGACACATTCTTGTTTCTGGCAATTTTATAGTTGAAAAATGTAATTCTATAACTATCATGACTATAACAACAGAAGACAACGGATATGTAAGTGGGTATATATGCATAGGTTATAAAATTGAGAATGGAAATGGGGAATGTGTCAAAGAGACAACAACCCGACCACAGAACAGACAAGAGCAGAAGGTCACCAACAGATCTGGCAGTTTTATACTTAGATATGGTAAAGAGGCATAGGTAATGGTCCGGCAGTGACTTTAAATAATTAGCAAGTTTCAATTTTAAGTTTTCTGCTTAAGTTAGATTGATAGGAACTAATTACAAGAGACAATGCTATTTTCTATTATAAAGTTACATTACTATCTGTACGTCATAGTTTGTCAACAATGTTCAGACCCGGCTCTTCACATTGTTTTATTCCGAATTTTATGCCAACTGGCGAAACATGTATCTGTGACAACAGTTTATTACTAAAAAGTGTCAATTGTTGAAATGAAGAAGATACAGGTGAGCCACACAGGCTCTTAAGAGCCTCTAGTTTTTAGATTGGATTAGTTATATAGATCAGAGGGGATACAAATCAGATAAAGTTAGTGTCTTTGAGAGAGAGAGTTACATGTATGGTTCTTTTGATATATTTTCAGATTTAGACCCAGTGTTCACAGTGTGATATCGTTGATGTTATAATTAGAGAGTTGTGGTTCTTTGATATATTTAGACCAGTTATTAACAGGAATATAGTTGATGTTATAGAGAGAGTTATGGTTCTTTGATATATTTTCAGATTTAGATCAGTTATCAGAGGGTGACACAGTTGGTGTTATGGTGAACTGGAAGAGAGAGTAAGGTTCTTTGATATATTTTCAGATTTAGACCAGTTATCAGAGGGGGACACAGTTGGTGTTATGGTGAACTTGATGAGAGAGTTATGGTTCTTTGATATATTTTCAGATTTAGACCAGTTATCAGAGGGGGACACAGTTAGTGTTATGGTGAACTTGAAGAGAGAGTTATGGTTCTTTGATATATTTTCAGATTTAGACCAGTTATCAGAGGGTGACACAGTTGGTGTTATGGTGAACTGGAAGAGAGAGTTATGGTTCTTTGATATATTTTCAGATTTAGACCAGTTATCAGAGGGGGACACAGTTGGTGTTATGGTGAACTGGAAGAGAGAGTTAAGGTTCTTTGTGAATGGTGTTGATCAAGGAACAGCTGCGTCAGACATAAATTCTAAAGTTTATGCTGTTGTTGACATGTATGGAAAATGTGCCCAGGTTTCTATTATTAGACCAGGCTCTGTCCATAGAACAGATAATAGTAAGTATTTCTCGCCTCTGTACAAAGAACAGGGCCGCATTCAATATCGTAGCTGCTACATAGATTTTGACTATTGAACGTGTAGCTATAGACTAGCTGCTACATAGATATTGGTAGAAGCTACGAAGCCGCTACGTAGCTGCTACGATATTGAACTCAACCTAGATAATAGTGAGTATTTCTTCTCATCACATTTCACAGAACATTGAAGTTTGTAATGATCAGTCTGAAATGTGGTTTGTCATTTAGGTTATCTTAAAATTCTCAGTGACTTGAGCAGTTAGAGATATAACTCTATAGGGTTATTACAGAAAATAACTTGCCTGTGTTATTACAGATACTTTCATGAGTTGTATGCTATTTTCCTGTAATAACCCTATAGAGTTATATCCCTGACTGTTGAGTGATGTATAGTACATATAGACCACAATGAGCTATATTCAATGATTGATTGAATTTGTTTAAGTTTTTCATTTAGGTAAATTTACAATTACAACTATTTTTCACAATTATCCAATTAGTTGTTATAGAAATCACCTCTGGAGGGAATGTTGCTAGTCAGATAAACAATGAATTTCTTGAACAAATTATGTCACATTTAACCAATCAATTCTCTTAGATGTTTCATCTCTGGCGATGTTGGACAATTAACCACTCAATTCTGTTTTAGATATCACCTCCAATGATGTTGCCAGTCAGATAGCCAATGAATTCCTTACACAATTATCCAATCAGATTGTCAATGATTTAACCAGAAGTGCAGACATTTTATCAACATCCAATACTTCCAATGCTGAAGCTTCCCCTTCAAATGATATGTTGACATTCCATCAAAAGTGTGGCAGTCTTATTAAATTAACCAATGAAATGAGAACAGCAGAGAGAAAGCGCCCCCTGGATGAGTTCAATAATGGAGTTGTGATGACAAATAGACCTTTAAAAAATGATGAAATGTTTGAAGTATGTTGTATTATATTACCCAATGTAACATAAGGAGATGTGGTATGATTGCCAATCAGACACCCGTCCACCAGGGTTCAAATGAAGTGTATGTTAACAATTATAGGCAACTGTAGGCCGTAGGCCCTTCAACAATGAGAAAAAAAACACAACTGTATAGTTGAATTTGAAGGCCCTTGAGAAAACTAATTGCCTAATTTATGTCAAACACAATTTACTAAAAACAAATATGATAAAAAACTTGTGGAATGAAAATTGAACATAACCATTACTTTTCAAAATGTGAAAACATGTTTTCTTTTAGTAACTTCAACAAAAAGAAAAGTGAATCATTGTTATAACTTTAAAGATCGTACATTGTATTGATATAAATGTAAAGATGCAAGAGATAACAAAGCTACTGTATTCCTCTAAACAGACACACTTCAATAAAGCCACAAAACTCAAAACACTCAAGTTAAGGAGTAAAATAGCAGTTAAACAAATCAGATATCATACAAACAATAACCATGATAATCATCTTTAAATTTAAACCAAATTGTATATCATGATTATATACCATCATGAATTTTTTATGAAGAATTCCATCAGAGTTTAGGCCACCCTTAAAAAATTCTTTGTTTGGCATTGCCGACCCACACTATCAGCTGGTGGGTAGGTAGGTAGGGATTTTTTTTTTTTTTTTACATTTAAAAGCTTTATATATGTAAATCATGAAGTCTCTAGATCAATGTTGTCTAAAGCATTGCAGCATTGCTGTGTGTACATGCTGGTGGTTTCTTTGAAAGGGGTCAACCGTCAATGTCACATTCTACATCATATGGATAATTTCATGCAAGACAGTCAGTTTTATTGGCAAAGTTAACCAAAGTACCCAGAAAAAACACAGAACTGAGGCAGGAAACTGACAAATTAACCATATAAAATGTATGACGTGAAAATTGAACTTTTATTGTGGGACTGCCCATTGAACAGAGGCCTGATATGTCACATCTTGAAGTAGTGGTCACAGTTTGGTAAAATTACCATAAGTTAAATGGCTCAACCACAACGGCTCCTTGTACAAATGGACAAAGATTTAAAACTTTGATTGTTTGCTTTGGTTTTATAAACATCACTTTCTACACCATATGGGTAATTTCATGGTAGTCAGTTTTAGTGGCGTACTAAACCGTAGTACTTGAAGGAAAACGCCAACCTGCGGGAGGAAACTGACCAACCTTATCACATCTGACATGAAAATCAAACCTTAATTTTGCAACTGCCCAACTAGGGCTCAGACCAATACCTGGAGGCTAGTAATCATACATGTAAGGTGTGACGAACTACCATACAAACGCCTACTGCCCCTGATAAGTTTTGAGGATAAAGGATCTGTTCCAAATTAGGATAGCAAAATATTAAAAATTTGGAAGGTTGGCACAACTAGACATGGTGTTTATACTAATATTATCCAAGTGCAAGGTTTTTCAAGGCTAGTAGGTTTAAAACGTATGATAAATTCAAAATGGAAATATGCAGCAGGACAGACAATTTTTACAGATAAATAAATTATGGGTTGTAATGCTTGTTTGGTCAACAGAAATCTGGACATGCATTACATGAATACAGATAATTAATGAGCCCTTAGAATTGTGGAAAAGGAGGGGATTTTATTCATCACTAAGTCTAGTACACTGGATACATTTATAAATATGTTTCTGTCAGTATCTTTTATGTTTTAAGAATTATCTTATTCATGTTAAGAAGAAAGGCAAGAAAAGGGGGAAGTACTTCAATTGACACAAGATGCTAGTCTTTAAAATATGTATGTTTTGTACCAGGCTAGCATCTACTGGTACAAAACTACTATAAACCTGTAAATCATTTTGGTCTTTAAGATTTGGTGCTTACAGTCATAATTATCTTGAATGCATCATTGTGGTTCTGACTATAGTAGATACTTTGTTCTCTGGTTCAAGGGAAAAATTGTCAATGATAAATTTCAAATATTTAATAAGTTCAACAAATGTAAGAGCCACGCATATTTGTTCTGTGATGTCCCGGTGAAAAACTTCTATCTCATGAAGCGACAAAGTCAAGCAGAAATCATCTGTTTCTGCTTTACAAAAGATAAAATTGAGTCCTCTACAAGGTTTCTCAGAACGTTTCTTTCAAAGAATAGCTGAAATTTGATTTTTGATAAAATCCATCTCCCGTAACCAATGCATTGCAGCATAGGGAGATGCCTTCCCCTGATCCTGATCCTGATCCTAAGGTCAATAATTGACACTACTGTTCTCTGTGTGCTATCTTCCTCCTCTTATGGTACACCGTTGCTCGAGGTAATATCTCGCGGTACTTTGGTATACTTGTTTAGGCGCAGGATCGGGAATCAGGGATTGCAAGTTCTTGGAATCTCCTGCCGGCCTCTTTGACATTACTTTTGGCAGACTTTTTCTATTCCATGTCATTTAAATGTTTGCTCCCAATACAGTGTAAGGCAAGCGCTTTTAAGATCATGATTTGAAATAAGTAAAGCCAGGAACAAACTCAGCGGATACGATCAATTTCCGGCACAATTTCAATATTTTTTAAATAAAAAAAAATAAATTTCTGAAACGCAAATAAAATTATTTGGGCGGCAAGTTTTTCAGTGGGTCGGGCGGCAATGCCAAACAAATGAAATTTTATTTTAGGCCTTAACATGTAGAATTACTGCATTTGTTCAGCAGTGCAAAACGTCTTTAACATAAATGAAACTAATGAAAAGATATTACTTATAAAGAAGGCTTTTAAAATATTTACAATACAAAATAATGGCACAAATTTCTCAATTATAACCTTTTGCATGGTTTTAAAAATGTATGGTTCTTTATCAGTGTATAAGTAATGATAAGCTCTAGAAATGATATAATTGGAACTTATATTATATGTTTCTATATTTTAGATTCGTTTGGATATTTTAGTAGATAAATGGTCAGGGTCTATAGAGGTAGGAATTACAACACATAACCCTGGTACTTTGGACATTCCAGCAACTATGACAAATATGAGATCTGGTAAGTTTTTCTTCAAAGAGAACGTAAAAAATTAAAAAATCAACTTGTTGCCAATGAAATAATACTTATTAATCGCATGGTGTACTCATAGTTAATGAAACTACTTTAGCACATTATGTTTTTGCAGTCAAACTATTCACATGATGAATTCTCCATCAATGAAAGGTTACTATTTGATGCTAATGAAACATAAATTATTGATCACATGATATATGCATAGCCAATGAAAAGTTGCTATTGATTGCATGATATATTTTCTTTATTTGAAACATTACTATATGATGATATTTTATTTTGTAGGTACCATTATGATGAGTGGTTGTGGAATTCTAACTAATGGGAAAGGTACCAGGAGAGAGTATGGACAATATAACTTAGATGAATTGGCGGTAAGTTAGGGTTAGGTTAAATATCATATAGAGGGGGGGGGGGGGGGGTCACCTGTGGTGTCTGTGGACATTAAGGGTTGTAATATGACTATAGGAGATTTAGTAACATGTTTTAGGGTTAGGCATACTTGTTTGTATCTGAAACTGCACATTTTAGTCAAAACATTTTAGTAATGATTAGTAGAAAATTGAAAGGATCAAAACTTTTATCAAACTAATACTATATCATTGTATTTTAAAGTTTATACTAATAACAGGGTTTTTAAATGACTGGTGTACTATGTCATGAATTTAATTTGTTCCATTATGCATCTTTTCTTGTATTTTTTTTAAAAGGGGGACACTATCATGGATATGTATTGTGTATAAGATCAAAGCGAACGTTTTACTTGTAAAATATTCTTTTAAAGTAATTTAGAGTAGTATATTTTCAAATCCTTTCCTGAAAATTAAGTTTTTTTTTATGAATATTGCGTGTGGGCTTTGATTTTAAATTCTTATAAAACATAACAGATGTTATATATATCAGAGTGAAGCGAACCATTTATTGTGAAAACATTATTAAGTGAAAAATTCTGTAATCTTTTAAAATTTAACTGTTATTACAATAAAAAACAATGTTAAATTGGTTCTTTGGCTACATATTAATTTCCTTTTGTTAACTTTTTTAATAAAAGAATTAATTCTACAGTTGAAATTACATATATCTTCCACTGTTCCATCCAAAGTCAACTTTTATTTATATTCAATAAACTTTTTTACTTTATTTCCAGGAGGGAGATAGAATTGGTTTGATGAGGAAATCTAATGGTCAGTTACATTATTACATCAATGGTCAGGACCAAGGTGTGGCCTCTAACGAGACCCCACAGACTATATGGGGTGTGGTGGACCTCTATGGGATGGCTGTCAAAGTAACCATTCTGGACAGAAATGACCCTAACTACCCTAACAACATACAAAACACAGTTACAAGAAATAATGTTTTCCGACATTTTCCTGATCTGTATGATGAAGAAGCATTGGAAGTTACTAATATTGGTAATTGATTATCTCCCTTGTACATTAATAGAGGATTATTTACTTGTATATTAGTAGGGCTTATCTCCCTTTTATACAACAGGGCTTTATTCATTTGAATATAAAGAGAGGATTAACTCTTTTGTATACAAGGTGTCCAAGTGTTTGGGTTTGAAGCGTCACTATTATGTCAAACAGTTTAGTTGTTATTGTGGATCCATTTTCATGGGTATCAATTTTCGTGGATTGAGGAAAACTAAAATTTTTGTGAATATTTTATTTGTGGTTATGCCAATCTCTGCATGCAAAGCCTATTCACAAGTTGAAATCTGTTGAATATTTGAGAATTCATGTCCCCACGAAAACACAAGAATTGGTATCCAACAAATAATAATGAATCCACAGTAATAGAAGAACTAAATTTCATGAATCTTTGATACTTATAAATGATAAGTTCAGGGTTTAAAAAACTATTGGCATCACTTTTGTTGTTTTGTTCCATTTTCAAACTAGTCTTAATTGTTATAATGGTTGTATCTGAAGTGATCACATGTTATTGATATTGAAATGTTTGAGATATATTTTTTAGATGAAGAAGAATCTGACAGGTTATTATTTCATACATCATGTGGGTCACATGCTACTGTTATGAGTGGACAAAGAACAGCTCTCAGACCTAAGTAAGTTTATTTCAGGGGTATAATAAAATCAAATTGTTAAACCTTCATGGTCAACATTTCTATGTAAATGTATATATATCTATACAGCCACTGCATCAACTTTTTGTTTAGGTTTCTGTATAAAGGAAAACTAATATTGTTAAATGAATTATATTTTGTATGCAGATCAATGTTAAATCCAAAATTTGTTGATTAACACATTACTCTATGTAAATTAAAAAAAAAAAAACATTTATTTACCTTGCTAAATTTTGTGAGAAGAATAAAAACTGTTTGAAAATAAGAAAAACGTGAATCCCGTAAATTAACATTAAAAGAACTTGTTGATTTTGCAGTGCAATGGATGATTTTAACAATGGAGTTGTACTTACGACTAGAACACTGAAACCAGATGAACTATTTGAGGTCCGACTTGATAAAATGATAGACAAATGGGCAGGGTCAGTAGAGATAGGGGTAACATTACATTGTGCTGAGGAGCTGGAGTTCCCTTCAACAATGACAAACATCAGATCTGGGACATGGATGATGACAGGGAATGGAGTGATGCATAATGGAACAACAGTTATTGATGAATATGGACAGAACCTTGATCGCTTAAAGGTAGGATTACCTAGGGGAAGGGGTTGGGATGACTCTTATTGTTGACAGAATCATGAAATATATTATGGTTGAAAGAGCGTTCCACATAGACTCTGTTAAAAGTTATCTGTGTGTTAAATTTGTTTCTTCTTTTAACACAACTTGGTTAGCAGAATAGCCTGTCCCTCTATCTGTCACTCTGCCTTGATTTAATATGTTGTATGCAGGAGATTGCTAAGGAGCCAAGATAAGAACTTTGAATTTCTATGTCAATGGTATAACCTGTCCCACAGCATTAACAGTTCTTTGATTTAACCTATTTTAGGCAGGAGATAGAGTAGGTGTTAGAAGAAGAGCTGATGGGACTTTGAATTTCTATGTTAATGGTATAGACCAGGGTCAAGCAGCCACTAATGTTCCAGAGAATGTGTTTGGTGTAGTTGATTTGTATGGACAAGCTGCACAGGCCACAATTATAGATAGATATGGTAAGACAATTACAAGTTTTAAAGGGAAACTTTGGACACTCACAGTAAAATAATGAGAAAAAAATATTTTCACAGATGGACTGAACTATACTGGTGGCTTAAGGCTGTGTGTTTTACGCTTTGGTTGGGTTGTTGTCTCTTTGACACATTCCCAATTTCCATTCTTTATTTTATAAAAAAGAGAAGTTTTTTTTTCATGCAAACCTTAAAATTTTAATAGGGACTTAAATAAACATATTTTGAGTTTGATTTTGTATTTGTTGTTGGCTGACCTTTTACTCCACGGTTTCTCATACTTGTTAACAATATCATCTCATTCAGTTGATCAAAATTAGCACAATTCAGTAGAAACTTATCTGTTCTTTTAAGTGTTTTTGTATTAAGAAAATGTGTTTTTTGCTAAGAAGATGACAGCAAATCAAATACTAAGGAGAAAACAATTATTAAATGTAAGAAAATAAAACTAATTCTGAACATTTAAACTAGTATATATTGGTTTAGGGGCCAGCTGAGGGACGCCTATGGGTGTGGGAACTTCTCGCTACATTGAAGACCTGTTGGTGACCTTCTGCTGTTGTTTTTTCTATGGTCGGGTTGTTTTCTCTGACACATTCCCCATTTCCATTCTCAATTTTAATCATAAAACATGCAGGATTTTTAGAAGTGGAAAAAAACAATTTATAATATTACATTGTAATTTATTTATGTATTTACAGATAGTCTCAGCTCTCCAGATGCAGAATCTAGTAGTATGGTGGAGACAGAAGAATTAAGGTTTCATCTCGTCCATGGACAGAATGCTGTTATTGTCAACAATGGTAGAACTGCTACACGTCCTAATGCCACGGGAGAATTTAATGATGCCATCATCATGAGTAACAGACCATTAAAGGATAACGAACTGTTTGAAATCATTATTGAGAAAATGGTGGATCGTTGGTCTGGATCTATTGAGGCTGGTAAGTCAGCCACAACAATGAAAATAATTATTTTTTGGTCTTTCTATGTTGAGCCCATTGAATTTATTTATGCAGACCTAGTAAATTATGTCAATTGTGTGTCTTGTTCTTTCTAGGGTGTGATAAGGCAGTCCCCAGGAGAAAATGATTGGTTTATGATTGTGCTGTAATGAGGGGGTTAGTAGGCAAAATACTTAGTTCAGGTTTTATGCAAAAGGGTTCAAATGAAAGTGAAAATACTTTTTTTATAGGAGAAAGGCAGAAATCAAGAGAAATAATGTTTTTATGTTTCCCTGAGGTATAAAGCTCTAGTATTTATGTGATGTCTTCTTTTCAGGAGTAATAGCCTTTTAAAAGTTTAAGAATATTTTTCTTTGGTATATTTTTTTAGGAGTAACAGCCATCAAGCCAGAAGATTTAGAATTTCCTAACACCATGACAGATATAGATTATGATACCTGGATGTTAAGGTATGTTCTAGTCACAATACCTTTATGGTACACAAACAATACCTTATGGTACACAAACAATACCTTTATAGTACACAAACAATACCTTTATGGTACACAAACAATAACTTTATGGTACACAAACAATACCTTTATGGTACACAAACAATACCTTTATGGTACACAAACATTTATAGTACACAAACAATACCTTTATAGTACACAAACAATACCTTTATGGTACACAAACAATACCTTTATAGTACACAAACAATACCTTAATAGTACACAAACAATACCTTTATAGTACACAAACAATACCTTTATAGTACACAAACAATACCTTTATGGTACACAAACAATACCTTCATAGTACACAAACAATACCTTTATGGTACACAATTATAGTGCATGTGCTACTATTAAGACCTGATATTTATGTGTGTCCACTTCATGTTTAATTGAATCTGCTTCAATACAGCTATGCCATTTAGGTCCATCTTATGTTTTCCCAGCGAATATGATACAATGCAGCTATTACATTTAGGTGTGTCCATCTTATGTTTTCCCCAGTGATTATGATACAATGCAACTATTGTATTTATGTTTTCTATTATATATACTGTGGATTCATTTTTATTCGTGGTATACCAATTTTCGTGGATTTCGTGGGTAACAGCGAACCACGAATTTAAGAATTCAACGAAGAATAATCCCGAGAAATGTGTATTGAGTCGGATGTTTATTTCCTGTTATGTTATGCAGTTCAAGTATAGTGTTGACTAGCGATAAACATTGTAACATAACACATGCTTTTTTTATTGAAAGAAGATACAAGTATTTTAATTAAATCTATGATAAATATATCTAATATCAGTGATAATTTACTTTTTAAAATTGATTAAAACTGTTCATGGAAAATAACTGCAAGTTGTTAATTACCGTGTCATAGTTTGGTTTACCAGTGATTAAACATCAATAGGATTAAGTACGGGGATATTGCCCGTAGGTTATATTGATTATGACAGGAACATTTATTTTCACACCTTAGACTTATATCACTGTTTATTATATCGTGATTAGGGAAATGAGCTTTCAATCATAAAGTTTTGAATGCCTTTTAGAATTCAGACAAGAATTTATAAATTGTAAAACAAACAAATAATTAGTTGTCTCTGTCCATTATTGTAATCGAAGTTATCAATGAACACTTTAGCCTAGAATGACCAAGCGAGCTTTTTCAATGAATTTCTTCTTTTTTGTTTTGTTTTATTATTGATCAAACCAAGGAGGTTAAATGATCTCCTAAATCAAAAAGAAATCCACGAATTACATATCTATTTTTTGTTGTTGTAATCAGCGATCCACGAATTTACGTATACCACGAAACGTCTTTTTTTTTTTGAAAATTGATACCCACGAAAATAAATGAATCCACAGTATATTCTATGATGTTGCCTTGACATTTGTATGTGTCCACTTTTCATTTTAAATTGACTTGCAATGATTTAGTCAAGATATTTATGTGTGTCCTCTTTTTTGTTTTCAGTGGATCTGCCATCATGCAGGATGGTACTACTATAAGAAATGGTTATCCTTTAGATTTAGATTTAGTAACTGTGGGGTGTCGTCTGGGGATGATGAGATGTTCTGATGGGACGCTACACTTTTATTATAACGGTAGAGACCAGGGAGTGGCCTGTTCAGATATTTCTACAAGTAAGTTGTTACATTGTCAGTGGCAGTGAGTGGTCTGCTCAGCTAAACACATGCAGTTTTGTGTGTTGATACATGTATTTCTTCTTTTTTGAAGATCTCTTTTTTTCTTTAAGTTAATTAATCAATGAGTGATGGATTTCTCTGAGTAGAAATTAAAAAATCCTTGAATGAGGAAATGATTTATTTCTTTTGCAATAATACATAATAGATAAATCTGTACAATTGAAATTGAAAAAAAGTCTAAAAATAGACATCAAAAGGTAGCTTTTTTTGTATTTTACAGGTGTATTTGCAGTGATAGATTTATATGGACAGTGTAGCCAAGTGTCTATTACAAGTGGTTCTGGAGTCCTTCCTACAGATAATAATTTATTACAAAATAGTACAGATCTGTCAATAGTATCACCATCAGGTAATGTGTAACCTCTAACTTTGTCCTTAGTTAATATATAGGATAAGGACCCATCAGTCTTCAATATACAGAATAAGGACCCATCAGTCTTCGATATACAGAATAAGGACCCATCAGTCTTTGGTATGACTTCTCTCATTAACCTCTAACTTTGTCCTCAGTTAATATACAGAATAAGGACCCATCAGTCTTTGATATGACTTCTCTCATTAACCTCTAACTTTGTTCTCAGTTAATATACAAATAAGGACCCATCAGTCTTTGATATGACTTCTCTCATTAACCTCTAACTTTGTGCTCAGTTAATATACAGAATAAGGACGTATTAGTCTTTAAAATCACTTCTGTCAATTAAGATTTTGTCCTCAGTTAATATACAGATTAGATCAGATCAGTTTGTTAATTGTTTTTATTAAGCAAAAGTTTGTTTTGTACATGTAATACACATATCTGACTTTAAATTCAACTTGTTTTTGTATTTGTATGTTAATCAATCTCAGACTTTGGCCCCCAGTTGATATAAAGAAAACTGAAGACTATTCTATAATATCACTTATATATTTTATCTTATAAATCTCAGTCTACGTCCTCAGTAAATATACAGAATGATAATAGTATGTTTTGTATTGTCTACTACTATTGACCTGATACACAATAAATAGATGTAAACAGATTGTTTTGTTAAGTTGAGTAGTCAGTTGTTCTGAGTCAACACGCAGTGAAATGGGCTGCATCATATAGAAATCAACCTTGTACAAATGCACGTATATATATACATGTTTAAAACTTTGATTGATATTGGAACATTCAAATATAAAATAAAAGATGAAATTTGGTTTGTTTTATAAAGTTCAATTTAATTTTCAAACAGTTACAGACTTTCTGTAGAATCTTTTTTTACATGAAATAAGTTAACATACCGGTATATTTATTTGCATAAGAATGATTTCTTTCCGACACTGCTCAAATGTTAATCTTTCAAAGTTGATCACTAATGACAAAATGTATTGTGTTTATTGACCAGATAAATTGTTCTTTCTCAAATCAAAGTATTTAAACAGTAGATATAAGAAGATGTGGTATGAGCGCCAATGAAACAACTCTCCATCCAAGTCACAATTAATAAAAGTAAACCATTATAGGTCAAAGTACGGTCTTCAACACAGAGTCTTTGCTCACACCAAACAGCAAGCTATAAAGGGCCCCAAAGCATACTAGTGTATAACCATTCCAACAGGAAAACCAACAATCTAAACTATGTAAAAAACAAGAATCAAGTTATACTTATGAACCACATCAACATGATCAACAAACAACAACTACTGAACATCAGATTCCTGACTAAGTATAGGTTCAAACAACTGCAGCTGGTATTAATGGTTTAAATGACTTTTATTAAAGGTAACTTATTCTATTTTTCAGATGTCACACACAAGTTTAGCCAGTGTTGTGGGAAGAATATTTCCATAAAAAATAATGGTTCTTCTGCATGTAGAACGAGAAATTTTAACCATGGACTTGTTTTTAGTTCTGATCCACTCAAAAGAGATGAACTTTTTGAGGTATTTTCCTTTCCACAGTTTTTGCTCCCTGCTTTAATAATTTTGGTGAGACTTAATATGGTCTTTCTTGGTAGATAATCTGTTACTCTTGACTTATGATTAAGTACCCTTAGCTGTTTGTTTCATTTTCATTATAGGATTAAACACCTTCTTAAAGGAATTTATTGGTGTATAAACTGGACCAATTCACTCACAAACAAATAAAAGTCGGAAGGACTTTTATGATATGTTTGTGAGTGACTTGGTCCAGTTTATACACCAATAAATTCCTTTAAGGACTTTTATTTGTTTGTGAGTGAATTGGTCCAGGTTATACACCAATAAATTCCTTGAAGAAGGCATTTAATCCTTATAATTCTATAAAATAGGAGATAGGGAATATATTTTTCAACACTCGTTATCTCTGTCACATGTAAATTGTATATTTATGTTATTGAATACCGGCGCATGAATATATTTGTTTGGCACATAAATATATTTGTTTGGCGCATGAATATATTTGTTTGGCACATGAATATATTTGTTTGGCGCATGAATATATTTGTTTGGCACATGAATATATTTGTTTGGCACATGAATATATTTGTTTGGCACATGAATATATTTGTTGGCACATGAATATATTTGTTTGGCACATGAATATATTTGTTTGGCGCATGAATATATTTGTTTGGCACATGAATATATTTGTTTGGCACATGAATATATTTGTTTGGCACATGAATATATTTGTTTGGCGCATGAATATATTTGTTTGGCACATGAATATATTTGTTTGGCACATGAATATATTTGTTTGGCACATAAATATATTTGTTTGGCACATGAATATATTTGTTTGGCACATGAATATATTTGTTTGGCGCATGAATATATTTGTTTGGCACATAAATATATTTATTTGGCACATGAATATATTTGTTTGGCACATAAATATATTTGTTTGGCACATGAATATATTTGTTTGGCGCATGAATATATTTGTTTGGCACATGAATATATTTGTTTGGCACATAAATATATTTGTTTGGCACATGAATATATTTGTTTGGCACATGAATATATTTGTTGGCGCATGAATATATTTGTTTGGCACATAAATATATTTGTTTGGCACATGAATATATTTGTTTGGCACATGAATATATTTGTTTGGCACATGAATATATTTGTTTGGCGCATGAATATATTTGTTTGGCACATAAATATATTTGTTTGGCGCATGAATATATTTGTTGGTTAATTAAAGCAAAAATATGTACTCAATGAAATTTGCTATCTGATAAAAAGTAAACTGCAAACACTCTTATTATCATTCAAACAAATCTTTTTGTGTTTATTATTTAATTAAACAATTTACGTGCAGTGAAAATAAATTTTGTTAACGTCGGTGTTATTATCGCTGCCATCTTGTTTACATTGGTTACGAAAGGAAGTTTGGTCAACATTGTTTATCGAAAAATAAAAACATCAAGATCAACCACCAGAAGTCCTATCGACCAATCATAACAACGTATTCCCTAATATGCAAATCATATAAGAATGGATCCTAAGGGAATGATAGCATTTCCACTTTGTAATAAATATGACAGACATGAACCTACAAGACCACTAAATTACAGGTTCCTAGCCTTGGACAGACACATTGAGAATGTAGAGAGGTTACACATGTTTGTTAACACTCAACCCTAGGAAATGTGGTTCTCCCTTAACATAGGACAGTGTAACATGAGAACAAAATGTAAATATCATTGGTGAATGGCTCAACTTAATTAACTAATAAGACACACATAGGACAGTGTAACATGAGAACAAAATGTGAATATCATTGGTGAATGGCTCAACTTAATTAACCAGTTAGACACACATAGGACAGTGTAACATGAGAACAAAATGTAAATATCATTTGTGAATGGCTCAATTTAAATAATTAGTAAGACCCACTAAAATACAACTTATGTAAAAGCAATAGACAGTTCAATTAAATATTTTGAATTATACACATGTGAGACGGAAAACCTTCAATTCTACTCTGAACATATGTTTTAAATATTCCTTTATTTGTAGATATTACTCAATTTATTTCACTTGACTGGGCGGAGTTTACCGTTTCGATCATAATAAACCATTCCATCTATAGATAGGTGTTTTAGGATAAACTCATCAATGAAGTGTCCAGTTGTTCTTTTGTAAATTCCTTTGATGGCACTGATAGGTGATTAGAAATCAGTAATAATTATAACGGCAATCATCCTAATCACACACATCTTCAAATAGACTGTCCGTATGCAAATTAAAACGTAAGCTCCGCCCGATCAGTTGAAATGACATTGGTAATAATAATAGAAACGCTATCCAAAGTTTGGTCTGGATCGTTACACATCAGACTGACCAGTTCAGCTATATCATATTCCTTTATTTGTAGATAAGAATAGAAACACTATCCAAAGTTTGGTCTGGATCGTTACACATCAGACTGACCAGTTCATCTATATCATATTCCTTTATTTGTACATAAGATTAGAAACACTATCCAAAGTTTGGTCCGGATCGTTACACATTGGACTGACCAGTTCAGCTATATCATATTCCTTTATTTGTAGATAAGAATAGAAACACTATCCAAAGTTTGGTTGGGATCGTTACACATCGGACTGACCAGTTCAGCTATATCATATTCCTTTATTTGTAGATAAGAATAGAAACCCTATCCAAAGTTTGGTCTGGATCGTTACACATTGGAGTGACCAGTTCAGCTATATCATATTCCTTTATTTGTAGATAAGAATAGAAACACTATACAAAGTTTGGTCTGGATCATTACACATTGGACTGACCAGTTCAGCTATATCATATTCCTTTATTTGTAGATAAGAATAGAAACCCTATCCAAAGTTTGGTCCGGATCGTTACACATTGGACTGACCAGTTCAGCTATATCATATTCCTTTATTTGTAGATAAGATTAGAAACACTATCCAAAGTTTGGTCCGGATCGTTACACATTGGACTGACCAGTTCAGCTATATCATATTCCTTTATTTGTAGATAAGAATAGAAACCCTATCCAAAGTCTGGTTGGGATCGTTACACATTGGACTGACCAGTTCAGCTATATCATATTCCTTTATTTGTAGATAAGAATAGAAACACTATCCAAAGTTTGGTCTGGATCGTTACACATCGGACTGACCAGTTCAGCTATATCATATTCCTTTATTTGTAGATAAGAATAGAAACCCTATCCAAAGTCTGGTTGGGATCGTTACACATTGGACTAACCAGTTCAGCTATATCATATTCCTTTATTTGTAGATAAGAATAGAAACACTATCAAAAGTTTGGTCTGGATCGTTACACATCGGACTGACCAGTTCAGCTATATCATATTCCTTTATTTGTAGATAAGAATAGAAACCCTATCCAAAGTTTGGTCTGGATCGTTACACATCGGACTGACCAGTTCAGCTATATCATATTCCTTTATTTGTAGATAAGAATAGAAACCCTATCCAAAGTTTGGTCTGGATCATTACACATCGGACTGACCAGTTCAGCTATATCATATTCCTTTATTTGTAGATAAGAATAGAAACACTATCCAAAGTTTGGTCTGGATCATTACACATCGGACTGACCAGTTCAGCTATATCATATTCCTTTATTTGTAGATAAGAATAGAAACACTATCAAAAGTTTGGTCTGGATCGTTACACATCGGACTGACCAGTTCAGCTATATCATATTCCTTTATTTGTAGATAAGAATAGAAACACTATCAAAAGTTTGGTCTGGATCATTACACATCGGACTGACCAGTTCAGCTATATCATATTCCTTTATTTGTAGATAAGAATAGAAACACTATCAAAAGTTTGGTCTGGATCGTTACACATCGGACTGACCAGTTCAGCTATATCATATTCCTTTATTTGTAGATAAGAATAGAAACACTATCAAAAGTTTGGTCTGGATCGTTACACATCGGACTGACCAGTTCAGCTATATCATATTCCTTTATTTGTAGATAAGAATAGAAACACTATCCAAAGTTTGGTCTGAATCGTTACACATCGGACTGACCAGTTCAGCTATATCATATTCCTTTATTTGTAGATAAGAATAGAAACACTATCAAAAGTTTGGTCTGGATCGTTACACATCGGACTGACCAGTTCAGCTATATCATATTCCTTTATTTGTAGATAAGAATAGAAACACTATCCAAAGTTTGGTCTGGATCGTTACACATCGGACTGACCAGTTCAGCTATATCATATTCCTTTATTTGTAGATAAGAATAGAAACACTATCCAAAGTTTGGTCTGGATCATTACACATCGGACTGACCAGTTCAGCTATATCATATTCCTTTATTTGTAGATAAGAATAGAAACCCTATCCAAAGTTTGGTCCGGATCGTTACACATTGGACTGACCAGTTCAGCTATATCATATTCCTTTATTTGTAGATAAGAATAGAAACACTATCCAAAGTTTGGTCTGGATCGTTACACATCGGACTGACCAGTTCAGCTATATCATATTCCTTTATTTGTAGATAAGAATAGAAACACTATCAAAAGTTTGGTCTGGGTCGTTACACATCGGACTGACCAGTTCAGCTATATCATATTCCTTTATTTGTAGATAAGAATAGAAACACTATCCAAAGTTTGGTCTGGATCATTACACATCGGACTGACCAGTTCAGCTATATCATATTCCTTTATTTGTAGATAAGAATAGAAACCCTATCCAAAGTTTGGTCCGGATCGTTACACATTGGACTGACCAGTTCAGCTATATCATATTCCTTTATTTGTAGATAAGAATAGAAACACTATCCAAAGTTTGGTCTGGATCGTTACACATCGGACTGACCAGTTCAGCTATATCATATTCCTTTATTTGTAGATAAGAATAGAAACACTATCAAAAGTTTGGTCTGGATCGTTACACATCGGACTGACCAGTTCAGCTATATCATATTCCTTTATTTGTAGATAAGAATAGAAACACTATCCAAAGTTTGGTCTGGATCATTACACATCGGACTGACCAGTTCAGCTATATCATATTCCTTTATTTGTAGATAAGAATAGAAACCCTATCCAAAGTTTGGTCCGGATCGTTACACATTGGACTGACCAGTTCAGCTATATCATATTCCTTTATTTGTAGATAAGAATAGAAACACTATCCAAAGTTTGGTCTGGATCATTACACATCGGACTGACCAGTTCAGCTATATCATATTCCTTTATTTGTAGATAAGAATAGAAACCCTATCCAAAGTTTGGTCCGGATCGTTACACATTGGACTGACCAGTTCAGCTATATCATATTCCTTTATTTGTAGATAAGAATAGAAACACTATCCAAAGTTTGGTCTGGATCGTTACACATTGGACTGACCAGTTCAGCTATATCATATTCCTTTATTTGTAGATAAGAATAGAAACACTATCCAAAGTTTGGTCTGGATCGTTACACATTGGACTGACCAGTTCAGCTATATCATATTCCTTTATTTGTAGATAAGAATAGAAACATTATCCAAAGTTTGGTCTGGATCGTTACACATTGGACTGACCAGTTCAGCTATATCATATTCCTTTATTTGTAGATAAGAATAGAAACATTATCCAAAGTTTGGTCTGGATCGTTACACATCGGACTGACCAGTTCAGCTATATCATATTCCTTTATTTGTAGATAAGAATAGAAACATTATCCAAAGTTTGGTCTGGATCGTTACACATTGGACTGACCAGTTCAGCTATATCTGACTCTACTCCACAGTCCTTGGTCCCCACCAGAGCTACAGAACTAGTCTCTAAACCAACATGGGTAGTTCTGGGCTCAGAGGTCAAGAAATGTGGCTCACTTATTAAGGAAAATTATACTCCATCTTTATATAGACTAGAGGTAAGTCTAATAAATTGTATTGTACATAGAGAAGATGTATACGGTACTGGTTTATATTATTCATGAATATAGCTGTGTTTATCTGTTGAGAATACTCATGAATATTTACAGCTCTGTGTGATCTGTCAAGAATATTCATGAATATTTATGGCTCTGTGTTTACCTTTTGAGAATATTCATGAATATTGATAGCTCTGTGTTTTACCTTTCAAGAATATTCATGAATATTTATAGCTCTGTGTTTACCTTTCGAGAATATTCATGAATATTTATAGCTCTGTGTTTTACCTTTCAAGAATATTCATGAATATTTATAGCTCTGTGTTTACCTTTCAAGAATACTCATGAATATTTATAGCTCTGTGTTTACCTTTCAAAGAATATTCATGAATATTTATAGCTCTGTGTTATCTGTCAAGAATATTCATGAATATTTATAGCTCTGTGTTATCTGTCAAGAATATTCATGAATATTTATGGCTCTGTGTTTACCTTTTGAGAATATTCATGAATATTGATAGCTCTGTGTTTTACTTCCAAGAATATTCATGAATATTTATAGCTCTGTGTTTACCTTTCGAGAATATTCATGAATATTTATAGCTCTGTGTTTTACCTTTCAAGAATATTCATGAATATTTATAGCTCTGTATTTACCTTTCAAGAATACTCATGAATATTTATAGCTCTGTGTTTACCTTTCAAAGAGTATTCATGAATATTTATAGCTCTGTGTTTACCTTTCAAGAATATTCATGAATATTTAAAGCTCTGTTTTTACCTTTCAAAGAATATTCATGAATATTTATAGCTCTGTGTTTACCTTTCAAAAATATTGATGAATATTTATAGCTCTGTTTTTACCTTTCAAAGAATATTCATGAATATTTATAGCTCTGGGTTTACCTTTCAAGAATATTCATGAATATTTATAGCTCTGTGTTTACCATTCAAAAATACTGATGAATATTTATAGCTCTGTGTTTACCTTTCAAAGAATATTCATGAATATATATAGCTCTGTGTTATCTGTCAAGAATAATCATGAATATTTATAGCTCTGTGTTTACCTTTCAAAGAATATTCATGAATATTTATAGCTTTGTGTTTACCTTTCAAGAACATTCATGAATATTTATAGCACTGTGTTTACCTTTCAAGAATACTCATGAATAGTTGTAACGCCGCCTCCCTGGTGTTAGAGTCGGCCACCAGAGAACACAGTGTCACAAAGAAAAAGGGATTTAAAGGATCTATAAAGTGTAAGGTTCGACGTCCACTTTTAACCGTCGGACCAAACACGTTACAGAATGGGAAAACGTATACTTGTATATATATAGTTATGAAATAAAATGTCTAAATAAATAAAGTTTCATATTTTATTTGTACGAAAATCAATAATCTCCGTTGGAGAGGCTGGGTCTTGCCGGCTCTGTCACTGGTCTGGTCGAGTTCCCGGTAATGCTTGGTCCTACTTTGACATACAACCCGATTATATATTTCTCAACAGTCCAGTTTTAAAGGGGTTACTTATTTGGACTATTTGTATAATCTCCCTAAACGAAGATTTTATACCCAAATTTTACTTTATACCCCACCAACTTGATATAATAAAAACCTCGCAAATTTAAGTACCGAGACCAACAACTTTAACACCGTCACGGCAACCCTACTTAGCACCAACACCGACAACCATAGCACCGTCACCGGCAACCTTAGCACCTACAACCTCAGCACCTTCACTGGCACCCTTAGCCCCAGCACCGACCACCTTAGCACCGTCACCGATAACCTTAGCACCTACAACCTTAGCACCAGCACCGACCACCTTAGCACCGTCACCGATAACCTTAGCACCTACAACCTTAGCACCGTCACCGGCACCCTAAGCACCAGCACCGACAACCTTAGCACTGTCACCCACAACCTTACCACCAGCACCGACAACCTTAGAGTAATATACAAAGATAACGGTTATTATATACCGTATTTACTAACTTTTAATACTTGGTTGTAATTATCCGACATAGTTTGACTTCTTATTTAAATATTGCCGCTCTTCTACTTTGTTAACCCAACAATCTCCCCGTTCTGGTGTTGTTTTTGCTTTTATACCTTCAACTGACCAATGACAGACCTCGTTACAAATTGTCTACCAATCAGTAACCATGTAACTTTTAAGGGGAATTCCCGTAATGTTTATATTATTGGTAAATATGGCTGGATCTTCATCAATAAAGATGGGTTTGGACTTTAAAATCGTTAAAAGAATATTAGAAGAATTAAATCTGAGTTGATTATTGAACAAGGTAACTATTCCATACACATAGATCCTGAACTATACAAACGTAGGTTTACTACCAAAAAGGGGGGAAGGCCGGCATTACATAGTTATAGCTCTGTGTTTACCTTTCAAAAAATATTCATGAAAATTTATAGCTCTGTGTTATCTGTCAAGAATATTCATTAATATTGATAGCTCTGTGTTTACCTTTCAAGAATACTCATGAATATTTATAGCTCTGTGTTTACCTTTCAAAGAATATTCATGAATATTTATAGCTCTGTGTTTACCTTTCAAAAATATTCATGAATATTTATAGCTCTGTTTTTACCTTTCAAAGAATATTCATGAATATTTATAGCTCTGTTTTTACCTTTCAAAGAATATTCATGAATATTTATAGCTCTGTGTTTACCTTTCAAGAATATTCATGAATATTTATAGCTCTGTGTTTACCTTTCAAAAATACTGATGAATATTTATAACTCTGTGTTTACCTTTCAAAGAATATTCATGAATATATATAGCTCTGTGTTATCTGTCAAGAATAATCATGAATATTTATAGCTCTGTGTTTACCTTTCAAAGAATATTCATGAATATTTATAGCTTTGTGTTTACCTTTCAAGAACATTCATGAATATTTATAGCACTGTGTTTACCTTTCAAGAATACTCATGAATATATTATGAAACTAAGGTTTCAACTCCCTCAGGCAAAGTTGGCTTTAGATGAATTTGGCTATTTATTTTAGGTATTTTTAACATATAGCTCTTCAACGATTTTCGGTACTTATACATCTTCGGATTTCAAATGTTTGGCTTTGAGCGTTCCTGATGAAGGTAAATCCAGAAAAGCGCTTCGGACGCAATAAATTATTAAACGTGCTGTTTTATTTTTTTATAGCTCTGTGTTTACCTTTCAAAAAATATTCATGAAAATTTATAGCTCTGTGTTATCTGTCAAGAATATTCATTAATATTGATAGCTCTGTGTTTACCTTTCAAGAATACTCATGAATATTTATAGCTCTGTGTTTACCTTTCAAAGAATATTCATGAATATTTATAGCTCTGTATTTACCTGACAAGAATATTCATGAATATATATAGTCAGGAGCCCCTGGCCTTTGTTGGTCTTGTATTATCTTAATTTTAGTTTCTTGTGTATAATTGGAGAGTTTGACGTCCATTATCACTGAACTAGTATATATATTTGTTTAGGGGCCAGCTGAAGGACGCCTCTGGGTGCGGGAATTTCTTGCTGCATTGAAGACCTGTTGGTAACCTTCTACTGTTGTCTGCTTTATGGTCGGGTTGTTGTCTCTTTGGCACATTCCCCATTTCCATTCTCAATTTTATGAATATTTATAGCTCTGAGTTATTTTTACAACTTTCATTTTAATTTATGTCCAATTTTCAGATAGGAAACAGAGTTGGGGTGAAGAGATGTGCCGATGGCACCATGCATGTATATATCAATGGAGAAGATATGGGCGTTGCTGCTTCTAACATTCCTAAGGTAAAGTGGGTACAAAAGTAAATATAGATATTGAATGATTACATGATATATGCTATTTACAAATTTTGAAAGAGAAAATTTTGCCATTGTCTGTTTTTGAAATTTCCATGTTTTCTTTATGGAAGACTATCTGGCTTTAGATGATATTAGATGCAGACCAATCTCTTGACTATAATAATGGAAAACTGAAAAGTAACTCATAGTTATTTAGTGTAATGTTAGATTTTTACCTTTTTTTCTGTAACAACTTTTATATATCATCAAACTATGTTAACACTTATGTTTACTTACAGAATGTGTTTGCTGTGATAGATTTATACGGATCTGTAGAATCAATATCTGTGATCAGTAATTCAGGTGGAGATAATCCAATGCTTGCTAGTCAAGTGTCAACAGTATCAGAACTTGTAGAGGTAAGGGGAAATAACTCTCTGTGTGATCAGTAATCCAGGAGGAGATAATCCAATGCTTGCTAGTCAGCTTGCTGTGTCAGGAATTGTAGAAGTAAGGGCAGATAAATTTCTCTTTGATTGGTTCTTTTAAAAGAGAAGATATCCCAGGCCTCGACAATAACACTTGTCCGATTGTCCGGTACCAGAGGGAAAATAGGTCGGACAAGTAAAAGTTGTGTCAAGCTTATCCGTCGGGACAAGTACAATAATTCTGCAGAAAATAAATTTCATCCAACTTTGATGAACAAAGTATAATTATAAACAAAAAACAAAAAAACAAATGTTAATTTGACATGTTTCTGTATTCTGTTTATTCAATTGCAAAACCTTTTTCTTCAACATGTTTACTTGCAATTGATAATTTTTAACTGGTTCTTTGTCAGGTACTTTTTAACAGGCTAAAGGTATACTTTTCTCGGAAACAAGTCTTACTGATCCGAATCAATGCTGCGCTTTGTAGATAAGGTAACTTTACAGGACAGTTCGATAAGGTAACTTTACAGGACAGTTTGTCACCTGGACAGGTTTAGCTCAAAGTTTAATAGACAGATAGGCACCGTAGGAGACATATTTAGTAGACATGATTGATAGACAGTTTGGCAAGGCAGGAGACATTTTGGGACCAAGACAAATCAGTACCTCATTTTCTTACCTTATTCTGTTCTTTATAATAAATACCATACCAGTATTTTTTTCACAACAATATTTTTTTTTATTTACCAAAATTTCATAAAATTCACAAAATCATACTTTTTCAACTTAAACAAAAAACAGGATACAAATCCAAAGAGTGTACAGGCCTATCAGATGGTGCCTCATTTTTAGAGTCTGATGAGACTGGCATTGATGAAAACTAGAACTTAAGTTCTGTGACATGACTAAATTCAGTTGTACTTGACTCATATTTTTAAAAAGGATTTCAAAAGAAATACATCAAATTCTGTTCTATAATTGTTTAAATTCGTTTTGTTCCTTTAATCAACTTAAAATGTAAAAAGGTTATTTTTAATTAAAAAAATTTGGACAAGTAACAATTTCATTCAGACAAATAAGTTTTCAAATGTACTTCTTCTACTGGACATGTTGAAAAAAAAGTTATTGTAGAGGCCTGTATCCTAAATTGACCAGTCTGGTGTCTATCATGTTAGATATGTTGAGGTAAGGGGAGATGACCTTTACTTTAACAAATTTTAAGTCTTGAAAATAATGATGTTATTTATCTCAAATAAATAGGACTAGTATATATGAATTATATCTGACAGAATATCCAACCTCATGAGAAATAAAAAACATTTAGATTGTGAATAGTTTATTCCTTGTCTCGTGATATTGTTTAGCGATGCTTTAGAAAATGAGGAGATGTGGTTTTAATCACTATCTTTGTTAGTTCTTTTAAATTTGGAAATTAAAAAGTTCTACTAAAACAAATTGAACAATTGTCATGGTTATAACACTGTAAATTATTTATTATAAGATTAAACACATTTTCATGGCACGTAAATTATGTCATTGAATAGGACTGGCGCATGAATATATTTGTTGGTTAACACAACAATATGTACTCAATGAAGTTTGCTATCTGAAAAAAGGTAAACTGCAAAAACTTTTATTATTATTCAACGAATGTTTTTGTGTACTATTTTTTTTTAACGATTAACATGCAATGAAAATAAATTCTGTAGCATCAGTGTTATTATCGCTGTCATCTTGTTTACATTGGTTACCAAAAGAAGTTCGGTCAACATCGTATACTGAAAAATAACCAACGTCAAGATCAACTACTGGAAGTTTTGTGGAATAATCATATCAACGTATTCCCTAATATGCAAATCATATAAAAATTATATAATTGTAGATTGACAAAGATCAGGATCAGGATACATCCAGTGATGTTAGTTTCCATGGTAACCATGGAAAGAATATAATTCTGTCAGAGGGTAACTGTACAGCTCAAAGAGCGGGTAGTTATAATCAAGCTGTTATCGTTACTAGTTGTCGTCTCAAGAGAAATAAGTTGTTCCAAGTAAGTTACTTATGGTTTTGTTTTACGTGTTATAAGAAACTGAAATGATTCAAGATGACATGAAAAACAAGTATAGAAAATAAACATGCTCTATAGATAAAAATAATGTCACAACATAAAACTTATAATTAAAATAATGTAATGGTTAGTACTCAAAGGGCATCATCACTTTCTTGTAATTATTTCCCACTATATGCAAATAGAAAGTATTTGATGTGAACTAACCAAAACAACAGTTTAAAGCAACCTATTAATAGTAACATGTTATAACTTAAAAAGTACACAAAGGAAATCACAGATCTATAAATAAGCAATATGGCTGCAATTTATAGGAGTTATTTCCCCATTTTGAAGTTTTTGGCTTTGATCTTTAGTTATATAATATCTACTAATTAGTAAACAAAGTTGGAATTGTTAGTGGACTCCTACTAAGAGTTTTAAAATTAGTTTTGTGCAAACACTATATAGGCTAATTAAGAAAAAAACATCACACAGCAAAAATGGTCATCAAGACAAGATCCAAAAAAATGACATATAGCTGAAATTTTACTGGCCCTTTACAAAAAGATGGTTAACCCATTTTGGTAAACACTATAGTAGAGAGAAAGTGTAAATAACTAAAAGGATCAGCAAATACAAGAATTTAAGTTCTTATTGCTATGCTGATCTATAATGTTAGAAAGTGACAAGTGTTGAAGATAGATTCAGGTGAGCCTTTGCTAGAAAGTGACAAGTGTTGAAGATAGATTCAGGTGAGCCTTTGTTAGAAAGTGACAAGTGTTGAAGATAGATTCAGGTGAGCCTTTGTTAGAAAGTGCCAAGTGTTGAAGATAGATTCAGGTGAGCCTTTGTTAGAAAGTGACAAGTGTTGAAGATAGATTCAGGTGAGCCTTTGTTAGAAAGTGACAAGTGTTGAAGATAGATTCAGGTGAGCCTTTGTTAGAAAGTGACAAGTGTTGAAGATAGATTCAGGTGAGCCTTTGTTAGAAAGTGACAAGTGTTGAAGATAGATTCAGGTGAGCCTTTGTTAGAAAGTGACAAGTGTTGAAGATAGATTCAGGTGAGCCTTTGTTAGAAAGTGACAAGTGTTGAAGATAGATTCAGGTGAGCCTTTGTTAGAAAGTGACAAGTGTTGAAGATAGATTCAGGTGAGCCTTTGTTAGAAAGTGACAAGTGTTGAAGATAGATTCAGGCGAGCCTTTGTTAGAAAGTGACAAGTGTTGAAGATAGATTCAGGTGAGCCTTTGCTAGAAAGTGACAAGTGTTGAAGATAGATTCAGGTGAGCCTTAAGCTTTGCTATGCTGATCTATAATGTTAGAAAGTGACAAGTGTTGAAGATAGATTCAGGTGAGCCTTAAGCTTTGCTATGCTGATCTATAATGTTAGAAAGTGACAAGTGTTGAAGATAGATTCAGGTGAGCCTTTGTTAGAAAGTGACAAGTGTTGAAGATAGATTCAGGTGAGCCTTTGTTAGAAAGTGACAAGTGTTGAAGATAGATTCAGGTGAGCCTTTGTTAGAAAGTGACAAGTGTTGAAGATAGATTCAGGCGAGCCTTTGTTAGAAAGTGACAAGTGTTGAAGATAGATTCAGGTGAGCCTTTGCTAGAAAGTGACAAGTGTTGAAGATAAATTCAGGTGAGCCTTAAGCTTTGCTATGCTGATCTATAATGTTAGAAAGTGACAAGTGTTGAAGATAGATTCAGGTGAGCCTTTGTTAGAAAGTGACAAGTGTTGAAGATAGATTCAGGTGAGCCTTTGTTAGAAAGTGACAAGTGTTGAAGATAGATTCAGGTGAGCCTTTGTTAGAAAGTGACAAGTGTTGAAGATAGATTCAGGTGAGCCTTTGCTAGAAAGTGACAAGTGTTGAAGATAGATTCAGGCGAGCCTTTGTTAGAAAGTGACAAGTGTTGAAGATAGATTCAGGTGAGCCTTTGCTAGAAAGTGACAAGTGTTGAAGATAGATTCAGGCGAGCCTTTGTTAGAAAGTGAGAAGTGTTGAAGATAGATTCAGGTGAGCCTTTGCTAGAAAGTGAGAAGTGTTGAAGATAGATTCAGGCGAGCCTTTGTTAGAAAGTGACAAGTGTTGAAGATAGATTCAGGTGAGCCTTTGTTAGAAAGTGACAAGTGTTGAAGATAGATTCAGGTGAGCCTTTGTTAGAAAGTGACAAGTGTTGAAGATAGATTCAGGCGAGCCTTTGTTAGAAAGTGACAAGTGTTGAAGATAGATTCAGGTGAGCCTTTGCTAGAAAGTGACAAGTGTTGAAGATAGATTCAGGTGAGCCTTAAGCTTTGCTATGCTGATCTATAATGTTAGAAAGTGACAAGTGTTGAAGATAGATTCAGGTGAGCCTTTGTTAGAAAGTGACAAGTGTTGAAGATAGATTCAGGTGAGCCTTTGTTAGAAAGTGACAAGTGTTGAAGATAGATTCAGGTGAGCCTTTGTTAGAAAGTGACAAGTGTTGAAGATAGATTCAGGTGAGCCTTTGCTAGAAAGTGACAAGTGTTGAAGATAGATTCAGGCGAGCCTTTGTTAGAAAGTGACAAGTGTTGAAGATAGATTCAGGTGAGCCTTTGCTAGAAAGTGACAAGTGTTGAAGATAGATTCAGGCGAGCCTTTGTTAGAAAGTGAGAAGTGTTGAAGATAGATTCAGGTGAGCCTTTGCTAGAAAGTGAGAAGTGTTGAAGATAGATTCAGGCGAGCCTTTGTTAGAAAGTGACAAGTGTTGAAGATAGATTCAGGTGAGCCTTTGTTAGAAAGTGACAAGTGTTGAAGATAGATTCAGGTGAGCCTTTGTTAGAAAGTGACAAGTGTTGAAGATAGATTCAGGTGAGCCTTTGCTAGAAAGTGACAAGTGTTGAAGATAGATTCAGGCGAGCCTTTGTTAGAAAGTGACAAGTGTTGAAGATAGATTCAGGTGAGCCTTTGCTAGAAAGTGACAAGTGTTGAAGATAGATTCAGGCGAGCCTTTGTTAGAAAGTGAGAAGTGTTGAAGATAGATTCAGGCGAGCCTTTGTTAGAAAGTGAGAAGTGTTGAAGATAGATTCAGGCGAGCCTTTGTTAGAAAGTGACAAGTGTTGAAGATAGATTCAGGCGAGCCTTTGCTAGAAAGTGACAAGTGTTGAAGATAGATTCAGGTGAGCCTTTGCTAGAAAGTGACAAGTGTTGAAGATAGATTCAGTTGAGCCTTTGTTAGAAAGTGACAAGTGTTGAAGATAGATCCAGGTGAGCCTTTGCTTACCTTAATTGTATTTGCTCAAACTTAATCAGAAAAGTCCTGAAACGGGTCAGTGCGAACTGGAAACAAGCTCAAGATATTTTTTTATGAATGAAATCGTCTGACATTTAGAATCTCAAATCACCTGCTAGATCTTTATTTAGACATACTCTCAGTTAAGAATAGATGTTTATAGATATAGGAAGATGTGGTGTGAGTGCCAATGAGACAACTCTCCATCCAAATATCAATTTAAAAAAGTAAACCATTATAGGTCAATGTACGGCCTTCAACACGGAACCTTGGCTCACACCAAGTTTATACTCCCTTTTAATTTTCTAAATGACCTGTGGTTATTAAATTGTTTTTTGTTTATATTTTCAGATAAAAGTAGATAAATTAAATACCTGTTGGAGTTGCTCACTAGTTGTTGGTGTATTGGGTTTTACACCTGACAGATTTAACTTTCCAGTATCAGCCATTGGTATTAAAAAGTCCTGTATTGTAGTACAAGGCGATTCAGTTTACAGTTGTGGTGTCAAGGTAATGTAATAATACAAGAAGATTAAGTCTACAATTGTTGTGATTAGGTAAAGAGTGCCCTTTTACAGTTATTGAAATATTATCTGTATACAAATTTAAAAAGAGGTGATCAGTTTCTCTTGCATCCAAATAGTCCTCTTTTTATGAAATTACAAGTTCCTTTATAATATTATTTCCAATTTCATGAAATTAAAAGTTCCTTTATAATATTATTTCCAATTACATGGAATAAGAAGTTCCTTTATAATATTATTTCCAATTACATGGAATTAGAAGTTCCCTTTTAATATTATTTCCAATTACATGGAATTAGAAGTTCCCTTTTAATATTATTTCCAATTACATGGAATTAGAAGTCCCTTTTAATATTATTTCCAATTACATGGAATTAGAAGTCCCTTTTAATATTATTTCCAATTACATGGAATTAGAAGTTCCCTTTTAATATTATTTCCAATTACATGGAATTAGAAGTTCCCTTTTAATATTATTTCCAATTACATGGAATTAGAAGTTTCTTTATAATATTATTTCCAATTACATGGAATTAGAAGTTCCCTTTTAATATTATTTCCAATTACATGGAATTAGAAGTCCCTTTTAATATTATTTCCAATTACATGGAATTAGAAGTTCCCTTTTAATATTATTTCCAATTACATGGAATTAGAAGTTCCCTTTTAATATTATTTCCAATTACATGGAATTAGAAGTTCCCTTTTAATATTATTTCCAATTACATGGAATTAGAAGTTCCCTTTTAATATTATTTCCAATTACATGGAATTAGAAGTTTCTTTATAATATTATTTCCAATTACATGGAATTAGAAGTTCCCTTTTAATATTATTTCCAATTACATGGAATTAGAAGTTCCCTTTTAATATTATTTCCAATTACATGGAATTAGAAGTTCCTTTATAATATTATTTTGAATGACATGAAATATTTTTAAACTTAAAAAGACAAGAAGACGGGGTATGATTGCCAATGAGACCATATGACAAGGATCTTAGTTTATCCTAATTGATTAAAGAATACAGAATATTTTTTCCAATGAGATAAGAAATATTTATACCATTTTTACACTGTTATTAGATATCTTTGTACATATAAAATAACTGCTAATTTCTATCCAATTGGGAATTTATGATAACAAATCCAAAGAGAAACAAGGAAATAAATATAAAAATTATCATCTTGTCAATAGATCTTGTAAATGGTTTTATTTTGTATCTGTACTAAAATATTTCAGTTAGACTTATTTGAAATACAATGATTAAGTGTTTTCTTTTACAGGTGAAAGAAAAGTATGGACCAAATCTAGACCAGTTAAAAATAGGCCAAACTGTAGGCTTATTAATAGATAATGACTTCTGTTTGCACCTATATATAGATAATATGGACCAAGGTGTAGCAGCCAGGGACATTCCCTATCCATGTTATGGAATAATAGATCTCTACGGTCAATGTGAACAGGTAATTATCTCCCCTGACTAAGGAATGGGGAAATCACGAAGGGGACTTATCCATCTCTTGATTCCGAATCACAGATTGTCAATGAGAACAGGTGATTATCTCCCCTGACTAAGGAATGGGGAAATCACAAAGGGGACTTATCCATCTCTTGATTCTGAATCACAGATTGTCAATGTGAACAGGTAATTATCTCCCCTGACTAAGGAATGGGGGAAATCACGAAGGGGACTTATCCATCTCTTGATTCTGAATCACAGATTGTCAATGTGAACAGATAATTATCTCCCCTGACTAAGGAATGGGGAAATCACAAAGGGGACTTATCCATCTCTTGATTCTGAATCACAGATTGTCAATGTGAACAGGTAACTATCTCCCCTGACTAAGGAATGGGGAAATCACAAAGGGGACTCATCCATCTCTTGATTCTGATTCACAGATTGTCAATGTGAACAGGTAATTATCTCTCCCGACTAAGGAATGGGGAAATCACAAAGGGGACTTATCCATCTCTTGATTCTGATTCACAGATTGTTGATGAGAAAAGGTAATTATCCCTCCTGACTAAGGAATGGGGAAATCACGAAGGGGACTTCTCCATCTCTTGATTCTGATTCACAGATTGTTGATGAGAACAGGTGATTATCTCCCCTGACTAAGGAATGGGGAAATCACAAAGGGGACTTATCCATCTCTTGATTCTGATTCACAGATTGTTGATGAGAAAAGGTAATTATCTCCCCTGACTAAGGAATGGGGAAATCACGAAGGGGACTTATCCATCTCTTGATTCTGAATCACAGATTGTCAATGAGAACAGGTGATTATCTCCCCTGACTAAGGAATGGGGAAATCACGAAGGGGACTTATCCATCTCTTGATTCTGAATCACAGATTGTCAATGTGAACAGATAATTATCTCCCCTGACTAAGGAATGGGGAAATCACAAAGGGGACTTATCCATCTCTTGATTCTGATTCACAGATTGTTGATGAGAAAAGGTAATTATCTTCCCTGACTAAGGAATGGGGAAATCACGAAGGGGACTTCTCCATCTCTTGATTCTGATTCACAGATTGTTGATGAGAAAAGGTAATTTTCCCTCCTGACTAAGGATGGGGAAATCACGAAGGGGACTTCTCCATCTCTTGATTCTGAATTAAGGATTATTGATATGATAAGGGAATTATCTCCCCTGATTATAAACCATAATCCCATTCCCTACACTGGATGTGGGAAAATAGAAATGTATGGTAATATAAACATGTTATTATCTCCCCTGTTTACAGAATGTGCTATTACTTTAGCTTTCCATTCAAAATATGCTTTGGTCGATGCTTTTACACCTCAATAGATAAAAAAAGATGCGATTCATAGTTCAAAATACAGTATCTCCCTTTTTAACAAACCACAGTTATATCCATCCAAACATGCAAAGAACTTGACCAGATTACCAAAAGTGCACTTCAGGAATCACAAATCATTTAATTGAAATAATCCTAACTTATATATATGTAATTCAAACTGAGTGAGTGTTATCCAAATCTCTACTTATACTATGGCAAACACTTAGGATTATGTAATTGGGTTAAAATATTGTATTTATAGGTTTCTGTCGTACCAACAGAACGTGTATCCCCTGTCCCTATGTGTATAGCAGAGGACAGAGAAAAAGCTGATTTCGATGAAGGTATTATATGTTGTATTTATAAAATTCCTTGATTCCATAGTCTTTTGGATTTAATCATTAAGTATTGTTCCTGATAATAATATAAGAATATAAGAACATTTAATGTTATTTATCGAAAGTGGTAAATGTTATCTATAGTTCTATGTTATATATTATATGAATATTCATGAGATGAGGTATTGATATCATGTTATCATGTTTTGCAGTGGTAAGGGGAGAAACTATGGAGAATCTATAGGTTTATAATATGAATATTCATGAGATGAGTTATAATATGAATATTCATGAGATGAGTTATAATATGAATATTCATGAGATGAGTTATAATATGAATATTCATGAGATGAGATAGATGAGGTATTGAAATCATGTTATCATGTTTTGTAGTGGTAAAGGAGAAGTCAGGAAGAATAAATATTGTAGAACCTAACTTAGTCCGGAACTGTGAATACCAAAATATTTGTTCTAGGATAAAAATACTGTTAGGAGTTCCTGGTATGTATAACATAAATATAATAAAAACACAGGTATGCATAATAACATAAATATAATAAAAACACGGGTAGGTACTGCTTATAAATTATTTCAATACTCAACAAATGTTGAAATGAAAAAGGCCATACTTTTTACATGTAAACTGAAGTCAATGAATCAGGACTGAGCGGAGAAGGCAGAATAATTGTTGTGAACATAAGATTTGCTAATGCCAATACTATTCATAAGTGGTTCCCCTTACCTGACCTGATCACAAACTTGTACATGAAAATTATAATACTTTCCAAAATCAATAAACCATGATTGAATGGGCATAAAATCTCCATAGACATGAGATGTTCTAATCCTTATACAGTGGCATACTAAATATCTTTGACTTATCATTATTGTTTCCTTTTACTGACTTAATAATGAATTTCATCATTTAAACTTAGCAAAAATTTCAAAATTAATATACCATTACTGAGGTGACAGGGCTCAAACAATTTCAATGAAAAGTAGATGTGCCAATGCTAATACAACTGTATACAAATAGCTTTTTTTAACCCCTATATGAATGTTTGTCTATTTTTAGATGGATATTTTTACCCCTCTATGAATGTTAGTCTATTTTTAGATAGATTTTTGACTCCTTCATGAAAGTTTGTTTATTTAAAGATGGATATTTCAACTCCTCTATGAATGTTCATCTATCTTAAAAGATGGATATGGTTACCCCTCTATGAATGTTTGTCTATCTTAATATGGATATTTTGACCCCTCTATGAATGTCTATCTATTTTAGATGGATATTTTGACCATTCAATGAATGTTTATCTATTTTTAGATGGATATTTTGACCATTCAATGAATGTCTATTTTTAGATGGATATTTTGACCATTCGATGAATGTTTATCTATTTTTAGATGGATATTTTGACCATTCAATGAATGTCTATTTTTAGATGGACATTTTGACCATTTAATGAATGTTTATCTATTTTTAGATGGATATTTTGACCATCCATGAATGTCTTTCTATTTTTAGATGGATATTTTGACCCCTCTATGAATGTTTGTCTATTTTTAGACAGATATGTTGATCCCTCTATAAATTTTTTCTTGTATTTTAAGATGGATATTTTGACCTGGACATGAATGGTTTTTTTTTCTATTTTTAGATGGATATTTCGACTCCTCCATGAATATTTGTTACTGTGATGTCTGCCACAAACTTAGATCTGATGAAATGTATCATTGTAAAGGAGATCCACCAAAAGAATTTGCTCTTCCTTCCTCCTGGTGTAAATTCTCTTTCAAGTAAGTATAATGCAATTGGTACACCTCTCTGATCTTAGATGGCTACCTTAATGTCTGAAGACATAACCGATGAAAAACTGTCAATTTAGCATATCAAATTAGCTCTGGATTTTATTTTCTCTATAATGATAAGATATCAGCTGATTAGATCTCTCATCCAGAAACTGCCAATTAAAATCCAGGATTTGCAAATAGTCATCATACGGGTTCACTTTTTAGGGGGTTCAAAATACACTATGACACCAAGGTCAAATACCATGTGGTATAAGATCAAACAGGATTTTTCTCAAAATCACAAAAAATTAAAATCGCATTTTAGTCTAATAATTTCTGAACTTTACTATTCAGTATTGTGAACCCTTATCCGATCTTCTAAGAAATAGTGTATGTAAACATTAAGTTTCAGAGTGAACATGACCCCACTGGCATAAGAACAAAAACAAAACTGATGTCCATTGATTTATTTCAGATTACCGAACAAAGCTCACACATTAAATGTTCAGGACAAATGGCACTCAGCCTATTACGGAACACGGATGGATTTGTTACGGAGAATTGTGGATACTGGGGATTTACATGTATCAGGTAAAATTAAATTGTTTGGGGGGCATTTCATAAGATTTATAGATAATCATTGATTATCTCAACGAGATTCATTTTCTCGCTTGAACCGTAATGGCGAAAGTGAGAATCAATCGTGTTGAGATGACCAATGATAATCTGTTTATCGCTATTGACATCAGGCATGTGCACCATTACTTTCTAGGAATAATTTTTCATACCACTCTACTGTGCTGAGAAAGAAAATTATCAGTCAGTAAGATCAAAGGAAAATTTTGGAAAATAGCGATAATATGTCTTCCTGTACTGATAATGATGTTGCATGTGAAATCTGTGAAGTACAGCCACAGATATTAGAGTGTAGAACAGCATACATAGTTAATAATATTTTATAAGTCAGTAAGAGCCTGATGTTTATTACATGAATCTAACAATTAAATGTAATATTTGGACTTGATATTATGGAAGAATGTATACATTGACACAAATGTACATTCATCATTATTCTATAAGATATTTTACCAAATCTTTCAGGGTTTGGATAATTTTGTTGAATACTAGTAAATGATCATGAAAGAGGTCTATCTCTTGCTTTGGTTGAAGATAGAGAAATTAGCAGGCATTTCTTCATCCCTCCAATTATTAAGCATTTCCGCAGAGATCTGTTCAGTGTGAATTAGCTGTAATCTAGGGTTTATTAGCTGCATTTTATAAAACTTTATCAATTTTATCTATTTTTAGGGAGTGAGAGTGGATCATGCAGTATTTTAACGTCATCTATAACAAAATACACAGAGAAATCACGACCAGAAACCTGTGGTCTCAAACCAGTGTACTTATCTCCGACTATTAAATATGCTGGATGTAATGAATTCAGTCCTAAATATAAGTAAGTACACACCACACAGTGTTAATGTCTGGTCTTTAGGGTGTATTCTAATATATGTATTAATTGTGCTGAATTGACAAATTCAGTCCTAAACATAAGCATAAGCGATAAGTAAGTATATCACAGAGTTTTGAAGAACATGCTTTCAACACATTACAATCCCTACAAATTTAAATCACTGGCAATTTGTGTGAACAATTTACTAGAATTTGAAGTGTCTAAGTAACACAGGTTATTCAAACCCATTAATATTTAAAGAGTTAACTACCTAGCTTATATGACTAAAATTACTCTGAACTTTTAAGCATTCTTTGATGGGTGCCACATGTGGAGCAAAATCTGCTTACCCTTCCGAAGCACCTGAGATTACCCCTAGTTTTTGGTGGGGTTCGTGTTGCTTATTCTTTAGTTTTCTATGTTGTGTCATGTGTACTGTTGTTTGTCTGTTTGTCTTTTTTTCATTTTTAGCCATGGCGTTGTCAGTTTATTTTCGATTTATGAGTTTGACTGTCCATTTGGTATCTTTCGTCCCTCTTCTTTGACACGCTTGGTTAAAAAAAAACACCAAATGAGCCAAACAGGGTAATACATGTATATGGTTGTCTTATATGCCACAAAGACAAGTGCCTGTAAAACTTGTCAAGAATCTTACTAATTGTACAATGACACGTTGTGTATGCAACTCCTCTGTGAAGAAGATTTTGTTTAAACAAACTTGCCTCAACAAAATTAGTATATATCTGGAAGTTTTCATAGTCTTCAACTATAGTCACATATTTACATTATTGATAGAGCTTTCAATCAAAGTTTTATTATTTATGGAATAATTTTATATTTTTTTTGTATTACTCAATTTTAATATTTGTTTACAGATTAACAGATCCAAAGACCAACTAAAGTCACACATTTACATTATTGACAGAGCTTTCAATCAAAGTTTTATTATCTATGGAATAATTTTATATTTTTTTAATATTTGTTTACAGATTAACAGATCCAAAGACCAAAAAGACCTACTGTGTTAGAATAGGACTACAGGTGTGGTTAAAACCAGGCTCCTATAAAGTTGGACCTCAGTCTTTAGGCTTTGATGAACAAATAGACCCGAAATTTAAAAACAATGAACTAGAATGGTCAACAAAAGAACGGGGGTCAATTATGTTACAGTCATTGTTAATTAAGATTGAATAAAAATGTTTTTTTAGTATCAAAAGTAAAAGGTCCATCATGTAACAGTCATTTTAAATTCATCATGAAGACTGATCCTTTTAACGGTAAGTTCATCATGTAAGGATCCTTAAAAAAACCTCCATCATTAAAGAGTCATGGTAAATCAAATATAAAAAGACTGGTCCTTAAAAAAACAGTCTCATCATCAAAGTCATTGTAAATCAAATGTGTTATGAAGAATGTTCCTTAAAAAAACAGGTCAATCATAAAACAGTCATCGTAAATCAAATGTTATGATGTCTAGATCTTTAAAAGGATTTATCATCTAAGTCATTATCTGGTTGAATGTGGAGTTAAGAAGACTTGGACAGTATTTCAATTTGAGTTGATAGAAGAGATTGTCTTTGTGGCATCATGTTTCCTCATCTGTGCCTCATTTTGACCACCCTTCCTGTATCACGTTAAACTTTAGGGTAGTTTATATTACCAGAAGTTTGTGGTCAAATCAACTTGAATCATAGTCTATATGCTTTTTAACTTTTTAACATTTATGCCAATTAAGAGTTTTGAACCTCATTTGTGGTTCGTCAGAAATGGAAAAGTGAGGAAGCTTTTGTTTTCCATGAATTTGGGTAACAACGTTTTGAAACTTTACAAATATACAAATAATAAACAGCTGGGCCATGAGCGCATGATACACCTGACGTCTTGTGTGGAAGTTTTATGCAATAATCATAAATAGTTTCTGAGAAAGTTTTAAGCAAAAACCATATATTGCTTTTGAGACATGGCGGGACATGTAAAAAACCCCTCCCCCTTTTTTACAAAATACGCAATAACTCAAAAATAAAATTTTGAATCATCACCAAAAAGTATACAGATATTAGGATTAATATAACTAAGAAGTGTTTAAAGTTTTAAGCCATAATCAAGAATCGTTTTTGAGATACGGTGCGACATGTGAAAAAAACACACCCCTGTTTTAGTTACAAAGTGCTGTAACTCAAAAAGTTTTAATCTTATTTTCACCAAAAAGTATACAGATCATTTGACCATCATAAGAAACAACTATGATAAGTTTCATGAAATTTGGATAAGTCATTCTCAAGTTACGGTGTGACATGTTTACGCCGGACAGACAGACAGATGGATGGACGGACGGACACAGGACATTTGTATACCATAATACGTCCCGTCAAAATTTTGACGGGCGTATAAAAAGGTGTGTTCTGACAACTCTCCACCAGAGTCGAAATGACACAGAAGTTAACAACTATAGGTCAATGTATTGCCTTTAACAATGAACAAAATTTAGACCACATAGTCCACTATAAAAGGCCTTAAATGACAAATGACAAACAATTCAAATGAGAAAGCTAATGGTCTGATTTTAATGTGAACATTAAAAGATGTATTCCTAATTATGGGGTTGACCAAGATTTCACATAGAAATTGGGTTTTTGTGATCAGGACATGGTCTCCTATGGTTATATATACTGTATTGAAATTTTGAAAAATCAGAAATATTTATTCCTTTGAACAAATCATCAGTCTGCCATTCCTTATCATTCATGACAGAAGCAGAAAATGACAAAGACAGATAACTTCAAAATAGTTTCAATGTCATGTGATAGAAGCAGAAAATGACAAAGATAGATAACTCCAAAATAATTCCAAGTCATGTGATAGAACAGAAAATGACAAAGGTAGATAACTCCAAAATAATTCCAAGACATGTGATAGAAGCAGAAAATGACAAAGGTAAATAACTCCTGGATAATTTCAACAGATATGTTAAGGTCCTCAACAGAACTTGACTAAATATTTCTTAGATTCCATGAAATACACTAAAAAAATCTCAACAATCTAAGTTACAAGCAATTTTCCAATGTATAGACATTTCAGATAAAATTAGGTTATCAAAACCACATGACTTTAATGAAACCACTTATCAGTTTTATGTTTTGAGTTTTTAACCAACACATTATCTTTTGTATTATGTTGGTTGAAAACTACATCTGTAACTTTCGAACATTTCAGGAGGCTTGTCATTTTCAATAATGACTTTTTAGGCAAATTTACTATAATTTATTTCCTATTGTTATAATTGTTTGTGTAAATTATATGTTGCTTAAAGATTAAATGTGAAAACAAGTTTGTCATGTTTCCTTTTATCTCCATTCAAATTATATGAGACTGTCATACAAGTGAGAGGTTAAGCAAGCTATAGAACCAGGTGCAATCCACCATTTTCTGCATAAGTATATTAGTATTGCTTATATTACCTAAGAAAACCCTATCATTATCCAATGAACCATAAAAACAGGTTCAAGGTCAGGTGACACCAGCATGACTGACATGTACATTTTACAATCATTCCATAAATCAAATAAAGCTGGTCTATTGCTTACGGTATATGAGAAATAAAACAAATCACAGGTACTCAACAAGGATCAATTTTAGGTCAGATTATTAGTTTGTGATTACCCTTATCTAGTTTATGGTGAACCACTAGTGGTAGGCCAATAATATTTGGGTAGGTCAATGATATTTGGTATGCAGTTGTATTAGAATTGGTACATCTCATTACCATGGAGATAATGTGGCCCTGCCCCCTCATTCATTGTCTATTGACTTTGAAACTTTGCTTAGTTTAGTACATGTATTTGTTTGTGATTAGGCCAGTTTATTGGGAACCACTAGTAGTAGGTCAATGATATTTGGTATGCAGTTGAACAAGAATTGGCATATATCTCATTTTAATGAAGACTATTTGGTCAGGCCCCATTAGCCATGGTCTTTGAAAATTTTGCTAACATTTCATGTATTAGTTTGTAATTAGGTTCGTTTATGGGGAGCCGCTAGTGGTAGGCCAATGATAAATGGTATGCAGTTGTAATAGCATTGGCTCATTTCATTTCCATGGAGATTGTTCAGCCTTGTACCTTCATTCATGATTAATTGACTTTGAATATTTGCATAACATGCATATTAAAGTATCACTAATTCAAAATTTGCATTATCAAAATAACAAATAGGCGAGACATATCTCTGTTAACAGTTTATTAATGTAAAATAATGATTGATACATACTGTTTTAGGCTTAACAAATGAATAATGCTATTAGTATTAAACTATTTGAAATCTTAAAAGAGTACAAACAACCAAATGTGCTTTTTCTGAAATCTCAACATATATCAAGGAACATGTATGTCCCTCCTATGGGAAACAAAAAAAATAAAGACAGTATTTGAATGTAAACTGTAAAAAAAAGCATCTGTTCATGCATGTATATACAATTCCATGGCACACTGAACATGAACTTCCACAACAAAATATGCGTTGTATGATCCTGTCGCCAACAAACATAGCAATGAAAGCTAAAAATATAACATAGGGGGTAAAATACAAGCTTTGTCTATTATCTTGCAAACTTGAAAAGGAAGAAAATTTAATACGAGTAGAACAAACAAATAGTTTAGAAATCTACCAACTGATCTAAAATAAACAAAAATCTTATTGGTACAATAGACAATATCAAATTACAGACTTATTTTCCAATTTAATACTATTTCCATGGGAAGGAAAACTGGAAGGACAATCCCTGCCTCAAAAAGCAAAACCAAGCAGAAATAGCCAGGCGAAAGTGCAGGATCTGACAATATTCATAATTACAGTGTGTGATCTGACAATATTCATAATTACAGTGTGTGATCTGACAATATTCATACAGTGTGTGATCTGACAATATTCATAATTACAGTGTGTGATCTGACAATATTCATAATTATAGTGTGTGATCTGACAAATAATTTCATTTCATAAGTACAATACACATTTTTGACAAAAACAAAATCACAAAGCATTTCATATGATACACAAAGAAAAATATAGTAATGGGAACTCTGCATGCCAACAAAAAAAATCACAGTTGTGACTTTGACCTTGACTTTATGTCTTTTGACACCCCTTGTCACATTATTGAAACAAGTTTGATAATTTACTATAGTAGGAGAAAAGTTTTAAAGAAAGCATCCAAAAACAACAATTGAATTATGACAAAATTACAATATGTATAGCACTACTTATGTACCAAAAAACATTTAAAAAATGGTATTTCCAATTCTTTTGGGCATTTACATCCAAGTTATGAAAAAGTTTCACATAAAGCTCAAAAGACAACATCTGGAAACAAGTTGCCTCAAATTTCAGTCTCCAAAGTCAACATCAGGACACCAAAACTTGACCCAAATTTCAGTGAATTGATAGCTGTTGTGACCTTGATCTTTTACTTATTGACCCCTAAATCAATAGGGCCAGTCATCTTTTTCCTATATGGGAAATATCTGACAAGTTTAGATATTAAATTAATGATAACTTAAAACATCATTTATTTTTAAAGGTAACCTTTTTTCTTAAATTTCATTCCATAATTGCTGTTTTGACAAAATAAATAGTGTTTTTCTCATTTCAAATATCAGTATTTAACCAACGTCATTGACATCATGTTCAAAAGATAACATCTGGAAACCAAAATTTAAAAACAATGCACTCTCTGAAATTTTCATAAATTAGGAAATTGACTGACTAAATGGTATTTCTTTTATCAAACTCTTTTATAAGTTTTTTTTACCTTTATATCAAGGTTTTAAAAACTTCTAATATTTCATTCATTCCAAAAACAAATAAAATGCTTCACTGAGTGTAGCCTGATACAACTGCAGGAAATGAACCCTGAACAGTTGGGGCAAATTTGGACACAATATCAACAATATTGGATGTACCTTGCAGAACAAATTTCATTATCTCTGATAGATATAATTCGTTGCTTTTTTTCTTCAAAATTTCTTCCCAAAAAATATGAACCCCTTAACTTAAAAAAAAATAATTGGTAATGTGTTCATCATGTTCATATTCAGAACTAATATAACTTTTAATTACTCATGTGCATGTATAATTGTCCAGACCTATTAATTATTAACTTGATTAGTGTTTATGACTAGAATTAATTTCTTCCAACAAATCAGAAAAAGATTTTCTATGGAAGTCTGGTATACCACTTTTCAGTTTATAGAACTGTAATTGTATATAACTTGCTGATGGACTGAAATCGACAAATGATTGATTAACTTCGTTCCAATCAATATCTGTTTCAAAAGAATAGTCTCCATTGGATAAAATATCTATCAACCGATGTGACTCTTCTTTTCCCCATGTTTTCAATTTACTAGCATTCTCATCAAGCTTTAAACATTTAGTGAGAAAGAAATGTTTCCTGCATTGATATCCCTGTCTAGTGGGTACTAGCTGTGCTACTTTCCTCCAAGGAATTTCCAGTTGTTTTATTTCATTCATGTTTTGTAAACCAGTTACTTCTCGTACTGCTTTAATTAAGTCTTCCTCTTCTTCCAAAGTCCAATTCCCCCTTTTTACTGTTTTAATTTGACGATATAATTTGTTCTTTACAGACATTCGGTCACGTCCCAGTTTGTCAGCAATTAACTGATATTTGCATGATTTGTTTTTATATTTTTTTGACAGTTTTTTTAATTTCTTCATTTCTACTTCAGAAAAAATTCCATTTTTCAAAGTAATTGAATGTACATCTCGTCGAAGTTTACAGTAACAGGAATCTGTTGTTCTATTTAATGACCTTGCAATGACCTTAAAGAAATCTGTCAATTTCATCAGAGTAATTAAATCCTTATTTCTCCTCCTGTCTAGTAAATCTAAAGGGTTTTTGAAAGCAGATTCATATTTTTCAAGATACGAATTCCAATTTTTGTACAGTTTTTCCTTCTCTTTATAAGTCCATTTCCCATACCTAATAAAATAAAATAAAATATCAGAAGCGAATGTTTAATTATGACCAGTATATGTAAGGATTTAACTTTATTTAATTAATTCAAGAAAGTAGCACCTCCCCCTTCCATCCCACCTTGATAAATTGACTAATAGCCATATCAGAGTTTCATTGACTGACCATAAATGATCATAAATTGAATAAATGTATAATCTATTCATCAGTATACCCTTCAAATTTCAGGTCATTTATTTCAAACTAAACAATCATTCTCATGACTGAGCTTTGCTTGGTAATGATGTTTGCACCTTCCATAAGAATATTAAAGCATCTTCCTTAGTATGTTCAACACAGTGTGAGTTTTCATTTCACTCTGTACTCATAAGAAATGTTCAATACCAATGCACATGCTTCATTTTATGTTCACTTTTAAACATAGCTGAAAAGCAAAAATAAACTATTATCACAGAGATATGTCTCGCCTTTTTGTAATTTGGATGATGTAAATGTTAAAATCAAAATAGCAGTACTTTAACATATTACACAAGTTATGGAAATATTCAAAGTCAATGAACCATGACTGAGTAACATGGCTCAACAATCTCCATCACAGGCACTTGTCTCAGAATTTTTTTTCCTATATACCTTATTATAATAAGGTATATTTTTCCTATATACCTTATTATAATAAGGTATATAGGAAAAATAATTCTGAGACAAATGCCTATGATCTCCATGTATTAAAATGAGATGTGCCAATACTAATACATGTACATCTGCATACCAAACACCATTGACTTATTATAAGTCGTTCCTAAACCTAAATACAAACATAAACTTGTAAACTATGAAAAACTTTCAAAGTCAATGAACCATGAAGAGGGGGTGGGGCTAAATAGCCTCCATGGAAAGGATACTTGCAATGCCAATAAATATGCATACCAAATATCATTGACTTAACATAAACAGTTTATCTTAAACTGATCAATCACAAACTAATGCATGTAAACAAAGATAAGTTTCAAAGTCATTAGACTGTGGCTGAGGGACAAGGCCAAATATTCTCCATGGAAATGAGATGTGCCAATGCTTATACAACTGAATACCAATTAATTTTGGCCTTCCACTAATGGTTCCCCTTGAAATGACCTTATCACAAACTAAGACTGATAACTTTGCAAAATTTTCAAAGTCAATAGACCATGACTAAGGGGGTGGAGCCAAATTATCTCCATGAAAATGAGGTGTGCCAATGTTTATACAACTGCATACCAAATATCATTGACCTACCCCTAGTTGCTCCACACGAAGTGACCCCATCACTAACTAATACATGTAAAATAAGCAAAAGTTTCAAAGTCAATAGACCATGACTGAATGGACAGGGCCAGATAATTTCCATGGAAATGAGATGTGCTAATGCTTATACAACTGTATACCAAATATGATTGGCCTACCACTTGTGCTTCACCCTAAAACTAGACCTAATCACAAACTAATACATTTTTGATGCCATCGCCGCCGTCACCGACGCCGGAAAATAGCATACCTATGTCTCGCTTTTTGACTCCGTCAAGGCGAAACGAAAAATGATGTAGGTAGTCTTGTTCTACACATTTTTTATATTTATCAAAAATAGGTTTCTAAAGCGGCAACCGTTTATACTTGTAATCGCTGCTCTTAAAAACCTACTTTCAATAAATAGCAAAAACGTGGAGAACAGCTTTTAAAACATGTAAAATATAAAAATAACCAAATCAACACATGTTGTGCATTGGTCGACTTTTTGTACTTAATAAATGATAATAAATAGTACAAGGTCATGCTTGTGTCCTTTCTTTATCCCGGTCAAGTTTTTTTACTCTGGGGCGGATCCAGCCATTTTAAAAAGGAGGGATTCCCGACCCAGAACTTTGGATACCATTCACATTCCATTCCTGACTTTCCTAAACCAAATTTTCATATTGAAAACTGGATAGTTTTAAATGAAATGAAATTATTAATAGAAATAAAAGAAATCCGGTAGATATCATTACTCTAATCAAAGCGCGAAAGCGCTGTAAAGGCAGTTAATTACAGGTTGTGTGTATTTCTAGTACAGTTATATCATTATCTTCCATAGAGCAGAGGTGGTTTGTAGTTATTCTGTTCCACATTCAATGTTTATTATATAATTCATATTTATCCGGAACTGGACCGATTTCTTAAATCACCGTATTTATCGACTTCCTATAATTTCTGTGACACCGTCCGCTTCAATATCTCAACACATGGAAAATGGACGACATTTTACTTTTCTGAGGAAATCGAGACATGCCACTGTCAAGTACGTTTGATTCAATCATAAACTGTGATAAATTTATCTGTTTAACTCCGTTATTTTTGGATAAGTGTTCTATAAATACATACGAACTGTAATATATTTATTTCCGAGAAATGAACTGCAAATTCTACTTTCGTTTTTGACTCGATTAATAATCTTGTATTTAACATTCATATTTGTAAAATATTGTATTTTTATTTCTTTCAGTTTACCAATTTACTGACTACTTGTAAACCTTTCTGGTGGAATATATTAATTACAATTTATCAAAACGAGTTGTGTTCGTTATATATTCATCGAGATTGCGATTGCAGTCACCTGGTTAAACTAGTTGAGTCCGGCTCAGCATAGTCAATTGACAACAACTTGTCTACACATCTCCTGAACAGGAAATACAACGGAGCATCGTTCGTAGCTGTTACCTTGACACTACGCAACACAACTTGTGCGTCCTAGGCAGCAAACCATCAAGTTGAACAAACACTGCCTACAGTTAGTTGATTTTCATCATGGATCCCAGTCACACGGAATAGCAAGAAGAAACACAGCTCCCAGAGGAAAATGTTCCAGATCTAGAACTATTACAAAATCCGTCTAACACAACACTTTCAGATGAAAATGTCGAAACTTGGTGAGTGCGTGACCTCACATATAAAGGTAAAGGAGTTTTCAAAGAAAAACGTGACAAGTTCTGTCAGGAAATAGAGACCCTTTGGTCAGATATAGAATCAGTTACTGTGAAAGTACTTTTATTCGTGGGGTACCAATTTTCGTGGTTTTCGTGGATGACGTTATCCACGAATTTAAGTGTCCAACGAAATAAAACAAACATTGTCCAAATCAAGACATGGAAAGATCCCATGTAGGTTTGACTACTGATATGATCTAGAGAATATATTGAATAACGCCAAATCTGAAAATGCTATATAGTAGTCATAGGGCAAACGCGCTATGAACTACAACTCCATGAAGGAGTATACCCATTTAATCTTTCAGAACATTAACTGTACAACTTTTGATCTTTTAATTCTCATAAAAATATTTTTGATCGATGAAAGTCAGATTTCCGTGTTCATTTTATATCCTCATAATTCTCGTACATATCGGAAATAATAATTTTATGCTGAGCTTAATTTTGATAAGAATTATTTAACATTAAGATACGTTTATAGCATTTGTTTTTGTGTACTGTTTTCTTTAGGTGACATGTTTATGGCCTAATTAACACCTTTGATGGTCTTAAATCTGTTGATCACTTTATCTAGGGTTAATTAGTGTTGTCACTACGATTTACCATTTTACCGGTCAATGTTTACTTTGCAATTTTCCTCAATCAAGACAATTTGTAACCTTCGTTTCTAAAGCTTCAATTTTCCAAATTTTTTTTTTAGAAAACTAAAATCCACGAATTTAAAAACCCACGAACATGTAAATATTTCTCAAACCACGAAAATTGATACCCACGAATTAAAGTACTTTCACAGTATTGGAGACCACCAAGCCTCCAAAAGAACTCTAACAACTTCTAACAGTACAGGATAAACTTATAAAAGCATGTACGAGTTATCGTAGACTCACAGACGAATATCTGGACTTTCTGAAAAGGACCAGGACATTGGAGAGTCAAAAAGACATAGACGCGTGTAATCATTCATTGGATTTTCGTCTGTCCCGAGTGGAGTTAGTCATGGAAACCTTACATGAGCATCGCCTTGCCCTTACAAAGGCTAAATCTACAAAAACAAAGACCTCAAAGGGTAAGAAAAGCTCGCACAGCGGTAGCTCCAATGTCTCTGACATGTCAAGTCTTGCACGGAAGAAGCGTGCCAAAGCAGAGGCTGCCAGAACTCAGATAGCCTTTGCTGAAAAACAGGCCTTGCTCCTAAAGCAGAAGGCAATGATAGAAGAAGACTCTTTTCAAGCAAAATGAAATTAAGGCCGAGTCGGAACAAGAAGCTATCAGAGCAGATCAAGAAGCCACAAGTAGAAATGCTGAGGGTGCACACCAGAAAGCTGAAATGAAACGTGAGGCCATACGCAGGAAAACTTTAATGGAACAGGAGGCTGCACGTGCAACACGGAAAAAAGCCGAAATTAAAGCTGCTATGAACATTCTAGAAGCACAAAGAGAAGCTGCAACCGCAGAAGCCGAGGCTCGTGTCCTGGAATACGACGGCAGCCAAGCCTTTAGCGATCTCCATGATGAAACTGAAGACCCTATCCAGTGTGTGCAAGAGTTCGTCAATAAGCATCATGTACCAACTGCTTTAAAGGAAGTAACAGGATTTCAAAAGATAAAACAAAGTCCCGTTAAGATTGAGCTGAGTCATGAAGCACCGGCGTTCGTGCCATCTGTGGCACTAAACTTGCCTTCACAAACACCTGCTGTCTTGCCCTCTGATACTGAGTCACCGGAAGTTACATTAATCCCAGTAACCGGTATACAAAAACTAGGCCTTTCAGATGATGTCCCTGCTGAACACCAAAAACAGGGTATTAAAGAAGAGATCCCTGTTGCACACCAGCAACAAATCAACCCCACATCGGAGATTACTAGATTTCTCTTGCGTAAGGACCTGCTTTTCTCCCGATTAACAAGCTTTAACGATCGGGCAGAATCCTTCCATACTAGGAAAGCAAGCTTCAAGAATGTGACTGATGAGTTACAAGTCTCTGACTCAGAACAGATCGATTTACTGATCAAGTGGCTCGGTCTAGAGTCTGCTAAACATGCCATTAGCATAAGAGCGTCGAACGCCAATCCTACAATAGGTATACAAAGATTATGGAAGAGGCTTGACGAGCGATAAGGTGCTCCAGAAAAGTTGGAAGCCTCTCTCAGGAGTAAACTCGACAAATTCCCAACCTTGACGAATAAGGACAACGCACGTCTATATGAACTGTCTGACATTCTATCAGAAATAGAATACCACAAGGAAAATCCCAAGCTGGGATGTCTGCTAGCTTATTTTGATTCACCGACCGGAATAAATCCTGTCATTGGAAAACTACCATATGGACTTCAGGAAAAGTGGATTAGTGGAAAAGTGTGCTTATAACGTGACTCTGTACTTTAAAAGATCCCGTCAGTATGATATTTGTCTATAATATGTCATTATGATATATTTCTATTATGAATTACTATATACGTTGAACCACAAACGTCAAAATCAATCAATGGCGTAGTGGAATTAACAATTTTTGGATTCTCATAAATTCTATGTATAACTTTTGAACTAGTTTGAATCTCGGTCTATTTCTGTAATTTATTCTTACATACTTTTGATTTTTTAACCCTGTATGCGTAAATTGCCTATGAAAATTTTAAAATTGTTTGTATGCACATTGAACAACAAATTTATGCGTACATTGCCTATGTAAATGTTACGTCAGACACTCAAATAAATCCATGTGTTCGTAGATAGGTTTTTGTGTCCTGTTAAATTGTTCCTTTTAAAGTTTTGGATTCTTACATACTTTTGATTTTTTAACCCTGTATGCGCTCATTGCCTATGTAAATTTAAAATTGTTTATAATCCTGGTACTTTTGATAACTATTGTATGCACATTGAACGACAAATTTATGTGACGTATATATTTTTTCTGACGTCAGACACTCAAATCAATCCATGTGTTCGTAGATAGTAGGTGTTTTTGTGTCCTGTTAAATTGTTATACGATGATGACTGATGTACCCATATTTTGACTATTTTATTAATTGTGACTGTTAATTTAACGCATCATGTAAATGTAACGGAATTTGATGAGACTGTTATTAAAGTGAGAGGGTTAGCGCTATAGAACCAGGTTTAATCCACCATTTTCTACATTTGAAAATGCCTGTACCAAGTCAGGAATATGACAGTTCTTGTCCATTCGTTTTTGATGCGTTTTGTTTTTTGATTTTGCCATGTGATTATGGACTTTCCAAATTGATTTTCCTCCGAGTTCAGTATTTTTGTGATTTTACTTTTTACAAGGGCGTCTAGATACAAATCTAACCACGGCGCTGCCTTTCCTCCTTTTACAAAGTTATCTGCATTCATCAGTGAAATCAGTAGAATTAAAAACGATCCTGGACTCCTCTTTGGGTCAAAAGTCACACCAAATACAAAAGGTGCTGCGCCAAGGTTCACGTCTTACCCCAAGACTAAAGTGGATACTCATAAAACAGAGGTTGAGCAGCAATCTGGAGACGCCAGCAAACAAGGTCTTTGTATTCTACACAATACAAAGCATTCCTTACATGAATGTCGAGCGTTCCGAGCCAAGTCAATAGAGGAGCGCAAAGGTCTTTTGAAAGAAAACAATTTATGTTACAAGTGTTGTGATTCTACCACACACAGGAGCCGGGAATGCAATGCACACATAAGTTGTAAAGAATGTGGAAGTAAACAACACACTACCGCACTTCACATCACTAGACCACAGCAACCTGCGAGTTCACAGTCTACGGCGGGGAGCCTATATAATCGGCTGAAACTAAGGCAACATCAGTTAACTCTTCCTGTACTGAGATCTGCAAAGATACATATGGCGGGAAATCTTGTGCTAAAATACTTCCTGTGAATGTTTATCACAAAAATAACCAGTACAAAGTTATGCGCATGTACGCCATCATTGATGACCAAAGCAACCGGTCACTAGCATCGCCCGAATTCTTTAATCTTTTCGACGTCAAAGATAAACCGGAGAACTATACTTTATCAACATGCTCCGGCAAAGTAGTCACTTCCGGCAAAAGAGGAAAAGGTTTTGTCATGGAATCAATCAATGGTAATGACAAGTTTGACCTTCCTGTACTGATTGAATGTGATCATATTCCCAATAATAGGGATGAAATTCCTACTCCTGAAGTAACAATACATCACCCTCATTTAAAAGAACTTAGGGGTAGCATTCCACCTATAGAGGAAAATTGCCAAATTCTTCTCTTAATTGGCAGAGACCTTATAGAAGCACACCACGTGCTTGACCAGCGCATAGGACCATCTAGAACTCCATATGCACAACAATTGAAACTGGGTTGGGTAGTGATAGGAGAAACTTGCATTAACAAGCAGCATGTGCCTCTTGAGTTAAATGTCAAAATAACCAACATTTTACCTACAGGACAACCTTCAACGTTTCAACCATGTACAAGCAAATTTGACATTCGGGAAAATTACACAGACCCTGTTAAGAAAGCTTTACAATCGCCACTCTTTGAACAAACAAAGGACGATGATAAACCTGTAATGTCATATGAGGACAAAATATTCATGAAGCAGATGACAACGAATTTAAGAGAGACTCGGAAGGAAGTTGGGTAGCACCGTTGCCGTTCCGAGTGCCAAGACAGCCGTTGCCAAGCAACAGACAACAAGCTCCACATCGGGCTAATATGTTAGACATCAGTCTGAATAGAAACCCAGTTAAGCGGGAACACTTTCTTACATTTATGAGTAAGATCCTAGACAATAATCATGCAGAGCTTGCTCCACCATTGCACGAACATGAGAAGTGCTGGTATTTGCCATTGTTTGGCGTTTATCATCCGAAGCAACCCGATCAGATAAGAGGTGTGTTTGATTCTTCAGCCAAATGTAACGGAGTTTCACTTAACAGCGTCCTGCTTACAGGTCCAGACTTGACCAATGATCTCTTGGGAGTACTGCTGCGTTTCAGGAAAGAAATGGTCGCAGTAACTGCAGAAGTTCAACAAATGTTTCACTGTTTTGTAGTAAGAAAAGACCATCGAAATTATCTGAGATTTTTGTGGCATAAAGACAACGACCTACAAGAGAACCTTGTCGAATACCGCATGAGAGTTCATGTTTTTGGTTATAGTCCGTCACCTGCCGTTGCTACACTTGGACTCAGAAAAGCAGCTCAGACATCAGAACAAGAGTTCGGCAGTCACGTGACTAGTTTTGTTACAAGAGACTTCTATGTCGACGACGGTCTTACGTCATGTCCTACAAAAGAGGTAGCTGTTAAGCTCATGAGGGACACACAACAAGCATTAGCAAAGTATGGAAACTTAAGGCTTCACAAGTTCGTCTCTAATTGTGCAGAAGTTAAGTCTGCGTTTCATGCCAGTGATTTGGCTTCAAATCTAAAGGATCTTGACCTAGAATGCGATAGCAAACCCCTACAACGTAGTCTTGGTCTCAACAGAGACGTAAACACTGACAAATTCTTATTTCAATTTTCATCAGAAAACAAACCGATCACTCGGAGAGGAATTTTATCGACGATAAACAGTCTCTATGATCCTCTTGGATTTTTGGCTCCGGTGATTATACAAGGAAAACTCCTATTAAGGAAAATAGTATCAGAAACGGTCGATTGGGACCAACCTCTCTCCCATGAGACAGCAGCTGAGTGGAAATCTTGGAGAGATACCCTAATTGCTATAGAAACATTGCGCATTCCACGTACCTACGTGCCATATCTCAGCAAAACCGCCGTATTGATCCTTTCTTTACTTATTAAATCACCTGCTGATATGACACCCGTCTTATATGTTTAACCCCGCCACATCATTTATGTATGTGCCTATCCCAAGTCAGGAGCCTGTAATTCAGTGGTTGTCGTTTGTTTATGTGTTACATATTTGTTTTTCGTTCATTTTTTACATAAATGAGGCCGTTAGTTTTCTCGTTTGAATTGTTTTACATTGTCTTATCGGGGCCTTTTATAGCTGACTATGCGGTATGGGCTTTGCTCATTGTTGAAGGCCGTACGGTGACCTATAGTTGTTAATGTTTGTGTCATTTTGGTCTTTTGTAGATAGTTGTCTCATTGGCAATCATACCATATCTTCTTTTTTATATATTATAGACACCATAGAAATTGTCTCTATTGATCCTTTCTTTACTTATTACATCACCTGCTGATATGACACCTTCCTATAGACACCATAAAAAGTGTTTCTATTGATCCTTTCTTTACTTATTACATCACCTGCTGATATGACCCCATCTTATAGACACCAAAGAAAGTGTCTCTATTGATCCTTTCTTTACTTATTACATCACCTGCTGATATGAAACCTTCCTATAAATACCATATAAAGTGTCTCTAATGATCCTTTTTCTACATATAACATCACCTGCTGATATGACCCCTTCCTACAGACACCATAGAAAGTGTCTCTATTGATCCTTTCTTTACTTATTACATCACCTGCTGATATGACCCCTTCCTATAGACACCATAGAAAGTGTCTCTATTGATCCTTTCTTTACTTATTACATCACCTGCTGATATGACCCCTTCCTATAGACACCATAGAAAGTGTCTCTACTGATCCTTTCTTTACTTATAACATCATCTGCTGATATGACCCCCGTCATATAGACTCCATAGAAATTGTCTCTATTGATCCTTTCTTTACTTATTACATCACCTGCTGTTATGACACCTCCCTATAGACGCCAAAGAAAGTGTTTCTATCGATCCTTTCTTTACTTATTACATCACCTGCTGATATGACCCCTTCCTATAGACACCATAGAAAGTGTCTCAATTGATCCTTTCTTTACTTATTACATCACCTGCTGATATGACCCCGTCTTATAGACACCATAGAAAGTGTCTCTATTGATCCTTTCTTTACTTATTATATCAACTGCCGATATGACCTCTTCCTATAGACACCATAGAAAGTGTCTCTATTAATTCTTTCTTTACTTATAACATCACCTGCTGATATGACCCCTTCATATAGGAAACATATAGAGTGTCTATATTGATCCTTTCTTTACTTATAACAATACATGCTGATATGACATCTTCCTGTAGACACCATAGAATTGTCTCTATTGATACTTTCTTTACTTAGTTCATCACCTGCTGATATGACCCCGTCTTATAGACACCATAGAAAGTGTCTCTATTGATCCTTTCTTTACTCATTACATCAGCTGCTGATATAACACCTTCTAATAGACTCCATAGAAATTGTCTCTAATGATCCTTTCTTTACTTATTACATCACCTGCTGATATGACTACTTCCTGTAGACACCATAGAAATTGTCTCTATTGATCCTTTCTTTACTTATAACATCACCTGCTGATATGACACCTTCCTATAGACACCATAAAAAGTGTCTCTATTGATCCTTTCTTTACTTATAACATCACCTGGTGATATGACCCCTTCCTATATACTAAAATAGAAAGTGTCTCTTTTGATTCTTTCTACACTTATAACATCACCTGCTGATATGACCCCGTCTTAGAAACACCATAGAAAGTGTCTCTATTGGTTCTTTCTTTACTTATTACATAACCTGCTGATATGACCCCGTCTTATAGACACCATATTTATTCATCCAAAAGGACTCCCACATTCTCAGGGACTTTGTCTCTACTGATCCTTTCTTTACTTATAACATCACTTGCTGATATGACCCCTTCCTATAGACACCATAGAAAGTGTCTCAATTGAAATTTTCTTTACTTATTACATCACCTGCTGATATGACACCTTGCTATAGATACCATAGAAAGTGTCTCTATTGATCCTTTCTTTGCTTATTACATCACCTGCTGATATAACATCTTCTTATAGACTCCATAGAAATTGTCTCTTATGATCCTTTTTTTCTACTTATAACATCACCTGCTGATATAACCCCTTCTTATAGACACCATAGAAAGTGTCTCTATTGATTCTTTCTTTACTTATAACAATACCTGCTGATATGACCCCTTCATATAGGAAACATATAGAGTGTCTCTATTGATCCTTTCTTTACTTATAACAATACATGCTGATATGACATCTTCCTATAGACACCATAGAAAGTTTCTCTATTGATCCTTTCTTTACTTATTACATCACCTGCTGATATGACACCTTCCTATAGATACCATAGAAAGTGTCTCTAATGATCCTTTTTCTACATATAACATCACCTGCTGATATGACCCCTTCCTATAGACACAAAGAAAGTGTCTCTATTGATCCTTTCTTTACTTATTACATCACCTGCTGATATGACCCCTTCCTATAGACACCATAGAAAGTGTCTCTATTGATCCTTTCTTTACTTATAACATCACCTGCTGATATGACCCCCGTCTTATAGAAACCATAGAAATTGTCTCTATTGATCCTTTCTTTACTTATTACATCACCTGCTGTTATGACATCTTCCTATAGACGCGATAGAAAGTGTTTCTATCGATCCTTTCTTTACTTATTACATCACCTGCTGATATGATCCCTTCCTATAGACACCATAGAAAGTGTCTCTATTGATCCTTTCTTTACTTATAACATCACCTGCTGATATGACCCCTTCCTATAGACACCATAGAAAGTGTCTCTTTTGATTCTTTCTTCACTTATAACATCACCTGCTGATATGAACCCGTCTAAAAAACACCATAGAAAGTGTCTATTGGTTCTTTCTTTACTTATTACATCACCTGCTGATATGACCCCGTTTTATAGACACCATATTTATTTATCCAAAAGGACTCCCACATTCTCAGGGACTCTCTACTGATCCTTTCTTTACTTATTACATCACCTGCTGATATGACACCTTGCTATAGATACCATAGAAAGTGTCTCTATTGATCCTTTCTTTACTTATAACATCACCTGCTGATATGACCCCCGTCTTATAGAAACCATAGAAAGTGTCTCTATTGATCCTTTCTTTACTTATAACATCACCTGCTGATATGACACCTTGCTATAGATACCATAGAAAGTGTCTCTATTGATCCTTTCTTTACTTATTACATCACCTGCTGATATAACACATTCTTATAGACTCCATAGAAATTGTCTCTTATGATCCTTTTTGTCTACTTATAACATCACCTGCTGATATGACCCCTTCTTATAGACACCATAGAAAGTGTCTCATTTGATTCTTTCTTTACTTAAAACAATTCATGCTGATATGACATCTTCCTGTAGACACCATAGAACTGTCTCTATTGATACTTTCTTTACTTAGTACATCACCTGCTGATATGACCCCTTCATATAGGAAACATATAGAGTGTCTCTATTGATCCTTTCTTTACTTAGTACATCACCTGCTGTTATGACCCCTTCATATAGAAAACATATAGAGTGTCTCTATTGATCCTTTCTTTACTTATTACATAACCTGCTGATATGACCCCTTCTAGTAGACTCCATAGAAATTGTCTCTAATGATCTTTTTCTACTTATAACATCACCTGCTGATATGACCCCTTCTTATAGACAACATAGAAAGTCTCCTGTTGATTCTTTCTTTACTTATAACAATTCATACTGATATGACATCTTCCTGTAGACACCATATAACTGTCTCTATTGATACTTTCTTTACTTAGTACATCACCTGCTGATATGACCCCTTCATATAGAAAGCATATAGAGTGTCTCTATTGATCCTTTCTTTACTTATAACAATTCATGCTGATATGACACCTTGCTATAGATACCATAGAAAGTGTCTCTATTGATCCTTTCTATACTTATTACATCACCTGCTGATATAACACATTCTTATAGACTCCATAGAAATTGTCTCTTATGATCCTTTTTTTCTACTTATAACATCACCTGCTGATATGACCCCTTCTTATAGACACCATAGAAAGTGTCTCATTTGATTATTTCTTTACTTAAAACAATTCATGCTGATATGACATCTTCCTGTAGACACCATAGAACTGTCTCTATTGATACTTTCTTTACTTAGTACATCACCTGCTGATATGACCCCTTCTTATAGACACCATAGAAAGTGTATCTATTGATCCTTCCTTTACTTATTACATCACCTGCTGATATAACACCTTCTAGTAGACTCCATAGAAATTGTCTCTAATGATCCTTTTTCTACTTATAACATCACCTACTGGTATGACCCCTTCTTAAATACGCCTTAGTAAGTGTTTCTATTGATTCTTTCTTTACTTATAACATCACCTGCTGATATGACCCCTTCTTATAGACACCATAGAAAGTGTCTCATTTGATTCTTTCTTTACTTATAACAATTCATGCTGATATGACATCTTCCTGTAGACACCATAGAACTGTCTCTATTGATACTTTCTTTACTTAGTACATCACCTGCTGATATGACCCCTTCATATAGGAAACATATAGAGTGTCTCTATTGATCCTTTCTTTACTTAGTACATCACCTGCTGTTATGACCCCTTCATATAGAAAACATATAGAGTGTCTCTATTGATCCTTTCTTTACTTATTACATAACCTGCTGATATGACCCCTTCTAGTAGACTCCATAGAAATTGTCTCTAATGATCTTTTTCTACTTATAACATCACCTGCTGATATGACCCCTTCTTATAGACAACATAGAAAGTCTCCTATTGATTCTTTCTTTACTTATAACAATTCATACTGATATGACATCTTCCTGTAGACACCATATAACTGTCTCTATTGATACTTTCTTTACTTAGTACATCACCTGCTGATATGACCCCTTCATATAGAAAACATATAGAGTGTCTCTATTGATCCTTTCTTTACTTATAACAATTCATGCTGATATGACATCTTCCTGTAGTCACCATAGAATTGTCTCTATTGATACTTTCTTTACTTAGTACATCACCTGCTGATATGACCCCATCTTATAGACACCATAGAAAGTGTATCTATTGATCCTTCCTTTACTTATTACATCACCTGCTGATATAACACCTTCTAGTAGACTCCATAGAAATTGTCTCTAATGATCCTTTTTCTACTTATAACATCACCTACTGATATGACCCCTTCTTAAATACACCTTAGTAAGTGTCTCTATTGATTCTTTCTTTACTTATAACATCACCTGCTGATATGACCCCTTCTTATAGACAACATAGAAAGTCTCCTATTGATTCTTTCTTTACTTATAACAATTCATACTGATATGACATCTTCCTGTAGACACCATATAACTGTCTCTATTGATACTTTCTTTACTTAGTACATCACCTGCTGATATGACCCCATCTTATAGACAACATAGAAAGTGTATCTATTGATCCTTCCTTTACTTATTACATCACCTGCTGATATAACACCTTCTAGTAGACTCCATAGAAATTGTCTCTAATGATCCTTTTTCTACTTATAACATCACCTACTGATATGACCCCTTCTTAAATACACCTTAGTAAGTGTCTCTATTGATTCTTTCTTTACTTCGCGGAGAGGAAAGACCTTAAAAAAAAAACAGTAGAAAAACAATAAGGTCTTTCCTCAAGTAGGGGAAAGACCTTAACAATGGAAGAGTATAAAAACATATGCAATATGGAAGATAAAATAAAAGCAACAAAACAAAAATTGGACTATGAAATTACATCTGATGAAGTAGAAGACGCCATCTTTGCACTTGAAATAGGCAAATCACCTGGAGCAGACGACCACTTCCCAGAATTATTTAAATTTGCGGGACCAAAATTCATAGAAGCAATGAGAGTTATGATTAACCTATCATGGAACAATGGGAAACTCCCTACAGAAAGGAAAACTGCCAATGTCAAATTCCTTCGCAAACAAGGAAAGACCAACTACTATTCTCCGTCATCTTATAGACCAATCAGCCTCACTAGTGTCATGTGTAAAATAACAGAGAGGATAATCCTAAACCGACTTGCAGCCTTTATAGAGGGAATGCAGATTATTGATATAAATCAAGAAGGCTTTAGGAAAAACCACTCTACCTCCAACTGTCTACTGCGATTTATCCAAAACCTCATAGAGAAATACAACAAGGGTGAAATAACTTTGGCATGTCTAATTGACCTGGAAAAAGCATATGACTCAATCTAGAGAGAAGGACTAATGGTAAAGCTACATAAACTAGGAATCCAAGGAAAAACATGGAAATGGATTAAAAACTTTCTGAACAACAGAATGGCAAAATGTATATTTGATGGGTTCATAGGAACTGAATTTGAAACAAATATAGGATTACCACAGGGCTCTGTGCTAGCTCCTACTCTGTTGAACATCTATATTAACGATTTTCTGAATGATATCAAAGGTGAAAACACAAAATTTGCAGATGACAGTACAATGTGGCAATCCAAAAAGCCAGAGCAAATAGATGACATCGGAAAAGCAATAGAATGGACCAGAAAATGGAGAGTTAACATCAGCATTGAAAAAAAAGAAAATCAGTAAAGACGATAAAACAAAAAATTTCAAACATGTTTAACCCCGCCGCATTTTTGCGCCTGTCCCAAGTCAGGAGCCTCTGGCCTTTGTTAGTCTTGTATTATTTTAATTTTAGTTTCTTGTGTACAATTTGGAAATTAGTATGGCGTTCATTATCACTGAACTAGTATATATTTGTTTAGGGGCCAGCTGAAGGACGCCTCTGGGTGCGGGAATTTCTCGCTACATTGAAGACCTGTTGGTGACCTTCTGCTGTTGTTTTTTATTTTGGTCGGGTTGTTGTCTCTTTGAAACATTCCCCATTTCCATTCTCAATTTTAAATTAAATGGAAAAGACCTAAATTATAACCCAAACCCAAAGTTACTCGGAGTAATACTGGACGAGAAGATGACGTTTGGAAAACACCTAGAAACACTTGAAAAAAGAGCAAGTAGAAATCTGACCATATTACGAGAAGTAAGACAAATCAGTAAGATGAATACCAAGAAACTGTTACAATTGTACTTTTGTCTAATAAGATCTGTGGTGGAATATAGCTGCCCAGCATGGCAGGTTGCTGAACAAAAAGACCTCCAAAAACTGGATAGGTTACAGAGGAAAGCGCTCACTCTGTGCCTAGATATGCCATCAGCATCAGGCAGAGAAGCTTTATAAATTGAGGCTGGAGTTTTACCAATAGACCTAAGAATCGAAGAAATTGCTATAAGAGAAATTGCAAAAATCCAATCAAAGTCCATAAAAGAACCTATTAAACAACAACTTATAAATTACCAAGAAGAAATAGGCCATGACATCCATATAACACCAATGGGCAAAGCGCCATGTCAATCATTTGAAATGGAAACAAGAATGTGTCCTCAGTACACGAATGCCCCACTCGCACTATCATTTTCTATGTTCAGTGGACCGTGAAATTGGGGTAAAATCTCTAATTTGGCATTAAAATTAGAAAGATCATATCATAGGGAACATGTGTACCAAGTTTGAAGTCGATTGGACTTCAACTTCATCAAAAACTACCTCGACCAAAAACTTTAACCTGAAGCGGGACAGACGGACGAACGAACGAACGAACGAACGAACGGACGCACAGACCAGAAAACATAATGCCCCTCTACTATCGTAGGTGGGGCATAAAAAACTGGCATTAACATCAATTTAATAGAGCCGGAATTTACTTATAGACTTGGAGAAACATCAAGGACAAAAACAACACCATCATACTGGAACAGACTCGGCAGCTCGAAATCAAGAACATCAGAACAAAAGAAACTATGCATAACAGTCATGACAGAATTAATAGGTAACACAACAAATGACCAAGCAACTGCATACACTGATGGATCATGCATGGGAAACCCTGGACCATGTGGAGCTGGTGCAATAATATACACAGAAGACTCAAGACCAGCCATACGACTACACAGACCTGTCGCTCAAAGAGGAACCATCTAACTAGCAGAGCTTGTAGCAATTGTAATGGTACTGGAATTTTGTATACTGGAAAGACTACACGACACCATCACCACACTTAAGATCTTCTCTGACAGTCAAAGTGCAGTAGGACTCCTCACACTAAACTGGGCACCCAAATCCTATATATTGATGTGATTCGAGACATCAGAGAACACATCGAGGACCTAAGAACTAAAGGGATGGAAATTTGCATCCTATGGACACCAGGACATGCAAATATTCATGGGAACGATGAAGCGGACTTATTGGCAAAGCAAGCAGCAGAAGAAGCAACACAACTCTTGCCAAAAAACAACATAATCACCCTTCAAGACGTAAAACAAGGTGCACACAAGATTGTCATGATGAAGTGGCAAAGACGATGGGAACTAAGCAACACAGGAAGAGACCTTTTTGAGATTACACCAAACGTTAAAAACATCAAAAAAACTCTTCAGCATCTTTATACAACTTAGAACTGGCTACACAACCCTTAACTATTATAAACAACGCACAGGGCAAAACACCACCGACTTATGCAGCTACGGATCTAAGGAAACACAACAGCACTACCTCACAGAGTGAACCAATTACGAAAGTTATAGAGAAGAAATGTACCACCAAATTACAAAAGAAATTGGAATACGCAAGATCAACACATTCACCCTGCTAGGAAGACTAGATCACGAAAACACAGAAGAATATAAACGGAAGTTAGAAATCATTTCGGCTTTATTTCAAAAACAGGACGTTTCAACTTACCCGAACATCCGCAACCTCAATCGTAACAGCAATAACAAAATTAAAGTACATGGAGGAAAAAACATGGAGGAAGATACAATAGGGCGTTATATGCACCAATGAGAAGAGTTGTGCCATAAGGCCATAAGGTTTTAGGATTGAGGACCGAAATTGAAAACGCTTTACGGTTTCTCGTTCATAAACCGAATTCCTCTGTGAATTATAGAAGATGCAATATCAATCATGTTCAGTCGACCTTTCATTGTTATATCAACGTCTGAACAAATTAAAAAATTATTAGATGCCAGATAACACTCGAAATTTACCCGACTTCTTTTCACACGGAATACAAATAATGATAGTTTGTAATCAGGTTGACTGCTTATAATGCAAAATACACATTAATAACAAGTTTTTTAAAACGAAAAATACACACTGATAGTTTCTTTATTACCCAATGTAAATGAAAGAAACAAAAACCATATCATACCATAAAAAGAAGAGGAGAAAATTGAACATTTCCGGATCTATTTCTAGCCAAAAGACCTTCTACATAGATTAGTTGGACGTTGAGTATGAAAAGATGTACCTCATGACTTGAAAGTCAGGCCTTAAAGCACTGCCTTTAAAAATCAGAGAGCAGATTGCTCTGAGGGATACAATTGCCATTGTTTTCATTGTTACTGTAATACATTTGTATTAGTATTATTTTCAAAAATAATTCAACTGCACGTGTAAAATACTAGTAAAATGTAATTTACGTAATCTGAATAGTTATCGAACTTTAAAAATAGCCAATCCTAGATACAAGTGTTTGAACAATGTACTTATTGTGTTTTATGTTTGTACTATCAATTTCAAGTTGACTTTCCACAAAGGTCATAACGCATACAAAAATTCTGTTCAAATGATAGTTTTTACAATATTTTGCAAAAAAAACCATATATTATTAAGTACATGTAGTTGAATTGAAAAGCAGGGCTTTTTGAAACATATTTACTGAAGGGGGGGGGGGGGGGGGGGGGGGGGGTTCGAGTAATAGTGTCCAAAAGGTCTTCTTCCTTACTAATGAGAGAATAATAGGGTCCAGAAGGTCTGCTCCCTTACAAATGAGGAATAATAGGGTCCAGAAGGTCTGCTACCTTACTAATTAGGAATAATAGAGTCTAGAAAGGCTTCTCCCTTACTAAGGAGAGAATAATAGGGTCCAGAAGGTCTGCATGTCTGTGGTACCAAGGAGAGAATACTAGGGTCCAGAAAGTCTTCTCCCTTAATAAGGAGAGAATAATAGGGTCCAGAAGGTCTTCTCCCTTACTAGGAGAGAATAAAAGGGTCCAGAAGGTCTGATCCCTTACTAATGAGAGAATAAAAGGGTGCAGAAGGTCTGCATGTCTGCCATACTAAGGAGATAATAAAAGGATTCAGAAGGTCTTCTCCCTTACTAAGGAGAGAATAATAGGGTCCAGAAGGTCTGCTCCCTTACTAAGGAGAGAATAAAAGGGTGCAGAAGGTCTGCATGTCTGCCATACTAAGGAGAGAATAAAAGGATTCAGAAGGTCTTCTCCCTTACTAAGGAGAGAATAATAGGATCCAGAAAGTCGTCTCCCTTACAAATTAGGAATAATAGGGTCCAGAAAGTCTTCTCCTTTATTAAGAAAGAATAATAGGGTCCAGAAGGTCTTCTCCCTTACTAATTAGGAATACTAGGGTCTAGAAAGTCTTCTCCCCTACTAAGGAGAGAATAATAGAGCACAGAAGGTCTTCTCCCTTACTAACAAGAGAATAATAGGGTCAAGAAGGTCTGCTGCCTTACTAAGGAGAGATTAATAGGGTCAAAAAAGTCTTCTCCCTTACAAAGATGAGAATAAAAGTTTTCAGAAGGTCATCTACCTTACTAAGGAGAGAGTAATAGGGTCCAGAAAGTTTTTTCCCTTACTAAGGAGAGAATAAAAGGGGAAAGAAGGTCTGCTCCCTTATTAAGGAGAGAATAAAAGGGTCAAGAAGGTCTGCTCCCTTAATAATGAGGAATAATAAAAGGGTCCAGAAGGTCTGCTCCCTTACTAAGGAGAGGATAGGGTCCAGAAGATCTGCTCCCTTACTAATGAGGAATAATAAAAGGGTCCAGAAGGTCTGCTCCCTTACTAAGGAGAGAATAAAAGGGTCCAGAAGGTCTGCTCAATTACTAATGAGAGAATAATAGGGTCCAGAAGGTCTGCTCCTTTACTTATTCGAGAGTAATAGGTCCCAGAAGGTCTGCTCCTTACTAATAAGAGAATAAAAGGGTCCAGGAGTTTTGCTTCCTTACTAAAGAGAGAATAATAGGGTCCAGCAGGTCTTCTCCCTTACTAATGAAAGAATAATTGGGTCAACAAGGGCTGCTCCCTTAATAATGAGAGAATAATAGGGTCCAGAAGGTCTGTTCTTTACTGATGAGAGAATAATAAGTTCCAGAAGGTCTTCTCCCTTATTAATGAAAGAATAATTAGGCCTAGAAGGTCTGTTCCCTTACTAATTAGAGAATAATAGGGTGCAGAAGGTCTTCTCCCTTACTAATGAGACAATAATAGGGTCCAGAAGGTCTTCTCTTTTACTAATGAAAGAATAATATGGTCCCAAAGGTCTGCTCCCTTACTAATGAAAGAATAATAGGGTGCAGAAGGTCTGTCCCCTTACTAATGAAAGAATAATAGGGTCTAGAAGGTCTGCACCCTTACTTATTCGAGAACAATAGGGTCCAGAAGATCTGCTCCCTTACTAATGAGAGAATAATGAGAGAATAAGAGGGTCTGTCGGAAAATACGCAAAGTACAAACGTTACACTATGGTAACGTTGTTACCATAACCCTTTACTGTGTGACGTTATATATTATATGCATTAGCTATCATGACGATTGAACGTATAGAAAACATAACACTTGATTTATTAAGATTCTTCAACATTTAATTGTGCCGAAACCTTTGGACAAGTTAAAGTCAAAAACAGACACAGAAGTTGAAGAAGTGAAAGCCCTTGATGATGCCGTCACGCAGAAACAGAAAAAATTTATTGACCTGAATAACAGACTTTTGGAACAGACATGGGAGGAAAATCTGGAGCAGAAAATCACCGACTCAGATGAGTATGTACAAACTTGATGGCAAAATTAGACAAATTCGGAAATTTATTTAGTCCTTTGAAACAAATACTATAATTTCGCATGATACTGTTGGTCCTTCAACGAGCAGACTTTACCCAGACGCATATAATTTCACATCCGAAGCTAGAGTTGATATGCACACATGTGCAATAGATTCTATGAACCAGCAGTATTCAATTCACGCCCCGGCAGTGCATGTACCCGTCCGTCAGAGAATGTCAGTATTAAGACCCGAGATCTTCAAAAACTTAATTACCATAGGCTTCCAAAGTTAGACTTACTATTTTAATGGAGATATTCTCAAGTGGCAGACATTTTGAGATTGTTTCGAGTCATCTATACACTACAACGACACATTAACGCCAATTCAAAAGTTTAACTATCTTAAAGCCCAGCTTGAGGGAAGCACCACGAAAACAGTAGAGGGATTCGCTAGACTAATGATAACTACGAAACCGCAGTCAACCTTCTCAGAGATAGGTTGGGACAACCTAGCAAACTGGTTCATGCTTACATGAAAGCACTCATGAACTTATCCAAACCAACAAAGGATGCATTAAGCTTGAGGTCTTACAGAGACAAACTTGAATCATATATGCAAGGATTAGAGTAACTTGGTCAAACTTCAGAGATGTATGGTTCGCTTTTGGTATCATAGTTTTGGACAAGTTACCGATTGACATAAGAAAGAATATTGCATGAGAACACGGAAGAGATAATTTGATATTGGATAATCTACGCAAATCTATAACTAAAGAGATTGAAATACTTGAGGCAGGACAGGGAGTCATTGAATCAGACAGATTGTACGCCACTGCATTTTTCATGGGTACGCAATCACATACATCCAACAAGGGTGAATCCACAGACACACACAAGAAGGTAAATACAAGTACATGTATATTTTGTTCAGGTGAACACTTTCCGACGGAGTGCACTGAAGTAACAGACGCAAACACAAGAAATCAAATTGTAAAACAGAAACAGTTATGCTTTAACTATTTAGGGTCACACTGAGTGGCCGCATGCCAGTCTACTAAACAATGCAAAAAGTGTAACAGAATGCATCATACTAGCATATGTAAAGATAAAGAGGTCATTCCAGGTATGAAACCGGAACCTACAATACAACAGTCAGAGATAAATGAAGTGGAAAACCAAATGAGACTAGAGTAATGCACTCATCACAACAGAGTCACGACATTCTCCTGAAAACAGCAACTGCACCAGTTGTATATAACGACCAAGAAGTAGAATGTAACATATTATTTGACGAAGGAGCACAGCGTTCTTTCATAACTCAGAATGTGGCTGATAAACTAGAAATTAAACCAACAGAAATAGTCAGCATTCAACTGTCTGCATTCTGAGATTTATTCCAGAATGTTCGTAACTTAGACATTGCAATAATACAACTACAGACCAACACAGGAGAAAATGTGCATATTAGCACACTCATTGTTCCAGAAATTGCCGTCCCAATTAAAAATAAAAACAATATTTCCCTGACTACATGGAGCTTGCCATACTTGAGAGAACTGAAACTGGCACATTCTGTGCAAAGTACATAACGTTGAGAAATCGACTTACTCATAGGTGCCGACCATGGCCACTATTTGGACATTATCGAGGACAAAGTAATTAGAGGAAACGGATCCACCGCTGTTCAGTCAAAGATGGGATATCTATTATCAGGACCGATCAACAGAAACATCAACCAGCCGTCAACAGTTCTTGTAAAAGTCATTGCAGACAAGAACACAGGCAATAACACCTTAAGGGGTCAATTGACTACTTTAGTTATTTGACTTATTTGTAGCTCTTACTTTGCTGTACATTATTGCTATTTACAGTTTATCTCTATCTATAATAATATTCAAGATAATAACCAAAAACAGCAAAATTTCCTTAAAATTACCAATTTAGAGGCAGCAACTCAACAACAAGTTGTGCGATAGGTCTGAAAATTTATGGGCAGATAGATCTTAACCTAATGAACAATTTTATCCGCAGCAGAATTGCTCTAAATGCTTTGGTTTCAGAGATATGAGCCCAAAACTGAAGTTTACCCTACTATGAAAGTATTTTAATACGTGGGTATCAATTTTCGTGGTTTGAGCAATATTTACATGTTCGTGGGTTTTTTAAATTCGTTGATTTTAGTTTTCTAAAGAAAAAAATTGAAAAAAATGAAACCTTTAGAAATAATTTAAAGGTTACAAATAGTCTGGATTGAAGGAAATTGCAAGGTAAACATTGACCCGTGTAATTCATAGTGATAACACTTTTTAACCCATGATAAAGTGATCAACAGATTAAAGACCATCAAGGTGTTAATTAGGCCATAAACATGTCATCTAAAGAAAACAGTAACATAAACAAATGCTATAAAAGTATCTTGAATTGTCAAACGATTCTTATCAAAATCAAGCCCAGCATGAAATTATTATTTCCCATTTGTACGAGAACTATGAGGATATAAAATGAACACTTTATCATACATTGTACTAGCATATCAATACTGGAAATCTGACTTTCATAGATCAAAAATATTTTTTATGAGAATTAAAACATCAGAAGTTGTACAGTTTAGGTTATTAAAGATTAAATGGGTATAATCTTGCATGCTGTTGTAGTTCTGCGACTGCTATTTAAGTATTCTAAGATTTGGCGTTATTAAATATATTCTCTAGATCATATAAGTAGTCAAACCTACCGATGGGAATCTTTCCATATCTTGATTTGGACAATGGTTGTTTTATTTCGTTGGCGATTAAATTTGTGGACAAATTCATCCATGAAACCCACGAAAATTGGTACACCACGAATAAAAGTACTTTCACAATATGCACTATTTTTAGCCATGTCCGCCATCTAGGTTTGAGGGCAGGGTCATCAGACATATTTTTTAAACTAGATACCCTAATGATGATTGTGGATAAGTTTGGATAAATTTGTCCTACTAGTTTCAAAGGAGAAGATTTTTTAAAAGATAACAAAAATTTACAAAAAATTGTTAAAATTGATTATAAAGGACAATTACTTCTAAAGTGGTCAGATGACCATTTTGGTCATGTTGACTTATTTGTAGATCTTACTTTGCTGAACATTATTGCTGTTTACAGTTTATCTCTATCTACAATGATCTATAATAATATTCAAGATAATAAACAAAAACAGCAAAATTTCCTTAAAATTACCAATTATGGGAGAGCAACCCAACAACGGGTTCTCCGATTCATCTCAGATTAATAGGGTCCAGAAGGTCTGCTCCCTTACTAATAAGAGAATTATAGGATTCAGAACGTCTCTTCTCTAATTAGAGATTAATAGGGTCCAGAAGGTCTGTTCTTTAACTAATGAGAGAATAATAGGATTAAGAAGGGTAGGTCCCTTACTAATGAGAGAATAATGGGGTCAAGAAGGGTTGGTCCCTAACTAATGAGAGAATAATAGGGTCAAGAAGGGTTGATCCCTTACTAATGATAGAATAATAGGATTCATAAAGTCTCTTCTCCCTTATTAGAGAATAATAGGGCCCTGAAGGTCTGCTCCCTTACTAATGAGAGAATAATAGGGTCAAGAAGGGTTGGTCCCTTACTAATGAGAGAATAATAGGGTCAAGAAGGGTTGGTCCCTTACTAATGAGAGAATAATAGGGTCCAGAAGGTTTTCTCCCTTACTAATGAGAGAATAATAGGGTCCAGAAGGTCTTCTCTCTAGCTTGAGATTAATAGGGTCCAGAAGGTCTGCGCCCTTACTAATGAGAGAATAATAGGGTACAGAAGGTCTTCTCCCTTACTAAGGAGGGAATAATAGGGTCCAGATGGTCTGCATCCTTATTAATGAGAGAATTATAGAACCCAGAAGAATATCATTGTTTATTACTATTGTTTAACTATACCTGTAGTAAATTCCCATGGCTTCCCAATATTCCTGTTTTTTGGACAACGCATTGTTATATGGATGGATAAGTTGGTCAGTTTCTTCATCAACAAACAGTGGCTTTCCCCTGGAAGGTTTTCTTCTCTCCATAATGCAATAACAATCTTTTCAAGATCTTCAATCACAATTCATTTCTTCATAGACCTATAACTACACAATAATAAGCCTATCACCATAGAAATATGTAATTCATTAGATTGCTATTATTATAATGTCACCATAGCAATATCTTCATAAACCTTTGATTGCATTACATAGAAATAATCATTGAACCATAGCAAAATGTTCTTATACTTGTTTACAAATCTATGTACATGTAGCACTGTTTAAGCTGGGGTTTTGACGGCTTTAGTCACTTCCGTGTGATAAGAAAAATCTACCTTTCTTAGGTAGAAGTGTAACATGATACTAGAAGTACTAAAGAACACATGTGTATTTTCTTTTTCAGTAATGCATTAATCATGTTAATCTTATACATCAAGTACAATGTACAAATAAAAAATATAACAGTTTAGATTAAAACAAAACTGCATTTCTTCAAAAGATACATTGTACATACTGTATATGAATCTATGTTTTTGTTTTGATTTGTAGGTCTCATTTAACTGTCTGGGATTAATATAATGAATCTATTAATTGATGAACCTGTCCTTATAATATCCTATGGTACAGGTTACAGTAATGAGAATGTGACTCTTATGATCATCATATGTACTTAAACATCAGAAAACATAATAAATATGAAAATAAACTGTTATCACAGAGATATGTCTCGCCTTTTTATAATTTTGATCATTGAAATCAAATTAGCAATACTTTAACATCTTACACAAGTTATGAAGATATTCAAAGTCAATGAATCATGACTGAGTTACATGGCAATCTCCATGTAAATGAGATAGGCCAATGCTTATACAACTGCATACCAAAGACAATCATAATCATTGACTTATTATAAGTCGATCTCAAATCTAAACATGCTAAATACAAATATTTACTAGTAAACTATAGAAAAGTTTCAAAGTCAATAAGAGGGGGAGGGGCTATATAATCTCCATAGAAACGATATTTGCAAATGCCAATAAATTTGCATACCAAATATCATTGACTTAACATTAGCAGTTCATCTTAAACTGATCTAATCACAAACTAATACATGTAAACTAGCTTAGATAAGTTTCAAAGTGATTACACTGTGACTGAGGGGTGAGGTCAAATATTCTCATGGAAATGAGATGTGCCAATGCTTATACAACTGAATACCAATTAACATTGGCCTACCACTAATCATGCTAATGGTTCCCCTAGAATTGACCTAAATGAAATCACAAACTAATACATGATAACTCAGAAAAATTTTCAAAGTCAATAGACCATTGACTATGGGGGTATAGCCTGATTATCTTCATCATTGTTCATGGAAATGAGATATGCTGATGCTTACACAACTAATTATACCAAATATCATTGACCTACCACTTGTGGTTCCCCATAAACTCATAAATCCATGGACAAAAAACAAAATCGGGATAACAAACTAAAACCGAGGGAAACGCATTAAATATAAGAGGAGAACAACGACATAACACTAAAATGTAACACACATAGACAAAATCCCACGAGAATAACAAATATAACATATATATATAACATCAAAACCAAATACATGAATTTGGGATAGACAAGTACCGTGACACGTCTTATCGCAATGTGAATTTACACTCAAAAATAAGAGAAAACAAACGACACAACGTTATAATGTAATACACACAGAAACGAACTATAATATAACAATGACCATATTCCTGACTTGGTACAGGGCATTTTTAAAGGAAAAAAATGGTGGGTTGAACCTGGTTTTGTGGCATGCCAAACCTCGCACTTTTATGGCCATATGAAATATAAACTAGACCTAATCACAAACTAATACATTGTTGATGCCGCCGTAGCCGCCACCAGAAACAGCATACCTGTATCTCGCTTTTTGACTTCGTTGTCTCTGATGAGATCTGATGTCTTTTAACAATTATATTTTTTTCAAATTTAAAGATACTGTTTGCAGTGCTAACGAGGTACCAGTTAATGAAGTACTATAAGATACTTTATTGAGACAATCATCACACTGATTAATAGCTTTAGTAATTATTCATACCAAAACATAAATTTATAAATACATTAAAAAAATATACTAAAAAAATTAAACCTTTGATTAGCAGTAAACTATAATTTCCTTTTAAATTTACCAGACTGCCAGATGTGCAACTGCGAGTAACAACTGCAACCTTCGACTTTTAGCTGAGACATATAAAAATACATTGGAATCCCATGTGTTTTAGCAGATCTGAATCAGGGTGCTGAAAATTTCAGTTCATTGTAAATACGGATTCCACTGTACCCGTGAAGCTCTCGAGGGGTGCTCCAAATAAAGGAGGAATCAAAAAGCACATACATTTTAAACAGGAATTTTCATAATTTTTGAAACACATTACATAAAATCTTAAGGGTGAAACCATAGAAAGAAGATTTTGTAAAATCAAAGCATGTTTATTGCTATTCATGATTACTTTCATGGTATATGATTATTAACATTAAGGATTAACATCAAATGACACAGTTGACAAAGTAAACCAATAGACCACTTTCGAGTTCATCCGTCACTGGAAAAAACTCGTCAATTATGCGCGCCTTTTAGTTTATGACGTCATTTACCAGATAGAGGGGCTGGCCTGTATCCCTGCAATGTTAATGATCATAAAGGATACTACAGATACAGCTAAGTCGGCTTCATATCTTGACTTACATCTAGAAATTGACAATGAGGGTCGGTTGAAAACAAAACTTTACGACAGAAGAGATGATTTCAGCTTTCCAATTGTGAACTTTCCATTTCTAAGTAGCAACATTCCAGCAGCACCTGCATACGGGGTATATATCTCCCAATTGATACGATATTCCCGTGCTTGCATTTCCTATCATGATTTTCTTGATAGAGGGTTGCTGCTTACAAGGAAGCTATTAAACCAAGAGTTCCAAATGGTGAAGTTGAAATCATCCCTTCGTAAATTTTACGGATGCCATCACGAGTTGGTTGACCGTTATGGAATAACCATTTCACAAATGAAATCGGATATGTTCCTTAAGTCGTAACTACAATCCCCTTCCCTTTCATGAATGTGACCTACCGAATTAGACTATTTACCGGATTTGTAATCACATAAGCAACACGACGGGTGCCACATGTGGAGCAGGATCTGCTTACCCTTTCGGAGCACCTGAGATCACCCCTAGTTTTTGGAGGGGTTCGTGTTGTTTATTCTTTAGTTTTCTATGTTGTGTCATGTGTACTATTGTTTTACTGTTTGTCTTTTTCATTTTTAGCCATGGCGTTGTCAGTTTGTTTTGATTTATGAGTGTGACTACCCCTTTGGTATCTTCCGTCCCTCTTTTAGTGATCCTCGTTGTGTAGGATAAACTAGGAATAATGGTTGTTCTGTAGGTACTTAATGACAATTCCCTCATGACAGCAGTGCTGATTGTCAATTCTGAGAATTCAATCTGCCAAATAATTCATACAATATAGAATTATAGTTTTCCAACCACACGCTCAACATTAGAATGGAAGTGACGACGCCCCTAATTGCACAATTGACGTTCACTAAAACCACAGTTTTTGACGGAAATGCATCGAACTTGAAAGTTGTCTATTAAACCATCAGTTCCAATAGGTGATTATTGAAGACAACAATACTAGTACTGAAATGCTAGATATATACGGAAAAAATGTTAACATCATGCATGAAATCAATATCACTATCAATGGAGTAGGAAAGCTGCTGAAAGAACTAAACCCTAACAAAGCAAGTGGGCCAGACCATCTCACCCCAAGAATATTGAAAGAACTCAGCCCTAACAAAGCAAGTGGGCCAGACCAACTCACCCCAAGAATACTGAAAGAACTCAACCCTAACAAAGCAAGTGGGCCAGACCATCTCACCCCAAGAATACTGAAAGAACTCAACCCTAACAAAGCAAGTGGGCCAGACCAACTCATCCCAAGAATACTGAAAGAACTCAACCCTAACAAAGCAAGTGGGCCAGACCATCTCATCCCAAGAATACTGAAAGAACTCAACCCTAACAAAGCAAGTGGGCCAGACCAACTCACCCCAAGAATACTGAAAGAACTCAACCCTAACAAAGCAAGTGGGCCAGACCATCTCATCCCAAGAATACTGAAAGAACTAAACCCTAACAAAGCAAGTGGGCCAGACCATCTCACCCCAAGAATACTGAAAGAACTCAGCCCTAACAAAGCAAGTGGGCCAGACCAACTCACCCCAAGAATACTGAAAGAACTCAGCCCTAACAAAGCAAGTGGGCCAGACCAACTCACCCCAAGAATACTGAAAGAACTCAACCCTAACAAAGCAAGTGGGCCAGACCATCTCACCCCAAGAATACTGAAAGAACTCAACCCTAACAAAGCAAGTGGGCCAGACCAACTCATCCCAAGAATACTGAAAGAACTCAACCCTAACAAAGCAAGTGGGCCAGACCATCTCATCCCAAGAATACTGAAAGAACTCAACCCTAACAAAGCAAGTGGGCCAGACCAACTCACCCCAAGAATACTGAAAGAACTCAACCCTAACAAAGCAAGTGGGCCAGACCATCTCACCCCAAGAATACTGAAAGAACTCAACCCTAACAAAACAAGTGGGCCAGACCAACTCACCCCTAGAATACTGAAAGAACTCAACCCTAACAAAGCAAGTGGGCCAGACCAACTCACCCCAAGAATACTGAAAGAACTCAACCCTAACAAAGCAAGTGGGCCAGACCAACTCACCCCAAGAATACTGAAAGAACTCAACCCTAACAAAGCAAGTGGGCCAGACCAACTCACCCCAAGAATACTGAAAGAACTCAACCCTAACAAAGCAAGTGGGCCAGACCAACTCACCCCAAGAATACTGAAAGAACTCAACCCTAACAAAGCAAGTGGGCCAGACCAAATCACCCCAAGAATACTGAAAGAACTCAACCCTAACAAAGCAAGTGGGCCAGACCAACTCACCCCAAGAATACTGAAAGAACTCAACCCTAACAAAGCAAGTGGGCCAGACCATCTCACCCCAAGAATACTGAAAGAACTCAACCCTAACAAAGCAAGTGGGCCAGACCAACTCACCCCAAGAATACTGAAAGAACTCAACCCTAACAAAGCAAGTGGGCCAGACCAACTCACCCCAAGAATACTGAAAGAACTCAACCCTAACAAAGCAAGTGGGCCAGACCAACTCACCCCAAGAATACTGAAAGAACTCAACCCTAACAAAGCAAGTGGGCCAGACCATCTCACCCCAAGAATACTGAAAGAACTCAACCCTAACAAAGCAAGCGGGCCAGACCATCTCACCCCAAGAATACTGAAAGAACTCAACCCTAACAAAGCAAGTGGGCCAGACCATCTCACCCCAAGAATACTGAAAGAACTCAACCCTAACAAAGCAAGTGGGCCAGACCAACTCACCCCAAGAATACTGAAAGAACTCAACCCTAACAAAGCAAGTGGGCCAGACCAACTCACCCCAAGAATACTGAAAGAACTCAACCCTAACAAAGCAAGTGGGCCAGACCATCTCACCCCAAGAATACTGAAAGAACTAAACCCTAACAAAGCAAGTGGGCCAGACCATCTCACCCCAAGAATACTGAAAGAACTCAACCCTAACAAAGCAAGTGGGCCAGACCAACTCACCCCAAGAATACTGAAAGAACTCAACCCTAACAAAGCAAGTGGCCCAGACCATCTCACCCCAAGAATACTGAAAGAACTCAACCCTAACAAAGCAAGTGGGCCAGACCAACTCACCCCAAGAATACTGAAAGAACTCAACCCTAACAAAGCAAGTGGGCCAGACCATCTCACCCCAAGAATACTGAAAGAACTCAACCCTAACAAAGCAAGTGGGCCAGACCATCTCACCCCAAGAATACTGAAAGAACTCAACCCTAACAAAGCAAGTGGGCCAGACCAACTCATCCCAAGAATACTGAAAGAACTCAACCCTAACAAAGCAAGTGGGTCAGACCAACTCACCCCAAGAATACTGAAAGAACTCAACCCTAACAAAGCAAGTGGGCCAGACCAACTCACCCCAAGAATACTGAAAGAACTCAACCCTAACAAAGCAAGTGGGCCAGACCAACTCACCCCAAGAATACTGAAAGAACTCAACCCTAACAAAGCAAGTGGGCCAGACCAACTCACCCCAAGAATACTGAAAGAACTCAACCCTAACAAAGCAAGTGGGCCAGACCAACTCACCCCAAGAATACTGAAAGAACTCAACCCTAACAAAGCAAGTGGGCCAGACCATCTCACCCCAAGAATACTGAAAGAACTCAACCCTAACAAAGCAAGTGGGCCAGACCAACTCACCCCAAGAATACTGAAAGAACTCAACCCTAACAAAGCAAGTGGGCCAGACCAACTCACCCCAAGAATACTGAAAGAACTCAACCCTAACAAAGCAAGTGGGCCAGACCATCTCACCCCAAGAATACTGAAAGAACTAAACCCTAACAAAGCAAGTGGGCCAGACCATCTCACCCCAAGAATACTGAAAGAACTCAACCCTAACAAAGCAAGTGGGCCAGACCAACTCACCCCAAGAATACTGAAAGAACTCAACCCTAACAAAGCAAGTGGCCCAGACCATCTCACCCCAAGAATACTGAAAGAACTCAACCCTAACAAAGCAAGTGGGCCAGACCATCTCACCCCAAGAATACTGAAAGAACTCAACCCTAACAAAGCAAGTGGGCCAGACCATCTCACCCCAAGAATACTGAAAGAACTCAACCCTAACAAAGCAAGTGGGCCAGACCAACTCATCCCAAGAATACTGAAAGAACTCAACCCTAACAAAGCAAGTGGGCCAGACCAACTCACCCCAAGAATACTGAAAGAACTCAACCCTAACAAAGCAAGTGGGTCAGACCAACTCACCCCAAGAATACTGAAAGAACTCAACCCTAACAAAGCAAGTGGGCCAGACCAACTCACCCCAAGAATACTGAAAGAACTCAACCCTAACAAAGCAAGTGGGCCAGACCAACTCACCCCAAGAATACTGAAAGAACTCAACCCTAACAAAGCAAGTGGGCCAGACCAACTCACCCCAAGAATACTGAAAGAACTCAACCCTAACAAAGCAAGTGGGCCAGACCATCTCATCCCAAGAATACTGAAAGAACTCAACCCTAACAAAGCAAGTGGGCCAGACCAACTCACCCCAAGAATACTGAAAGAACTCAACCCTAACAAAGCAAGTGGGCCAGACCAACTCACCCCAAGAATACTGAAAGAACTCAACCCTAACAAAGCAAGTGGGCCAGACCAAATCACCCCAAGAATACTGAAAGAACTCAACCCTAACAAAGCAAGTGGGCCAGACCAACTCACCCCAAGAATACTGAAAGAACTCAACCCTAACAAAGCAAGTGGGCCAGACCAACTCACCCCAAGAATACTGAAAGAACTCAACCCTAACAAAGCAAGTGGGCCAGACCATCTCACCCCAAGAATACTGAAAGAACTCAACCCTAACAAAGCAAGTGGGCCAGACCAACTCACCCCAAGAATACTGAAAGAACTCAACCCTAACAAAGCAAGTGGGCCAGACCATCTCACCCCAAGAATACTGAAAGAACTCAACCCTAACAAAGCAAGTGGGCCAGACCAACTCACCCCAAGAATACTGAAAGAACTCAACCCTAACAAAGCAAGTGGGCCAGACCATCTCACCCCAAGAATACTGAAAGAACTCAACCCTAACAAAGCAAGTGGGCCAGACCATCTCACCCCAAGAATACTGAAAGAACTCAACCCTAACAAAGCAAGTGGGCCAGACCATCTCAACCCAAGAATACTGAAAGAACTCAACCCTAACAAAGCAAGTGGGCCAGACCAACTCATCCCAAGAATACTGAAAGAACTCAACCCTAACAAAGCAAGTGGGCCAGACCAACTCACCCCAAGAATACTGAAAGAACTCAACCCTAACAAAGCAAGTGGGCCAGACCATCTCACCCCAAGAATACTGAAAGAACTCAACCCTAACAAAGCAAGTGGGCCAGACCATCTCACCCCAAGAATACTGAAAGAACTCAACCCTAACAAAGCAAGTGGGCCAGACCAACTCACCCCAAGAATACTGAAAGAACTCAACCCTAACAAAGCAAGTGGGCCAGACCATCTCACCCCAAGAATACTGAAAGAACTCAACCTTAACAAAGCAAGTGGGCCAGACCAACTCACCCCAAGAATACTGAAAGAACTCAACCTTAACAAAGCAAGTGGGCCAGACCAACTCACCCCAAGAATACTGAAAGAACTCAACCCTAACAAAGCAAGTGGGCCAGACCATCTCACCCCAAGAATACTGAAAGAACTCAACCCTAACAAAGCAAGTGGGCCAGACCATCTCACCCCAAGAATACTGAAAGAACTCAACCCTAACAAAGCAAGTGGGCCAGACCAACTCACCCCAAGAATACTGAAAGAACTCAACCCTAACAAAGCAAGTGGGCCAGACCAACTCACCCCAAGAATACTGAAAGAACTCAACCCTAACAAAGCAAGTGGGCCAGACCAACTCACCCCAAGAATACTGAAAGAACTCAACCCTAACAAAGCAAGTGGGCCAGACCAACTCACCCCAAGAATACTGAAAGAACTCAACCCTAACAAAGCAAGTGGGCCAGACCAACTCACCCCAAGAATACTGAAAGAACTCAACCCTAACAAAGCAAGTGGGCCAGACCATCTCACCCCAAGAATACTGAAAGAACTCAACCCTAACAAAGCAAGTGGGCCAGACCAACTCACCCCAAGAATACTGAAAGAACTCAACCCTAACAAAGCAAGTGGGCCAGACCAACTCACCCCAAGAATACTGAAAGAACTCAACCCTAACAAAGCAAGTGGGCCAGACCAACTCACCCCAAGAATACTGAAAGAACTCAACCCTAACAAAGCAAGTGGGCCAGACCAACTCACCCCAAGAATACTGAAAGAACTCAACCCTAACAAAGCAAGTGGGCCAGACCAACTCACCCCAAGAATACTGAAAGAACTCAACCCTAACAAAGCAAGTGGGCCAGACCAACTCACCCCAAGAATACTGAAAGAACTCAACCCTAACAAAGCAAGTGGGCCAGACCAACTCACCCCAAGAATACTGAAAGAACTCAACCCTAACAAAGCAAGTGGGCCAGACCATCTCACCCCAAGAATACTGAAAGAACTCAACCCTAACAAAGCAAGTGGGCCAGACCAACTCATCCCAAGAATACTGAAAGAACTCAACCCTAACAAAGCAAGTGGGCCAGACCATCTCACCCCAAGAATACTGAAAGAACTCAACCCTAACAAAGCAAGTGGGCCAGACCATCTCATCCCAAGAATACTGAAAGAACTCAACCCTAACAAAGCAAGTGGGCCAGACCATCTCATCCCAAGAATACTGAAAGAACTCAACCCTAACAAAGCAAGTGGGCCAGACCATCTCATCCCAAGAATACTGAAAGAACTCAACCCTAACAAAGCAAGTGGGCCAGACCAACTCACCCCAAGAATACTGAAAGAACTCAACCCTAACAAAGCAAGTGGGCCAGACCAACTCACCCCAATAATACTGAAAGAACTCAACCCTAACAAAGCAAGTGGGCCAGACCAACTCACCCCAATAATACTGAAAGAACTCAACCCTAACAAAGCAAGTGGGCCAGACCAACTCATCCCAAGAATACTGAAAGAACTCAACCCTAACAAAGCAAGTGGGCCAGACCAACTCATCCCAAGAATACTGAAAGAACTCAACCCTAACAAAGCAAGTGGGCCAGACCAACTCACCCCAAGAATACTGAAAGAACTAAACCCTAACAAAGCAAGTGGGCCAGACCATCTCACCCCAAGAATACTGAAAGAACTCAACCCTAACAAAGCAAGTGGGCCAGACCAACTCACTACAAGAATACTGAAAGAACTCAACCCTAACAAAGCAAGTGGGCCAGACCATCTCACCCCAAGAATACTGAAAGAACTCAACCCTAACAAAGCAAGTGGGCCAGACCATCTCATCCCAAGAATACTGAAAGAACTCAACCCTAACAAAGCAAGTGGGCCAGACCAACTCATCCCAAGAATACTGAAAGAACTCAACCCTAACAAAGCAAGTGGGCCAGACCAACTCATCCCAAGAATACTGAAAGAACTCAACCCTAACAAAGCAAGTGGGCCAGACCAACTCACCCCAAGAATACTGAAAGAACTCAACCCTAACAAAGCAAGTGGGCCAGACCAACTCACCCCAAGAATACTGAAAGAACTCAACCCTAACAAAGCAAGTGGGCCAGACCATCTCACCCCAAGAATACTGAAAGAACTCAACCCTAACAAAGCAAGTGGGCCAGACCATCTCATCCCAAGAATACTGAAAGAACTCAACCCTAACAAAGCAAGTGGGCCAGACCAACTCACCCCAAGAATACTGAAAGAACTCAACCCTAACAAAGCAAGTGGGCCAGACCAACTCATCCCAAGAATACTGAAAGAACTCAACCCTAACAAAGCAAGTGGGCCAGACCAACTCACCCCAAGAATACTGAAAGAACTCAACCCTAACAAAGCAAGTGGGCCAGACCAACTCACCCCAAGAATACTGAAAGAACTCAACCCTAACAAAGCAAGTGGGCCAGACCAAGTCACCCCAAGAATACTGAAAGAACTCAACCCTAACAAAGCAAGTGGGCCAGACCATCTCACCCCAAGAATACTGAAAGAACTCAACCCTAACAAAGCAAGTGGGCCAGACCATCTCACCCCAAGAATACTGAAAGAACTCAACCCTAACAAAGCAAGTGGGCCAGACCAACTCATCCCAAGAATACTGAAAGAACTCAACCCTAACAAAGCAAGTGGGCCAGACCATCTCACCCCAAGAATACTGAAAGAACTCAACCCTAACAAAGCAAGTGGGCCAGACCATCTCACCCCAAGAATACTGAAAGAACTCAACCCTAACAAAGCAAGTGGGCCAGACCATCTCATCCCAAGAATACTGAAAGAACTCAACCCTAACAAATCAAGTGGGCCAGACCATCTTATCCCAAGAATACTGAAAGAACTCAACCCTAACAAAGCAAGTGGGCCAGACCAACTCACCCCAAGAATACTGAAAGAACTCAACCCTAACAAAGCAAGTGGGCCAGACCAACTCACCCCAATAATACTGAAAGAACTCAACCCTAACAAAGCAAGTGGGCCAGACCAACTCACCCCAAGAATACTGAAAGAACTAAACCCTAACAAAGCAAGTGGGCCAGACCATCTCATCCCAAGAATACTGAAAGAACTCAACCCTAACAAAGCAAGTGGGCCAGACCATCTCACCCCAAGAATACTGAAAGAACTCAACCCTAACAAAGCAAGTGGGCCAGACCATCTCACCCCAAGAATACTGAAAGAACTCAACCCTAACAAAGCAAGTGGGCCAGACCAACTCACCCCAAGAATACTGAAAGAACTCAACCCTAACAAAGCAAGTGGGCCAGACCATCTCACCCCAAGAATACTGAAAGAACTCAACCCTAACAAAGCAAGTGGGCCAGACCATCTCATCCCAAGAATACTGAAAGAACTCAACCCTAACAAAGCAAGTGGGCCAGACCAACTCACCCCAAGAATACTGAAAGAACTCAACCCTAACAAAGCAAGTGGGCCAGACCAACTCACCCCAAGAATACTGAAAGAACTCAACCCTAACAAAGCAAGTGGGCCAGACCAACTCACCCCAAGAATACTGAAAGAACTCAACCCTAACAAAGCAAGTGGGCCAGACCATCTCACCCCAAGAATACTGAAAGAACTCAACCCTAACAAAGCAAGTGGGCCAGACCAACTCACCCCAAGAATACTGAAAGAACTCAACCCTAACAAAGCAAGTGGGCCAGACCATCTCACCCCAAGAATACTGAAAGAACTCAACCCTAACAAAGCAAGTGGGCCAGACCATCTCATCCCAAGAATACTGAAAGAACTCAACCCTAACAAAGCAAGTGGGCCAGACCAACTCACCCCAAGAATACTGAAAGAACTCAACCCTAACAAAGCAAGTGGGCCAGACCAACTCACCCCAAGAATACTGAAAGAACTCAACCCTAACAAAGCAAGTGGGCCAGACCAACTCACCCCAAGAATACTGAAAGAACTCAACCCTAACAAAGCAAGTGGGCCAGACCAACTCACCCCAAGAATACTGAAAGAACTCAACCCTAACAAGCAAGTGGGCCAGACCAACTCACCCCAAGAATACTGAAAGAACTCAACCCTAACAAAGCAAGTGGGCCAGACCAACTCACCCCAAGAATACTGAAAGAACTCAACCCTAACAAAGCAAGTGGGCCAGACCATCTCATCCCAAGAATACTGAAAGAACTCAACCCTAACAAAGCAAGTGGGCCAGACCATCTCACCCCAAGAATACTGAAAGAACTCAACCCTAACAAAGCAAGTGGGCCAGACCAACTCACCCCAAGAATACTGAAAGAACTAAACCCTAACAAAGCAAGTGGGCCAGACCATCTCATCCCAAGAATACTGAAAGAACTCAACCCTAACAAAACAAGTGGGCCAGACCAACTCACCCCAAGAATACTGAAAGAACTCAACCCTAACAAAGCAAGTGGGCCAGACCAAGTCACCCCAAGAATACTGAAAGAACTCAACCCTAACAAAGCAAGTGGGCCAGACCATCTCACCCCAAGAATACTGAAAGAACTCAACCCTAACAAAGCAAGTGGGCCAGACCAACTCACCCCAAGAATACTGAAAGAACTCAACCCTAACAAAGCAAGTGGGCCAGACCATCTCACCCCAAGAATACTGAAAGAACTCAACCCTAACAAAGCAAGTGGGCCAGACCATCTCATCCCAAGAATACTGAAAGAACTCAACCCTAACAAAGCAAGTGGGCCAGACCAACTCACCCCAAGAATACTGAAAGAACTCAACCCTAACAAAGCAAGTGGGCCAGACCAACTCACCCCAAGAATACTGAAAGAACTCAACCCTAACAAAGCAAGTGGGCCAGACCAACTCACCCCAAGAATACTGAAAGAACTCAACCCTAACAAGCAAGTGGGCCAGACCAACTCACCCCAAGAATACTGAAAGAACTCAACCCTAACAAAGCAAGTGGGCCAGACCAACTCACCCCAAGAATACTGAAAGAACTCAACCCTAACAAAGCAAGTGGGCCAGACCAACTCACCCCAAGAATACTGAAAGAACTCAACCCTAACAAAGCAAGTGGGCCAGACCATCTCACCCCAAGAATACTGAAAGAACTCAACCCTAACAAAGCAAGTAGGCCAGACCAACTCATTCCAAGAATACTGAAAGAACTCAACCCTAACAAAGCAAGTGGGCCAGACCAACTCACCCCAAGAATACTGAAAGAACTAAACCCTAACAAAGCAAGTGGGCCAGACCATCTCATCCCAAGAATACTGAAAGAACTCAACCCTAACAAAACAAGTGGGCCAGACCATCTCATCCCAAGAATACTGAAAGAACTCAACCCTAACAAAGCAAGTGGGCCAGACCAACTCACCCCAAGAATACTGAAAGAACTTCATCAAGAATTAGCTCCAACAGTCACTTTCTTGTTTAATAAATCTATATATTTAAGAAAAACACCAACAGGCTTGGAACGCCCATTTGTCTGTCCAATCTACAAGAAAGGACCATGCCATGAATTCGAACCAGCAAACTACAGGCCTGTCTCACATACATCACATCATTTGCAAGCTAATGGAGCTACAATTTAATTTTATGGAGGGGGTTGGGATGGGGGTGGATGAAACTTGATTAAATAAATGGGGAATGTGTCCATTACGACACAGATAATGCCCCCGCAAGCATAATACATTATACAGGGACATAACTCAAAAACTGTAAAAGTAACACTTCTAAAATTTGAAGTTTAACTGAGTTAAATGGTAATAAGCATTATATTTACATTTCATTAAATTTAGTTGAGACAAACTTAAGTTAGAAATGGAAACAAAATATCATATAAGGATATAAAGGGCCAAAAAGTTCTGAAGACAATTAATAGAAGTGCTTATAAGCACTGAAGGGCAAATATTGTTTGAATTTTTTCAGTGAACATTCAATGCATTGTAAAGCATTGGTTGTAGTTAATGTAATTATTAAAATAAATTTTTAAGATTGGAGTTATCTTCCTTTGACCATGATTGTAGTTCATTAAAATTATTTTTCAAAATTGGAAGATAACTTCAATTCTAACCAGATGCTCTGCAGGGTGCAGCTTTATACGACCTCAGAGGTCACCCTGGACGGTTGGGTCAAGTATGGACACAACATTCAAGCTGGATTCAGCTCTAAATTTGGATTGTGATTAAATAATTGACACAGCATAGGTTTCTGACACAGAATGAATGTGGTCTAATGAACTTAAAATATTTTTTTTGCTTTTGAGCAATTCACTATGCTTTTGAATATTAATCCTCTCAAAAAAATGTTTGAAGAAATTTTCTTTTTTATTTATGAAATCTGAAATGAGAAAAATTGAACCCCATTTTTTTTTCACATCCCCCTAAACTTATCTCAATTCAAATTTCTAATGGAGTTTGCAACAATAACTACTCATTTAAATACATCATAAAATATTAAAATGTAAAAAAAAGGGCTTGTTAATTATCACTGACTGGTAAAGATTGTTTTAATTTATCAGTTGGTAGTAAAAGTGAATATACATTGTATATTGTATAAACCAATGATTTAAGTTGATTCAACTACTAATCTGGACAAAGAAAGATAACTCCAATTGAAAATTTTGGATCCTGATTTTGACCAACTTGAAAACTGGGCCCATAATCAAAAATCTAAGTACATATGTTTAGATTCAGCATATCAAAGAAGCCCAAGAATTCAATTTTTGTTAAAATCAAACTAAGTTTAATTTTGGACCCTTTGGACCTTAATGTAGACCAATTTGAAAACTTGACAAAAAAATTAAGAATCTACATACACAGTTAGATTAGATTCGGCATATCAAAGAACCCCAATTATTCAATTTTTGATGAAATCAAACAAAGTTTAATTTTGGACCCTTTGAGCCCCTTATTCCTAAACTGTTGGGACCAAAACTCCCAAAATCAATACCAACCTTCCTTTTATGGTCATAAACCTTGTGTTTAAATTTCATAGATTTCAATTTACTTATACTTAAGTTATGGTGCGAAAACCAAGAAAAATGCTTATTTGGGCCCTTTTTCCTTGAACTATTGGAACCAAAACTCCCAAAATCAATCCCAACCTTGCTTTTGTGGTCATAAATCTTGTGTCAAAATTTCATAGATTTCTATTTACTTAAACTAAAGTTATAGTGCGAAAACCAAGAAAATGCTTATTTGGGCCCTTTCTGGCCCCTAATTCCCATAAACTATTTGGACCAAAACTCCCAAAATCAATCCCAACCTTCCTTTTGTGGTCATAAACCTTGTGTTTAAATTTCATAGATTTCTATTTTCTTATACTAAAGTTACATGTATAGTGCGAAAACCAAAAGTCTTCGGACTACGACAACGACGACGCCAACGTGATACCAATATACAACCAAAAAAATTTCAATTTTTGCCGTCGTATAAAAATCAATTTAAACAATTTCATCATTGATATTTTTAGAACAGACATTAGATACCTATTTTTCCATTTGTAAAGGAGCATAACTCTAGAATGGTTGAAGTGACAACACAAAAATTCAAACTTGATCTGTATTTTGTAGTAATAAACATTGTGTATAAGTTTAATAACATTTGGTTGAGGCAAACTAAAGTTAAAGAACGGAAACAAAAAATTCAGCAACTTTTTCATTTGTTAAGGGGCATAACTCAACCACTTAAATGAGAAGCCACCAAATTTCAAACTTGATCTTAGTTTTATGGTACATTGTAATAAGCCTTTTGTATAAGTTTCATAATATTTGGTTGAAGCAAACCAAAGTTAGAGAACTGAAACCAACTGTGGGAAGTACGTACCTACGTACAGAAGGACAAGGGTTAAACTTAATGGTATCCGGTCGTTCCGGCCCCAAACCCATCCGGCCCCAAGTCAATCCGGCCCAAAGTCGATCCGGCCCAAGTCGATCCGGCCCACGTCGACCCGTCCCCAAGTTGATCCGGCCCCATAATAAAATATGAATTAACTATATTGATTTTGGAGGAATTTGTCACAAATTTTAACAGTATAAATGGAATTTGAAAAAAGTGTCCGATGATGGATGACAACAGGTCAGTGAAGTATTGGAGTACCAGTTAAAGAACCATTTTAAATCGATACGAAAATGAGAGTTATTGTGTCTGTTTGTATCGCAGTTTCTACATTTTTGAATTATAAAGTTATTTTCCATGATAACTTTTACTTTAAATTTCATGTCGATTTTTATTTGATCAGTTCACACATAGAATAGCTAAATAAATATATACAGTCCAATGGACCTATAAAATTTAACGCATCATAATGACTAATTTAATCAAATCATTATTCTATAATTGGTTTGTATATTCAACAGTTGTCTGATGGTTGTGAACTAAGGTAATGCCACTAGTAATCACTTAATTTAATCCAATGCTGATTGATTAAAGTTACGTAATCTGTTTTTCAACAAGATCTTCTGGTTGGTGTATATAATAATAATTTTGTATTTTTTTTCCAGGTTACATCATAGGCTTCTATAACATATATAATGTTAGAAATATAATAGAATATGAAACTATTTTATTCTATTCTATTGTATAACACTTGGGGTTTTTTTTGTAACATCGAATATATAGTCAATATATTTTTCTTATTTTGACAATATTTTGAATAGTTTGTAGATAAAAAAAAGTCATATGAGTATCCATTATTTTTATTGCCAGAAAATAACAAAACAATGACACTGAATGCACGTTTTCACTCTCTAAAATTTAATATCAGCACTTTAATAGTAAGGATTCAGCAAATCAAACAACATTTCTCAATTTGAGAAATTTTAAGAACTGAAAAAGAAAAACAAAGTTTGTATGTATCAGTTTTGGGATTGGCTTGTACCGTTCATGTATGTAACTATTTGTTATTACATGTTACACAAGATGAAAGACTTGTTAGGATCACAGTCAATTGAAAGAAAATGCTAATTACTGCTGATTAATGTTGATGTCTGAATTATTTTATATACGTTTTAATATAATTATATCCAATAATCTTGAAAACTTGTAATAAAAACATAATCAACCTAGTTGTTTCATATACTCATCTAGAGAAAATATTTTTCAAAGGCCTCTTTTATTTTTTTTACCGTACACATGGTACACTTTTAACATTATAATAAAAATAATAAACATTTATGAATTACAATTAATATATATATATTTATTTTTATTCCTTAGAAATATATTTTTGATTGGGGCCGGATCGACGTGGGACGGATCGACTTGGGGCCGGATCGACCCGAAAGCTTAACAGCAAACTTAATGCCCCCTCCGCTACGATTTTCATAATCTTTATCAATGACATCACTGATAACATACAATCAACATTTCGCCTGTTTGCTGATGATTGCACCATCAACCGACCAATAAGAACCATACGATATCAAGCCATCCTACAAAAAGATCTACATGTAACAGTAATAACAAAATTAGAACAGAAGTCAATGGAAGTGGAAAATGGAATTTAGCATCAGTAAATGAAATGTGATCTAAAACCCCAATAACAGAACCCTATTATATGCATGGTAAACAACTAGATGTAATCACAGATACGATATCAACAACATGGTAGCCAGTGCAAACCCAGCACTAGTCCAAATAATTATGACGTCTTGAAAGGCTATTATAATTTTTTTCTTTGACGCCTTACTTCGAAGTAAGGCGTCAAAGAAAAAAATTATAATAGCCTTTCAAGACGTCATAATTATTTGGACTAACCCAGCACTAGGGATGTCCTGGGATGCACAGCAAAAACTTCCACAGCAAACAATAATCAATGCTGTCGACACACTAGTAAAAGTAGTATACAGCAACCATATGGGATCCCTTTATATTATAGGCAAGAAACTATAGCGGGACTGCTCCATTATGGACATTATGTGTAATCATGGTAAAAGTAGTATTCCTTTCCAGTTGTCCTTCCAATATTCAGAAATTAGTAAGCCAAAGAAACATGTAAATTATAAGGGAACCCATAACGCGCTTACCTTACGTTAATGGTCTTTCTTCGAAGGGGAAAGGAAACGATCTTGTTTGTTTTTGCTGAATGTGTGTATGAATATGTGACAACTCGTCCCCAGTTGAAAATCACTCCACTTATTCACCAACTCGTCCCACTGTTCTGTTCTGTTCAGGTAAATTCCTCCGTTATATATCCGGAGCACTCCCACTTGGGGAACCTGATCCTGATCCTAAGGTCAATAATTGACACTACTGTTCTCTGTGTGCTATCTTCCTCCTCTTATGGTACACCGTTGCTCGAGGTAATATCTCGCGGTACTTTGGTATACTTGTTTAGGCGCAGGATCGGGAATCAGGGATTGCAAGTTCTTGGAATCTCCCTGATTTTGTAATATATTCCCCTACAATTTGCGATGTTGCTTCGTAGGTTTCTCTTTTTGGTGGTGCTAGTATTGACTGTATATTTGTTGGATCGATGTTAAGTAGTTCCATTTGTCTTCGCATGTCCTTTCTTTCTTGTTGGTATCTTGGGCAGTATAGCAGGAAGTGTTCTGATGTTTCTTCTTCTCCGCATTCACAATATGGCGTGAGGGATTGACCGATTTGGTTTCTGTATTTGTTAAGTCTGCTGTAGCCCGTTCTTATTTCTGACAATATTCTTCCTATTTGGTTGTTAGGCTTGTCTAGTTGTGCGTCCTTACCAACGATAGGAATTATGTTGAAAAGCTGTCTTCCAGTTTCACTAATTGTCCATCTGCTTTGCCATTTGAGTTTTGTAGACATCTTGACTGCACATCTTACATCTGACATGGTTATGACATTATACTGATCATTTAGTGATGAGGCCTCTTTTGCAGCGTCTTTTGCCAACTGGTCCGCTATCTCGTTCCCGGCTATATTAGCATGGCCTGGGATCCAAGATAGGGTTGTTAGTATGCCGTGTCTTAAGAGCGTTCCCATGCATTCTTTGATATCAGTAATTGTGTCGATGTAGTTAGAAGATTTCCAGTTCAGAGTCAAGATGCCTACAGCAGTCTGGCTATCTGACAGTATTTTAAGCTCAGAAAACTGGTCCTTTATAGTCGTTATACAGTGCTCCAGGACCATTAGTATGGCTACTAGTTCAGCAAGAAGTATCGATCCTCTATTAGCTACTGGCCTCTTTAGACTTATGCCTTGGCTATTTCCAGAATATACTACTGCTCCTGCCCCACATGGTCCCGGGTTACCTTGACATGAACCATCAGTGAATGCCACTACTGTTGAGTCTGTGCTGTCTCCTAATAGGTCCTTTACAACCTGTTTACTTTCAACAGTTTGTTCGGCTGTTCTGTTCTTTGAGCTACCTAGACGACTCCAATAACTTGGTGATCTCCTTAGCATGACATCTACCCCAGCTTTGTATGTGAATTCTGGTTCTATAAGTTTGATGTCAACTTTCGTGGCTTTGAACATGTCTATGGATTGGTTTATAGCTTTACCAAATGGAGAATCCTGTTGTTCATAGGTTGCGTTGTTTGTTAAATACTGTTCTAGTTGTTGTTTAATTGGTTCTGCTATGTTCTTTGATTGTATTTTTGCCAGTTCACGTACTGATATTTCCTCTATTCTGAGGTCTATGGGTTGTATGTTGGCTTCAACTTCCATTGCCTCTCTACCTGATGTTCCTGGTAGTCCTAGGCATATTGACAAGCCTTTTCTTTGTACAGCTTCTAATTTCTTCATATTCTCTGCAGATGTTATTTGCCAGACTGGGCATGCATACTCCATGATAGATCTAACCATGCTGTTGTATATTTGGAGTATTTTTGATCTTGATATTCCTCCCATGCCCTTAATATCTCTAATTACATATATTGCATTATTTGCCCTCTTCTGCATCAGATTGATGTGGGTGTCAAATTTAAGCTTCTCGTCTAGAGTTACTCCAAGTAGCTTCGGTGTTGGACTATATCTATAGGAGAAGGAGTTGACTTTTAATGTTTTCTGCTCTGCATCTGTGTTGCCTTTTGAGAATAGGCATACTTCACACTTTTCCAGGTTTACATTAATTCTCCATTTTTCTGTCCATTTTAAAATAGTTTTGACATCCTCTGAAGTTCTTTCTTTCATTTCCTTTATGTCTTTCCCCTTATGCCATAAAGTGCCATCATCTGCAAACTTGCAATTTTCTCCTTTTGTGTTATCCATTATATCAGCTATGAATATGTTAAACAAGGTGGGTGATAGTACTGACCCTTGTGGCAAGCCGATTTTGGTATCAAATTGTTCTCCAAAGAAGTTATTCAGCATACATCTGGCTGTTCGATTTGTGAGAAAGCTGTTTATCCATAACCAGGTTTTCCCCTTTATCCCAAGTTTATGCAGCTTGATCATTAACCCCTCACGCCATATTGAGTCATATGCCTTTTCAAGGTCCACTAGCCATGCAAGAGTTGATTCATCCTCATTGAAACCATCAGCTATTGTTTGGACTAACCGAAGTAGAGCATTGGTGGTTGAGTGATTCTTTCTGAACCCTTCTTGAGTTAAATCAATCAATCTGTGACCCTCAATATATGCCACAATGCGTTCTAGGATGACTCTCTCCATTAGTTTGCATATAATGCAAGTTAGGCTGATTGGTCTGTAAGAAGAGGATGAGTAATAGCTGGTTTTTCCTGGTTTTCTTAGAAATTTTACATCTGCCATTTTCCATTCTGTTGGTAATTCCCCTTTTTGCCATATGATGTTCATCATTGTTACTAAGGCTTCTGTAAATTTGTCACCTGCATGCTTATAGAATTCAGCAAACTGCTGATCTGGTCCTGGGGCAGTCCCCGTGCGAAGGCGGTATATCGCTGCTTCTACCTCGTCTTTGTCTATTTCTCTATCCAAGCCTTCTCTATGTTGATCTGTTTCATTTGCTGCCTGATACATGTTATTTAGTTCTTTGTATTCTTTGTTGATACTATCATAAAATTCTTTATCAAATGACTCATCCTTTAGGTGGCTACCTCCAAAGAAATTTTTTTGTAGAAGTTCAACTTTACTTTTGTTGTCAAATATTGGATCTTTATTTTCAACAATTAATGGGAGTACTGAGTTATCTTCTGTTTTCCTGGACATCTTTTTGTACGTGTTCCAGAAGTCTTTTGAGTTTTTAGCCTGATTTAGTTGGTTTACGAGGTTATTACTCCATTCTTCTTGTGCATCTTCCTTTGCCTTGTCAAAGTTGTCTTCTGCAATGATGAGTCTTTGTTTGTTTTGTGGAATGTTCCTCATTCTGTATTGTTTCTGGCAGTGATTTAGGTGTTTTTTGGCAGATGTTACTGAGCTACTCCACCAGCATGGCTTTTGGTGTTTTCTTGGTTTAATTTCTTTATATGGGATCATTTCTTTTTGTGTTGCATTTATGATGTCAGCAAATGACTGGTAAATATGGTCAACTGAGTTGTTATTTGCTGGCCTGTTTTCCAACCATTCACCAAACCTTTCTTCTGTGACACTTTTCCACTCTTCCCAATCTACCTTGTTAAGTTGCCATATTTTCTTTGGTGTTCCCCAATTATCTTCAGAGCAAACACGAAGATTAGTAAGGATACTGATATGGTCAGATCTGATGGTCTCGTGTGAAAGAGTGTCGCAACTTATCATATTATGTTGGAAATTGGAGTTCATCAGCATAAGATCTATAACAGAGTCTGAATTCCTTCGTGTTGGCTGGCCATCGTTTATGCAGATCATGTCTTGTTTGGTTAGCATGTTCTCTATTAGTTCACCAGCTTTGTTAGTTTTGATGTTTCTCCATTCTTGACTTTTGGCGTTTAAGTCTCCTGCAATAATCAAGGGAATATTGCTTTTTACGTCTTCGAGTTTAGAACACAGTTTTTCTATTTGGTCAGATCTTTCTGGTGGTATGTATGGGCACAGCAGTGCAAACTTTATGCCTTTGTCAGTTGTAATATTTACTGCTACTGATTCATATTCCAAGCTGGTATAGATGTCTGTTTCAATAGCAACAAATTTTCCATTGTTTTCCCTCACACATATTGCTACTCCTCCACCTTTTCTGCCTATCCTGGGTTTATCAAAGACTTTCCAGTTTAAAAATTTCAGTTTACTATTTACATCTTGAAAAGTTTCATTTATACATACAACATCAACATCAAAAGTATTTACAGTATTTACAATGTCCTTGTATGCCGTATTAATAGCTTGGGCATTAATAAGAAGGATTTTCATCCTGACGGGTTTCAGCACTTAGTATCCGTTGTATTTCTAGTCTCTTTAGCACTTGCTTATACTTTGGGCACCTTGCTGACGTTGACGGATGGTCTTCACCACAGTTCACACACTTGGGAGCTGACGTGCACTGTTTGAGGATGCACTCCTCCTTAGCACAGTTGCTGCAAGCGTGCTTGTAGGAGCAGATTCTTGCTATGTGGCCTAGTTTATTGCAGTTGAAGCATCTCGTCACTTTAGATTTTCTGTCTGGCTCAAATTTTTCTCTTTTGTCAGTCTCTGGGACATATATACCCTCTGATTTCAATGCTTTTTCTGCTGAGTCGCAATCTTTAAATGTTACTTTGACTACTGGAAGGTGTTTGCCTGTGTCTCTGTATTTTAGTCTGTGTACCCTGCTCACGTTGTAATCTTTACTTAGTTCTTTTTGTATGTAACTTTCCTCTATCTTTGTTGGTATATTGTGTAGGTATGTTACTGTACTCGTTTGTTGACTCCGACGTGGTGTATGAATTATGGAGTTACCACCTAGATTTGTTGTTGCCCAGGAGTCCACAATTTTCTTGCTATCTTTCTTGTCTTTGAGATGTAGTGCTATTCCACCATGTGGTAGACTATAAGCTGATTCGACTTTATTGGTTAATACTGGAATTTTGTTTAACTCCTTTCTGATGTTCCTACTGTCTCTAAGCGCTGTCTTATCTTCCACTATAATGTTGTCAATTATAAGTATAGATTGTGAGTCTGTTTGCGTACTCTCTGTGGGTTTTATGTATATTTTATTCTTTGTATCTGGTATGTTTTCATTTAGTAGTATTGTTTTAGTTATTTCTACTAATTTGTCAATCTTGTCATTTATGCTGTGTTCTATGCTGTTCTCATCTTTGTTCTTTACTTCCTTGAATTTGGCGCTAATTATTTCTTGTGCCTGTATGTATATAGGTGCCTTGGATATAACGCAGAATGCGCATACGAATTTGATTTTATCTTCGACAATCCTTTGTGCTTCTTTATTGGTATAGCTTGCACATGCACTATGCCACCATTTGTTACATATATCACAGGACAGCCAGATTACCTTCTTGATTTTTGATAATCCTTTTGGGGGGTCTTCCTGATTACAACCGTAACAGTTGTCCGTTTTTTCTACTGTCTGTTTTATTTCACTTTTGCTACTTTCTGAGCTATTAGTGCTTACTTTCCCTTCAAATGGATCTTCTTCTGTCTCATTAACAAGGACCAACAATTTGTTTGACAGCGACCTTGTGCTTTTTCTTTTAGGAGGCATCAGGAGATCACTTGATTATCTATACTTATATATGTATTTCCAATTTACAGGAATAAATTTAGTTTGTATGAGACTGTTTTTAGGTAAGTATTAATAAGAAAGTAAACACTCACCGCCCTGTATCCAGATTCTGTATCTTGTAAACACTTGCCTTGTCTTCTGTATTTCCAGTTTCAGCCTGCTAGATAATGGACTTAAGCTCTTCTTCTTCAACTAAAATTTGAAGGATTGCGTTATCAGGGATGGTAATAAAGCACTCTTTATACGAGTCTAACAAAAGTTTTTTAGTTATTGCCAAGCTTAATAGTTTCCCTGGATGGACACCGTCTTTATTATTCAATGAGATTTTAATAGATTTTCTTGATCGATGTGATCTTTCTTTTCTACTCCTAAAATAGAACTGGCTTGTTCTCACCGAGTTTGTACCCAACTTTTTATTTATACACCAGATTTTCTTGTTTAGAAATGTTATTTGTTTAGTCAGATTACTGTCCTCACTTTTAAAGATGGACGGATTATAATGCCCTTTATTTTTATTCCACTGTTGTATTGATGAAATAGGACAGTCCACTATTTTCAATTTTGCCTGTGTGTGAAACTTCTCTACTATTTTTATTGCTCTATTATATTCAGATATAATTTCCTCCACTGCTTTATTACTACTACTTCGCAGTCTTATATATTTGCCAGCCTTTTGCGTAATGTCACATGTACCGGCCCAAAGGTAAATAACAATTTTACCATGCCTTTTAACCGCCTTTGTGATCCTCTCTTCAATCAGATCTACAAGTTTATGTGTTCTTGCCCCTGAGCAGCACCAGAGTTCAAATGGGAACTCACTGTCTGGGGAAAAAATGTACCTTACTCTTTTAGAAAACAACAGACAGTTGAAGTACCACAGGTGAGAACAACACAATTTGGACTTCACTCCTTAAGCCTTAGGTATGCTGGACTGAGCTATACACTCTGGAATGAGCTGCCTGACGCGAAACGTGCGCAGTCGAACCTGAACCAGTTTAAAAGTATGATCAACAACTGGAAAGGCAACTCATGCAGATGTGGTTCTTGTAAATCTTAAAGCTTTTTTTTTTTTTTTTTTATGCTACTTTTAGAACTGGTTTAGCTTATCTATTTGTTTGCTTTGCACGTGCTTATAATCTAGTTTAGTGCCTTAATTGCTTGTGCTTGATTTTATATATATGAACTTTGCTTATACTTATGCAATATAGCTCTCTATATTGTCTATTATGTGTGCTGTATATGTCCTATATGTCTTAATATTGTATATGTTGTTATTGTTATTAATGTCGTCAAAAAGCTCTACAAAGCTCATGTTTGTAGTATTTCATGTAACCCGACTTAAAAATAATTTTTCCTATCTTATCTTATCTTATGGGATATATGGTTTTAAACTATTTACACAAATATTTACAGCTTAATTTAAAAAACTTGATATACAGGTACAACTGTGAATTTTAAAAACAAGTGTTTGAAATTATGTGCTATTTACATCATTTATAATTCTACCTGTAGGTTAAAGTTTATGATTTAAAAAACCGTTTTGATTCCTTTTAATGAGACGTTTCTATCATGTGTTTAATAAATGAAAGGATTAAAATGTAAACGAAAATTGATAAGACAATAACAATCAAAACCAAGGAGTAACCAAAGAATCACAAATCCAAAAGAAATCCTGGATAATCATAGGTCTGTTCTATGTAACTTTTGAATTTCAACCAAAGATGAAGAACTGGATCTTCCATCACTGTATTGGATACTTAAACTACATAAGTGTCCTTACACACAACGGTATATTGATGGGTCTTCCAAGTGCTCCACGAAACCTCTTTTTAAATTATTAACATCTATTTTTTCAGCAATCAAAGACGGGCTTTAAAGTTATTGTGAAACTTCATATTCTAGAGGTGGCGTGAATCAGGTGTGGATACTTAAAAATTCCAAAGATCTTTTACAGTACATACAATCTAACTCTCTTTCATCTTGTAACAGAATTAAAACATTTGTCTTTCTACTCTTTACACTAGTATTCCACATTTCAAACTAAAAGACAAATTGAAAGTGTTGGTATTGATGTCCTTCATAAAAAAGAAATGCCAACGTAGATACAAGTATCTTGTCTTAGGGAGGGATGAATCCTTCTTTGTAAAGGATCACTCTGATTCATACAAACAATTCTCTGAAACTGATATTATCAAGACGCTTGATTTCTTGATTGGCAACATAGTTGTTACGTTCGGAAGACGTGTTTTTCAACAGACTGTCGGCATTCCAATGGGAACAAATTGTGCCCTTCAACTTGCCGACTTGTTTCTTTATTGTTATGAGACTGACTTCATTCAGGAACTTCTAAGGAAGAAAGATAAGGTTAGCAATATCCTTTAACTCTACTTTCCGCTATATAGATGATGTTCTTTTACTAAATAATTCAAAATTTGGTGACTATATGGAACGCGTCTATCCCTTCGAACTAGAGATAAAGGATACTACAGATACAGTTAAGTCGGCCTCATAGCTTGATTTACATCCAGAAATTGAAAATGATGGTCGGTTGAAAACAAAACTTTACGACAAAAGAGATGAGTTCACCTTTCCAATTGTGAACTTACCATTTCTAAGTAGCAACATTCCAGCAGCACCTGCATACGGGGTATATATCTTCCAATTGATACGATATTCCAGTGCTTGCATTTCCTATCATGATTTTCTTGATAGAGGGTTGCTGCTCACAAGGAAGCTATTTAACCAAGAGTTTCAAATGGTGAAGTTGAAATCATCCCTTCGTAAATTTTACGGACGCCATCACGAGTTGGTTGACCGTTATGGAATAACCGTTTCACAAATGATATTGGACATGTTTCTTACGTCGTAACTACAATCCCCTCCCTTTCATGAATGTGACCTACCGAATTAGACTACCGGATTTGTTATTACATAAGCAACACGACGGGTGCCACATGTGGAACCGGATCTGCCTACCCTTCCGGAGCACCTGAGATCACCCCTAGTTTTTGGTGGGGTTCGTGTTGTTTATTCTTTAGTTTTCTATGTTGTGTCATGTGTTTTGTTGTTTCGGAGACTATAAAAGCTGTAAATAGGCTTGATGCGCCTTCTGTGAATCCTCTCTGTAGAGTTTTTTGGGATATAAATAGCTCAGGTTCTAGTCTGTCTTTTATTATTGCTTTAAATATCTTAGAGAATATACTAGTGACTACAATACCACTGTATGTTTTTTCATACAAAAAAGAAGATGTGGTATGATTACCAATGAGACATCTATCCACAAAAGACCAAAATGACACATAAATTAACAACTATAGGTCACCGTACGGCCTTCAACAATGAGCAAAGCCCATACCGCATAGTGAGCTATAAAAGGCCCCGATAAGACAATGTAAAACAATTCAAACGAGAAAACTAACGGCCTTATTTATATAAAAAAATGAACGAAAAACAAATATGTAACACATAAACAAACGACAAGCACTGAATTACCGGCTCCTGATTTTTCAAGACGGGTGTCAAAATTCATTTTTTAGACTGAGTTATGTCTAATTCTTAAAAAAACCATTTGCTTGATAGTGTAAGTTATTTCATCAGTGATTACACCAATGGCATGTATGTAATGTTTAGATTCGATGCCGTTCTCAACTGTATTTAATTTCTTCAACAAATGACAATTATAGATTATTCCAAAATAAATCCAATGGCATGTGATAGAAGCAGAAAATGACAAAGATAGATAACTCCAATATAATTTCATGTCATGTCATGGAAGCAGAAAATGACAAAGATAGATAACTCCAATATAATTTCATGTCATGTGATAGAAGTAGAAAATGACATTGATAGATAATTCCCAATATAATTTCAATAGCATGCGATAGAAGCAGAAAATGACAAAGATAGATAACTCCAATATAATTTCAATGGCATGTGATAGAAGCAGAAAATGACAAAGATAGTTAACTCCAAAATAATTTCAATGACATGTGATAGAAGGAGAAAATATCAAAGATAGATAACTCCAATATAATTTCAATGTCATGTGATAGAAGGAGAAAATGACAAATATAGATAACTCCAAAATAATTTCAGTGGCATGTGTTAGAAGGAGAAAATGACGAAGATAGATAACTCCAAAATAATTTCAATGGCATGTAATAGAAGCAGAAAATGTTAAAGATAGATAACTCCAATATAATTTCAATGTCATGTGACAGGAGAAAATGACAAATATAGATAACTCCAATAATTCCAATGGCTTGTCACAGAAGGGATAATGACAAAGATAGATAACTCCAAAATAATTTCAATGTCAGGAGATAGAAGCAGAAAATGACAAAGATAGATAACTCCAATATAATTTCAATGTCATGTGATAGTTGCAGAAAATTTCAAAGATAGATAACTCCAATATAATTTCAGTGTCATGTGATAGAAGCAGAAAATTACCTATATAGATAACTCCACAATAATTTCAATGACTTGTCACAGAAGCCTAGGGATAATGACAAAGATAGATAACCCCAAAAATAATTTCCATGTCAGGAGATAGAAGCAGAAAATGACAAAGAAAGTAACTCCAAAATAATATCAATGGCATGTGATAGAACCAGAAAATGTCAAAGATAGATTACTCCTATATAATTTCAATGGCATGTGATAAAGATGATAACTCCAAAATAATATCAATGGCATTTGATAGAAGGAGAAAATGACAAAGATAGTAATTCTATTATTATTTCAATGGCATGTGATAGAAGGAGAAAATGACAAAAATAGATAACTCCAAAATAATTTCAATGGCATGTGATAGAACCAGAAAATGTCAAAGATGGATAACTCCAATATAATTTCAATGGCATGTGATAGAGATAGATAACTCCAAAATAATATCAATGGATGTGATAGAAGGAGAAAATGACAAAGATAGTAACTCCAATATTATTTCAATGGCATGTGATAGTAGGAGAAAATGACAAAAATAGATAACTCCAAAATGATTTCAGTGGCATGTGATAGAAGCAAAAAATGTCAAAGATAGATAACTCCAATATAATTTCAATGATATGTGATAGAAGCAGAAAATGACAAAAATAGATTACTCCAAAATAATTTCAGTGCCATGTGATAGATGGAGAAAATGACAAAGATAGATAACTCCAAAATAATTTCAGTGTCATGTGATAGAAGCAGAAAATGTCAAAGATAGATAACTCCAATATAATTTCAATGTCAGGAGATAGATGCAGAAAATGACAAAGATAGATAACTCCAATATAATTTCAATGTCAGGAGATAGAAGGAGAAAATGACAAAGATAGTAACTCCAAAATAATTTCAATGACATGTGATAGAAGCAGAAAATGTCAGATATAAAATAATTTCAATGTCATGTGATAGGAGCAAAAAATGACACAGATAGATAACTCCAATATAATTTCAATGTCATGTGATTGAATAAGGAAATGACAAAGATAGGTAACTCCAAAATAATTTCAATGGTATGTGATGGAATCAGAAAATGTAAAAGATAGATAAATCTAAAATATTTTCAATGTCATATGATAGAATTAGAAAATGACCAGAATAGATAACTGCAAAATAATTTCAATGTCATGTGATTGAAGGAGGAAATGACAAAGATTGATTACTTCAAAATAATTTCAATGGCATGTGATAGGAGGAAATGAAAAAGATAGATAACTCCAAAATAATTTCAGTGCCATGTGTCAGAAGCAGAAAATGACAAAGATAGATAATTCCAAAATAATTTCAGTACCATGTGTCAGAAGCAGAAAATGTCAAAGATAGATAATTCCAAAATAATTTCAGTGTCATGTGACAGAAGCAGAAAATGTCAAAGATAGATAACTCCAAAATAGTTTCAGTGTCATATGATAGAAGCAAAACATGACAAGAATAGATAACCCCAAAATAATTGCATGTCATGTGATAGAACAGAAAATGACAAAGATAGATAACTCCAAAATAATTCAAAGTCATGTGATAAGATAGAAAATGACAAAGATAGATAACTCCAAAATAATTCAAAGTCATGTGATAGAAGCCGTAAATGACAAAGGTAAATAACTCAAGGATGATTTCAACAGATATGTTAATGTCTGTACAAGAGAACTTGCATGACTAAATATTTCTTAGATTCCATGAAATACTAAAAAAAAATTCAACAATCTATGTGATAAGCATTTTTCCATTGTATAAATTTCACAGATAAATGTGGGTTATCAAAACCCGTGACAGGACTTTAATAAAACCACTTATCAGTTTTTACACATTATCTTTTGTATTATGTTGGTTCAAGACTGTTCATCTGCAACTTTTAATCGTAGATATTTATGGAACCATGTAATTCTCAATGTCGTTCTCAATTATGGCTTTTAAGCAAACTTACAATAATTTATTTCCTATTGTTACAACTGTTTGTGTAAATTATATGTTGCTTAAATATTAAATGTGAAAACAAGTTTGTCATTTTCCTTTAATCTCCATTCCAATTATATTCGACTGCCATACAAGTGAGAGGTTTAGCTAGCTATAAAACCAGGTTCAATCCACCATTTTCTACATGAAAAAATGCATGTCAGAAATATGACAGTTGTTATCCATTCGTTGGATGTATTTCAGCTTTTGATTTTGCTATTAGATTGAGGCCTTCCCGTTTTGAATTTCTCCAGGGTTCAGTATTTTTATGATTTTACTTTTTTTCTACTGGAAATGATTAAATGAGAGAAAAGTTTTCTTTCTTATTTTAAACTCTCCTGACCCAAATGGCGATTTGAGCCTGCCTCATGTTACTTGCCCTGTTTACTATATACAAGGTTATAGGACTTGTCGCTGGAATAGGTTAACTTTTTCCAGCTTGAAAGTATTGGAATAAATAGGGAAAACTATCTGAAATATTATAAGCCTTAAAGGTCGATAAAGATCCAATTACTTAGCATAGAATATTCCATTTTTTCCAACACGCCCCGCGAAACACAAACAATATGGGAAAAAGGATACATTTTTACCTAATTGCAATAAATGAAAAGGTATACATTTTTAAGATCTAAATTACATGAAAAGGGTGGGGTATAAACAGATATCAGCTACAACCCCTATCAATTAAGTATTGAGGTGGCCACCGAGCGGTTTTTCAACATTTATATGCCCTGAAATTCTAAGAGTTTAAACTCCTTTCACTTTGGGTCTTCCTCAGAATTCAATATAGCCACTATCTTTGCATGTGTATCTAGACTGGTGTCATTCTTAAGTTATGTCTATGAGAAGAAACAGAGATCATACCTGGGAACCAGTACGCAAATAAAACATCTGTGAATGATATATATATCTCCCCCAAAAAGGGCGGTTTATTAAACAGTTGTATTTACACAGTGCAACCTGAAGACAAAATGTCCCTTTACCAATTTTAATGCAAAGCTTGAAAATTTGATAGGCTTTTTTATTCATTTTTAATGTAAAATAATTATTACAATGTATTAATATAAACAGTTTTTAGTTTAACGAATGATTGAATGTTACTAATATCAAACTATTTGATATCTTTAAAGATTACAAGCAGATAAATGTGCTCTTTCCACAATCACTGCATATGTCGATGAAAAAGTATGTCCCTCCTTTGTGAAACAACTCTCAAAATGGATTTCTGATTATAGTAAACTAGGGAACTTGCAAATGGACTATGCTCTATGGTCGGGTTTTTTGTCTCTTTGACACATTCCCCATTTCCATTCTCAATTTTATTATAACAAAACTTGACTACAATTATTGAAAGTGTATTCTAGTTAAGATTAATTGTAAAGCTTTCTCTGTCTTGTCTACAATTGGAATTTGCATGAATTGCTGCACTATCAAATTGACTAGGTCCATAATCAGTATTTTTCTAAATTGAATTATTTTCTTTAGATGCTTTTTCATGTTTGTAAAACAAATTCTGTCTAAAGTTATACAACATGATGGTTTGATAAATTTATTCATGAAAAAAAAAAATCAATCCACAACATACAGTACTTGAATGTAAACTGTAATAATCAACTGTTCATGCATGTACATACAATTCCATGGCAGACTGAACATGAACTTCCACAACATACAGTACTTGATTGTAAACTGTAATAATCATTTGTTCATGCATGTACATACAATTCCATGGCAGACTGAACATGAACCTTCACAACATACAGTACTTGAATGTAAACTGTAATAATCACATCTGTTCATGCATGTACATACAATTCCATGACAGACTGAACATGAACCTTCACAACATACAGTACTTGAATGTAAACTGTAATAATCACATCTGTTCATGCATGTACATACAATTCCATGGCAGACTGAACATGAACCTTCACAACATACAGTACTTGAATGTAAACTGTAATAATCAACTGTTCATGCATGTACATACAATTCCATGGCAGACTGAACATGAACCTTCACAACATACAGTACTTGAATGTAAACTGTAATAATCAACTGTTCATGCATGTACATACAATTCCATGGCAGACTGAACATGAACCTTCACAACATACAGTACTTGAATGTAAACTGTAATAATCACATCTGCTCATGCATGTACATACAATTCCATGGCAGACTGAACATGAACCTTCACAACATACAGTACTTGAATGTAAACTGTAATAATCAACTGTTCATGCATGTACATACAATTCCATGGCAGACTGAACATGAACCTTCACAACATACAGTACTTGAATGTAAACTGTAATAATCAACTGTTCATGCATGTACATACAATTCCATGGCAGACTGAACATGAACCTTCACAACATACAGTACTTGAATGTAAACTGTAATAATCACATCTGTTCATGCATGTACATACAATTCCATGGCAGACTGAACATGAACCTTCACAACATACAGTACTTGAATGTAAACTGTAATAATCAACTGTTCATGCATGTACATACAATTCCATGGCAGACTGAACATGAACCTTCACAACATACAGTACTTGAATGTAAACTGTAATAATCAACTGTTCATGCATGTACATACAATTCCACGGCAGACTGAACATGAACCTTCACAACATACAGTACTTGAATGTAAACTGTAATAATCTCAACTGTTCATGCATGTACATACAATTCCATGGCAGACTGAACATGAACTTCCACGACATACAGTACTTGAAAGTAAACTGTAATAATCAACTGTTCATCCATGTACATACAATTCCATGGCAGACTGAACATGAACTTCCACAACATACAGTACTTGAATGTAAACTGTAATAATCAACTGTTCATGTATGTACATACAATTCCATGGCAGACTGAACATGAATTTCACAACATACAGTACTTGAATGTAAACTGTAATAATCAACTGTTCATGCATGTACATACAATTCCACGGCAGACTGAACATGAACCTTCACAACATACAGTACTTGAATGTAAACTGTAATAATCTCAACTGTTCATGCATGAACATACAATTCCATGGCAGACTGAACATGAACTTCCACAACATACAGTACTTGAATGTAAACTGTAATAATCAACTGTTCATGCATGTACATACAATTCCATGGCAGACTGAACATGAACTTCCACAACATACAGTACTTGAATGTAAACTGTAATAATCAACTGTTCATGCATGTACATACAATTCCATGGCAGACTGAACATGAACTTCCACAACATACAGTACTTGAATGTAACCTGTAATAATCAACTGTTCATGCATGTACATACAATTCCATGGCAGACTGAACATGAACTTCCACGACATACAGTACTTGAATGTAAACTGTAATAATCAACTGTTCATGTATGTACATACAATTCCATGGCAGACTGAACATGAATTTCACAACATACAGTACTTGAATGTAAACTGTAATAATCAACTGTTCATGCATGTACATACAATTCCACGGCAGACTGAACATGAACCTTCACAACATACAGTACTTGAATGTAAACTGTAATAATCTCAACTGTTCATGCATGTACATACAATTCCATGGCAGACTGAACATGAACTTCCACGACATACAGTACTTGAAAGTAAACTGTAATAATCAACTGTTCATCCATGTACATACAATTCCATGGCAGACTGAACATGAACTTCCACAACATACAGTACTTGAATGTAAACTGTAATAATCAACTGTTCATGCATGTACATACAATTCCATGGCAGACTGAACATGAACTTCCACGACATACAGTACTTGAATGTAACCTGTAATAATCAACTGTTCATGCATGTACATACAATTCCATGGCAGACTGAACATGAACTTCCACGACATACAGTACTTGAATGTAAACTGTAATAATCAACTGTTCATGCATGTACATACAATTCCATGGCAGACTGAACATGAACTTCCACAACATACAGTACTTGAATGTAAACTGTAATAATCAACTGTTCATGCATGTACATACAATTCCATGGCAGACTGAACATGAACTTCCACAACATACAGTACTTGAATGTAACCTGTAATAATCAACTGTTCATGCATGTACATACAATTCCATGGCAGACTGAACATGAACCTTCACAACATACAGTACTTGAATGTAAACTGTAATAATCAACTGTTCATGCATGTACATACAATTCCATGGCAGACTGAACATGAACTTCCACAACATACAGTACTTGAATGTAAACTGTAATAATCAACTGTTCATGCATGTACATACAATTCCATGGCAGACTCAACATGAACTTCCACGACATACAGTACTTGAATGTAAACTGTAATAATCAACTGTTGATGTATGTACATACAATTCCATGGCAGACTGAACATGAACTTCCACAACATACAGTACTTGAATGTAAACTGTAATAATCAACTGTTCATGCATGTATATACAATTCCACGGCAGACTGAACATGAACCTTCACAACATACAGTACTTGAATGTAAACTGTAATAATCTCAACTGTTCATGCATGTACATACAATTCCATGGCAGACTGAACATGAACTTCCACGACATACAGTACTTGAATGTAAACTGTAATAATCAACTGTTCGTGCATGTACATACAATTCCATGGCAGACTGAACATGAACTTCCACAACATACAGTACTTGAATGTAAACTGTAATAATCAACTGTTCATGCATGTACATACAATTCCATGGCAGACTGAACATGAACTTCCACAACATACAGTACTTGAATGTAAGCTGTAATAATCAACTGTTCATGCATGTACATACAATTCCATGGCAGACTGAACATGAACTTCCACAACATACAGTACTTGAATGTAAACTGTAATAATCAAATGTACATACAATTCCATGGCAGACTGAACATGAACTTCCACAACATACAGTACTTGAATGTAAACTGTAATAATCAACTGTTCGTGCATGTACATACAATTCCATGGCAGACTGAACATGAACTTCCACAACATACAGTACTTGAATGTAAACTGTAATAATCATCTGTTCATGCATGTACATACAATTCCATGGCAGACTGAACATTAACTTCCACAACATACAGTACTTGAATGTAAACTGTAATAATCAACTGTTCATGCATGTACATACAATTCCATGGCAGACTGAACATGAACTTCCACAACATACAGTACTTGAATGTAAACTGTAATAATCAACTGTTCATGCATGTACATACAATTCCATGGCAGACTGAACATGAACTTCCACAACATACAGTACTTGAATGTAAACTGTAATAATCATCTGTTCATGCATGTACATACAATTCCATGGCAGACTGAACCTTAACTTCCACAACAAAGTATGTGTGTCTTATGATCCTGTCACAAACAAACGTGGCGATGAAGGCTAAAAATAGTCTATAGAACATAGGGGGTAAAATACATGCTTGGATGTTGGATGTGTACGGATTGATAGTTTAGTCTTAGATGCATGATTTTTTATTAGTTTTTAAGGTAGCAATACACAGTTAGGAAAAAAACTTAAAATTGACACTCATAATTTTTAAACACCCTCTTTCCCCTCCAAAGAAGGCTTTATATGTGTGTTATGCATGTATATACTTATAGAAAGAGAATCTTCCATAGATTTGATTTCTAATGGTCATAAGGGTGAAATATAATCCCTCTTGGGTGTAACCATGGCAACAATCTGCATTTCTTAGATACAAAATATAGCAAAAAAGGGGGGTGAACATGTCACAAAAGTCTCCAAAATTTGGCCTAAAGGAAAATTTCAATCAATTACAGTAATAACTTTCCTGAATCCATAGGTTTATATCTATCAAGTGGTCCCAAAAAAATCATATGCTTATCTGCTCGTTTTTCCATAAAATTGTATTGAAAAGATCGAGCGCAAAATCTTTGTTGATAAACACTACAATAATGTATGGACCTATGAACGGTACGGATAGGAAAATACGGACTGTCAATCATATAAATGGCCTATAAAACATGTTAAAAACAATTTTAATGTTCATATAAACCCACTAAGAAGGCTATATTATTCTTCAATTATCTAAAAATCAATTTTATTGTACAAAAACTTTCATATTTAAAAAATTCACAGGGGCCATAATGCGAAACTAAACTTCTAACTGTGTATTGCTACCTAATGGCTTTGAACTAGCTGTCAGATAACTGCGAGTACTCTCAGATCTGTTGATTGTGTCTTTTTGTGTCTGGATGTATAAGTACCGGGCCACGTCCACTTGTATGTTTGTCCATCTGATGAGTTAAGCCTTTTTCAACTGATTTTTATAGTTCGTTCTTATGTTGTACTGTTATACCACTGTCCCAGGTTAGGGGAGGGTTGGGATCTCGCTAACATGTTTAACCCTGCCACATTATTTATGTATGTGCCTGTCCCAAGTCAGGAGCCTGTAATTCAGTGGTTGTTGTTTGTTTATGTGTTACATATTTGATTTTCGTTCATTTTTTTTAACATAAATAAGGCCGTTAGTTTTCTCGTTTGAATTGTTTTACATAGTCTTATCTGGGCCTTTTATAGCTGACTATGCGGTATGGGCTTTGCTCATTGTTGAAGGCCGTACGGTGACCTATAATTGTTAATGTCTGTGTCATTTTGGTCTTTTGTGGATAGTTGTCTCATTGGCAATCATACCATATCTTCTTTTTTATATTTGTCTATTATTTTGCAAACTATTGAAAGTGAAGAAAATTTAATACGAGTAGAACAAAAAGGGGTTTATATCTACCAACTGATCATTTTGACCTAAAATAAACCTTATTGGTACAATAGACCATTATCTACTTATAGACTTATATAGTTTCCAATTTTATAATTTTTCCATGGGAAGGAAAACTGGTATTCATAATTATAAGTGTGTGATCTGACAAATTATTTCATTTCATATAAAGTACAATACATATTTTTGGTAAAAATGAAATCACAAAGCAATTCATATGATACATAAATAAAACAAATAAAGTCTAACATTCATTAACAAGTGAACATGTACTGAAATCTCTAAGAAATTAAAAATATGTTTAAAATTTAAATAAAAATAAAAATTGACCACTGAGCTATAAAAATTATGTCAATGTCAGATGAACCTTGCCATACAACATGTACTACATGCAATCATTTCATATCCCAAATATAGTTGACCAATTGCTTATAGTATCTGATAAACAGATTTAGCTATGAAATGAGATCAAGGTCTGTTTAAACCTGCCTGACAGACATGTACACATTACAAAACAAGAATGTGTCCCAAGTGCATGGATGCCCCTTTCGCATTATCATTTTCTATGTTCAGTGGACCATAAAAATGAGGTAAAAACTCTGATTTAGCATTAAAAGATCATATCATAAGAATTATGTATACTGAGTTTCAAGTTCATCAAAAACTGATTCGACCAAAAACTTTAACCTGAAGCGGGACGAACGGACAAATGAACGGATGCACAAACCAAAAAACATAATGCCCATAAATGGAGCAAAAAAATAGTGTCCCTATGTTGCTTATATTATCTCAGAAAACCTTAAAATTATCAAATGAACCATAAAAACCAGTAAAGGTCATGTGAAGCCTGCAAGACTGACACTTGCACCTTTATAAATTAAATAAAGCTGCAACATTGCTTATAGTTCCTGGGAAATATAAAACAAATTACAGGAACTTAACATTGACCAATAAACAATGAAAATTAGTTCCAGGTCAAATTCTATACACCTTTAAAGCCGATCCATGAAATGATGTTGACTGAGGTAAGGAGATGGACATGGATATCTAAAACATCAAATAGACCAAAATTTATATAGTACTTGTATAAATGCGAACAACTTCGATTGCTAACAAAAAAAATCACAGTTGTGACTTTGACTTTTGGTCTTTTGAACTAAAAAAAAGAATAGGATCTTTGACATTATTAAAATAAGTTTGATAATAGACTAATAGTACAATGTAGTAGTATGAAAAGTTTAACAGAAAGCATCCCAAAACAACAATTGAATTTTGTCAAAATTACAATATGTATAGCACTACCTATGTACCAAGAATCATTAAATGGTCTTTCCAATTCTATTGGGTATTTCCATCCAAGTTATGAAAAAGTTGGACATAAAGCTCCAAAGTCAACATCAGTACACCAAGACTTGACCCAAATTTCAGTGTATTGATTGCTGTTGTGACCTTGATCTTTTACATATTGACCCCTAAGTCAATAGGGCCAGTCAATTTTTGCCTATAAGGGACACATCTGACAAGTTAAGATATCAAATTGATAATAATTTAAAACATAATTTATTTTTAAAGGTAACATTTTTGCTTACATTTTATTCCATAAGTAGCTGGTAAAAATTGCTGTTTTGACAAAATAAATAGGGTTTTTCTGATTTCAAATGTCATTTTATTTAATCAAGGTCAGTGGCGAATCCAGCCATTTTAAAAAAGGGGGGTGTCCAACTATATGTCCCCTTTCAAATGCATTCATCGTCCAAAAAAAGGGGGGATTCCAACCCCCAGAACCCTCCCCTGGATCCACCACTGAAGGTCATTGACATCATGTTCAAAAGATAACATCTAAACACCAAAATTTAAAAACAATGCAACCTCTGAAATTTTCATTAAATTAGGAACTTGGCTGTCTAAATTGATTTTCTTTCATCAAACTCTTTTATAACGTTTTTATCTCATCAAGATTTTTCAAATTTCTAGTATCTCATTCATTCCAAAAACAAATAAAATGCTTCACTAAGTGCAGCCTGATACGACTGCAGGGGTCTAACCCTGAACAGTTGGGGCAAATTTGGACACAATATCAAAAATATTGCATATAGGTTGCAGAAAAAAAATCATTTTCTCTGATAGATATCATTCATTGCTTTATTTTTTTTTTCAAAACCCCTTAACTTAAAAAAATTAATTGGTTATATGTTCATATTCAAAACTAATATAACTTTTAATAACTCATGTGCATGTATAATTGTCCAGACCTCTTAATTATTAACTTGATTAGTGTTTATGACTAGAACTAATTTCTTCCAACAAATCAGAAAAGGATTTTCTATGGAAGTCCGGTATATCACTTTTCAGTTTATAGAACTGTAATTGTATATAACTTGCTGATGGACTGACATCGACAAATGATTGATTAACTTCGTTCCAATCAATATCTGTTTCAAAAGAATAGTCTCCATTGGATAAAATATCTATCAGCCGATGTGACTCTTCTTTTCGCCATTTTTTCAATTTACTAGCATTGTCATCAATGTTTTGAAGCTTTGAACGTTTCAAGAAAGAGAAATGTGCCCTGCATTGTTCCTCGTGTCTAGTGGGTACTAGCTGTGCTACTGTCCTCCAAGGAATTTCCAGTTGTTTTATTTCTTCCAGGTTTTGTAATCCAGTAACTTCTTGTACTGCTTTAATTAAGTTTTCATCTTCTTCCGCAGTCCAGTTCCGGCTCTTTACTGTTTTACCATGACGACGTAATTTGTCCTGTACTGACTGGCGGTCACGTCCCATTTTGTCAGCAATGGCCTGATAATTGTTTTTATATTTTTTTGATAGTTTTTTCAATTTCTTCAATTCTAATTCAGAAAAAAATCCATTTTTCAAAGTTACTGTACGTACATCTCGTCTAAGTTTTAAGTAACAGGAAGCTGTTGACCTATTTAATGACCTTGAAATGACCAGAAAGAAATCTGAATACTTCATCAGATTAATTAAATCCTGATTTCCCCTCCTGTCTAGTAAATCTAAAGGGTTTTCGAAAGCAGATCCATATTTTTCCAGATACCAATTCCAATTTTCTAGCAGTTTTTCCTTCTCTTCAATTGTCCATTTTCCATACCTTATAAAGTAAAACAAAATATCACTAGTGAATGTTTAACTATAACCATGGCCAGTATATGTAAGGATTTAACTTTATTTGACATACTGTATATTATATATTCAGAAATTATTGCATGCATTTATTATTGCGATTTCGTCATTTGAGACTAAACTGCGATTTTATTTTTTTGCAATCTTTAGAATAATCCTGTTTGATTCATACAAAAAAAAAAATGCAAGTTTTATTTGTTCTGAAATTGTTGGTACCATAACCCCCAAAATCAATCCCAACTTTCCTTTTGTGGTATTGAACCTTCTTGTAAAATTTTATAGAAACCCATTCACTTAAACTAAAGTCATTGTCAGGCAACCAAATGTTTCTTCTGACAACGACCACGACACAGATGACAAGATCATAGCATTACACAAAAAAAAAAAATCTTTTGCGGCCGTATTAAAAGGAGAATGTGTTGATGGGCCACAGATGCCACCGCTTGCAAACATGCATGGGTCAACTTCCACATACAGATTCAGGATTCAAGTAGTCAGGTAGTTAACATACCCGTAGCAAGGGGGGTACGAACCCCCCCCCCCCCCTTGAAATCAAATAAGAACTGTTAAAGTCAACGTTTTGTTCAAATTGTGACTGTTAAAGTCCAGTTCATGAGTCCAACGAAACCCCCCCCCCCTCCCCCCTTGGAAATTCCTGGCTATGGGCCTGGTTAAGCATGTTTTGTGATTATAAGCTTGTGTACAAGTTTCACAACATTTGGTTGAGGCAAAGTAAAGTTAAAGGTTGAAAACGACAGATTTAGAAATTTTGTCACTTTAAAATGAGAGAATAATAGAGCTCAGAAGCCTTCTAGGTCTTCTCCCATACTTCGGAGGAATAGTAGAGCCCAGAAGAATATTATTGTTTATAACTATGGTTTGACTATACCTGTAGTAAATTTCCATGGCTTCCCAATCTTCACGAGTTTTCTTATTTGAACTGTTATAGGGATGGATAAGTTTGTCAGTTTCCTCATCGACAAACAATTGTATTCCCCTGGAAGGATTTCTTCTCTCCATTATATCAACAATTTCTTCATAGCCCTATAACAACACAATTATAAGCCTATCACCATGGAAATATGTTCAAACACAAAAATATGTGGTAGATTGTTATTATAATAATATTACCATACTTGACCATAGCAACACCTCCTTTGATTACATTACATAGAAATAATCATTGAACCGTAGCAAAATCTTCTCCTTGTTATCTATCTACATGTATGTAGACCAGTGATTATATATATATTGCTTACTTGCAAACTAAAAATTTTGCAAAATTATGTACCGTAACAACGGTATTACATCCATGGGATCCCTAGAAAACAAACAAAACTTCGTAAATGCATCACATTCTTATTTTAGTGGTTTATTGCGAACACAGTAAATATATGTAGGACTCAGATCGACGTCCGGTCTCTAATCGACGTCCGTTCCTCAAATCGACGTCCAAATCTGACGTCACAATAAAATAACATTCCAAATCGACGGCCAATTTTATGCCTGTCTAATCGACGTCCATTTTTTTTTGGGCATTTTCCAATCGACGTACGATTTTGAGCTTCTCTAATCAACGTCCGTTTTTGACACAGAATACAAAACTGAAGTGAACCGATAGTAGCTGAAACATTTAAACCTTTAAACATATTATGTGAGACAAATTAAATATATTTAGGGACTTATCATTATTTACCTGGGAGGGGGGGTGGTCATTTTGAAATCAAAAGTATAAAATTTTCTTGATCCCCCCATAAAATTTATCTGTTTTGATTTGATCCCCCCTGTAAAAAAAATTAAAAAAATGTGACCCCCCCCTCTATTAAACATGCCAAAATGTTAACATGCAATACACTTATCATGTTATTTCACAGAAATATTGCAAACATGAAATATTTTCAGTGAATTGAGTCCAAAACCATATTTGCAGGAACATTGCCTTGACATAGGACTCTTTCATGAATATTAAATGGGTAGAGCAAGCCAGTGCTTTGGGGAGCTTTTTTTTCTAATTTCCTTTATTGGGCTATTAAAGAAACTTGTTGAGACAGTAACTGTACATTATTTACTAAGAAGGATCTATTAAAAAAGAGGGACGAAGCCCCTACATGTCGTTTGGTTTTCTTAGTCTTTGGGTTGCATTACTAATTGCCTAATTATTATGAATAGGAATGACACACGCTCCTTGATGTGGATCAATTGGATTAACTTTATATCAAGAAAAACTTTAATATGCATGATACCTATTTCGGATTGAAAAATAAAGTATGTACATGTATAAGTGTAAACAATTGATATAAAAAAGAAGATGTGGTATGACTGCCAATGAGACAACTCTCTACAACTATAGGTCACCATACGGCCTTCAACAATGCGCAAAGCCCATACCGCATAGTCAGCTATAAAAGGCCCCGAAATGACAGTGTAAAACAATTCAAACGAATAAACTAAAAGCCTTATCTGTGACCAATAATTTATTATTTATTGATATTGGACATTAAATAAAGACGACAACAATCAATCGGGTGTAGTTTTGGCAAGTAGTGCCGTCACATTGGACGTAGATTAGAGTATCAAAATATTGGACGTCGATTAGAGTATCAAAATATTGGACGTAGATTAGAGTATCAAAATATTGGACGTCGATTTGAGAATGTGACGTCCGATTTGAACGTCGATTTGTGAAACGGACGTCGATTTGAGGAACGGACGTCGATTAGAGGCCGGACGTCGATCTGAGTCTAAATTGCAAAATTATGTACCGTAACAACGGTATTACATCCATGGGATCCCTAGAAAACAAACAAAACTTCGTAAATGCATCACATTCTTATTTTAGTGGTTTATTGCGAACACAGTAAATATATAAAGTCTGGCACAACCTCTGAAAATAAAAAAAGTAAAAACAGATATTATGAAAAGACAATTGGTCAGGTGAGCTATTGTGATCTGTCTCGCCTCACTTCGCATCTGTCTGTCCGCCCATCTATCTGTCAACTCTTCACATTTCCATCCTCTTAACTTTGGAAGTTTTTCAGGGCTGGTGTAATGGAGTGTTAAAGTAATACTTAAGTTAACCGGTTTCATTTCACATTATTGAAACCATGTACATTGACGATGTGCAATACAAGGGTTAATTATTTTTTGTGGTGTTCCTGTAATTCTTTATGTCAAAACTACCAGCACCATGTCTTTCAAGGTTTAGTTGCGATATTACCTGATATTGCTATAAAGATAATTTTACAAGTACTGGTGTCTCGATTGTAGACATGGTAGATTTTTTTGCTTAGGAACACAGAATCAAAATAAAATGTTCACCTGTTCACATGATATACAGCTTCTATTTTTGGAGCTGCAGCTTTATAACTGTAGCTTTACAAACTCAAATATGCTATATTAATCCCTAACGCCTTGGTGGGTAAGTTAGGGGTGTTAGGACATTGTAGGAGATTGTTGTAGATTTTTCCAATTTGTAGGACACCTTGCCATCATAACTAGGAGGTTCTTCGTGGAACCAGGACAAATTGGAAAAAATTCAGGGAAGGGCTTTACAATTTATATATGAAGACTAAGTTAGTTCATATGATGAACTACTTTTACGAGCAAAGGTTCCATCACTGAAAATAAGACGTATGCGTGACATGGCTATTGAGTGTTTTAAAATTTTATATAATGTAAATTGTCACCACCATGCATGCTTACATGATTTAGTTGTATTGAAAGATTGTAAATATAATTTTAGATATTCCAATATTGTAGATATACCTAGCAGGGGCGGATCCAGCCATTTTAAAAAGGGGGGGATCCCAACCCAGGACAAAGGGGGGTTCCAGCTTAGTATGTGTCCCCATTCAAATGCATTGATCATCAAAAAAAAGGGGGGGTTCCAACCCCCAGACCCCCCCTGGATCCACCACTGCCTAGGATCCGAACATCAGCCTAAGGTAAGAACTCTTTTAAATACACAGCCACAGCTGGTGTTTGATGGAATGATCTACCTGATGATTTTAGAAAAATTGCTAATTTTAGTCAGTTCAAAAATATTCTAAAGTCATGGAATGGAAATGACTGTAAGTGCACAGTTTATGCAGACTTTTAGTTTATATGGAGAAGAAGTCCCTAATTACAGTACAAAAATCAATAAAAAAAAAAAGGAAAAATTTCCCGAATTATCATTCTACTAATGAACTCAAAATCGTTAACTTTTTTTTCAGATCTACTTCCGTTTCTGGTCTTGTTTGCATGAGACTTTTAATAAAATGTATATTTATCAACATATCAACAAATATAGGAAGGAATTCAACACCAAATCATTTTTCATAATTGTTTGATATGAAACAAACGTTACCTGGATAACAGCGTTTCTTTGTTAACATTGAATATGACGTCATAACTTAGATAAAGTCACAACTAAATCCCTTACAACAGAACCAATATGGGAAATGTTACGGTATTTCTGTTTCTTTTATCAACATGTTTGAATTTAAAAAAAAATAATACAGACTTCGTCCCCATTCACAGGTAATGCCTGCCTCATATTATATTATGCAAATTTATTGAGCATCTAGATCATACTCCATTTTTCAAATATTTTATGCTTAGTACATGTAGTATGCACAGATGCATTTTGCCAGCTTTTATGCCTAGTTTACACTTATATGCTTTTAGCTTTAATACCTAGCTTATGCTCAGTCAGGGGACTTACTTAAATAAGTGATTTTCTAAATCACTGATTCAAGAAACATTATTTCCATAAAGGTTGGAAGTTAGAGTTGTCTTTCTTTAATAATCACCTATTTAAGTAGTACAAATTAATCACTAGAAGAAGTGATTTAATATTAGTGTAGCTTTAAATATAGAATACTAATGATCCAGGGACTAATTATGTTTCTAAACTTATCAGAACCAACATCTGTGTTGTCTAGGATGACCAGGTCATTTCAGGTGATGACCTTGTACTGAATCTAGGATAATGACATAAAAATCACTTGTTTAAGTATCAGACCTCAATTTCCTTCCCAAAAATCACTTCTTTAAGTATCATTCTTTTACTAACCCCCACTAATTTCAACACCCCCGAACAGTGAAATTTTTATGGCGAACAGTAGAATTTTATTACATAATCTGAAAGATGAAACCTTGAACTTCACAGGAAAAATACTCCCACTGCTGTGAAAAATCTTTGAAGAAAGTATCAGTTCATTATGTAAAGCTATTATTATAGCATTTTTTCAACTAAAATAGAATTTTCAGGTAAATGATAGCATCAAAGGCATAAACCTTGCTACTTAAAAGAAGCAAAAAGTTCATATTTTTTAATTTTACTAATTAAAAGATGTTATTTAGACCTATATGTTTAAAATTTTGAAAAAACTACAAAATCCCAATTTGTGATAAAATCTAGAATTTGCTACTCAAATAAGTGATTTAAAAATCACTTATTTCAGTAAGTCCCCTGACTGATGCTTATATTATGCTTTTAGTGCTTCATTTTTGTGCTGTGAAATTTATTGCATGTGTATTATATTATGTGTTGTACATGTATTGTTATAAATGTTGTATTGTTAAGGTTCATCATAACAAATGGACAATTATGGCCGTATTTTCACCTCAAAAACTACTGTGAGTGTGTACAGACTTACCTGTGCTGTTTTGAAAGTTTTAATGCCTAGCATCCACTAGATATATAAAATTTAAATGCATTTTGTGTTTAAAAAAGATATAATCTTTCTTGGTTTTTGATGGGCATTTTTTTTTCCTTCTGCAGAAGGTGTAAAAATAAACGAACACCTGAATTACTTTGATACTGTCCACTCACTGACTCAGATAAACTCTTTAACTCATCTAAAGTTATGAACATACCTCTTGTCCAGGTCAACTAATGACAATCAAAACAATACAAACCGGTTTTTTACCTGAGGGAGCATCTCATGGTTATAACACAACTTAGTTGATTTTCACACATTTTGCATTAACATGATTAAGGAAATAAAATGCCTATCAAAATCTAAAAGAGATTTTATCTTTCTGAAACACAAAATGCATTTAACTTTTTTATATCTAGTGGATGCCAGGCATGAAAACTTTTCCAACTTCACAGGTAAGTCTGTTCTCAGAGAAATTTTTTGCATGTAAAATTATACAGCCATATTTGTTCGTTTGTTATGATGAACCTTAAAAATGTCTCATATGTCGGTTAAAACTTAAAGCTCATTAGAGCTTATGTTAGTCTATGTTTGTATACCTTGTCGACTCTAAATAAAGCTTATTATTATTTACATAAACAATGTTAAAAGGAAATAACGCGGCTTACATTAATGGGTTTTCTTCGAAGGGGAAAGGAAACGATCTGTTTGTGTTTTGCTTTATGTGCGTATATCCTGTATCTCCCGCCTGTTGTACGAGCACCACTGTAAACTATGAGGCTAGCCGCAAATTATTGACAATGAACAGAGTAATTTCAGAGGCGGATTAAGGGGCAGGGACACTCCCCTTTTTTGTTTTTTTTAGTTGATTATATAGGGAATCACTGAAGCAAGACCGTAGTGGTGTCAACGTATATTTGTTCTCAGTCTATGTGGTTTATCTGCAGTCGGAAATTCCATAACGCAGATATACTGTGCGCGTGTGTCAATCAGTACACGTCAAGTTAAAAATAACAAAAACTTTTGTGTATTTACAGGAACAAAATCAAATAAAATTATGTAATGCTTGCAACAACTGTCATAGGGTTAAAATCGGGTATCAATAGTTACGCCAGGACTGAACTGCCTGTTGTGGGGGCTTGGATGGCACTTTCAGGTAGTTGGTTCCAGTCAACAATTGTTCTTGGGATGAGACTGTATTTATAGGCATCCGTTGAAGTGCTGACTCTGGAAAACCTGTCTCTGTGGTATTGTCGGGTTGTTATAGTTGGTCTCCTGATGTAGGCTTGAATAATGACTGATGCTTCTCCATGTAGGATCTTATAAAATTCACTTGCCCTAAAAATATATAAAGCAACTGAAAAAAATAACTCTTGGATAATAAATATGAAAAATCTCATTTCAAGACTTGGTTTTCATTTTATTAATCTAAATCCTATTGATATTAAGATGTATTTAAAACACATTCAAGAGAGAATCAATGATATAGCCTTCCAAAAGCAAGAGACTGACATCAATCAAAATAAAAAAATGAACTTTTTTAATATACTTTATAAACCAAATAAAAGACCCTCGTATGTTGATCAATGCAAATCCAAAAGTGATAGATCAACATTATGTAAATTGAGGTTAAGTGCTCATACTTTATCTATTGAAAGAGGGCGATATCTAAAAATATCAAAGCAGAATAGGGTATGTCTTTGCTGTAACAATGGAGACATTGAAGATGAACTTCACTTTCTTTTAAAATGTTCCTCCTATAAATATGTGAGAGATAACCTTATTAAAAAATTAAATAATGTTCTATTGAACAACAAATTTTCTTCCTTATCATATAACTTGCTTATATCAATTCTAAATAGTAATTCCCAAACAATATAAAAAATTGTTGTCAACTATTTGAATGAATGCTTGTTGGTGAGAAACTCATTATTAAAAGGTACTTGATTTTTGTAATAATGTATATGCTCCTCATTTATTATTTATATATTTCTCTCATAATTATCCACTGTCACTCCTTCATTGTATATATATTATTGTAGTTAGTCTTTAATTTGTTGCCATAACCATTTATTGTCAATGTGTTAGTGCTAATAAAGTTATCTTATCTTATCTTATGTCTATAAAGGAGTATGAGCCTGGCTTTTTGTCTGCGTGTTGCTAGTGTTGGCCAGCCAGGTGTCTGTAGGATGTTGGTTACAGTTCCTGGTTCCCGAGAATAGGTTGATGTTACAAATCGGGCAGCTCTTCGTTGTACCATCTCGATTTGGTTAATATGGCACTTTTTATATGGGTCCCACATTGCACTGAGATGCATACTCAAGGTGAGGTCGGACTAATGTTTTGTATGCGCTCTCTTTTATGTCTTGTGGGCACTCTTCTTAAAAATCCAAGTGTTCTGTTGGCTTTTGGTGTTGCTTTTGTTATATGGTGGTCCCAATTCATGCCCTCTGATTATAGATTAGTGATAGTTCTAAGCCGAGGTATGGGTAGTGCTGAACAGTTTCCAGGTAATGTCCCATCATATGGTAGTTGTGAACAACAGGGATGCGTTTTCTGGTTACCCTCAGGATGAAACATTTTGCTGGATGGAATGTCATCTGCCAGCGTCTTGCCCATTCTACCAGTTGCGTAAGGTCTTGTTGTAGCTGCTGTCATGTATACGAGTTGTGGACGCTTCTGTACAAAAGGGAGTCGTCAGCAAACAGTCGTAGACTGGTACATGGCGATATATAATCGCCTATGTCGTTGATGTACAGCAGGAAACATAGGGGTCCAAGGACCGTCCCCTGGAGTACACCGGAACGTACTGCTTTCATATCACTCATTTCACAATCTAACCAACTCGTTGATTTCGTTTGGTAAGCCATGCACTTATCAAACCAAGAACATCTCCGCGGATACCAAAGTATCTCATTTTCTGCATTAGCCGCTGGTGTGGGACTGTGTCAAATGCCTTAGAAAAATCTAAGACAAGCATATCTATTTGTTCTCTCATGTCCAAAGATCGCGCCACTGATTATATGGTGTTCACCAGTTGAGTTTCACAGGAGGCGATGTTGTCTGAATCCGTGTTGGTAGTCCACTAAAATGTTGTGTTTTTCCAGGTGGTTCATTACATGGCGGTAGATGATATGTTCCATTGTTTTACAGCATATAGAGGTTAGATAGACGGGCCTGTAGTTGACTGCTTGTGTGCGATCACCTTTCTTGTAGATAGCTGTGATGTTTGCTAGCTTCCAGTCTGATGGTACTGTTCCAGATGTTACAGTTGGTTAAATATGTTTGTTAAAAATGATGATATTTGGTCCACTGCCTCTTTTAAGATTCTAGTTGGTATCATGTCTGGCCCTATGGCTTTTGATGTGTCCAGCTTTTTGAGAAGTTTGGTTACGCCATTTTCTGTTACTCTTATAGTCTTTCTATGTAGTCGATGTTGCTGTTTCCAAGAGATGGCACTGTATTCATATCTTCGTCAGTAAATACACTATCGTTCTGTTCATAAAGGAAAGCAGCTTTCCCCTTATTGTCTATTACTTCTGTTCCTGAGCTGTTGATATGTTAACAGAAGTTCCAATGGAAATTATTATAAACATTGTCATACTATCTATTCCTGTTGGAACAAATATTCTATACCGTTTATTCCGTTAGGAACATATACTGTAATATTTATTCCTGTGGAAATAATATTCCAGAATATATATATTTTCCTTTTGGAACTTATATTATGAAGGAACTTCTATTCCGTAACAGTGGATCTTCGTCTTCTTCTATGCAGTCAGTGGTCCTCCTCTTATGCAAATGTCTGGATCCGCCACTGAATTTCCCTTCAGTCATATATCTCTTAATATTGTGTTTCCTGTGATGTTGACTTTGTTGTGTTTCAGAGTAGGTCGTTATTAATCTTTTGGCAGTGGCTATTTTGCTGGCTCACGGCTGATTAAAATATCAAAACATATTTTGATACAGAATAATAATTATTATTTAAAAAAAAAGAAACATGTATCAGTCAAGTATAAAAAAAAAAACTATTGATAATGTATAACAAGAAGAATAACACAAAATAAAAATATTGAGCATCCATTTGTTACAATATTAAAAGAAACAGAAAAGTTAAAAATCTCATTGCATCATAAATTTGATAAAGTGTGACAATCACAATACTAGTATGATAAAAAAAAAGTCAATCACAAAGCTTAAAAAATCATAAATATTAAATTAAACTTGCTTTTAAAATAATAGTCAGTTATTTCAGAGACATTTATATACTATTATAACTATATTTTTTCCGGTTTAATATTTTTCTTGGGTTTACTTTTAACCAGAAAAATCGTCAGAATTAATAGCTGGGACAAAACCCTGAACCATATTTGGTACAGAAGTATCAGCCGTTGACTTTCTATCGAATAAGACTATTTACCAGGTTTGTAATAACATGAGCAACACGACGGGTTCCACATATGTGGAGTAGGATCTGCTTATCCTTCCAGAGCACCTGAGATCACCCCCATTTTTGTGGGGTTGGTGATGCTTAGTCTTTAGTTTTCTATGTTTTCACGTTCATTTGTACTATTTAATATTTGTCTGTTACTTTTCCTTTTTATTTTTTAGCCATGGATTTGTCAGTTTATTTCCGATCTATGAATTTGACTGTTCCTCAGGCTCTGGTATCTTTCGTTCCTCTTTTGATGGACTTTTGAGATATTCAATGCAAGTCCAGGTACTAGTTATTTTAAGAGTTCTTTAAATATTCGGTTTGTTATATCGGCTGTTCCTAATTGCTTTTGATGTGTGTAATTGTTTAACAGCTTTTCAACTCCTCCTGATCCGTTTCATCTTAGAGCGGTATTATGTACTTTATATGCTTAGATGTTTTGGAAGTGATTTATCGTTATCATGCTATTGTAAATACTGAGCTGACTTTTATTACCGTGAGAAGTTCTGCTTTCCCTTTGCTGTCGTTAACTAGATGACCGTTACTTTTAAAGCGTGTTATTCCTGTATTATCTTGTTTTCTTCATCATTGTTGATTTTACACAATTCTGAACGGTTTTGAGTTGTTGCTTTCTATAGCTCTACCAGGATGGTGGTGTTTATGAAGTCCCATTCAGCTTTCCTGATTTGTCTCATTCATTCCGAGGGCTTCTTATGCCTACGCCCCTTTACGGGAAGTGTTATGATATATAGCTGTCCGCCGGTCCGTCGTCGACATGTCGAACAATAATTCTAAATCACTTTCACCAGTTTGCAAGAAACTCTGGCATGTTTGGTTAATTGTTTATATCTGCTTATGTTTTTCGATTTTAAGTTTTCAAGTTGTATGGCGTTTAATAATTAAAAAAAAGGTATGGTTTTCCTGTTTTCGCCGGACAATAACTCACAAGATAATATACTGAAGATAAGATATTTTTATTCCAATTAAAGGGCCCATGAAGAGCAAAGTAGTTTATTACAATGATTTTTATAATTATTACAATAATGTTGACATAAATCATAAATATGAATTTTTAACTACAAGTGATTCGTGCAGTTTTCATTAAGGAATGACTGTAATGTTTTATCTGTCTATGAAGAAATAACATAAAAAATTTGGTGCACACCGAATAACGCGCGTAGCGGGTTATTTAACAGTGTGCACCACATTTTTTATGTTCAATTTCGAATAGACAGAAAAAATATTACAGTCATTTCTTATAATTCAATTTTAAACTCCATTTTAAAGCGTAGAAACCCATGAAAAACGTTGCTGACGTCACCGTCCCATGACTAAATTATGTCTATGGGCTGATAACAAAATAACGTCAGCCACTGAATCAGAAGACGCGTTACATCTGTTACTGTTACTGGTAATTTCCTCTCTCAGGAGCACTCCCAAAGGGATACATCAATTAAAAAATATAGTCTAAGAAAAGATATTTACAAATTTACAGTTATCCCACCACCCTTGGTTATTGCGTATACTAAAACATGTAAAAGCATTGTTCATTAGGCACACTTTAAGTCTATTTACACACTGTCTATAATATTACTTCTTATGATTCATCTTTTAGGAGATAAAGTTCTACTCACATGTAGTCCATAACAGAATGTCCTTGTTATTTGTTCAATATCAGTATAGTTGTCCTTTTTTAAGTGAATAGATGTTCTCACACTTTCACATGTAGAGTCAAGAATAAGTTTCATTAGAAGCTAGTCCATCTTTTTCAAGACCTTTGTACGTTCCTTTTTTTTTATGTTTTCTATATAACACTTTAGAGTGTTCAAGTGTTTTCTCCGTACGTCTTCTAATCTGTCACATATCAATAAAAAATGTTCTAAATTTTCTGTATCATTTAGGCAAATTTTACATTTTGCTGTTATTACTAAACTTAATTGGCTTTATTAACTTGTAAAGTATAAGTTCCTGTTAACAGTCTGGCTTTTAAATCAGCTTTTTTCACCTCAATATGACAGTTTGGTACATATTTCCATATCCATTTCCTATAGCATGTGGCTTGGGAAATGTTCATCCCGAAAATTAAATTATTCTGAATTGACCATGTTGACATTGAGAAGTTATTGAACTACATTCTTTAAAAACGGACCGGGACGTATCGAATTTATTGAAATTTTTAATTTTAAATAAGTTTATCATTAATTTTATTCATCTATTCGTCAATGACTTAATCATGTTAACAAAAATGGTTAATGAACAGAAATATCTCATTTCTTTTAACGTTTGTTATGAAATTATCGCTGAAATGAAATGATGAGAAAAGAAGTCTCAGTCCAAAAAAATAAAGGATTTCGAATTTTCCCCTTTTACATTTTCATTTTAATTCGTCCTTTGGCCTTAATGGTGGTGGAACTAGTTTTTGTTTTACAGGTACTCCATATAAGGAGGTGTGCCTATACTAGAAGTATAATACAAAACATTAGTAGTAGATTACGGAAATCGAGTTCTGTTTCCTAACTTGGACCAAAGTTTTCGGATTAGGAACGATAACTCCGTAATTATTTTTGACACGACAACTTCCTGTAGGAAAGTCTAAAATCAGACTTTTTCACATACAGCCAACACAATGGATCTCGAGAGATTTCTCCCAGAAGCATTTAAGAAAGTCCCTCTGCATATGGTAATTAAAATTATTTGAAATGCTATAGTATGGATGCAGGAAATCTTTTTCTTCTGCTGGCAGTGCTGCAGTCTTGAAGTTTGAACAGCTGTTTGTCCTTTACCGACTTTTTGAAAATGATATATGCTTTTTATTGTCTTAAGATATTACTAAACAACCTTTGTTTTGTTCTATGCACTCATATATAAAAACTTTCAAAATTGTAAAATTTGAGGCATTTATAACAAACATATTTTACCACCATGAGTATCGTGTAGTCATCTGTTCTCGATAGTAATCAGTTCTCCTAAGTAGCAATGCGTGTGGTTAAAATAAAAGTAGTTCAAGAAATTGTACATGTTTTCTATTTGTTGGTATTTCAAGGACAGAATAAAACTCACTTCAAGCATGCATTTATTTCAACATTTCAAGTCTTTAGTGAGTGTCAACTTGACACTATAATCTCTCTGTATTTAGATCACACTGGTAGTTTTCTTCTTCTTCTTCTTCTTCCATATACAGTTCATACCACCATCTGGTGTATTATCGAACTGATGCGTGGTGCAGACAAACCAATATTTACAGTGCAGTTAAAAAATTGTATGTACAGTTAAAAATTTCCTAAAACAGTCCTTAATACATCTTGGTCTTCTGCAACTCACACTTGAATGTGTCAATTGAGTTGCAGAGTTGGTGGCAGACTGTTCCATAATCTGATGGCGTCTGGGAAGAACGAGTACTGGTATAGCTGCGTTCTTGCGATTGGAACAAGGAATCGTTGGTTGTGTCCTCTTAATGTTGCTGCTGTTGGGATTAAGCAAGATGTTGGTATTGCAACCAGGTGGTTAACTATGCGGTACATCATTATGACTTTGTTTGTAGCTCTACGCTCTTGTAGGGTTGGCCATTGCAGCTGGTGTAATAGGTTTGTTACACTAGTGGTTCGGTGGTAGTCACCAGTAACACATCTTGCTGCCCTACCTTGTACCATTTCCAGGTTGTGGATATTGTTTGCTGTGTGTAGAATTTCTCGCTACATTGAAGACCTGTTGGTGACCCTCTGCTGTTGTTTTTTATTTGGGCGGGTTGTTGTCTCTTTGACACATTCCCCATTTCCATTCTCAATTTTATCTCAAATGATGCTTGCATACTCCATCTGTGGTCTCACAAGGGTCTTGTAGCAGAGTTCCTTGGTCTTTCGTGGGCATTGAGATATATTTCTCTGTAGAAAAGCCCTGGTGTTGTTGGCTTTTCTTACTACTTGGTCTATGTGAGTAGTCCAGTTTAGTTTGTGGTGGATGTTGGCCCCCAGATATTTTGCACATTCTACTTCCTCTAATACATGACCATGGATGATATATGGCTGTCTAATTGGTTTCCTCTTATTGGTAATGTGGATGACTTGGCACTTTTTGGGATGAAATTCCATGAGCCAATCATTCTCCCATTCTTGTAGGGTTTCCAGATCTTCTTGTAGTAGTTCTGCATCTTTGGTGTTTTTTATTTCCCTGTACAAGACGCAGTCATCGGCAAAGAGTCTGACTGATGATTTGTTGACTGTGTAATCAGGAAGGTCGTTAATATAAAGTAGAAAAAGGATGGGCCTGAGGACACTGCCCTGAGGAACTCCTGATTGGACAGGTGCAGTATTGGATTTACCGTTTTCGAGAACGACATGTTGTGTTCTTTCGTTTAGAAAGTCTTCAATCCAGCTATGGAGACTGCCCCGTATTCCGTAGTGGTGTAGTTTATGCATAAGTCGCTTATGTGGAACCTTGTCGAAAGCCTTGGAGAAGTCCAGGAGGATGACATCTGTTTGTCCGGTGTTATCGACTGTTTTGGCTAGATCCTGGATAGTGATTATGAGTTGAGATTCACAGGATCTGTGTTTACGGAAGCCATGTTGTGCGTCTGTTAGTATGGTGTGTTTCTCTAGGTGTTTCATAATGCTGCTTGTGATTATATGCTCCAGCATTTTACAGGTGATGGATGTGAGCGAGACAGGTCTGTAGTTTTCAGGGCGGTTCTTAGCACCTTTCTTAAATATAGGAACTACGTCTGCCTTCTTCCATTCCTTTGGGATCGCTCCTTGGTTAATGGATGCCTGGAAAAAGACTGTGAAGACTGGTGCTATTTCAGAGCCTATGAACTTCAACAGTCTAGCTGACAATCCATCTGGTCCAGTATCTTTGTGGATTTTAAGGCCTTGAAGTAGTTTTAATACACCTGGTTCTGTGATGTTAATGTTAAACATATTCGGGAACGTCTGTTTACCCATTGGTTTGATGTTGTCTTCTGGTTCGTTGGAGTTAAATACCGATGAAAATTGGTTGTTCAAGATGTTCGCTTTTGCCGTTGGTTCTGAGTATGTAAGGCCATCTGTTGCTTTAAGTGGTGCCACTCCACTGCTGTCCTTGTTTTTACTGTTGATAAAACTCCAGAAGCGTTTTGGATTTGAAGTGCAGTCTGGTGATATTATGTTGGTTAGATAATCATTGTAGGCCTTTTTGCATGCTGTTTTTGTTGCTGATTTTAGATGTTGGTAAATGTACTTTTTCTTGTCCCTTGATCTGTTTGATGATTTGACCCTGTTAAAGCATCTTTTCTTACGCCGTGATACTGCTTTTATCTCTTTTGTGATCCAGGGTTGGCTAAAGCAGCTGGTGGTCATCTTTGATGGTACTGATGAATCTAGGATGTTAGTAAGTGCGGTGCTGATGTCTAGCCACATTCTCTGCTATAGATGACTGAATGGTATATTTGTCTAGGAATTGTTGTTGGAATTCTAAACATTCTTTTTTCAGTTTTTCATTATCTGCTCTTTTCCATAGGTGTATTTTCCGTTTTACCGGTTTCCCTCGTTTTGCAGCTGCAGATGTTGCAATAAAGACTGCATCATGATCTGATATACCAGGTAAAGGAGAGCATCTGTTGATTAGGCTTGGCCGGTTTGTAAGAAACAAGTCCAGTGTGTTGTCCAGTCGGGTGGGAAAAGTGACTGTTTGCTCCATATGACAGTTGTGGATCATGTCTAGGAGTCTTTTGTTGATACCAGAGTTAACTTTATTTCCTTGGATAGATGTTGAGTTCCAGTTAATGTCAGGAAGGTTTAAATCACCCTCTATCCATAAAACTGAATTTTTGTTGCTTTGGTGTACATGTTCAATAGTTTCACAAAGTTGGTCCATATAGTTGGTGTCGCTTGATGGTGGTCTATATACAGATCCGATAATGAGTGACAAATTTTTGCCCAGATTTAGTTTAGCAAATACTGCCTCAGATGTTGTTGTGGTTTCAATGGAGTCAGAGATGTATTCCTTCTTTATTGCCAAAAGAACTCCTCCATATCCATCTTTCCTGTCTTTGCGCATGACTTCATAGTTTGGTGGGAATATTTCTGCACTGCATATTGACGGCAGCAGCCATGTTTCCGTGCCCATGATGATACTTGGGTCTGATTGCTCAATTAGGTTCATCACCTCTGCTTTTTTGTTTTGTATACTTTGAAAGTTGATGACTATGATTTTCATTGGTGAGCTATGTGGTTTGTATTGCTTTGTTGGTTTAGATGGTAAAGAGCAGGATGTTGGTGGCCCTGGGTTTTGTGTGTAAGTACATCGCTGATGTCACTGCTATCAGAAGTTGAAAAGCTATTGCATGTAGATATAGTGGAGTCAAATAACTGGATGTAAAGTTTGGCATTCCGCAGTAAGTGCAGTGCCATGATAGGTTATTTAAAGACATGTATACAGGGGTGGACATATGCATACATTCGGCGTGAAACCACTTTTCACAGTCATCACAAGCTACTCCTCGTTGTTTCCATGTAACGGCTTTATTGCATATCTGACATGGGTATTTTGGGGTTCTTGGCCCTGGATTTTGTTCTGTGTCTGATGCATTGTTTTATGTCGCTATTGTATAAAACTCATTAGTACGTTTGTATTTATGATGTGGCACTGCAGAGAAAATTAATTAAATAAATAATTAAATAAAATAAAAATATAAATTAATAAATATTTAACCCTTATAAAACCTTAACTATCTATTTTGTGAACCTTCCAGTATCGTTAATAGAGACCCCTAACAAATGTTGAATATCTTCTATATGATGTTTGTAATTTTCATTTTCTGCTGTTGCTAATAGTACTTCTGATTCAAGTGTTAGTAGAGTGCAGAGCAGAGTTTCTCTCTAGCCTCCTATTAATTTTCACAATACAGTAAATGATGGTCAACTGTTTCTTTTTGTCCACAGCTGCATTTGTCGATGAGTGCTGGGCATATCATTGATTTGTACGAGTTTAAATTACAATATCCTGTTCTTTTAAACTTGTTGATACTGTGAAAGTACTTTTATTCGTGGGAAACCAATTTTCGTGGTTTTCGTGGATGACTTTATCCATGAATTTAAGCTAGTGTCCAACGAAATAAAGCAACCTTTGTCCAAATCAAGACATGGAAAGATCCCCATCGGTAGGTTTTACTACTGATATGATCTAGAGAATATATTGAATAACGCCAAATTTGAGAATATTTTAATAGCAGTCACAGAACTACAACCGCATGCAGGATTATACATATTTAATCTTTAATTACCTAAACTGTACAACTTTTGATTTTTTAATGCTCATAAAAATTATTTTTGATCGATGAAGTCAGATTTCTGATATTGATATGCTAGTATGATTAAGTGTTCATTTTATATCCTCATAGTTCTCGTACATATGGGAAATAATAATTTCATGCTGGGCTTGATTTTGATAAGAATTATTTGACAATTCAAGATACGTTTATAGCATTTGTTAATGTTACTTAGGTGACATGTTTATTGCCTAATTAACACCTTTGGTAGTCTTTAATCTGTTGATTACTTTATCACAAGGGTTAAGTAGTGTTATCACTACGATTTACACCGGCCAATGTTTACTTTGCAATTTACTTCAATCCAGACTATTTGTTATCTTCGTTTTTAAGGCTTTAATTTTTCAATTTTTTTTTTAGAAAACTAAAATCCACGAATTTAAAAAGCCACGAACATGTAAATATTGCTCAAACCATGAAAATTGATACCCACGAATTAAAGTACTTTCACAGTATCCGATACATTTCAGTTGAAGGTTTGTCTTTTGGAAGTGTATTTTTTACATTTTGATGAAAGAAATAATATCTTCTTCCATTATCACTTGTCCGATTGGTTTTGCCATTTTACCATTACACTGTCTTTTGTTTTTTTGTATATCTTGTTGTTTGTAAATATTGGAATGCTTTCTATTTTTTCTGCCTCCTGTGCTATTTTTTTAGCTAGTTGGTCTGCTAGTTCATTACCTTGTTTTTCAGCGTGTCCAGGGGTCCATTCAATGGAAACAATGATTTCTTTAGATTTTAGTGCCAAAATACCGATTTTAATATCATCATGATCATGAATAGTTTTGCCGTTATTAACTGATTTCCAATTTAAAGTTCGAATTCCAATTGCTGATTGGCTGTCTGAAAAAAATTTGATGGATTCTGTTGTTTGGAATAATAAGAAAATCTGTTACCAGCTTGATAGCTACTAATTCCCCTAATAAAATAGATCCTCTATTAGAAACTGGCTGTGTTAACTCAACATGTTCTGTGCTGTTTGGTATTAAAACAGTCACCCCAGCCCCACATGGACCTGGGTTTCCTCTGCAGGAGCCATCAGTGAAAGGTATTCTTGTATTTTTTTTAGTTGATGTATTTTTTCCAAAATAATAGTCTTTCCCTGAAAAGCTTGTTCTCGTTGTTCCTCTGATCTTGACTTTGAACTTGCCAGATTTTTCCAATACTTTGGTGGTGATTTTGAGGCTGGTAACCCTCGGAATTCAAATTCAGACTCTATACAATCAGTATCAATCTCTGTTGATCTCTTCATGTCTTCAGACTGTAATACCATTCTTCCAATTAGTGAGATTATTTTTTCAGGATCATTTATATTTTTCCAATCTTCAAAAATTTGTTTGATAGGGGTAGTGATTTTATGTGATTTTTATTTTTGCAATTTGTCTTATACCAGTTTCTTCTCTTTTGAGGTCTAGTGGAAGAATTCCTGCTACTACTTCTAAGGTTTCTATACAACAGTAGAAATAATATTTTCCAATTTTAAGCTACTTTTCCTTATTCCCAAAACAACCCCAACTTCATCCCCTAGGTTCATAAATAGCACGTTTTCAAATGTAAACAAAACTTAGCTCGAAAAGAAGTTCAAGTTCACATACGTAATAATCAATTGTAAGATGTGGTGTGACGTTGCTATGGAAAAAAATCTATGGATCCCAGTTTAGGCCATATCTTATGAACTTTAAAATTTAATTCAATTCAATTATCGGAAAAGTGATGCCCTTAAATATTGTTATCTTGTTATTCTTTAGTTTATCTAAAGAAAATGTTTTTTTAATTACTAATCCATCAAAGACAATTATTACCACAATCAGTGAGAATGTGAGTAGTGTCACTATTGCCATTTTTGAGGTACATTTATGTCCCTACATGTATATATTGATTTATGCAAGCGGGGGCATCATCTGTGACCCACGAAACATTCTCTATTTAATTTCTTTCTATAACGAATGTAGAAAAATTTCAATAAAATTCAATCATTCTATTAACAGGAAAAATGTGTATTAGCTGTTCTACATTTCATACACATAAGTGTAGGTGGATCCGTTCTTAATTTGACTTAATTTGACTTCTTGTTGCAAATTTTACTTCTTGCCACTACTTGACGCTTGTTCTTGCCGTTTAGATACATGTAGAAAACTGTAGACAGAAAAATTGAAATATGAAAAAAAAAAAAACTGATGGGGAAAGGTCAATGAGACAGCAACTCAACAACACAAATAACCAAAAGACATCTTTAGGTAAACAACAAATTATAGTTACATTAATAGTTTGTCATATCTTGTGTTTTTATTCCATTTTATCTTCTATTTTTAGGATTTCGAAGGACAAAAAAGAGCAGAAAGATTATTTCAAGTCATAATTCTAGTCTTTGGGGTATGTCTTAGTAGTTAGAACTAAAAAAAATAATAATTTTAGATTTATATAAAACTAAAATAGTGTTTTTATACTGTATTACCTTGAAAATTCAAACCAAAAAAATAATTTTTCTTTTCAGATGCATATAGCATCTACTGGCTGCCATTTTTTCTGCCACTTTAAAAAAACAATTCACTGCTCAGTCATATTGTTTATTTATAAAATATTGATAATTTGTTACATTTATTATTGATTTCAATGAAATGTTGTAATTCATTCTTTCAAGTTTTAAGTATTAACCTTTGTTGTTGTAAGATACAAAGAACATGAAGAATGAGGGGAGAATCAAAATCTACAGAAATTGAGTAAAATATGACAAATTTTTACATAACATGATTTATAATTTGAAAACCTTTTCTGATGAGATAAATGGCAAATAATTAAACAAATCATTTACCTTAATTATATGTGTACTTCCAAGTTATTTAAATACGTAAAGGCATATTTTATTTCGGTATACAGGTATATATCTCAATAAGCATGATAAGTTTTATTTCAACAATTATAAAAGAGCAAATGTTAAATACAACATAGAAGATTTTTTTATTTTTTTTGTATTGAATCTTATTTAAAAAAACTGGATTGTTATCCAGTTCAGAGTTCATTTTTTTGCTCCCACCTACAATAGTAGAGGGGCATTATGTTTTCTGGTCTGTGCGTCCATTTGTTTGTCCGTCTGTCCTGCTACAGATTAAATTTTTTGGTCAAGGTAGTTTTTGATGAAGTTGAAGTCCAATAAACTTGAAACTAAGTACACATGTTCACTATGATATGATCTTTCTAATTTTAATGCCAAATTAGAGTTGTGACCCCAATTTCACGGTCCACTGAACCTAGAAAATGATAGTGTGATACTATATATGGACATATTCTTATTTGTAATGACAAATGAATGATGTGATTTGTTTTTCAGATTGTTGGATTTGGTTGGGGATACATATGTCAACAGTTTTCACAGACCATGTACATATTAATAGCTGGATTTATATTATCTTGTTTGGTAAGGCCATACAAACTAAATCTTCACAGACCATGTATATATTAATAGCTGGATTTATATTATCTTGTTTGGTAAGGCCATACAAACTAAATCTTCACAAACCATGTATATATTGATAGCTGGATTTATATTATCTTGTTTGGTAAGGCCATACAAACTAAATCTCCACAAACCATGTATATATTAATAGCTGGATTTATATTATCTTGTTTGGTAAGGCCATACAAACTAAATAAGCACAGACCATGTATATATTAATAGCTGGATTTATATTATCTTGTTTGGTAAGGCCATACAAACTAAATAAGCACAGACCATGTATATATTAATAGCTGGATTTATATTATCTTGTTTGGTAAGGCCATACAAACTAAATCTTCACACATTTTATATAATATATACTTTTCAAAAAAGCTGGATTCATATTGTTGTGAGATATAGGAAGATGTGGGGTGAGTGCCAATGAGACAACTTTCCATCCAAATAACAATTTATAAAAGTAAACCATTAAAGGTCAAAGTATGGACTTCACGGAGCCTTGGCTCACACCAAATGTATGTGTATGTTTAAGCCACAGAAACTAAATCATTACACTAACAGCATATCAGCTAGTTTCCATCAATGAAAGTTGTTACTACTACTAGTTTTGAAGTTACTAAAGACAACCACAGAATATGATAAACATGGTTAGGTTGAACTAGTTTTTGAGTTCTTTATCCTACCCCTATTAATCTTTATCAGAAAAATAACAAAAGATACCTAAAATCTACAATAAGCAGTTAAGAAAAAACATTAATAGCAAAGTGCACATAATTGGGTGAAATGTTTCAGATTTTGATGAAATTTTGTATGCATTCGAATAATTTGAATTCTAAATGTAAAGAATGTATGTAAAATAACAGTGAACAAGTTCTAAATGCACACAAAATGTCATCAAAATCTGAAATCTGAAATAACATACAAGCCTTCTTCTTCTTTATAATACTCAAACGACATCTGATGATCACATACCAGTTCAGATCCAGAACTTTTTATAATGGGGGCCACTACACTCATGCTTAAGTGATTCCCTATATAATCAACCAAATTTTCTCCCAAGTAAAAGAGTGGGGGGGGGGGGGGCAGGATCAGCCTATGGTTGCTTACAACTTACATCAAATTGAACAGCTAAGAATTATTTAGTACAATGAAAATATCAACAATGCCTTGCCATAACTGTGCTTTTGGTATTATTATAACTGTTCAACCTTGGCCAGTGTTATTTGTTTTAAAATATGTTTGCTTTTATTCAAATAGTTATTTTTTATCTTTGATAAAAAGACCATCATGGCTAGTGACTTAGTGCTTTTCAGATAGCACTTTCATCATGGATAATGTTTAGATTTAGTTTTTCAAATACATATTTTTATTTCAGTTAACCTTACCACCATGGCCAATGTTCAGAAGAATGAATATTGTTTGGCAGAAATCTGTAGAAACAGTAGAATCAACAGATCAACAAAAAGCAAAGAAGAAGAAATAAACATTTCACAGTTATCAATTGTTGTCATTAAATTTGTAATAAAGTGTATGGTCATCAGTGTCTGACTTTGTGGGACTGGATCATCATTGTGTTTGAATGCTGAGAACTTGATCACTAGAATGTTTGGAATCATAAGAATCGTATACTGTAAAGTGTTCCAGTTTTCATACTGCTTAGATTTCTATTTTCATAATGTAACTTCAAGAACTGTGTAAAAAATATAGAACCATTTTGAAACTTGTTCCTACTTATAGATAAAATATATTTGGTAGATAAGGTATAAATCAACAGTACAAGGTTTTGTTACCAAAAGATCTGCATTTACAGTTTATTTATAAATAAATCTTGAGATCATTAATGAGCAAAAAATAAGACTTGGTGTGTAACACAATTGAATGTATATTTCCTTTGGAAAAAAATTTCGTATTTTAATACATCGCCATATTAATTTGTATTATAGATGAGTAATTGTGCAATAAATATTATTGGACCAGATGTCTTAGTTTTGTAAATGCTGAATGTTTTACTGTTAAGTGGGACATTTTCACAAATTTCGCAAAAAAAACCCAAACAAATAAAATCACATATAATCAATGTAAATCAAAATAAAAAAGACAAATAATCCCGCTTCATGTTAATGTTTTTGGTAAAAGTATTTAATTTCATTTGAAACGCAATTATTTAGTAATGGTTTATTTCCAAGGCATACATTTCCTGTAACAAGTATTGAAATGTCTCAACTGTTTTACTGACCATTGAAATTAAGTCTTGAAGATAAAAGTTTTACTGCAAGTATCACAGAGTTTTACCTTAACATTTTTAAAGATCCATGACAATGGGGTAATGGTAAGATAAATGCTTTCAGCTTGTTCACCTTGCAATCATTCAATACACCACATTCTGTATGTGCTGGTAAAAAATCAGGAGTCTGTAGGTCAGTGGTTGCGGCTGTTCATATTTTTTTTATTTTTGGGTTAATTGTTATGATCTAAATCAGACTAAGTCTTCTCATTGGATTGTATCATATTTTATACGATGGGGTCTTTTTATAGATGACCTTTTTCTCATTAGTGAAGGCTGCTACAGTTCAATTCATTTGAACCTTGTTGTATAGTTTTCTCATTAGCAATCATACCACATCTCCTCATTTTAATACTAATCAGGTAAACTTGGTCACTGATTCATATAAGTGAGAAATTCACATTTAAAAACTAGAGGCTCTAAAGAGCCTGTGTCGCTCACCTTGGTCTATGTGAATATTAAACGATGGACACAGATGGATTCATGACAAAATTGTGTTTTGGTGATGGTGATGTGTTTGTAGATCTTACTTTACTAAACATTCTTGCTGCTTACAATTATCTCTATCTATAACAGTACTTTCCAGTGGCGGATGCAGGAATTTTCGAAAGGGGGGGTGCTAGCCCAGGGCAAAGGGGGGGTGCAAAACTGCAAAACATATGTCCCGATTCAAATGCATTGATCGGCCAAAATAAAGGGGGGGTGCGCACCCCCGGAACCCCCCCCCCCCTGGATCCGCCACTGCTTTCTGTGGAAAATGTTATTGAAAATCTTCAAATTTTCAGAAAATTGTTAAAAATTGACTATGAAGGGCAATAACTCCTTTGACTATTTTGGTCATACTGACTTATTTTTAGTTCTTACTTTACTGTACATTATTGCTGTTTACAGTTTATCTCTATCTATAATAATATTCAAGATAATAACAAAAAAACAGCAAAATTTCCTCAAATTACCAATTCAGGGGCAGCAACCTAACAACCGATTTTCCGATTCATCTGAAAATTCCAGGGCAGATAGATCGTGACCTGATCAACAATTTTACTTCCTGTCAGATTTGCTCTTAATGCTTTGGTTTTTGAGTTATAAGCCAAAAACTGCATTTTACCCCCATGTTCTATTTTTAGCCATGGTGGCCATCTTGGTTTGTTGGCAGAGTTACCGGACACATTTTTTTAACTAGATACCCCAATGATGATTATGGCTAAGTTTGGTTAAATTTGGCCCAGTAGTTTCAGAGGAGAAGATTTTTCTAAAAGATTACTAAGATTTATGAAAAATGGTTAAAAATTGACTACAAAGGGCAATAACTCCTAAAGTGGTCAACTGACCATTTTGGTCATGTTGACTTATTTGTAGATCTAACTTTGCTGAACATTATTGCAGTTTTCAGTTTATCTCTATCTATAATAATATTCAAGATAATAACCAAAAACAGCAAAATTTCCTTAAAATTATCATTTCAGGGGCAGCAACCCAACAACGAAATGTCCGATTCATCTGAAAATTTCAGGGCAGATAGATCTTGACCTGATGAACAATATTACTCCTGTCAGATTTGCTCTAAATGCTTTGGTTTTTGAGTTATAAGCCAAAAACTGCATTTTACCCCTATGTTCTATTTTTAGCCATGGCAGCCATCTTGGTTGGTTGGGCGGGGCACCGGACACATTTTTTAAACTAGATACCCCAATGATGATTATGGCCAAGTTTGGTTAAATTTGGCCCAGTAGTTTCAGAGAAGAAGATTTTTCTAAAAGATTACTAAGATTTACGAAAAATGGTTAAAAATTGACTATAAAGGGCAATAACTCCTGAAGTGGTCAACTGACCATTTTGGTCATGTTGACTTATTTGTAGATCTTACTTTGCTGAACATTATTGCTGTTCACAGTTTATCTCTATCTATAATAATATTCAAGATAATAACCAAAAACAGCAAAATATCCTTAAAATTACCATTTCAGGGGCAGCAACCCAACAACGAAATGTCCGATTCATCTGAAAATTTCAGGGCAGATAGATCTTGACCTGATGAACAATATTACCCCTGTCAGATTTGCTCTAAATGCTTTGGTTTTTGAGTTATAAGCCAAAAACTGCATTTTACCCCTATGTTCTATTTTTAGCCATGGCGGCCATCTTGGTTGGTTGGCCGGGTCACCGGACACATTTTTTAAACAAGATACCCCAATGATGATTGTGGCCAAGTTTGGTTAAATTTGGCCCAGTAGTTTCAGAGGAGAAGATTTTTGTAAAAGTTAACGACGACGGAAGCCGGACGCAAAGTGATGGGAAAAGCTCACTTGGCCCTTCGGGCCAGGTGAGCTAAAAATCGATTTTTTTTTTCAAGCAGTCACTGAACCATGAAAATGAGATCAATGATAATGGACATATAACAGATAGAAACTTTTTATTATAAGCAATAAGGTACCTGCAAACAAAGTAAGGAGCATCCAGTTCTTTTTCCGTTTGAAAACTTTATTCAAAAAGTTTACACTGCTGCCGGATAGTAATTTTTATGTCTCCCATACTGGAACTTTCCCCCCAAGGTGAGACAAACATAATTAATCAGGAAGTTTATTGTAATAGTGAGGATAATATTCTGATCTCATTGTTCAGAAATTCATGGGCTACAATTTCATAATGTTGTGGTTTATCAAAACGTTATCCAGCTGGTTAACATACAGACAAAGGAGATATGGTTAATGATATGAGGTCTAATAACTTTAAGACAAACTATCTATGTTGTTCTGTTACACCACTGTCCAGGGTAAGGGGGAGGGTTAGGATCCCACTAACATGTTTTACCCTACCACATTATGTATGTATGTGTCTGTCCTGTAATTCAGTAATTGTCATTTGTTGATGTGTTACATATTTGTTTTTTCGTTAATTTTTTGTACATAAATTAGGCTTTAAGTTTTCTCTTAAATTGTGTTACATTTGTCATTTCAGGGCGTTTTATAACTGACTTTGCTGTATATACTTTGCTCATTGTTGAAGGCCATTCAGTGACCTATAGTCATTAATTTCTGGGTCATTTGATCTCTTGTGGAGAATTGTCTCATTTGAAATCATAACACATCATATTTTTTATATCTAAACCAAAGAACAATCATTTTTGCCTTGATTGACGAAGTCAAAAAACGAGACATATGTATGCTGTTTCTTGCGACGGCGGCATCAACAATGTATTAGTTTGTGATTAGATCTAATTATAGTGAACCACTAGTGGTAAGTCAAAGATATTTGGTATACAGTTGTATTAATATTGGCACATCTCATTACCATAGAAATTGCAATTTTAATTTCAACATTTGCAATTGAGACATATCTCTGTGATAACAGTTTTCATTTTTAGACTTTAGTGTACAATACCTTTTGTTCTCAATGTCCTTCAATACTTGTAATGAAAGATATAGTAAGAGAATCAAGTTGTCTATTATGGTTGATAAGAAATACAACTTGAAAAATCTCATATTTTAATGATTAAAACAAAAAAAATCAATAACAGTGAATATACAAAATATAATATCAACCTCTTATTACACTTACGAAATTGTTAGGTTAATCATCTTTGGTAACATTTAATAGTATTAAAAGAATACATTATGCTGTAGCAAATAATCACCCATGAAAATAAAATTTCAAATCTCCTCTACATATATATAATATAAATTTAACACAAAACAGAAATACTATAAACATAATATATATTTTAAATGTGAAAATTACAGATTACCAGTGATATATGACTAGAAAGACAGCTAGTGTAGACACATAATAATGAAATAGTATAGGAAATGTGCGGAAATGTGCAAGCATACAAAACATCATATCAAAAACTTACAACAAAATTTAGCAAGTTAAAATATCTAAAATAGTTGTCAGATCACTTTGTAGTTACAAAGGTTTAAATTTACTTTGATAAATGAAACGTTCTGCTTAAGAGATTCAATGGTTCTGTTTGGGGTATCAATCTAAAAAAAGAGTCTCTAACAAAAAAGTTCCCACCCAGAAAACACAGGTCCAAGTCCTCAGACCAACACTAACTTAGATCACTGTCGCATCAACTTTCTTATCATCTACTTTTAATTATTTAAATGAAAATATAACATTATAACATAACTGAAAAATAATTTGTGTAAAAATAATATAATAACAATTTAATGTAAATGTGTTTGTGCTAATAAATATTTTCTATTGTCTATAATACTAACCAGGTACATTGCAGGGCACAGCTTTATACAACTGCAGAGGTTGAACCCTGAACAGTTGGGGCAAGTATGGACACAACATTCAAGCTTGATACAGCTCTGAATTTGGGTTGTGATCAAATTTTTGACATAAAATGGGTTTCTTACACAAAACAAATGTCAAGATCTTACAAATCTATTGCACAATATTGCGCAATTAAAGACTTCTTCTTTAAAACTTTTCCAAAATTTGAAATTTGAGAAATTTGGGGGGGACAAAATGAAAACTACTACCACCCCCTTTTTTGCAATACGTACAAAACTGACATTCCATTATACATAATTAACAAGTAGTGTAAGGGAGGTAGATCTGATAATACCCCAACATTGTATGTTAAATGTTTTTGAATTACCTCCCTTACACTGCTTTTAAATTGTAATAATTGTCCATTGACCAGAAAAACCTAGTTTTTCCCCTTTTTATGTCCCTAATTCCAAAAAAATTTGAGCCATAACCCCCAAAATCAATACTAATTATCCCTTCATACTATGGAAACTCGTGGAATAATTCAGAGAAATTCATACACTTAAACACAAGTTATTGTTTGAAAGCTACAAAAATACTTATTTTGTGCCCCATTTTTGGCCCCTAATTCCAAAACTATTGGGACCATAACCCCCACAATCAATCCCAACCTTTCTTTTGTGGTATTCAACCTTCTGGTAAAAATTTATAAAATTCCATTGACTAAAACTAAATTTATAGTCCGTCAACTAAATGCGTCTTCAGACGGTGCAGACGACGACATGCGCATCATACAACGCAAACATTTTTTTGCAGTCGTATTAAAAGGGGTTTGTCATTGTTTAAAAATGCCGATTTGTTGCATTTTTAGCCTTTGCTTTTCTGTATTATTTAAAACAACAAACTACATTTAAATAATTCATGGTCATGTAAATAATTAAGTGTTATTTGATGCACAATGCTTTTGTTTGTCCAACAAAACATAACACAACTCTTCCATGTTTGGTGGTCCCTCCATTTTATTGATCTATCATCTGATTTTATATACTTGTGAAAATATTCATTTAAGTTAATGCATTTCTAGTTTGACCTTGACATTCATTTGTCCTTGACCTACATTTCTCCACATTTGATTTTATGAAAGACTTCTGATAACATCTGATTACACATGGCAGCGTAAGGATTCATGGCCACCACCTGCTGCTTGGCAAACTGTCCTCCTAAAGAGGCTGCATGTTTAAAATCTTCTAGAGATTCTTCATCCATACCTGGATCAAAATAAGTTGAATTATAGATAGTAATTAAGAATGAAATATAATTACTGTAAATTTGGAAATTATCGCATGCATTTATTATTGTTATTTTGTCATTTTAGAATTAAATGCAATTTTAATTATTATGATTTTCAGAAAAATCCTGTTAAATTCATATACTTTCTGAATTTACAGTAAATTAAATGCAACATTTCTAAATTATAATATTTTATATTTTTTTATGAGACATGATGATGCATTGCAAATTCATTTTTATAGTTGGAGCATAAGACAAATCTTAACAACAAACACAAAGGATGGTTGTTGCCCAGTCTGGTTCCTATTGACCCAGTAGTTTCAGATTAGAGGTTGCATTTCTGTAAAGATGGACAAAGCAATTTCCCATAGGAACTCCCTTTTCCGCTTTTAAACTGTGCCACTTTTACTATAAAGTTTTGAAAAAAAAATGTATTCTAGAACGGAAAGTTCATATGCACTCCTTTTTTATTCAAAGGACAATCCATACATGAAGGGCTGTCTGGCATATTTTCAACATTTTGATGCCCCAAATTTCTAAGAGTTTGAACTTATTTTTCATGGGATACCAATAATCATGAAATTAGTGGGTACAGGTGAACCACAAAATTAAATGTACAACGAATAACAATTTTTTTATAGGCTTGTATGCAGGTTCCCGCAAAACCATGAAACCAAATATCCACGAATGTGTAAGTTTTCCTCAATCCTCAACCAGGTGCTCCGCAGGGCGCAGCTTTATACGACCGCAGAGGTCGAACCCTGAACAGTTGGGGCAAGTATGGACAAAACATTCAAGCATGATACAGCTCTGAATTTGGATTGTGATCAAATTTTTGACATTACATGTTTTTTTTTTACACAAAACAAATGCCAAGATTTTACAAATCAATTAAAGATTTCTTCTTCAAACTTTTTAAATCTAAAATTAAATAGTTGACACAGCATAGGTTTCTGACACAGAATGAATGTGGTCTAATGAACTTAAAAGGTTTTTTTGCCTTTGAGCAAATCACTATGCTGTTGAATATTAATCCTCTCAAAAAAATGTTTGAAGAAATTTTCTTTTTATTTATGAAATCTGAAATGAGAAAAATTTAACCCCCCCCCTTTTTTTTCACATCCCCCTTTCCCTTTTTCAAAACTGATATCAATTCAAATTTCTAATGGAGTTTGCAACAATAACTACTCATTTAAATACATCATAAAATATTAAGATGTAAAAAAACTGCTTGTTATCACTGAATGGTAAAGATTATTTAAATTTATCAGTTGGTAGTAAAAAGTGTATATACATTGTATATTGTATATAACAAAGATTTAAGTTGATTCTGGACAAAGAAAGATAACTCCAATTAAAAAAAATTCTTGCTATTGCACAAATAGGATATTTCTTGCTTACTATTCTGGACAAAGAAAGATAACTCTAATTAAAAAAAATTTTGCTATTTCACAATATTGTGCAATTAGATATTTCTTGCCATTGCACAACACTGTGCAATTGAAAAGACTTGCTATTGCACAATACTTAATATAATAATTTTAGATCCTGATTTGGACCAACTTGAAAACTGGGCCCATAATCAAAAATCTAAGTACATGTTTAGATTCAGCATATCAAAGAGGCCCAAGAATTCAGTTTTTGTTAAAATCAAACTTAGTTTAATTTTGGACCCTTTGGACTTTAATGTAGAATTTGAAATTTGAAAACAGGACCAAAAATGAAGAATCTACATACACAATTCGATTTGGCATATCAAAGAACCCCAAGGATTCAATTTTTGATGAAATCAAACAAAGTTTAATTTTGGACCCTTAAAACTGGACCAAAAAAACTTCAATAATCAAGAATCTAAGTACATTTTTAGATTCAACATATCAAAGAACCCAACCAATTCATTTTTTGTCAAAATCAAACTAAGTTTAATTTTGGACCCTTTGGACCTTAATGTAGACCAATTTGAAAAGGGACCAAAAGTTGAGAATCTACATATACTGTTAGATTCGGCATATCAAAGAACCCCAATTATTCAATTTTGATGAAATCAAACAAAGTTTAATTTTGGACCCTTTGGGCCCCTTTTTCCTAAACTGTTGGGACCAAAACTCCCAAAATCTATACCAACCTTCCTTTTATGGTCATAAGCGTTGTGTTTAAATTTCATAGATTTGTATTTACTTATACTAACATTATAGTGCGAAAACCAAGAAAAATGCTTATTTGGGTCCCTTTTTGGCCCCTAATTCCTAATCTGTTGGGTCCTAAACTCCCAAAATAAATACCAACCTTCCTTTTGTGGTCATAAACATTGTGTTTAAATTTCATAGATTTCCATTTACTTAACCTAAGGTTATTGTGCAAAAACCAAGAAAAATGCTTATTTGGGCCCTTTATTGGCCCCTTATTCCTAAACTATTGAAACCAAAACTCCCAAAATCAATCCTAATCTTTCTTTTGTGGTCATAAACCTTGTGTCAAAATTTCATAGATTTCTATTAACTTAAACTAAAGTTATGGTGCGAAAACCAAGAAAATGCTTATTTGGGCCCTTTTTGGCCCCTTATTCCTAAAATGTTGGGACCAAAACTCCCAAAATCAATACCAACCTTCCTTTTATGGTCATAAACCTTGTGTTAAAATTTCATAGATTTCTATTCACTTTTACTAAAGTTAGAGTGCGAAAACTAAAAGTATTCGGACGCCGGACGACGACGACGACGACGACGACGACGCAGACGCCAACGTGATAGCAATATACGACGAAAATTTTTTCAAAATTTGCGGTCGTATAAAAATTGATACCCACAAAAATAAATGAATAATCCACAGTATACTAAAAGTCTGCACTACCTCTAACCTCACTTTAGGTTTTTCTCAAAATACAATTCAACCACCTACCATGTACATTTACACTTGTAACATTCCCAAGTTATGTCTCTATGAGAAGAAAAATTGAGATCATATCTGGGAAACAGTACAAAAACAAAACAAATTATCTATGAATTTCATGTATCTAACAAAAAGAGGCATGGTTTGTGAAACAGCTGCATTTTAGAAGATTTTTGTAATTAATTACCTTCTAGCTTGTAGATAAGTCCTCTCTGTGTAAAGGCCTGACAAGCCACCTGACCATGTCCATTACTTAAATCAATAGCTTTATTACCCAGTTTTATTTACCTTCTAGTTTGTAGATAAGTCCTCTCTGTGTAAAGGCCTGACAAGCCACCTGACCATGTCCATTACTTAAATCAATAGATTTATTACCCAGTTTTATTTACCTTCTAGTTTGTAGATAAGTCCTCTCTGTGTAAAGGCCTGACAAGCCACCTGACCATGTCCAGTTTTATTTACCTTCTAGTTAGTAGAAAGTCCTCTCTGTGTATAGGCCTGACAAACCACCTGACCATGTCCATTACTTAAATCAATAGCTTTAGTACCCAGTTTTATTTACCTTCTAGTTTCCTCTGTGTGTATAGGTCTGACAAGCCACCTGATCATGTCCATTACTTAAATCAATAGCTTTATTACCCAGTTTTATTTACCTTCTAGTTTGTAGATAAGTCCTCTCTGTGTAAAGGCCTGACAAGCCACCTGACCATGTCCATTACTTAAATCAATAGCTTTAGTACCCAGTTTTATTTACCTTCTAGTTTGTAGAAAGTCCTCTCTGTGTATAGGCCTGACAAACCACCTGACCATGTCCATTACTTAAATCAATAGCTTTAGTACCCAGTTTTATTTACCTTCTAGTTTGTAGAAAGTCCTCTCTGTGTATAGGCCTGACAAACCACCTGACCATGTCCATTACTTAAATCAATAGCTTTATTACCCAGTTTTATTTACCTTCTAGTTTGTAGATAAGTCCTCTCTGTGTATAGGCCTGACAAGCCACCTGACCACGTCCATTACTTAAATCAATAGCTTTATTCAAATCATCTATGGCACCTGAAACAAGTTCAAATTCATATTTATTGAAAAGAATAAGAATAAAAAACATAATGCTAGTGATATTGTCACTCTTTTAGTGAATATATGTGCATATTGTTTGACTCAATAAAAGTTCCAACAAAACCCTTGTTACTATAAACATGAAATATACAAAAGTTAGAAATGAAAAGAAAGGAACTATATATAATATATTTTATAGTAAGTCTTTACCAGTTGTTTAATTGTGTTTTAGGTTCTCCCTCTACAAAATCTATTTCAATATCATCTGAGGTAAAGATTAGAGAACTTAAACGTTTATCGACATTCATATGTCTTTTCTCCTGCACATGCAAATAATAGCTCCTTTTATCTTTGGGACTTATGCCATATTCCTATTACTGCATTAGATTCAAGTAGTTTTTTATGTCTAAGGTTTCTCTAAACTTGGCAGATTTCTTTCTGTATATTAAATTATACCTACCTTCAACATCTCCTTTAAGTCTTAGTGCCTGTGCCCTATTATTATATCCAGATGCCCTCCTTGGTAATACATTAATGGCCTTAGAGAAGAGGTCCAGTGACTTGTGGAGGTCTGTATAAATTATACCTACCTTCAACATCTCCTTTAAGTCTGAGTGCCTGTGCCCTATTATTATATCCAGATGCCCTCCTTGGTAATACACTAATGGCCTTAGAGAAGAGGTCCAGTGACTTGTGGAGGTCTCCAGTTTCAGCAGCCTTTACTCCATCTGCTTCAAGAATCTTTACTTGTTTTATTTCTGCAGTTTCAACTTCCTCTGTAAAATTAACAGACTGACACTAATCACCTGGTTTTTAACACCATAGTTCACACAATTAACAGTAAATATGAAGACATAGGGGCCAGCTGAAGGACGCCTCCGGGTGCGGGAATTTCTCGCTACATTGAAGACCTGTTGGTGACCCTCTGCTGTTGTTTTTTATTTGGTCGGGTTGTTGTCTCTTTGACACATTCCCCATTTCCATTCTCAATTTTATGTAACCCTAACCATACACAAATAGTCAGACTCTGAGCCATCATTTTTGCTTTTACCCTGCTAGTAGAAACACAAAACCCCCAAACGCAAGATCAGCATGCCATCATGAGATCACTTAAGCAGTAACTGTCATGACTGTACATGTGCTTTAGAATGTTGATCTGTTGTCAGAAAAATCAAAAAAGCTATTTAAAGTGCTTTCAATCTACCTCTCACCTTAGGGTCAGGACAGAATCTTATTAACTATTGGTGCCTTTTGTTTCCCAGCGATACAAAATTTAGCATATAGCTATGAATAATAAGTACCAATAGGAACCCATACATATATATCAGCTATTTCAGTGTGCTCACTTTTTTTAGTGTAAGCAAATTGCCTAAAATTACTAGTTTAAATGAAAAAGATTAAGCGTATTAGCTGTCTGGTAACTAATCCAGCCAACAGGAAACGCTACTAGAAGGGTTGAGAACGCATAGATATGACATCAGATGACACTAGCAGAGCGGTTTGTGTTCGTACCGGCAGACAAGGCAGCCAATAATGTAGTAGTGGTGTGACGCATATACTACAGGGAAGTTCTTCAAAACAAAATTATCAATTCCTCTACATTCAGGTCAGTGCGCACCACAGAGAGTCAAATCATTAACAAGCATACCACTGCCACTACCCAGCTTAAAGCATCTTCCGAACATTTGAAAGTCCCTACCATGTACATGTACTGGTTACCGAAATTACACAAAGAAACATTTAAATTCCATTTCATCTCCGCTTTGAGTAAGTGTTCTACTACTAATCTATCAGTGCTTCTAACTACCTCCCTTACTACTATTAAAGAACTGGTTAACTTTTGTAATAAAGCTTATCAAAATAATGGTATTAATTATTTTTGGAGTGTTAAAAATTCTTTAGAGGTTTTAGATAAAATACATGCTTTCGATGGTCCTTACAATTCTGTTGACAGTTATGATTTTTCTACTCTGTACACTACACTTCCACACAATCTTATAAAGAAAAAGTTTTTGTATTTGATAAAATGGTTTTTCGAAAAATCTCATTGTAATTTTATTTGCTGTAACCCGTTTAAAGTCTTTTTATGTAACGAAAAAGGAAAGTATGCTAGATACACTTACTGGAAATGTGAGGATATGATTGAAGCTTTAAATTTTCTGTTAGATAACATTTATGTACATTTCAGCGATAAAGTGTATCGTCAGGTAGTAGGTATTCCTATGGGCACTAACTGTGCCCCTTTAATAGCAGATTTATTTCTATATTGCTATGAATCTCAGTTTATGACCAAACTCAGTTAAAACCCATCATTGTTATATTTGGTTGATACATTCATAAATACCTACCGTTATCTGGATGATATTTTTTCGTTAAATAATCCAGAGTTCTCTAAATATACTTCAGAAATTTACCCAAAAGAACTTACTTTAACTAAATCTAACATAAACAGTAGCAGTTGTCCTTTTCTAGATTTAGACATTTCAATTTCAAACCGGAAACTTCATACTAAAATTTACGACAAAAGAGACGATTTTTCATTTCCTATTGTTAATTTTTCTTTTTTAGACGGAGATATGCCTTTGGCTCCATCATACAGTGTTTATATATCCCAACTTGTTCCGTTTGCCTGTGTGTGTTCTGATGTCATAGATTTTAACGAACGTTATCAATGCATCACTGGGATATTGTTGTGGCAGGGATTTCGATACCATAAATTGCTTAAAACTTTTACTTTTTCTTTCATAGATACAAAGATTTGATTAGTAAATTTGGAAATACCTTTAGAAAACTTATTAAAAATGGTATTCCACATCCTAAATTTTATGGTAATATTGTACTTAAAGCGAGGAAATCACTATGTCACGGTATGTGATCCTTGTAAACTCATTGGATCTTTAAACAAACTTATAAGTAATGAAGTAAGGGTTATCGTACCAATATTGTAATTAGATCTCTGAATATAGTTTACATTGGCACTAATATCGATTTTGTCATTAGTAAATTAAAACATAACTAAATTGTATCTTCTTTTGAGGTGGGATGTATAGAGACACAGACACGTCAATTTTTATCTCTACAGAAGGGAGAAGGTTTGGATCCATTAAAAAGTTTAATCCCGCTGCAAATATTTGCACCTGTCCTAAGTCAGGAATCTGATGTACAGTAGTTGTCGTTTGATTATGTAATTTATACATGTTTTTCGTTTCTCGTTTTAAAAATCTATTAGACCGTTGGTTTTCCCGTTTGAATGGTTTTACACTAGTAATTTTGGGGCCCTTTATAGCTTGTTGTTCGGTGTGAGCCAAGGCTCTGTGGCATGTTGAAGGCCGTACATTGACCTATAATGGTTTACTTTTTTTTTTTAAATTGTTATTTGGATGGAGAGTTGAGCAAGGCAGATTCTCAGTTCAACTGGGACAGATTTCCAAAAAGCAATAAGGTGAATGATCTACTGCCTGGACATTGATGATTAAGAGGCATTCAAGACCAACCATATCTATTTTGAATGACACATTTTTATTTCAACATACATCTATGTATTCATGTGATTATTCAACAGACTCTTTATACTTTATGCTGCATTACCCATATACATTTGTAGATTGATAGCGTTTTATGCCCCATTTATGGGTATTATGTTTTCTGGTCTGTGCGTCAGTTCTGTCGTCTGTCCATCTATTCCTCTTCATGTAAAAGTTTTTTGGTCAAGTGAAGTTGAAGTCCAGTGAACTTGAAACTTGGTACACATGCATGTTCCCTATGATATGATCTTTCTTATTTTAATGCCAAATAATAAGTGATTTTATCCCAGTTTCACGGTGAACTCTTGTCGGTATCTGGATGATTCGTTCCAACTCTGATTCGTTCCAACAAATTCGTCCCAAGTTGCTTGGTCAATTCGTTCCAACTTTTTCAAAAACTGGTCAGTTCGTTCCAACTTATTCAAGAACAATTTTAAACAATATCAGAGACATATAATATGTATTATATGTCTCTGACAATATTAACCATTTTAATAGCCTTATTAGTTTAATTTTTGAGGCTGTACTTATATAAAATGTATATAAATACTTATCTAAAAAAAAAATCTATGGTTTATTTATTGGGAGGAAAGATATATTTTACTCAGTTTCCTGTACAAAACCGAAAAAAGTAACTTCAAAGAAACTAAAAAACAAAAGTATGGGCTTGGAGGTGTGGAATTATGATACATATTTTTGATAGGTCAGCGTCTTTCAAACCAATGAAAAACAAGTTTGAAACATAGATGTTCTAAAAGATTCCTAATTCCGTATATTATTTTTATATTCCATCATGGAATCTTCGTGTGTTTTGGTGTCATCGTTTTGTTCATAAATACTAAAGGATACAAACCTTAAACTTATTTTGCATAAGACATTTAGATTATCCCGAAATATGATACAAGTTGACCGGAAAAAGGAAAAAAACAAAACAAAGACAACCCGGCCAAAAATTGTATGACTAAATAAACAAATATTGTACACATAAATCTGCGTTTTTCAAAATCGAACCATAAAACCCTTCAAAGTTATTATTGAAAAACGATCTTTTATATGAAATATATATAAAAAAAAATTGACAAGAAATTGTCGATTTTTACCGTGTACTGTAGGTTGATTCACACAAATACAGTGATATACGGACATATAGTCTACATTATAAAAAAAAGTTGGAACAAATTGTTAATAATGGCTATTTCAAAAAAAATGATGCCAAAGTGTGACAAACATGGTAAAAAATTAAGTCATTGCTAATCTTTTTTCTATCATTTTTCTTTAATCCAGAGACATTCAAGTTTTCAAAACTACCAAGGGTTAATGCAAAATAATAAAAACAAAAATTTTAACAACATTTTACTCATAAGAATTCAGCCATTTTTCAAAGGAGACAACAAAATAATAATATCAACTGACAAACATAAATAAGAATATAAATATCAATGTAATTTTTTTGTTTGTTGCAATAAAGGTCCTAAATGATTTTCCTGCAATTTTTTTTTTACTTATAAACAGTTATTTTTTTTTTAAATATGTAAATTTCACCAATTTTTAGTGTATTCTTTAATACATGTAATATCTTATTTCAAAAGTTTGTATATCTCTTTGAAAAATTTTTTAATTTTATATAAAAAGTATAAGGAAGCAAACATATATGATCTAATTACATCCTCTGAAAATTTCACAACAATTGCTTCAGTCAATTCTAAGTTTTCTTCATTTAAAAAATACAAACATGTGTTTTTTATCCTTTTGTTACACTCCTGACATATTTTTTTCAGTAACTGTAAGACTGTTTTTTAATGGAATGTTTAGAAAATCAGCAATGATATCTATTTTAAATTTACAATCTCACAAATAAATAAATTTATTAGATATTTGATTACATATTTTTTTAATTTCTGAGCAAAGAGCAAACATTTAACATGTTTAATGAGAATTACACTTTAATTTTTAAGAATCTTTGGTGAATAGTGTGCAGAAAAATCACTTTTACAAGACAGATCGGCTTTCTCATTACATTGTAAAGATGTTACAATTATTTTAATAAAGAATCATGTTGAATTTTGTTATAGATAAGCTACATCAGAAACTTGTCAGGAGTGTAACAAATGTTACACTCCTGACCATAATTTATTGCTACCATATTTTAACCTGAAACTGACCTGAAATCATGTAGAGTCTTTATATTTCACATATTATTTTAGTGCAAATTAAGAACAGGTTAAAAAAAAATATATACTTCTTACATATTTACAAATTTTGCTAATTGTCTATTTAAAAAAAAGATGGCTTTCCTTTAAACCTTGTTCAGTCTCTTGTTTGATACTATATATATGCTGTTTTTATGTCAGATAATGTATTATGATAAGTTTGTTCGTACTACCAAAGATGGTAGCAGTATGTGCTCTGTATATTAATCAAAGAGCTGATAGCTCTGAAGTGGAAGAAGGTGAATAAAAGGTTACTTGAATTACCATAAAAGCAGCCCCACTAACCCAGGCTGCTTTGTTCCATTATCGTTATAATGTATTTTTTTTCTTGAAACAAGAAAAGGTCATAAGTACATGGATTTCCCATCCGTACAATCATTTTCTATGTTCAGTTGACTATGAAAATTAGGTAAAATCTTTAATTTGGCAGTAAAATTAAGAAGATCATATCATAAGGAACACATGTGTACTAAGTTTCAAGTTGATTGGATTTCAACTTCATCAAAAACTACCTCGACCCTAAACTTTATAACCAGAAGCAGGACGGACGGACAGACTAGAAAACATATTGCCCACAAATGGAGCTTAAAAAAGTAAGGCTCGTTACATACCCGCCAACTTTTGAAAGTTCCCAATTCCCATATGGGTTTTTCCTGCACAAATTTTTTTTTAAAGGTTACAATTTTTAGCGATGTATTTTGCACGATCTTGATCATTGTTGATTGTCTAGAAAAAGTGTCATATTTGTATGATTAACTTACATGCCTTTTTCTTAAGTCTGTTTGCATGATTCTAGTTTTAATTCGGTAGAAAAAATATACATGAAGCTAGCAGACCAGGGTTTATTTTCCAGAGTAAGAATATTAGATGCTTGTTGAAATTTCCAATTTTAAATTATGCACAAAGATGGACCTTTAACAGGTTGGGAACAACACTCCAAATGAGATTAACCTAACTGGAAGATCAGTATAACCCACTGTAAAAATGAGCACCAAAAAAGTCATTTATATTCATATTATTTGATGAAACTTTACCCAAAGAACTATGCATCTATAAAGTACTGAATAGTCAAAACATGTCAAAAGAATTTTCTGTTGTTTCTAAACTTATATCTTTTTTAATAATTTGACCCCTCATTTAGAAAAGTTGTTCCAAATATGAATTTTCCCACTTTTGAGTTTAATAAAAATCTTCAAAATATACTTTATTTTTTTTCAACAGTAAAATGACCCCTTGTTTTAGGGACAGTCCCTCATTTAAGGGACACCACTCATAATTGGGGTGGGGGTGGGGTGGAGGGTCCCAACCTAAATACAAAAATAAAATATGTTACAACCAGTATTATGTCAATAAATTGTCAATAAATTAGTGAAAAAATACTATTTACTATCTTTATCATGTTTTTGGTAGTACAGTAGACTCCGGCCAATGGGATACCCAGATTGTCAGCTAAAAATATCTGATTACCCGATATATTCAATAAGACGATGAATGTATATTCATTAAATATTCTACAATAATGAGTAGATCTATTGCTTAATATGTGAAAGGGCTGTAGGATTGATGGAGTGATTTTTATCAATAACATCACCACGATGTTTGTGAAATAAAATTATCAGCTGATTATGTAGCTAATGAATAAATTTGTTTCCACTTGCAGTTTTTAAATCCTATATTTATTAAAATCAATTAAATGTCCTGAAGTATTTATGTAAATTATTATCTTCCATCCATAGTTTGTCTTTACTTGTTTAGTAAACAAATTATTTACATTTTCACACAGGTAAACTAATTTGGCTATAAATAGATTAAAGCATGTCTGTGTAGAATCTCTTATCAAAAATCGTAATTGTTATAATTTTATTTCTTTAAATAATCAAATTTAAATTTATGAAAATATTCATGATTGATAAAATAGTATTGCTTGAAGTTTACGCTTTCAGAGACTATTTATGTTTAGGTCATGGTTCTTCACATAGTTGTAAACAAACCAATATGGCCGACACATGTGATTACCTCTGCACATGTGAAAAAAATATTTCTGACAAAAGTCAGATTTCTCTTGTCAAAAGGAATTTATATTTATATTGCAATACATTCTTCAGAAGGAGGTACATTGAGTTTCAATTATATTTCTTTTTCTATGAGCTTAGATTTTAATCATATTCTCCAAACAGCAACGTATTGCTCTTGTCAACTGAGTCTTGAATAATTTTATAAATAGATTCAACCCATTTGGAGTAGAAGGGCATCTAATTCACATGACAAAGGAAAACAATGAATTAAGACAACAGTTTAATAAGAAATATATCCTTTTTATTTACAAAAAAACAAAATCTTCTTGTCTGCAGGATTGCAAATTCGTAACTTCAAGGGCGAACTTGTAAACAGGGCGAGTTGTCCCGATACCAAATTCACGCATGCGTAATACAAATATCTACAGTTAAAACATCCTGTGACAAGTAAACAAATAACGTTCATGTGGATGAGATGAAATCTGATAATTTACATAAATAAAAGGGTCATATTTACGATAGTGATTGTTTTTCAATCCTAATTTACAAATTAAATGATACAGATGCCTAACAGTGGCGGATTCAGAGGGGGGCGTAGAGGGCGTACGCCCCCCCTTTGCTCGCACATATGATTAATCAGACTTTGCCATTTCCTTTGTACCTTAATTAGTACTCTAGTATTTAATTTTTATGCGACAATTCTTTACTTAGAAAGATATATTTTGCTGAAATTTACTGATTATCAAAGTCATGTGATTCCCTACGGTGGAGTCGACCAGTGCGTCTCTCTGTCAAATTACAGTAACACAATGCTCAGGCTGAGTGAGGATGACAATCATGACACCTTCATAGCAACGAAGTATTGACTTCTATTTCACTATACTACCAAACAGAAAGTAATACTCTATAGACTCTCACTCCACAGCAAAAGAGTCATCTAACTACGAAAAGCCCCAAACGCCCCAGCCTATTTTAAAATAACATAGCTGAATAATGATCCCTGGGGCAGTCGTTTTAAGCTCTAGATAGTCGTAATTAAGTACGAACCAATGGATTTAAGGAGACAGTCTTAGATATTTGAGAGAAAAAAAATGACTCTGATTTTTGCCGTAATGTCTAACCGGAATGTCTGTTTCGCCGAACTGATATATGGAATACTTTTTTTCAAGACCAGACTGCAACCTGCCTGCTGGGTGTGACCTTTATGAAAAATGTTGGCCGTACCTGGATTGAAAACAAAAATCTTGTCCACCTTTTTGCTATTAGAAATGAATATTTCCAACAGAATTGTATGGCATTAAATGAACATGATGAATAAAACGGGCATATTTTTTTGTGGCAGGGGTTTTAATGTCTGACCCGAATGTTCTTATATGATAGACAAAAAATAGGGAGAATACAGCATCGAAAATGTCCAACCCTAAACACCTTTACAGCAACTACAAAATATGCCCCACGCCATGAACGGTTTTTAAAAAAAGTGCATATTACTTTATTTTATGTTTTAGCCCAAAAAAGGGCCCAAAAAAAATTTTCGCCTCGCTCCGCTCGGCAATCTTTAAAAATTTCGCCCCCCCTTTCCAAAATCCTGGATCCGCCCCTGCCTAATCATGTGTAAAAATCGGTGTCAGGAATCTTAAGTTGTTATGAAATTGTAATACACGAAACGAATGCGGCATACGGAGGCTCAATGCCAAAGGTCAGCCCCTTAAGTCTTCAGAGACTTGACGTCTTCTTCCACTAAAAATTGTCCAAAAATGTACCAAAAAATGTCAGGAGTGTAACGCTTTAAAAGGTTTAAGTGTAACATTCATGTCATTTTTTATAGAAACAATGTTGTTATTATTGGTTTTCTTTTCTGGAATTTGAGTATGAACACCATCTGCTGCATATTTTAAGTAACAAACATGCCATTATTATGGCCTTTATTGCTTGTTTATGCTCAATACTTGTATGTCAGGACTGTAACACATTTAAACAAGCTAGTTCAATTGCAATTTTAGTTAAAAAATTTCAAAAGTAATGATGTAGACTTGTATTCTGTCTTAAGCTGAGGTGTAGTAATGTCATTTTATAATAATTGTCAGCTTGTTTTTCTTCCAATAACTTACCTTTGCTAATAAGATTGAAATAAGGCATTTTTTTGTGTTACACTCCTGACATTGAAGTATTGAGCATACAAAAGCAATGAAGGCCATAATAATGGCATGTTTGTTACTGATAAACTGTAACAGGTAATGTTCACTGAAATTCAAGAAAAAACAACAACTATAACAACATTGTTTCTAAAAAAAATACATCTTAACCCAGTTGTTACACTCCTGACAGACCTGGGTAGTCCTCTTATGTAACCATAATATTCCAGTAGTAGAACTTCAGGGTCAACTGGATGCACCTGTGCCAAGCTATGATACTAAACAAAAAAAATAAACCGTGCAAGATGTACAGAAACATGTTATTTCACCTACAAAGACATTTTCTGGCAGCATATTGACTTTTACTAACATTTTTTTTTTTACACAAACTTATTTGACTTACCTTATGTGGCTCATAAAAATGTAAATATATGGAAGAATTGAACAAGAAATCATAGTCAAGATATAATAGTTGGATGAAAGATATTGTTTGGTATTGTATCTGCCCTTATTTATTCTATATCATCAATGAATGCACATGCTTTCTTCTAAATGTCACACTAAAAGCGTTACACTCCTGACATTTTGAGGTACAATTTTGGACAATATTTTTTAAACAGAGCACATACTGCTATTATCTTTGGTAGTTAGGACCAACTAATCATAATACATTATCTGACCTAAAAACATTACAGATATAGTATCATACAAGAGACTGACAAAGGTTTAAAGGAAAGGCATCATTTTTTTTGAAATAGAAATCAGTTAGAACAAATTGCTTAGTCCGATTAATAATATGAACAAAAAAGAACAGTAGAAAATTCAATAAAAAAAAAAATTCGGGAAAATTTCCCGAATTTTTCATTGTACTAATGAACTCAAAATCGTTCAAATTTTTTTTGTCGTGTTTTGAAATCCCGGACCGGTGCAGAAATGTACAATGTACTTCCTTTTTCCAGTCTCGTTTGTATGAAACTTTGAGTAAAATATATATTTATCAGTCTAGTATAAAATAGGAAGGAAAGCGCAATACCAATTTCATTTTTAATACATCCTTGATATGAAAAAACGTTACCTGATGATAGCGTTTCTTTGTTTACATTGCATATGACATCATAATTTAAATAACGTCACAACTAAAATCCGTAACAACAGAACCAAAATCGGAAACGTTACGGTATTTCCGTCTCTTTTTTTTAACAAATACTTAAGTTACAAAAAAATAATTCATACAGACTTCGTCCCCATTTACAGGTAATGCCTGCCTCATATTAAACTAAATCAGTTGGAACGAATTGACAATTGACTTTGTACGAATTGTCCGAATTGTCCAAATCTGGAACGAACTGGCTTGGAACGAATCGGACTTGGAACGAATAGGGCTCTTCACGGTTAGTTCGGCCATATTGGATAGGGGGCAGATTTTCATAATAGAGGTAAAAATGGTGTGAAAAATACGGGAAAACATCATTAAAACAGAGCTGTTGCTTGGAAACACACATAGGATTTCCCACACTTTCATACCATTTCCACCTCCTTCCAAAAAATCTGCCCCCTATCCAAATATGGCCGAACTAACCGTGAAGAGCCCTATTGACTAGCATGCCTCTTGTCTCTTGATGATTATCATACCTTCAGTAGGTGTTGTGTCTTTATTGTCTTCAACTACATCACCGTATGGTAAGTTTGGATTAAACAATCTGTCCAAAACCTCTTTATCATGTTCAGAAATTCGCGTATTATCAAACGACATTTCAAGATCGTCACAACAGGGGAATAGGAGTAAAGGGAAATGAACGTCAGATTCAATGTCTTCTTCTCTTACATGTAGTAGATTCCTCCGTTACCGGAACACCCGTATTACACGATTCGTTCGACAACTGGTAGAGCAATCTACATGTTTGTTAGGTACTCCAACCAATTATTTTTCGTGAAGGGTGGTAGTTTTTTTTATGTTTGATTCTTAATATCTGGCAGTTTCAGAAAGTTCATTTTGTTTTAACATTTTAAAATTAGAAAGATTTGAATTTTTTGCTTTATAAAATTTTAAACTGCAATTTAAAAAAAAAATTAGTGCTTCATATATATGTTTTGGTATCTTGCTGCAATAGCATATACATGTATCTTGCATTGCAAGATACATGTATATGCTATTGCTTTCGAGTTAATTTTTGGTGCTGTTTTTTATTATTTATTTTGCATGCTGCATGCATGCCTTGTTTTATTTGTTTTATATTCGGTGAAAAGCTCATTTATTTAGAGCTTATGTTTTTACTGTTTGTCAATATGCAGAATCCAAATAAAGTTTTACTTATTTATTTACTTCAGAAGTATTTTTTTCATTGAAATAAATATATTTATAATTGGAAACAAATGATTGAATTATACATATGTATTTTATTTCTGTTTAAGTGGGGTGTACAGAGGTAGATTTTTTTATATGTTTGATTCAGAAGTTGTTTTTTCATTAATTGAAATACATATATTTATAATTGCAAACAAATTATTGAACTGTACACATGTATTTTATATCTGTTTAAGTGGTATGATCTACTATCACCTCAGGGAGCTACCATTTGATTTTTAGGGGGGGGGGGGGCTAGGATGAAATTTGAAAAAAATAGGCAGGACAGGAGTTTTGAGTAAAAAAAAAAGGCAGGATGAGATACTTGCAAAAAAAAAGGAAACCCTTGTTTTTACACCTTTTTTTCCCAAACGGTTAGAGCCCCAAAAGCCAATCCTAATCATCCATTTGTGGTAGGGAAACTTGTGGTATAACTTCAGAGAGATCCATACAGAGCGTTCCACAAGTTATTGTCTGAAAACTATAAAAATGCTTAATTAATTGGGCTCTTTTTGGCCCTTAATTTCTAAACCTTCCTTTTGTGGTTATAAACCTTGTCTATAAATTTCATAGATTTCTATTTACTAATGCGAAAGTTATGGTCAGGAAACCAAGTGTCTTCAGATGAACACGACGATGACGAAGACCTGATACCAACATATGACCACAAATTATTTTTTTGCAGGTGCAGTCGTATAAAAACCGCAAAATTTCCTTACAATAGCCAATTTAGTAGCAGCAACCCAACAATGGGTTGTTCCATTTGATTGAAAATTTCAACATTTTAACCATGTGTCAGATTTGCTAGCTATGACGGACATGTTTGTTGATGGATCAAAACTTCAGATACAATTTATAAACTAGATACCTTTTAAAAAGAACATTCAATTAAAAGTTAGGAAGTATCAGGCCCATTAGTATAAGAGGAGAAGACTTTTAAATGTTAGCAAACATGATGAACAAATTGTGTGTAAAATTGTCTTTATAGTCAATTTTTTGAGATACAAGCCAAAATACATTTGACCTTATTATGTTCTATTTTTAGCTGTTGGGGCCATGTTTGTTGATGGATCAAAACTTCAGATTCATTTTAATCACAAGATACAATAAGGAACATTCAATTAAAGTTTGAAGATATTTGTCCAAGCAGTTTTAGAGGAGACGATTCTTGAAATAGTTTACGACAACGACTGATGACGACGACAATGGACGCCAAGGAATTGCATAAACTCACATGAGGCCCCTTTGATACCTTGTTATCTATCTAGAGACTGAGCATTATTGATGCATGAACAAAGAGTACAAGAGCTAGAGGCCCTTAGCTCTGTCAAAGGAGGAAAACAGAATAGAACTAGATACCCTTAGTATTCTTGATGAAGGTCAACTAATTAAGCTTTGAACTTTTCTGATGATGGCAACTAAATATAACAACTAGAGACTCTGAGTATTATTATTGCATTAAAAGAGATTACAAGAACAAGAGGCTCTTAGCTCTAGCTGTCAATGGAGGAAAACAGAATATAACTACATTTGTAGATACTCTGAGCATTCTTGATGAAGCTGATCTTAACAAAAAACTTTAGGTTTTGAGCTTTGGTGATGACGGTATGGTAAATATAACTAGAGGTACAGGGCTATCCTGGTAAAGATAAACTAAAAACAACAACCAGAGCATGTTTCATTATCTGATAACTATGTATAATTAATCAAGATGTGCTGTCCAGTAGATAGTATAGTAAAGAGTCGACTGTAACATATAAAGAGTCATGTTTCATATTTTTACAAATCACTAATTTCATTTACTCCTTTTTTATTTTATTTTTAATATTAATTTATCATGTTATTATTCATCTCATTCTTGGTGTTGTGATTGACAAATATTTGTTTGATTTGTATAAAAGTGAGTCAATCTGGTTACCACCGATGTAAAACCAGGTACCAGGCTCATGCATTGATGTTATATTTGTTATTCTCATCGGATTTTGTCTACTGCTTAGTCCGTTTCTGTGAGTGTTACATTTTAATGTTGTGTCGTTGTTCTCCTCTTATATTTAATGCGTTTCCCTCAGTTTTAGTTTGTTTCCCCAATTTTGTTTTTTGTCCATAGATTTACGAGTTTTGAACAGCGGTATACTACTGTTGCCTTTATTGATATGCAATATATTCTTGTGAATATAAAAATAAGAAGATGTGGTATGATTATCTTGATGTAAATAATACTGTTTTTCAATAATTAAAAATAATAAATCAGGAGACATGAAATGATAACCAGACACCAAATGACCTTGAAGAAACTAAAGGACACAGTGGAGCCTTCAAAAATGAGCAAAACTGATAACATAAAGTGATTTATAAATGGCCCCTACATGACAAACTAAACTTCAAAAATTTTGAATCCTTCTGTATTCACTTTCTTATTCTTGTTTTCAAAATTCCAATAAGGAACATACTTTATATAATTGTATCAATAAACCAATTTTTGAGAGGTTTCGGCCATTGGCCTTCTTCAGTTCTTTTTTTTTCCTCTCAATAAAAATTGAATAATAATAGGCCCATTGAATAATAAATTGTGAACAGTGAACAATATAAATATAAGCATACAAAAAAATTTATTTGAAAATGTTTGTTACAAATGCTTGACAATCGTGATGTTTAAATAGTTAACAATCAATCTGTCCAAGGAACACACATTTCTTTGGTCAGATATTTCAAATTAGGTGTCCATTCTAAATAAGCAATATTATATCTAAGATTTGTGTTTGAGTAGTCCCGGTGAATGTAAGTTAAAAATGTTCTTTCAATGCCATGTTTTGACTATATGGATTCTTCAGCAGCTGACCTTAATGTATGATGCTTGCTGTTATGAAATATTGCTAGCAATAATCATGATTCAAACAAACTTATATATTAATATTCAATTCAACATCTTTTTTCTGGATTTATAGTATGCAACTTATACAGATCTGCTTCAAATATTTGAGTGCAACATATGTATATGTGTCATTAAAAAGTAAACATGAATTAAAATAAATAAACGTCTACAGAAAAGATACTATGTGTACTAATTTTGCTGACATTTTCTAAGATGTCACATTGATTTTTTAAATGACAGTCCAATAATATTTAAACCAATAAATGTTCTCATTAAATCAATTAACGGTTGTCCATGACGTTTCACAGGAATGGTTCTATTGAAAACTCCATACAAGAACAAGGGTTGGTTAATTCAAATTCCTTTAGAACTTCCGGATGAAGAACTCCAATTTTACCAATCACAGAATTGTTATATATTATCTCAGCACATCGCCCTTCAAAGTATGTTGCATCTGTAAATAAAATAAACCACAATATAAATGATACTGACAAACTTTATTGGAAATAAAAGAAACCACATTATAACTAGAAATGCAGACAAACTTTATCACTTTTGTAAACTAAAGTTGTCTTTTATAGTGATGGTGAAAATGAAATGTTTTATCAACTTACCATAAAATAACTTTTTTCTATCCTTTAAATTTATAAAATATATAAGGTCTACAATGTATTGATGAACAGAATTTTCAAAATTAAATCCCTAAATCTGTATATTATTTGTATATAGTACATTAGCCATCCTACTATGTACGAGTGCACTGATCTAGAACAGCAATTAATACCTTAAAGGGGCACTAGCTGTCAAATTCATGGTCACCGATTTGACTCAAATTCTCATATTTGATTTATAACAATGCAAAACTATCAAAAGTCTACATTAAACAGTTTACAGAGCATGATATAGATAATATATAGGTTCGTTTCGTGTGTATTTTAGTCCAGACGCCATCTAATTAACTATTGATTTGACCTCAGATGACCATATAAGCGATGTAAACATAAATAAATATATGAATAGATTAAACCAACATGTGCAATTGGATTTTTATAGGTCTGTTTGATTTTATTTGATCGATTAAAATTAGATATTTCTCATTGTTTTTAACCGTATAAGAATGATTTTATGTGCATCGAATTACATGTAGTAATCAAATGATTTACCGTAGTTTTACCAGTACATGTACAATGCATGCGTTGTCAATTTCTAGCTAGTGGTTAAATTGAAGTTCACATGAATACGGATTTAAAGAGGTTGACTCATTCACTTGCAAGGGAATAACTAATTATCAATGTTTCTTAGCGTAATTTGACAAAATTGAACCTTTTTGGCTGCAAAAAGCGAATTGTTATTTCACTATTTCACTTTTATCATTGATTGAACAGAAACTTTAGATTTTTTTTATATCTCGTAGCTAGTGCCCCTTTAAGAGAGAAAGAAAGAAAGTGCTACATCTATCAGTACTGTGTGCATCATTTAGTAAGAATTGATGTTTTTTTCTGCTGAATCTTCCCCAACATATCTTTATTCAGTGCCAAATAGACATTTGCTTTACTTTTATTCAGTGCCAAACATACAGTTGCTTTACATTTAACCTCTTCATATCATTTCTGATTTTGAATATGTTGTTATGCTTAGATTCTCGTTGAAACAGGGCCATAAATTGCCTGCCCTGTAAGGAAGGCCTTTTATTATCGCCGAGCGGACCGAAAAAAATAAATTGGACCCATTCCATGCAGAACAGGATATTTTTTCAGGCCTTTTCCTTGTACGCAATGTACCTCCCAAGAATACACGACTTGTTAATTTTTTGTTACATTTCAATAAATATGCGCCTGGAATATATTAAAAATAGTTATAAATCAGAGTTAGATTACGTGTCCCAGTAGAGTAAGATTTGTTTTCGCTTTATCCTGCTTTATAACTCTTTACAAACTATTTTTACTTAAGTTTAGGGAAAATTTTGCAAAGGCCACATTGTCACTTTTATGTATGCAGATGTAATAATATTTGGTGGGAAAATTTTATGTGTGCAAAGGAGTTGAGTTGGGTACCGACCGTTCAGATCCAAATATTGAACACACCTGCATGCCATTATGATTATCCACCTTGTTGTTTTAACCCTTTCAACGCTATACACGGCATATGCCGCGATGACGTACGCCGTTCGCCACTGCTATTCGCGGCATATGCCGCGATGAAAAAGGATTTTTGATAAGGACTCTTAAACCATTCGGTTTTCATTCGGGTTCTCTCTAATTTTTCCTCGTTTGAATCTAGGATATGCAAGGTCTCATTTGCGCTTGAAATCCCGACAATTTTTATTGTAAAATCATGCAGTAGAAGGAAAATAGAAGGAAAATAAAAACAAATATTTTGACAAATGCAAATGGCGGAAATCGGAAACGAAGCTGTAAATATGGAAAAATTTCAGCATTTCCTTGGCGAAACTTACAACGAGGATTAGTTAAAAGGTTTCTTGTTATCTCAATGTGTTTATTACATAAAATTCATGTGGGAAATATGATTTGATCGATCATTACGAGACGTAGAAAAAGGGGGGAAAACGGAGGTTGACTGAAATTTTTTAGGACGGAGCTATTTATTTGTGCCACGATTACATAAAACGTTATGTATGGTACAATACGCTACGGAATCGGGCAACTGGTGTCTTCTTTACAATATGGCAGATAAAACAACAAAATAAATGAAGACTAAAAGTAGTTTTTATTCAAAATTCAACACAAATGTAATAAATTACACCTTTTACCTGTTAATTACCTGAAAACGCAGGTAACCTGATAAAAATTTCAGTAAAATAATTGCCTAACATTACAGTTCATGCTCTCCTGAGCATTTTTCATGCAATAACTTTCTCTGTATCTCATATAATAAAAAAGATACAGCAGTCTGAAAAGGAAAATACTGTTCTAATGAATGTACTAAAAAAAAATGCAGCAGCAGCAGCCATTTTTCTATTTTTTTGTGTAGCGTTGAAAGGGTTAACTAACAGCCAGTGCTATAAAAATAATGCATGATTTTAACCAATTTTCTTTCAGTGTTTTTTTTTTCTCCATTTTTTTTTTTTTTTTTGTCAGCCCGTAATAGGAGGCAACTGCCTACATGCCTCTATGTAATTTACGGCCCTGTGAAAACCTCACAATTCAATTCATATAAACCTTTACATGACTTAATATAATAGCCTAGTTCTGATTGGACAATGATGACTAACCTTTACATGACTTAATATAATAGCCATGTTCTGATTGGACAATAGGGACTTCCAACAGTTGCATCACTCTGTCTAGTAGACCTTTCATGACTTCAAAACCAGAAGATTTGTTGTAGTTTACTGCACATAAGCGTCTTTCATTTCTTGCTCCAACATCTGTAAACATGAAAAAAACTATTACTGACTTAATAATAGACGTTGTTTTTTCATTTTTCTCTTAAAAGTGTTTGTCTAAAAAGTAAGTTGGAATATACCAAAGGGATATTCAAACTCATAAGTTGATGGAAAACTGATAATGTTAATAAATAAAATCAACCAAATGACAAACAACAATTTATATAACACAACAAAGAAAACTGAAGACTTAGCACCCCTAAAAACACAGGGGTGATCTCAGGTACACAAGTAGGGTTAGGTTTAGTATTTTGAATATTAACAGAACATATTTTATAAGTTTTCACAACTTTTTCTTCCAAATAAATTGAGAAAGGAAATGGGGAATGTGTAAAAACGACAACAACCCGACCATAGAGCAATGTAAACTTTAAATTCTATAAAAATTATGAAGTATTGAGATTACACTTCAAAAAGGAAAATAAAATACATGCTTTTATATTGCAGTTCATACACTTGATAATATGTCCTCCTTAATAGAATGATGTATAAACATGATAAATACTACAAAGTGAATCTACATAATTAAATTGTCAAGTATGTCCGAGGCGGATTTAGGGGGGGGGGGATTTGGTTGATTAAATAGGGAATGACTAAAGCATGACCGGAATGGGCTCCCTCTTGGGCAGTCAGTGGGCCCCCACTTATAAAAAATTCTGGATCCGCCACTGTATGTTTCTTTATAATTTTTCCAACATTTGAAGAAGGAAATTTACCTTTAGTTTTATCACAGAACATAACATCAGAGATCTCGAAGAGTTTGAGCGGAAATGGCATATTCTTGTTGTTACATATAGGAAATTTACCTTTAGTTTTATCACAGAACATAACATCAGAGATCTCGAAGAGTTTGAGCGGAAGTGGCATATTCTTGTTGTTACATATCGTCTTTAGTACACCAGGCAGTAAGGTTGTTCTTCCGATCTGTAACGGAGAAAAAATAACTCAATCATATCAATATTTATCAATACTTCTTCCAGGTGCTGTCCGCCTATCAATGCAACCTCAAATCAAGAACCTATTTTTCCATCGAAAAACTGGTTAAAAACAAAATTATGTTGTATGATTGCAAATGAGTCAACTTTCTACCAGGAATTAAAAGACGTAGAAGTTAATAAAAGAGAGGCCAATGATACCAAAACAACATTCAAACCCATTCAAATTAAACTGACAACAATATGACTAAAAAAGAAAAAAGACAAACAACAGTTCACAAAACACAACTTAGAAAATCTAAGACTGAGCAACACAAACCCCACCAAAAACTGGGGTGCTCCAGAAGGGTAAGTACCCAAACTAACTATAGGTCACCATACAGCCTGTAATTGTGTTACTTACATCAAGCCTATGAGTTGGACGTATTGAGACAGGTAGGGGTTAGGGTTATAAAATTACAAATTACAAATTACCGGTATATAAGAAAACACAGTAAATACATAATGGTTTACAAAACACCTGATAAATAAAGTGTCAGGAATTTTGTACTGGAGGATGAAGAAAATCTATCTTAAATATTAACATAAATGTTCCCTGGTATTTCAAACATTATATCCAGCTTATTTTGTATTTTTTATATTGCTGTGAGATAGCCCAGATATCCTGGATGCAGTCACATATAGTGGTTGACATAAATGTTCTATTCACCAACACCTCACAAAGATATCCCTACTTTTCCACTTGCATCCCTCAGTTTGTTGCAACAATTTAAAATACTATTAATGTGTGTCTGCCTTGAGCTTTGTGTAATAAATAGTCAGTCAACCATTAAAAGTAGGTCAATATGATCCTTATTACCTGAAATTCTAGTGTTTTAGGGTTAGCTATATGTACTGCATTTGCTTCTTTAATGTTCTTCCTCATTTTAACTGCAACATCATCTCTGGAACACTGTAAATATAGAGAGGATAGTTAAACCGCAGTAAAAATTGACATCATCTCTGGAACACTGTTAAAAGTAAAAAGATTGGTTATTAATAGACTCATCATACATAACAGGAATAAAATGTTCTGATTGCATCAGAAGTGTGTTTTGTATACAAAAAACTCATCAGTGACGCTTCTTTTGTAATCAGTTAATTCATAATAATGACCATATCAATGATAATTCATGTCAACAAAGAGGTGACTTCTGGGCTGGTGATTGCCTCCTTGAATAAAAAGTCCACCAGCAGTGGCATAGATCCAGTTAACAGTAAAAAGCTTCATAAAACATTTTTGTAATGATTTCTAAATCATAACCTTTAACACACATCATATATGGATTAACCCTTTCGCCGATGAGTCCCGGTTTACCGGGATTCACGCTTCAGACTGCTGACGACGAGTCCCGTTTTACCGGGATCGGAATACATCTTTTATATTTCCCGCTCAAACAGTGCAAACATGAGTTATCTTTCTTTGATGAATAACCCGGATGAAAGTGTAAATATAGCGCTTCAGTTTGTTGAAAACCGTGTCAAAATCAAAGGAAATTTACGGAATTTACGAGAATTTTAAATGAGGGAACAATTTTTTGGAAAGAATATGGAAGAATTGAAGCCAAACTAGTATACTTTTTTGACATAAAATGTCGTTTTATGTTCAAAACACTTGGAATGGACATCGTTCAGTGTGAGGAATTTGTGCAGCCTCATAATTTTTTTCAAAATTTTGCCGTTTTGGGTTAAAAAAATTACGATTTGGGGTCAATAAGCAGAATTTTGAGAATTTCACTGAAATAATGCCGAAAAATTGAAAATTTGAATATTTTATGAGGAAAAAATTATCAAAACCTAAAAAAACCTGTGAACTTGGTGTTAGTGAATGAAATAAATAAACAAATAACTACAAACAAGTTTTTATTGACATTTATTATGAAGATCTCCCACTTGAGTAAAAGTAGCCAGGGAAGCCATCGTCTCAGAGAAGCTTCTGTCTGGGCAGCAATCGGTGAAAGGGTTAAGTAATTGATTGTTGATGCTTAGTTCCAGTTTAAGCATTCTTTGCTATATTATTGCAGCCAGATTTTATTGGTCAATGAAGCCACAACACAAAGTGAGATCTACCGTCCTTAGACATGAAACTTGAAAATTCTAGTTAATTATGATTGTAATCTTAACAAACCTACCATGAGCAGAGTACCACACAACTCACAACCTCAGTGTTGACAGGCTACAGATGTCAAATTTTGTGAATGTGTACCAGAACAAAAGCTATTATTATACTTTGGTTAAACTGTCAAATTTTGTGAATGTGTTAAATTGAGTATATCTTCCTGTATAAACATTACTTAGCCCTAATATGTCATATTGTAGCTTATTCAAACGTACATGTATACCAGAACAAAAGCTATTATTATACTTTGGTTAAACTGTCAAATTTTGTGAATGTGCTAAATTGAGTATATCTTCCTGTATAAACATTACTTAGCCCTAATATGTCATATTGTAGCTTATTCAAACATACATGTATACCAGAACAAAAGCTATTATTATACTTTGGTTAAACTGTCAAATTTTGTGAATGTGCTAAATTGAGTATATCTTCCTGTATAAACATTACTTAGCCCTAATATGTCATATTGTAGCTTATTCAAACATACATGTATACCAGAACAAAAGCTATTATTATACTTTGGTTAAACTGTCAAATTTTGTGAATGTGTTAAATTGAGTATATCTTCCTGTATAAACATTACTTAGCCCTAATATGTCATATTGTAGCTTATTCAAACATACATGTATACCAGAACAAAAGCTATTATTATACTTTGGTTAAACTGTCAAATTTTGTGAATGTGCTAAATTGAGTATATCTTCCTGTATAAACATTACTTAGCCCTAATATGTCATATTGTAGCTTATTCAAACATACATGTATACCAGAACAAAAGCTATTATTATACTTTGGTTAAACTGTCAAATTTTGTGAATGTGCTAAATTGAGTATATCTTCCTGTATAAACATTACTTAGCCCTAATATGTCATATTGTAGCTTATTCAAACATACATGTATACCAGAACAAAAGCTATTATTATACTTTGGTTAAACTGTCAAATTTTGTGAATGTGCTAAATTGAGTATATCTTCCTGTATAAACATTACTTAGCCCTAATATGTCATATTGTAGCTTATTCAAACATACATGTATACCAGAACAAAAGCTATTATTATACTTTGGTTAAACTGTCAAATTTTGTGAATGTGCTAAATTGAGTATATCTTCCTGTATAAACATTACTTAGCCCTAATATGTCATATTGTAGCTTATTCAAACATACATGTATACCAGAACAAAAGCTATTATTATACTTTGGTTAAACTGTCAAATTTTGTGAATGTGTTAAATTGAGTATATCTTCCTGTATAAACATTACTTAGCCCTAATATGTCATATTGTAGCTTATTCAAACATACATGTATACCAGAACAAAAGCTATTATTATACTTTGGTTAAACTGTCAAATTTTGTGAATGTGTTAAATTGAGTATATTCTTAAATATGAACATAATTTAGCCCTAATGTGCCATACCATAGCTTATTCAAAAATACATATTAGAACAAAAGCAACTATAATACTTCTGTCAAACAAATCAAAGCTTTTTAAATAAAACTAACCAGGGCAAAGGTTAAAACTTCAGTAAAGCCTGCACAAGCCACTTCCTGTCTTAAGAGATCTGTCAGTTTGTTTACAGGGAACTGAAAAAGAAATATTAAATTATTCTAGCATTGTAGTTGAATCTGATGATGTTTCTATTTAAAAGTGGTATAAATACTTGCTAATTCCAAGTTATTTTTATACATGAGAATTATATGCTGTATGACAAATATCCCTGAATCCTTGTAAATTCAATGCATTTTTCTGTTTCACTGTTTTGTTCCTTTAAAGTCATGTGGTTTGAAATAAGATTATATCATTTGAACATGAAACCAATCTCCAATCAGACTTTATTCACAACAATATAGAGGTTACCATTTAATATTAAGTTTTTCCTTGCTAAGATAGTTTCAGTATTTTAAAATGTCAAAATTTTCATGTGTTTTGTATATAAAAAGTAAATATCAAGTACCGAGGATCAATTTATTTCAGGTAGTAAAATTGAGAATGGAAATGGGGAATGTGTCAAAGAGACAGCAACCCGACCACAGAAAACACAACATCAGAAGGTCAGCATTGAATTTACAAGGATATGTATGGGCAAAGTACATATTTGAGTGGATTGAGGATCAATTGTATGTTTTGCAGTTTCGCATAGAAACCAAGGAAATTTAAAACTCTGTTAAATATTAAAATTTCATTCAATGAAATCCATGAAAATGAGTACTCAACAAATTAAATGTTTATTGACCGTCAGCTTCAAAGATAAGTACATGTATCATCAATAGAGTCAATATCTAGGACATTACCTGATCTGCAATTGTACTTGTAGCTGGTATTTTCTTTATAATTTTGTTGTACCCATAAGCTATAGCAACATCTTCTATTACATCACATGGGTGAATCACATGTACCACTCGTTAAGGTTAATAATTAGAACAATAATATTTCTTTCTTAAAGACCCAATCTAAATAACTATAGAGTTGACTTCCTTAGACCCCCAATGGTCATATAAGTAATATAAACATAAATATAGATATAAATAGACTGGGAACTTGTGTAATTGGATTTTTCTAGGTCCGTTTAATTTCATATTATAAATGAAAAATAAGTGTTTATCATCGTTTTTACCTGTTTTAGAATGATTTTTTGTAGATCAAATAAGTCAATCAAACGATTTAGCTTTGTTTCACTTTCAATGTTGACATTCTTTTCCTTTAAATAACTCTACACATTTTAAAGGGGTTAAAATGACGTTCACATGAATATGGATTCAATGAGATCGAATTATTAACTTGCAAGTGAATAATTAATAATAAATGTTTTTTTTATCTTATTAAGACTGAACCACACTGGCTGCTAAACTAGAGGCTCTAAAGAGCCTGTGTCGCTCACCTTGGTCTATGTGCATATTAAACAAAGGACACAAATGGATTCATGACAAAATTGTATTTTGGTGATGGTGATGTGTTTGAAGTTCTTACTTTACTGAACGATTTTGCTTCTTACAATTATATCTATAATGAACTTTGCCCATTAGTAACAGAGAACTATATTTGGTAAAAATTTACATATATTTACCAAATTAATGAAAATTGTTAAAAATTGACTATAAAGGGCAATAACTCCTTAAGGGGTCAATTGACCATTTAGGTCATGTTGACTTATTTGTAGATCTTACTTTGCTGAACATTATTGCTGTTTACAGTTTATCGCTATCTATAATAGTATTCAAGATAACCAAAAACGGCAAAATTTCTTTAAAAATTACCAATTGGAGGGCAGCAACCCAACAACCAGTTGTCCAATTCATCTGAAAAATTCAGGGCAGATAGATATTGACTTGATTAACAATTTAACTTCTTGTCAGATTTGCTCTAGATGCTTTGAATTCATAGTTATAAGCCAAAAACTGCATTTTACCCCTATGTTCTATTTCTAGCCGTGGCGGCCATCTTGGTTGAATGGCCAGGTCATCGGACACATTTTTCAAACTAGATACCCCAAAGATGATTGTGGCCTAGTAGTTTCAGTGGAGATTTTGTAAAAGATTACTTAGATTTATGAAAAATGGTTAAAGATTGACTATAAAGGGCAATAACTCCTAAAGGGGTCAACTGACCATTTTGGTCATGTTGACTTATTTGTAGATCTTACTTTGCTGAACATTATTGCTGTTTACAATTTATCTCTATCTATAATAATATTCAAGATAATAACCAAAAACAGCAAAATTTCCTCAAAATTACCAATTCAGGGGCAGCAACCCAACAACCGATTGACCGATTCATCTGAAAATTTCAGGGCAGATAGATCTTGACCTGATAAACATTTTTATCCCATGTCAGATTTCCTCAAAATGCTTTGGTTTTTGAGTTATAAGCCAAAAACTGCATTTTACCCCTATGTTCTATTTTTAGCGGTGGCGGCCATCTTGGTTGGTTGACCAGGTCACGCCACACATTTTTTAAACTAGATACCCCAAAGATGATTGTGGCCAAGTTTGGATTAATTTGGCCCAGTAGTTTCAGAGAAGAAGATTTTTGTAAAAGATTAATTTAATTTATGAAAAATGGTTAAAATTGACTATAAAGGGCAATAACTCCTAAACGGGTCAACTGACCATTTTGGTCATGTTGACTTATTTGTAGATCTTACTTTGCTGAACATTATTGCTGTTTACAGTTTATCTCTATCTATAATAATATTCAAGATAATAACCAAAAACAGCAAAATTTCCTCAAAATTACCAATTCAGGGGCAGCAACCAAACAACTGATTGACTGATTCATCTGAAAATTTCAGGGCAGATAGATCTTGACCTGATAAACATTTTTATCCCGTCAGATTTCCTCAAAATGCTTTGGTTTTTGAGTTATAAGCCAAAAACTGCATTTTACCCCTTTGTTCTATTTTTAGCCGTGGCGGCCATCTTGGTTGATTGACCAGGTCACGCCACACATTTTTTAAACTAGATACCCCAAAGATGATTGTGGCCAAGTTTGGATTAATTTAGCCCAGTAGTTTCAGAGGAGAAGATTTTTGTAAAAGATTACTTTAATTAACGAAAAATGGTTAAAAATTGACTATAAAGGGCAATAACTCCTAAACGGGTCAACTGACCATTTTGGTCATGTTCAACTTATTTGTAGATCTTACTTTGCTGAACATTATTGCTGTTTACAGTTTATCTCTATCTATAATAATATTCAAGATAATAACCAAAAACAGCAAAATTTCCTCAAAATTACCAATTCAGGGGCAGCAACCCAACAACCGATTGACCGATTCATCTGAAAATTTCAGGGCAGATAGATCTTGACCTGATAAACATTTTTACCCCATGTCAGATTTGCTCTAAATGCTTTGGTTTTTGAGTTATAAGCCAAAAACTGCATTTTACCCCTATGTTCTATTTTTAGCCATGGCGGCCATCTTGGTTGGTTGACCGGGTCACGCCACACATTTTTTAAACTAGATACCCCAATGATGATTGTGGCCAAGTTTGGTTTGATTTGGCCCAGTAGTTTCAGAGGAGAAGATTTTTGTAAAAGTTAACGACGACGGACGACGACGACGACGGACGACGACGGACGACGGACGCCAAGTGATGAGAAAAGCTCACTTGGCCCTTCGGGCCAGGTGAGCTAAAAAGCAAATAATTTTTTTCACTATTTGCATTTCCTTAATGATTGAGCAAAAACATAATATTTTAGATTTTTTATATATTTTGTAGCTAGTGCCCCTTAAATATTCAATGTGTTAATGTGTGCATTTTGATTGGACGTTGAGAAAGGATATCATGTCTGGTTGGTGGAATCTCTACTTTAATCTTTACTCCTCCAGGTAATACTTCAGATTTCAAACACATTTTAGTCAGAAGATTGGACATAGTATCTGCTGATATACTGAAACATAAAATATATATTTATTTTTAACATCATCACTGGATTTAGATTGACTAATTAATTATCTGATATAAATGAAAAAATAATTGAATTGACAATCAAGTAATGGCATACTATTCTCCTGATCTTTAAAATATTCAAATTTACATGACATATCAATATATCATAGAAAGCTTTATCTGTCGTTGAATACTATATGTTGACCTTGATGGTTTTTTTTCTCCCCTTGGGTTGCAGTATTGATGACTTATATTCCACACTCATTGTGATCATAATGATCTTTTTGTAGTTTAAAATTTTAGGTTTTTTAAAGGTTTAATTTGTATTTTTCAGTCCTTCTAAAATAGAGTATTATAAATCACCAATGAATATAAATGTCAACAGTCTAATGATAATTTAACACTTAGTATCCCTATTTTTCTTAAATATTCTCTATGATTTGTCTGTATTAAAATTATCTATCCAGAATTCCCATGCTTCCAGAGTGATATGAGTTTTCATCATTCTAACAGAAAGGGAAAGTGTGAGGTCATAAGCCAATATCATTGATTTTGCCTAAGGAAATAGAACTAAACAGATTCTATTTCATTATTTCATTATTTCATTAGAACTAAAAAGATTCTATTTCATTATTTCATTAGAACTAAAAAGATTCTATTTCATTATTTCTCATTGTAGATATGTTTGTAAGACATGTATGCTACAGCGGTCTTAGTGTGCTGACAAAGTGGTTTATCATAGGCTGTTTAATCATTAGGAGTTTCTTGCCATTCTGTTAAACCCCCTCTGGTTTATATTAACATCATTAATTATTATATACAAACCTTATTCCTACTTTTTTATTGACATCGTCTACATCAACCTCTTCATATCTGTACGGCAATTCCTAGAAAATATATTTTTTATATATGCAACTTTTAATCTTATGAGAGCTTTTATTTTCTGATACTTTTGAAATAAGAATTTATCCTTAGAATTTGAACTTTTGGAAATAAACCAGTATAAGGATTCTTCTAAAATAAAATGTGAAATTATGAAATTAAAATTAGGTACCGGTAATACAGACCTAAATCTAATTTCGTCAACAACAAAAAATGACACAAACATAAAGGGAATCTAAATTTCTTTACATTAATATAATTTTGACTTAACATACATTTTTATTTTATTGTGATTTACTTACTGGGTACAGGTGTACTGAGCCATCAGAATGTGTAACCTCTACTGGTTCTACTCTGAAATATAAATTAATGTCACATTGATTCAGGGAAATTAGATCATTTACCAAACTTATGGCTCCAGAAACATACGTTATTAGGTATACTGAAAATTCATAAATTATTGCGTGCATTTCTTATTGGATTTTTTTTAGAAAAGAATTAAAATGCATTAATTATTGCAATTGCAGGAAAATTTGCATACAGTTATACAGAAATGTTATTTATATATATCTGATATCATAATGCAAGTACTTATTATGCAATACTCATTCAATCAAATTACTTACATCAATAAAATTCTTGCAACAATTTCTGAATTTACAGTAATAGTTCTTTTATAGCATACACGCATCTTGAGTATTAAATGATGTTAACTTTGATATCATTAATTTACCATTAGCTGTTTCACTTATACGGATATAATCATAAACCTTAATTAACATGTATATATACTAATCCAAATCTTCTAAGACAATAGACCACAACTGACGGACAGAATCAAATAATCTATATGGAAATAAAAGGTACCAATTCTAATACATCTGCTTTCCAAATATCTACCACACAGGTTTTTCCTTTAACTAAAATAATCCAAAACTTAAACATTGTTAACACAGCCACAAGAAACAGCCAATCCTCCCTGACTTTCTCAAAACCAGAAAATAAAACCACTTAAATTTGTCATTATCATTTATTTCATGATCTTAATTATGTGATATCTGTCGTTAATACAACTATACGCACCTGAACGGTTGATCACAATATTCACTGAACATTGTGACAATTGTATCTAAGACAATTTTAGCTTTGTTTAAATCTGTACTCACGTGAAAGGTTGATCACAATATTCACTGAACATTGTGACAATTGTATCTAAGACAATTTTAGCTTTGTTTAAATCTGTACTCACGTGAAAGGTTGATCACAATATTCACTGAGCATTGTGACGATTGTATCTAAGACAGTTTTAGCTTTGTTTAAATCTGTACTCACGTGAAAGGTTGATCACAATATTCACTGAACATTGTGACAATTGTATCTAAGACAATTTTAGCTTTGTTTAGATCTGTACTCACGTGAAAGGTTGATCACAATATTCACTGAACATTGTGACAATTGTATCTAAGACAATTTTAGCTTTGTTTAAATCTGTACTCACGTGAAAGGTTGATCACAATATTCACTGAACATTGTGACGATTGTATCTAAGACAGTTTTAGCTTTGTTTAGATCTGTACTCAAGTGAAAGGTTGATCACAATATTCACTGAACATTGTGACAATTGTATCTAAGACAATTTTAGCTTTGTTTAAATCTGTACTCACGTGAAAGGTTGATCACAATATTCACTGAACATTGTTGCAATTGTATCTAAGACAATTTTAGCTTTGTTTAAATCTGTACTCACGTGAAAGGTTGATCACAATATTCACTGAACATTGTGACGATTGTATCTAAGACAATTTTAGCTTTGTTTAAATCTGTACTCACGTGAAAGGTTGATCACAATATTCACTGAACATTGTGACGATTGTATCTAAGACAGTTTTAGCTTTGTTTAGATCTGTACTCACGCGAAAGGTTGATCACAATATTCACTGAACATTGTGACAATTGTATCTAAGACAATTTTAGCTTTGTTTAAATCTGTACTCACGTGAAAGGTTGATCACAATATTCACTGAACATTGTGACGATTGTATCTAAGACAGTTTTAGCTTTGTTTAGATCTGTACTCAAGTGAAAGGTTGATCACAATATTCACTGAACATTGTGACAATTGTATCTAAGACAATTTTAGCTTTGTTTAAATCTGTACTCACGTGAAAGGTTGATCACAATATTCACTGAACATTGTGACAATTGTATCTAAGACAATTTTAGCTTTGTTTAAATCTGTACTCACGTGAAAGGTTGATCACAATATTCACTGAACATTGTGACAATTGTATCTAAGACAATTTTAGCTTTGTTTAAATCTGTACTCACGTGAAAGGTTGATCACAATATTCACTGAACATTGTGACAATTGTATCTAAGACAATTTTAGCTTTGTTTAAATCTGTACTCACGTGAAAGGTTGATCACAATATTCACTGAACATTGTGACAATTGTATCTAAGACAGTTTTAGCTTTGTTTAGATCTGTACTCACGTGAAAGGTTGATCACAATATTCACTGAACATTGTGACAATTGTATCTAAGACAGTTTTAGCTTTGTTTAAATCTGTACTCACGTGAAAGGTTGATCACAATATTCACTGAACATTGTGACAATTGTATCTAAGACAATTTTAGCTTTGTTTAAATCTGTACTCATGTGAAAGGTTGATCACAATATTCACTGAACATTGTGACAATTGTATCTAAGACAATTTTAGCTTTGTTTAAATCTGTACTCACGTGAAAGGTTGATCACAATATTCACTGAACATTGTGACAATTGTATCTAAGACAATTTTAGCTTTGTTTAAATCTGTACTCACGTGAAAGGTTGATCACAATATTCACTGAACATTGTAACAATTGTATCTAAGACAATTTTAGCTTTGTTTAGATCAGTTGCTGTAGATTCTATGAAGACATTTCTGGTGTCCAGTGTAATCTTACTGTGGTCACCTAAAATTAAAGTATGTCGATGGAGTGAAGTTTTAAAAGCATAACTGTTTGTCAACAACAAAAATTTTTAGTGTATAAGAACATTTGCCTTGGATAAAATAACAGCTGCTTTACATATGAAAGTAATATCAGCCCTAGAGATTGACAAGGAAGCACAAATCATTTTAATTAACATAATCAATGGAATTTTTTTCTTCTCTCTAATGGATAATATACATGTAATTTTGTCATGATCAGTGTGTTTTATATGCTTACCCCACATCTTATTTTATTCATAAGAAAATGAATGTATCTAGAATAACAACTAATTCCAATAACCAACATACTTTTTTTTAATGTAATATTCCATACATTTAATGGTAGGGATGTCAAAAGATCTGAAATTTAATACTCGGATACTCTGTCATGATACTCGAGTACTCGCGAGTACTCGGATGAAGCTTAAATGTTTATTGAAAAGTTTAGATTTTAGGTGGGATGCAGTATTTTTGTTAATACCTTTCATGAACATGTTAACGAAAGACAAACGTAGTACTACAAGCATAGCTTGATGCTGTTTTGTTTGTGTTAATTAAACAATGAATTACCGAATGCAGTTTCTATAAATAACTTATAATCATAACAGCAATAATTGTTTGTGTTCGTGTTCATGAACCTTATTCCAAACAAAGATAAAAAATATTTACATATAAAGTCCGACAAAGTAGACAATTTACATGTTTGTATCGTCTGTTCCTTATGAGTTCGTATTTTTTTATAATACGAATTGTCCATTTATTGGCAACAACAATATTGGACTTCAGTTACTTGTGCTTATTCGTGTTGTTCAGTCTTACTTTTTCTTTCGGTTTTTTTTTGCGCTATCGTTTGTCTGATATTTTTTTAGCCATGCTGTTGTCAGTTTATTTTTGACTTTTGGGTTTGAATGTCGCTCTCACCTATATCTTTCAATTGGAAATAAAACAATTAAGGTTCAGTTTCAAATACAGAGTAATTAAATTAATTTAAATATACATCTCATACCAATTACGTTTAATAAACAAACAAAGGTAAGTTTTTACGGCTTGTGATGAGTTAATTATTAATCCATGAAGGTGTTGATCGTGTACAAACACCGTTAAAATGTGTCTTATCAGTTGTGTAGGGTTCAACGCAGGTCATTTTGTTCTTGTTTAGAAATATGATCTGGTCAACAATTTCAGACGAAAGACTGTTTGGCTTTCTATTTTTGTTACAATAAATGTATATGAAAAAATTGCCTCGGAAGAAAAGGACGTTGCTGGTACTACTATTATAACAAAAAGTAGCCTCAATATATTATATTTATGTTGTTAATTGATTTTATCTAAGTATTACGAATGGGTTATTTCAAAAGAACTAAAGTGAGTGGGAATGTGAAGAGAAATATCTCAAGATGTATAACAGTCAAACGAGTATCCGAGTACTAAAACTGTACTCGAGTACTCGGTCTTTCGATCGAGTACCCGAGTACTCGAGTACTCGTTACCATCCCTATTTAATGGACATAAAACCATGCATAACTAATGAATCCCAAAATATATATCTACCTTTCCTACACGCCTACTATCTTTCAAATGAAATGTTTAAATCAGGGCTTCCAAAACGGTCATATATTCCGGTCATTTGTATAATGTCCGGTAAAAGACCGGCTGGGAAAAGCATGAAACGGTCATATACTTTTTAGTTTTCAATGCTTTTTCGGTCATTTTAATATAATTCACGATCTTTTTGACCCAACATTTAGCCTTTAACAGCCATACATTTCCGGTCATAAAAGTGACATGTTGATTAATTACTATCAAAACAACCCTTACTTCAATACTTTCTAATTTTAATCAAGGCTAATTAGTTGTTGGACAGCTGAAAACTACCTGTTCAGGTGACAGGTAAACTAATTTCAGTACCGGACATAGTATAAATTAATCGGTCCATTCTCAATTACTTTCGTACATTTCAGCGGTTTGTATCTAATTGATTTAGTCCAAAAGATCAAATTTATAATAAATACATTTATAAACTTGATTTGATGAAACATTTAAAACGGTTTTACATGAAAAAATCGTCAGAACTATGTTGTATTAACAAGAACACGTGTGCGCATGTGCACAGGTGGGAAATTCAATTATGCATCCTACATTTCTTCAAAATTCTAAAACTATCATTGATACCTGTACCTAACGTTCATTTCAAGTATTTTGTTGAAGAAATAACATGGAAAGAGCTTCTTCGCTCAGTCGTGCTATGTAAACGTACACGGATTTTACGTATCCATTTATGGTCCATGTTTTACCATTGTCAAGTCAACATCCGGTTTTGAAAAATGTGACTTTAAAAACGAAAATAAAGTTCTAGACAACGTCAATTTGCACAAATAAAGAGTCTAATACAGATTTGAACACACTTATGTGCACACTTTGAATGATGCAATGCCAATTTTAACAGTTTATGTCAGAACATCAAATTCATATCAAAGTAAATTTCAATTTCGTTTTCAATCTAAATTTATGTCATTCATTGGGATGGCCATCTGATTACCATAATTGCCTTTTGTGACTTAGTCTTGGGGATTAAAATTCGGATCAGATATAAAATGTCCGGCTGGCTCAGAAAAATTTTGGAAGCCCTGGTTTAAATGTGATTTTTTTATTTATTTCAATCCTGAAAATATTTCTGTAATATTTACCATTTATGATAGGTGGCATGGACAGCACAACGTTGTTCCTGTCATAAATCACAGGGTAGACTGGACTGTCTCTGATGATAGGAAGATATGGCTTCAAGTGACTATCTAACTGTAAAACAGTAAAAAAATAAAAACTGATATATTGTCCTTAAAGATTGTTTCTTTCTATACAATTGACTCCTAGTAATATTAATCTAAATAATATGGTTAAGTTTGAGATCAATTGCTTAAGGCATACAAGTTCACTTCAAGCAGGATATGTTTACACTGATTAAACAGACAGAAGGACTACAGTATACTGTAATTCATCTTTGGTTGAAGGGGTGTCTGTGTGTTTTGAATAATGCTAGTTGAGTACAATACAACAAGAGTGCACATGCTGAAATGTCTCGCCTTCTATACTAATCATTGATATTATGTTGATAGTCCTAAGTATAAAGCTAAGCTTTATTACAACTGTCACATAAACTTAACATTAACCAAGATAACTAAACAAAGACCAATGAACCTTGAAAAAGAGGTCCAGGTCAGATGAACCATGCCAGGCAGACAGGTACAGCTAACAATGCTTCTATACAACATATATAGTTTAAGAAAAATAGACCAAAACACAAAAACTTAACACTGTGCAATGAACCGTGAAAATGAGGTCATGGTTCAATAAAACCTGCTCGACTGACATAAAGATCATAAAATATTTCGATAAACCAAATATAGTTGACCTATGGCATATAGCATTAGATAAAAAAACCAAAACTCAAAAACTCAACTTTGACCACTGAACCATGAAAATGAGATCAAGGTCACATGACATCTGCCTGCTAGACATGTACACTTAACAATCATACAACAAATTTAGTAGACCTATTGCATATGGTATGAGAAAAACAGACCAAAACACAACCAGGTGCTCCGCAGGGCGCAGCTTTATACGACCGCAGAGGTCGAACCCTGAACAGTTGGGGCAAGTATGGACAAAACATTCAAGCGTGATACAGCTCTGAATTTGGATTGTGATCAAATTTTTGACATTACATGGTTTTTTTTTTACAAATGTCAAGATTTTACAAATCAATTAAAGATTTCTTCTTCAAACTTATTTAAATCTAAAATTAAATAGTTGACACAGCATAGGTTTCTGACACAGAATGAATGTGGTCTAATGAACTTAAAAATTATTTTTTGCCTTTGAGCAATTCACTATGCTGTAAAATATTAATCCTCTAAAAAAAATGTTTGAAGAAATTTTCTTTTTATTTATGAAATCTGAAATGAGAAAAATTTAAAAACTGATATCAATTCAAATTTCTAATGGAGTTTGCAACAATAACTACTCTTTTAAATACATCATAAAATATTAAAATGTAAAATAAAGTGCTTGTTATCACTGAATGGTAAAGATTGGTTGGTAGTAAAAGTGAATATACATTGTTTATTGTATAAAACAATAAAAAAAACTTCATCAGCAACATTTTATATTGGCAAATTTCCAATGAAGTTATTTACATAAAGTTATTGGCAAATAAAAATAGAAAATGACATCATAGTCATGTCTGGCAAATGTCCAAAATACATTATCTAAAAACATTTTAGATAAGATAAGGAAAAAAAGCTTCATCAGCAACATTTTATATTGGCAAATTTCCAATGAAGTTATTTACATAAAGTTATTGGCAAATAAAAATAGAAAATGACATCAAAGTCATGTCTGGCAAATTTCCAACATATATAATCAACTACTATTCTATACAAAGAAAGATAACTCCAATTGAAAATTAATTGCTATTGCACAATATTGTGCAATTAGATATTTCTTGTTATTGTGCAATACTGTGCAATTGAAAATTTCTTGCTATTGCACAATACTTGATATGGAATCCTGATTTGGACCAACTTGAAAACTGGGCCCATAATCAAAAATCAAAGTACATGTTTAGATAAAGCATATCAAATAAGCCCAAGAATTTAATTTTTGTTAAAATCAAACTTAGTTTAATTTTGGACCCTTTGGACCTTAATGCAGACCAATTTGAAAACTGGACCAAAAATTAAGAATCTACATACACAGTTAGATTTGGCATATCAAAGAACCCATTTATTCAATTTTTGATGAAATCAAACAAAGTTTAATTTTGGACCTCCATTTGGACCAACTTGAAAACTAGGCCAATAATTAAAAATCTAAGTACATTTTTGAATTCAGCATATCAAAGAACCCCAAGGATTCAATTTTTGTTAAAATCAAACTAAATTTAATTTTGGACCCTTTGGACCTTAATGTAGACCAATTTGTAAACGGGACCAAAAATTAAGAATCTACATACATAGTTAGATTCGGCATATCAAAGAACCCCAATTATTCAATTTTTGATGAAATCACATAAAGTTCAATTTTGGACCCTTTGGGCCCCTTATTCCTAAACTGTTGGGACCAAAACTCCCAAAATCAAACCCAACCTTCCTTTTATGGTCATAAACCTTGTGTTTAAATTTCATAGATTTCTATTTACTTACACTAAAGTTATGGTGCAGAAACCAAAAATAATGCTTATTTGGGCCCCTTTTTGGCCCCTTATTCATAAACTGTTGTGATCTCAACTCCAAAAATCAATCCAAACCTTCCTTTTGTGGTCATATAAACCTTGTGTTTAAATTTCATTGATTTCTATTTCCTTATACTAAAGTTATTGTGCGAAAACCAAGAATAATGCTTATTTGGGCCCTTTTTTGGCCCTTTATTCCTAAACTGTTGGAACCAAAACTCCCAAAATCAATCCCAACCGTCCTTTTGTGGTCATAAACCTTGTGTCAAAATTTCATAGATTTCTATTCACTTAAACTAAAGTTATAGTGCGAAAACCAAGAAAATGCTTATTTGGGCCCTTTTTGGCCCCTAATTCCTAAAATGTTGGGACCACAACTCCAAAAATCAATCCCAACCTTCCTTCTGTGGTCATAAACCTTGTGTTAAAATTTCATTGATTTCTATTCACTTTTACTAAAGTTAGAGTGCGAAAACTAAAAGTATTCGGACGACGACGACGCAGACGATGACAACGCCAACGTGATAGCAATATACGACCAAAAAATTAAAATTTTTGCGGTCGTATAAAAATTGAACTATAACCACTGAACCATGAAAATGAGGTCAAGGTCAGATGACACCTACCAGTTGGACATGTACACCTTACAGTCCTTCCATACACCGAATATGATAGCCCTATTGCTTATAGAATCTGAGATATGGACTTGACCACCAAAACTTAACCTTGTTCACTGATCCATGAAATGAGGTCGAGGTCAAGTGAAAACTGTCTGACAGACACGAGGACCTTGCAAGGTACGCACATATCAAATATAGTTATCCTATTACTTATAATAAGAGAGAATTCAACATTACAAAAAATTTGAACTTTTTTTCAAGTGGTCACTGAACCATGAAAATGAGGTCAAGGACATTGGACATGTGACTGACGGAAACTTCGTAACATGAAGCATCTATATACAAAGTATGAAGCATCCAGGTCTTCCACCTTCTAAAATATAAAGCTTTTAAGAAGTGAGCTAACGCCGGATCACTATCCCTATGTCGAGCTTTCTGCAACAAAAGTTGCAGGCTCGACAATAAAACCACACGTCTAAGTATCTAAAAACAGAACTCTGCAATTAGATTTATTATACTGGTATTTTACAAAGGCATGGAATGTAGTTTGGAATAGCCTTTCCATTCTATGCTGTTACACTTAGTTTAATCCTAACACAACTATGAAACATAAAGTTTGTTATTCTTTGTTCAAATCTCATGTCACAGTTCACTCCCTTGAATTTGGATGTCAAAGTTCATAACCTGTATCATTTGAATGAATTTACAATGACTTACAGAATACATTTCCATCATTTCTGGAGCAGTGAATTCTTTGGCTTGACTCAGGGGTTTGAATTTGATATCTGCTGGTGGCTTGGCATCATAGATAAATGGTCCTTGAATTGTATCAAGGTCATGTGTTCCTATAGCAACCAATGTCCTTCTCCTGAAAACAGTGTAAACATATAAAAAAGTTATTCTTCTGCATAATAAAGATTAATATGTATCCCCCCTCCCCCATTTATGTAACTTTTATTTGAAGAGCTATAGTTAAATTTGTTTTAATCTTTTTAAAAAAATGACCAAAATACCAATACCAATTTCTTACTAAAATATATAACTCTTTAATGCTTTTTCTTTCTATTTAATTAACGAATTCATCATTCGTAAAGGTTTCATTTCAGTTCCAGAATTTATCTGTAATTGTCAAGTTTTGTTTACATTAATTGAATTGTAGAATGTTACACAGTGATCTTTAGTTATGACCACTTCACAAAGTCTAATTTTCATGATACAATTTTGGTTATCTCCCATTTTTGAAGGTTGTC